>NC_134277.1:161955979-162555979 GCF_949628215.1 Phalacrocorax aristotelis
GGAGTTTGTTTCTACTTTTCTGAGACTCTTCCTTCCACACTACACATGTACTATCTCTCACCGAACCTGGAACCAACACACCAGTCAAAACAATTCAGTGATTAATTTTAAACAAAAAGCCTGTTTACTGAGTATGCCTAAATATGAAAAGACTGCTCACAATAGTCACTTATTGTTAGAAGTCAATGCATTATGCATTGTTTGAATTAAATCAGGATCTATATTGCAGTGGATTAATCTAGCTGGTGTCTTGTAGATTTTTTTTTCCTTCATTTTTTTGCAACCCATCTGCCAACTACAATAGGTTGTAATTTTGTTGAGTTTTTTATTCTGAGAAGTTATTAATACCAGATGTTCACTTCTTGGAGTACCCTAAGCACAAAACATTCCATAATGAAAAACAAAATGTTAACAATTACATGTCCAAACTTGGTGGATTAAAGATCCTATTAAATTTCTGGGGTATGTCCTATGTTTAATGCATTAACTCTTTTTCCATCAAGGGAGGCCTGAAGCAGGCTATGTTTTGTTTTGCTCAAGGGAGAAAGCAAATGTATTCACATCTTTAGCATTGTTCTTTCACTGTGTTTTTTCAAAAATATCATGAATATAATAGAGTTTTGGGGAGGACAATGAAAATACACAGGTCAGGGGTTTTTAGCTGGGATTCTGGAGATAAGGATTGACGTGCAGGACATTCAATGAATTTTCAGCTGAGGTCAGCTCTGCATTCCAATGAACAAATAACCATTGACAGAAAAATAGAAATTATAATAAAAAAGAAGAAAACCCTCTGTTCTTAAAGAGAGAGACAGCTTTATCAGGGAAAAAGATAAGCAAAAGACTGGATCTTCAGCTGCTATAAATTGGTGCAGCTGCATTGTTAATTCTAGAGAGATGTCTCTTTTCATAGCTTATCTCCCTCCATTAGTTTTGCTGAAAGCCATTGTTAATTTTCTGCAGTCTGGCTTTGGGGGAGTATAGCCTAGTTTGTTAACTTCCAGTGAACTGCTCCTGTCCACATTATTTAAGATGTTGTAGATAGTCCCAATGGATTTCTAGGGCCAAGAACAGGGAAGGAAGTAGTCATTACAGACTGGGCAGGCCAGAAATGCTCCCCAATTTGTGACTCATGACAATATATTCCCTTTTCTACACTATACAAACCCCTGTATTACAGCTTTCCATCTTGAACTGCTCTCAATGTCCAGCTCTGATCCACAAGCCAAGAAGTGAGAGGACAGAGCAAGAAGTAATAGAGCTTTGAGAGAGTCAAAAGAAAGGGCTGTGTTTGCTCTTCTTGGTGCCTTGCAGGGTTGCAAGGCAAGGGAGGGGCAGAGCATCCAGCCAATTTTCCTGGCAGGGGTCTTTCAAACATATTAGCTTGCCTGTTATTTTCTAAACATGTGCTGGTGATTAATCCATTTTGGGTTTATATAAAAAAGCATTTCAAAGAAATGTATAAACCATGCAAAATTTTTTGTCATTAAAAATTATTTCTGTCCTTTAGATCTTGTAAGCATATATGCACAGAAACATCTTGGAACCTGAACTCTATGCTGAAACAAAAGGTTACTTTTAGTTCATAATTTAATCAAATTTTTTAATATATGGTAATATTCCTATTTGAAAAAGCAAGCTACCAGACATACCACAAGAACAAATTTTCTGGCACTGTTGTGTATTCAAATTTATATGCTGTTAACTTTTCTTTTGTGTGGTTATCTGTGGGATAATATTCTCCCATTCAGTGCACAGAGCTCCCATTAACATCAGTGAAAATTTCCCTCCTGGAACAAGTGCAGAATTAGTGATAGGTGCATTTCAATAGCTTCCCTTCACTTTGGATAAAACCTGCAAAGGTCAGATGCTTATCTGAAGCTTATCTGACTCATCCAAGCCTCTGGAGGTTACTAAATATCATAAACTCAACCTTTCTTTAAAAACTGATGGAACTTCCTAATCTGAACCTGACCAGAAATACCACAGGTAAAGGTTTTCCAGCAGGACCTTTTCTTTTTTGCCAGGTTCAAAAGCACATGATAATGAAGCAGACAGTTATCTCTCATCCAAGGAAGATTCTTTATGAAATTTGGTTGTAAGCATGCGTGAAGAAGTTGGAGGGGTAAAGGGAGATATGACAATTTTTTCTGCCTGAACTAATTTAGCTGTACTTTTACTGGGTCAGAACAGAAATATTTAATATGACTGGAGTTTTTGCCAGTGTGATATCTGTTAGGTCTCTGTCTTTTTAATGTATATCAATTCTTTTCCTTAAATGATGTATTCTTGCTCTTTACCCTCTGCTTGCTTCCATCTATTCATGTGTACCTGTACAATATACTTCTATATATTTACATATATACATATAATCACTGTTCTGAATAAAATATTTTTCCACTGTAAGATATATAGGCAGCAGTTCATTAGGTCTTCCAAATTTGCAGGCAGGCTGTGGGAAAATTATATTTGCCTCAAGCAAGATGATTTCTTATAGCTCACAATTCTTTCTCCTACCAAAATAACATTCTTTCTTTTCCAACAACCGAAAAAGAATAAAATAAAGATTAAGACTGAAATGATGCAACTTTCAAAATTAAATAAACAGGTGTGGTAATTCAGAGTATACTTGCAGAGCTGCTTTTCTAAGGTAGAAGGAAAAAAAAATCAGAAAAATCATCTCTATGAATTTCTTTTTCATCTGCAATTCTCTCAAACTAATGTTTTCTCTGTATCTAATCCATTTATCTGTCTCACTGTAAACACACCTACTTATGCGTACCTTGCCTTCTGTATTATTCTTCTCCCATCTCAAATTCATCAGTCTTGCATCAGGGTACTATGCAATGCAGAAGCCTAATCAGGTTCCTTTCAGTAGACATTTTTTGTTGATTTTTTTGTTTTGTTCAGTTTTTGTACAGTTGTTTGACTTCTTGTTACATACCAGTTTTAGGAATACAAAATGGCTGTCACACTGCACCCACATGGCAAGAGGAGTAAAGGCCACCTGGCTTGCCAGGCCCAGCCATTGGCAGCCCTGCTTTTCTTTGTCCTTTAAGCCTGAAGGTGATTCTCTTCACAATGTGACAAATTTCAGCCGTTTCTAAGAGCACTCAACATCAACACTAACCTCCCTAGACTGAAGGTTAGTATCCTCTTGCCATCCAGGAATCAGTTCTGCTAAACTTTGGAGATACCTTAGAATCACGATCACGAGGTATGGAAACCGAAGTCAGGTAACAGTTGAATGTTCATTTATATGTAGTGCTTGCAGTCTTTTGGAAGCTGAAAGAAATGGTGGGCCATCCTGCAGCTATAAATAACTATTTGTCTTGTTTCTGCCTAATTCACACAAGGTGAGTGTTTGGTCCCACATCTCATCTCTAGGGAGGCTGGATCTGCCATCCTGGCTCTAAGGCTTCTTGACTTCATTTCAAAATATTTCAGTTCAGTCATTGCTCTGAGGTGGGCTAACAGCCTCAGGGTCTGCAGGTGATTCAGCAGAGCTGTCTCTCTCAACCCATGTGTGAGTATTTTGGACTTTATTTTAGCAGGAAAATGTACATATGATGTACAGTTTGCCATGAATATATGTATCTTACTGGTTTCCTGAGTACTTAATGGCAGACAAGGGTGATCTTTCATACCTTTGCAGAGAAAATATAAAAGTAATTGATTAGATTTTTTGTCCCAGTTTATGGAGATCTTAAATGCCCATTTGTAATTTGTAAGCATCTAAAATTTATTAATGCATTCTATTTTCACTTGAGATTTTAATATCTGTTTTTAAAGTATTCTAAACAACAAATCTCGTAAAACAGACACAGAAGTCAGATTTGAGGGTGTTAATCCATAGCTGGAATTTTGCATTAGGAAGAGACTATTCAAAAAAACATACTCACTACCAATACTGTTAAAAAACTTACTGACCAGCTTATTAGACAATGACTTTCCTGCAACATGCTCTACATGTCTACAGTTCTCTTCAGTCCTTCTTCTGATATGCAAAAGTCAGAAGGAAAATTTTTAGAGTTCAGTATTTCTTATATTAAGATTGTTGGCAGTGCCCAACAGGAGGAAGTCAAGCCATGTGATCCAGAAGGAATAGAGAGACACTATCAAAATCACTCCATAAACATAAGAAGACATCCTTAATGTAAGAGTGGTCAAGAGGTTTGCCCAAAGAGGCTGTAGAGTCTCCATCCTTGGAGATATTAAAAACCCAGCTGGACACAACCCTGAGCAACCTGCTCTAGCTAACCCTGCTTTGAGCAGGGAGTTGGACAAGACGATCTACAGAGGTGCCTGCTCAACTCATTGATTTTGTGGTTCTGTATCATTAACAAAACAAATGTATGAGCTCAGATATTTGAAAGGACTAAAAAAGATCTTGAGTGCCTGAAAATCTGGCGTCTTTTCCCAAGTAGGTGATCTAATAGAAAGGTGTTCTTTGTCCAGAGTTGCAGCTCAGAGCTGAATAATTCTCACTTATTGCTAATGGTGGTGGACTTCCTTATTCAGAATAATGCTGTGAAAGCACCTGTTCCCAGCAGCTTTCTTTGAGTGTGCCACCAAAAAGGCTTAATAAGAACTACTTGAGTGTGATGTGAAGGATTGTCTCCAACATGTCCTTCCTTAGCATAGCTAGCAATGAAGTAGAGAGCATGGTTTAGTCCCTGTAATATACAAAGGATATCGATAAGCTATTTAAAAAAAAAATCAGTGAAGCACAACTGAAATGATAAAGGGATTACAGAACATCATGTGTGAGGGGCTATTACAGAGTCTGAAAATGAAGACTTTTAAGAAAAGAGAAAAAAATGAGGAGAGAGCATTTTGTGGTCTCTGCACTAATGCATAATAAATAGAAAATGTGTGTACATTGATATCACACCATAATAATTTTTCATTCTCTCTGCAAAAGATGCCAGGCAATGAAGAATCTGGCTCATGTTAATTGTTTGTACCCTGGTGGGAAAGTACTTTAGAATTTAATTGTGACTTAATCAATGAGGTTCTCTAGAAATTACTCTAAAAATCTAAGACTCTTAATAGAGAAAAAGTTTGTTCTCTGTAGAACATCTGAGTCATCTTATGGAATTCAATAGCAGGGCTCTAATTCTCTATTAAATGCCAGATGATTGTTTCAAGCAAAAAACAAACTATTGAATGCTTGAAATTTTCTAAGTTCAACACAATTTTCCTTCAAGCAAATGCTTTAAAGCATGAAGCAGGAAAGCAGAATGATTTAAAATTATTTTAAAAAGTGTTATCAATATATTTTAACTTATATTTACTAAATCTAGAATGCAGACAAGACAGTGTTGTTTTGAAAAAAGGTAAGTTTGTTAAATTGAATTTTATATTAATCAGTAAAATTCTGCTAATCTAGATATAATTGTTATCTATTTTCCCAATTTAGAAAAAAACGGAAGAACTGAAAGGCTATTTTTCCCTATTCCTTTTTTTATATCTTGTGCTTTTATGAGGGGTTTGATTTTTGCTTTTCTGTTTTGTTGTAGGATTTATTTTTTTTTTGATTGTCTGGTTCTGGAGGGTTTTTTTATATAATATCAAGCTCCGAGTTTTCCTCTTCTTCTGTAATCCTAATCCTATAACTACTTTTTAAAATGTTATTTTAATATTTATTTTCTATACTTTTTTTTCATTATAGTTCTTTCTACTGCTTCATTTCCATTTTTATTTGCAAGTTGGCTAGGCACAGGAATAGTAACCAGCCCAAACATAAGAACAGCATGTGGATGTGATTGTTTAGCACAAATCTTCCTCTGAAATGGTCTGCTGCTTAGGGAAAAGTGGATTCTACCCTTCTATGAGCAAAAATGTTCAGAGATGCATCTGGATATTTTCTGTTTGCATGAGGGATGAGGCACTATCCCAAAATAAACAATATCAATAAATTAATTGTTAACATGTTCCCAGCCTGGTTTTGTCCTGCATTAGACAGCATTCTCCCGACTCATTCCTAGACATTTTCAGGCACTGGGGCTTTCACAGGACAGGGATTGTTCACAAAACCTGTTTGGATTAAGGCAACCTGCTCTGGAAGGCAAGAGATACTAACGTAGATCCAAGCCAAGCTGTAGTGGTTGCGTGTGGGATCAGTTAACAAAACTTGGTGAGGGTTAGGAATGGGTAATACAGCTGGCTTGGGAGGGGGCTTATTAGGAGGGTGACTCGTATGACGCCGTACCCGCCTAGTTTTAAGAGGAGGGAGGCGAGTAATATGGAACCTGCAATTGGGGCCTCTACGTGGGCTTTGGGGAGTCATAGGTGGAGCCTGTATAGGGGGGCTTTTACTATGAATGCTGTTAGTAGGGCGAGGGGTAAACCCCTCCCTCCCTCCCTCCCTCCCTCCCTCCCTTCCTTCCTCCCTCCCTCCCTCCCTTCCTTCCTTCCTCCCTCCCTTCCTCCCTCCCTCCCTCCCTCCCTTCCTTCCTTCCTTCCCTCCTTCCTTCCTTCCTTCCTTCCTTCCTCCCTTCCTCCCTTCCTCCCTTCCTTCCTTCCTTCCTTCCTTCCTTCCTTCCTTCCTTCCTTCCTTCCTTCCTTCCTTCCTTCCTTCCTTCCTTCCTTCCTTCCTTCCTTCCTCCCTTCCTTCCTTCCTTCCTTCCTTCCTTCCTTCCTTCCTCCCTTCCTTCCTCCCTCCCTCGCTTCCTTCCTCCCTTCCTCCCTCCCTTCCTTCCTCCCTCCCTTCCTCCCTTCCTCCCTTCCTCCCTTCCTTCCTTCCTTCCTTCCTTCCTTCCTTCCTTCCTTCCTTCCTTCCTTCCTTCCTTCCTTCCTTCCTTCCTTCCTTCCTTCCTTCTTCCATGTAACCCAATTGTAAAGACAATTATTTGTATGACAAAGCCACCAACACAAACTAGGAATAAAGCGGAGGGTTGCCCAGAGGTGTTCCTGCACACCTGCTCTTCCCTACCTGCCTAGAGTGTATGTGCTCAAAGGGGAAAGGCTGCACCTTGGGTCAAAGCAAATGAAGGAATTAAAACTGAACTGGGCCATCTCTTCCTCACTGTTTTCTCCTTCCTGACTTCCAGGAGGCTATTTCTTGCACTTCCTAACCTACTGGCAAAGAGCTAAGAGGAAATCTGGAGACGTATTGTACATACAGGATCAGTTTGGATTTTTGAGTAGGGACCCAAGAAAGTCCCTGGGTCCAAGCCTGGATTCTGGGATAAAGGACCCCATATTGCAGGAGGGGAAAGGAGAAAAGGTCCCAGAGGTGTAGGGGTCAGGTTATCACACTGCTGGGGGATGTCCCATAGCCCTCACTCATGCTGCGTGGCAAAGCCCCTAAGCAATCCCCTCTCCTATGCTGTTAAGCCAAGCCTGTACAGCATAGATCATCTTATGGAGTGATGTTACCAGGGAACCAGTACGTCCCTTGGCAAAATTAGATCACCCTTGAGTAGAAAAGAAGAAAAAAAGTACAATCTCATTATCTTCATAGTTCCTTCCAGCCCCTGATTTCTACCAAAAGCCCAGAAACAGGATGATGCTTTGCAGTACTACCGAGTTACTGTCACACATCGAGTACCGTTTATAAACCTACGGAAAGCCTACAGCCAACCCCAACTTCAGTAACAACTGTATTGAACCTATTCCACGTAGTTTGTCCCGAAACACAGTCCTTCATATTAACTGGTATTGTACATGTGTCTGTGTCTTTCTCATGACAGGCAGGATGAGTAGCTATTGAATTACACTAAAACGCTGCAACAACAGTTTGCTTTGGGATCTTCTCTAGTAAACCTGTTTCTTTTCTTATCAAGTGAGACACTTTTGTAGTCAATGTTTCACTTCCAGAAGGACACTTAATCTCATAACAATGAATGACAACCATTCCCTGCCTGATTATTTTTTATTTTTGAACAATTTAAATCCTTAGACTAAATTGTATTACAGTCATTGTGAATGGCTTTCAGAGTTAAAAATTTTCGCTCTTCTTGATTTCACACACTTCTTTCTCCACAAGATGTGTCCTGTTGAGTAGAGGCTTGCAACCATATAGTGAGGTGTGCACGCTAACTTAATTTACTGTACTGAGCACCTCAGAGCCATGGCTGCAGTAAAATAAACAACATCAATTAAATTATTTCCTCTTATGTCACACTGTAAACTTCATAAAAATGTAAATTCAAAAATCTCCATAAACACTTTAGTATTGTGAATCACTGCAGGGTATCACAGCTGGTTACCTGCAGAAATTGTGTCTGGAACCTAGTTCATCATTTACAGGCAGGCAGCAGATGTTAAAGGGAAAGTGTTTCATATAATCACCCTAAACACAAAATAAAGCAAGAGAAGCAGCAAGGTACATAGCCAGCACTAGACTGTTTTTGCATCTGTTTGATACTATATCAGGGATCTGAATTTTGTTAGTGAATCTATGCACATGGTCGGGAGGGATCATTCTGAAATGCTTTTGCTCAGAGCAGCATTGCTTTTAGGTTGGGTCTGACTGTGACACAGAAATGAGACTTTCACATGTGCCACAATGATAAAAAAGCTGCTACCTACACTCTTGCCTAGAACTAGCACTGAATTAAATTAATATTCTATGGTCACAATGATCATATGTGTTGACTTTTATCTGGGATTGCCGCAGAAGCCTATGACAGCTGTGCGTCTAAATCCTGCTGTGAAGCGGTTGTGTTTTCCAGTTTCCCAGGCTCTATTTAGCATCCAGCTCCGATGTTTAAAAGAACCCCCACATAAGATGATTTATAGTGTTATCTGAGAAACACCTGAATGTTTGACCCAGCAATGGTGAGACTTGTGTCCTGCTATGATGGATTGCAATCCAGCGATCTGCCCACTCTCAGACCAGGTTGGAGTATTTTATATAACAGTCCTGTTACCCAGGGCTCAGTCTGTGGAAGCTGTGACCTGTCAAACAGTGCCTCACGTGCAATTTATATTTACTCAGAAGGAGGTGGTGCAAGGGCTTCTTTAACTGTGCAACTCAACTACAGTGCTCCCTCTAAAAGAAAAAACCCTGAAGACTGTCTAAAGCCCTTCATGGGCTGCAGCAGTGAGGTACCACTGACTCCAGAGTAACAAGAAAATGCACTCTCTTGGTTTTGGGACTTGCTTCTGTTTTCTGTTTCTATTTGTATTTCCCTTCCTCCATGAGTTCCTTCTAGGCAACTAATCCATTTTTAAGTGAGATACTTTTTAATAGCTGAAGTGCTGGTTTTCCTTCAGTAAGAAAGATCCTGAAAATAAAATTATTCATAAAGATGTTGCATGGAAGGGTTGTAAAAACATACATGAGGTAATTGTAGATTTGATGTACTAAAATCTTATTCTGTGGATTAGTTTTATTGCACAGTGCTTAGGCAATCAGTGATAGGCACCCAAAAAAAAAAAAAAAAGGAAAAAAATTGTTGAATAAAATGAAAATATAACTGTCCTGTAATTTAAAAAAGAGATTTTACAAAAAAAAAAAAAAAAAGAAAGAAAAGACCATATCTTGTAGGAGCAAGAGGATACCAATGACAACAAGGGACTCAGAAATGTGAAACCTTCATGTAAATCTTCTGTATCAGTAAAAATGTCAGACAGAGAAATTGCATTTGAACCTGACCTATTTTTACCACTATCAGCCAGAAGGGAATAAAAAAGAAAAGAATTAGGTCAGGTATTGTCATGGTTTAACCCAGGCAGCAACTAAGCGCCACACAGCTGCTCACTTACTCCTAGCCCTGGTGGGATGGGGGAGAGAATCAGAAGAGTAAAAGTGAGAAAACTCATGGGTTCAGATAAGAACAGTTTAATAACTGAAATAAAATAAAGCAAAATAGTAGTAGTAATAATGATTATAATACCAATAATCATAATTGTAATAGACAAAAGATGTGATGCACAATGCTGTTGCTCACCACCTACCGGCAGATGCCCAGCCTGTCCCCAAGCAGCAGTCACTGCCCCCTGGCCATCTCCCCCCCAGCTTATATACTGAGCATGACCTCATATGGTATGGAATATCCCTTTGGCCGGCTGGGGTCAGCTGCCCCAGCTAGCTCAGCTGGTAGAGCATGGGAAGCTGAGAAGTCCTTGACTTAGTGCAAGCACTACTTAGCAACAACTAAAACATCAGTGTGTTATCAACATTATTTTCATCCTAGATCCAAACCACACCACAGCTACTAGGAAGAAAATTAACTCTATCCCAGCTGAAACCAGGACAGGTATTTACGACTTGAAACAATAAACTATGTGTGTGTGTGTGAATATCCACTCATCCTATAACAAAAAGTTCTGATTATAGTCTTCATTAAAAAAACATTATCTATTATGATAAATAAACCATGCCTAGAGTCTCTGGTGGATAGGAGGGCTTTTATTGATTCTGATATTTCCTGATTTTAGCTGATTAAGTCCCAGGCCAAATGTTTACAGAGTGAAATTTTCCACTTACCGGCTAGTAGTTTACCTTGGCATTTCTCCAATGTGCCAGCAGCGAGATTTTCTTCCACTCTGTTGACATGTTAAGGTATGCCCACAAGAGAGATGGTTCTTGCCTGCTGATTCCCATAACTAGGAAATTTGCAATTCCAAGTCAAAACAACAGCAGCAGTACCATGTAAACAATGCTAAGGGTTGCAACTTCAGCTCCAGCACAATGGAAACTCTCAGTTAAGGACCACTGTGCATGATACTCAAATGAGTCTTTGGAGACTAATTCACAGAACTGGAGGCTGATTGCCAACTCCACTGAAGGTAGTGAAGGCTGGAAAAAATTTGACTGTAGCCCTGAAAACCACATTACCCACAGATTATAGGCCAGGCCTTCAGCATCTGTAAATCATAACTGTTCCACTGAAATTGGATTATGTTGATTAGACTCACCTGTAGGGTTTTTTTCCTGATCTTATGTAACCCATTAATTTCTGATGTATATCTGCCTCATATATCTGTATATATAAAGGTATAAAACGAAGATTATTTTTGGCCATTGATATTTACTATGTTCTCCTAGGTTTTTCTTTTTTGTTGGGTTGGCTTTTGCCCATTACTATTTAAAGAGGAAAAAAAAGAGAGAAGAGAAGAGAAGAGAAGAGACGAGACGAGACGAGACGAGAAGAGAAGAGAAGAGAAGAGAAGAGAAGAGAAGAGAAGAGAAGAGAAGAGAAGAGAAATCTCATAGACTATCTAAGCACATGAAGCCTGCTCTGGTACTTTTTCGCCTCTGCTTTTGTTATTAGAGGGAAACAGCATAGATGTCTCTGTTTTCTAATCACCTAACAATTTCCACCCTGAGAAAATGAAAAAAACCCCATGATTTCTATTGAATATAGCCATCATGATTAAACCAAGGGACCAACAAGGCCTGACTCTCGCACAAATGATGCATTTCTTTGCATCATGAAGAAGAGATTGAGAGGAGCATCCTTCTCTTCCAAATTAAACAGAAGTGTTACTCCCCATTCAGTACCTTCTCAGCCCTGCCCAGTGACAGCTCAGCTGTTGTCTTTTGCCTGATATCACCAAGTCCTTGCTCACTTTCCCCTGCTCACCCTATAAGACCAACTATCTTATGTTTTGATTTCAAAGAAAAAATTTTATCCTTTCTGTGATGTATGGGAGGAACTCCCCACCAGAATCTACAGAACTTGCTTTCCTTCAAACCCTTTCTTAAAATTACTATTTCTCACAATATCTGTAAAAAATTGGAATTGCCTAAAGTTTTCCCCTTTTTCCCAACTTACTTAAGCTGGCCTAATAGAAGATATTAATTTTCCTTCACTAGCCATGCCTTGTTTACATCTATTCCTGACAGTGCTTGACCTGCTTCTTTATGTTGCTATTGTGCTATCATGTTGATTTGATCTAAAAAGTTTTAATGATTTGTTGCATTTGCCCACTTTTGGCATGCAATTGCCCAAATCTCTTTCTAAAGGGATAACCTTTTTGCTGTATGTACACAGCCTTACTCAGATCATTCTTCATAAATGTGTATTATATGTGTTACAAAGGCAATATTTTAAAAAAATATATCTTGCACTCATTTTCTGTATCTTTTCTATCACTTTATGAAATAATATTTCATGAACTGGGACCTGTTCTTCCCTCCCAAAAAACCCCATGATCTTTCGTTGTCCTTATGACCTCCATTATTCTCAAGAAGGAATTAAAACACTTAAACCTTTTTATCTAAATGAATGGAGAGGGCTTTTTTCCACTGAATAAAATACCTGCAAGGCACCTGAAACCATCGGCCTCAAGGCTTTGACCCCAGAGCAGGGACCCCAGAACTGGCTGTGTCTTTTTTCCTAATTCTGATCTTTGGTTTGTCATGTTGTGTTCCCCTTCTTCACCTTTCATTCTCTTCCTCTTCCCTTAGGACTTCCTTTTTCTTGTTGACATTTTTTCTGGGGGTCCATTACGCTTCGCAGCCTACTCTTCTTAGCCACAGAACTCCCTCACACACTGCTAATTTACACATGGAGCTGGCATCTTAAAATGAAATCACCTTTTCATTTGTGTTTTCCTCCTTTTTCCTGAATATTTTCTTGCCTTCTGTTCTGTAGAAAGATCACCTTTCTATTGAAGTTTTATCTGTAACCTTTTATTTTTTTCCACATCACTACCTCACTGGCTTGCTGCATTGTCCGCTGCAGTCCACACAGTGGCAAAGCACCAAGATTCTTACCACTGTAACTGCCTTTGCCATCTGGTGTGTTCACTGTGTATCATCTTTCCTTTCTGGCCACAGGTATTGGACAGCAGAATGATCCTAGCTTAAAAAAGCTTCCCAAAAATTTGTTCTGTGAATCATTAACCAACTCCAATGTAAGGACTGAGATACAAGTTGTGACTTTAAAAGCAAAATTTTATTTGGTGAAAAAAAACCCCAAACCCAACAGATCATAATACAAATTTCTATATTTGGGTTTACTTTTTAACCAGGAGAGATTCTGTTTGGGTTCTTGATCATGCTTACAGTGGGTGCCCTCTCTCTAATTCTATTGCATTGCAAGTGGTACTTTGAAAAGCAGTGGGAGATTATAAATTCATTCCTAAATTCCTGAGCTACTATTTAGAGTGAATGGAGATTACCTAATTTTATAAAAACACTACATATGTATATGTGCATATAGTTACACATACATGTGTATGTATTTATATCCATATTTAGATTGATATATAAATATATGAAGGTATCCTGAAGTCAGTAACCATCTGAGTGAAAATTTGAAGCCCATCCCAGCTACCACAAAGAAGTTGTACAGTACCTGTGGCAAATCATTTACATCCGAACATGTCTGTCTATTATGAGTTGTTTGTCCAAGTAAAGAAACGCAAACCATGCTTCTGTATGAACGAAAAGTATTTACTTGGCTTACCACTAGCTGCTATGTTTCATGGGACTGAGTTGCAATGCCTTTGTCATGCATCAAAAAACTTGGACCCTACATACCAAAGAGTATTAGAAAGGATCGGCAAGTCAGTCGGGATTGTTTTTTTGCAACGTTCACAGACTATCCTTTCCTGAGCTTCCCATCCCTGGTTACTTTTGCTGTTGGCAGACTGTGTAGCAACTCTGGGAACAAGGGGGCTGAAGTGGCTGGACAGAAATGCAGATTAGTCCAAAACAAGCATTTGTGCGTGGCTGGTTAAATTGAGATCCTGCTGTCTGAGTTGGCTAGATTTGTACAGACTCTAATGGTAACTTAGACACTGGTTGCAATTTTGAACATTTATAGACTCTGAAATTAAGGTCTGTTCCCTATGGAATTCATTTTGACTTCCAGTATAAACAAAGGATTCAGTTACCTTCTTTCAGACATATATCTAGGAAGCCTTTTTTATTATTATTTATATAATCATTATTTTAATCTTAAGAAATTGCAAAGAACAAACAGTTCCCAATATTTTATCTAATATAATTTTATTATAGAATGTCAGTGACAGATAACCACCTTTCACATTTGCAAAGTGCTTTGAATATGGAAGCAGCATGACAAGTGCTACCCATCATTATTAAAAACCGGATAGTAATTAAGAGAAGAATGATAGCATTCCCCACAAGGTGAAAGTGCTAAATAAATATTTATTTTACACAGTGGAAGTAATCTCACAGAAGCAAAAAGGTAATTACATGGACCCAATCAACATCAAAATGAATGAGAGTCTCCTTCTGCATTCGTGTCTGGGCTACTTAAAGACTTTTTTCAGTCTGCCATAACCTTTCAGTTATTGACTCTATATTCAGTTTGTGGAGGGTGACTAGGATCCTAAACACACAGCATCCAGGAGTCCTAATCGCCTTCAAGGGAAACTTTGCTTAACAAGTGCAGGCACGTAAACGATGCTACCAAGTGTCTTCATCTTGCCAAGGTGCTGATTTAGCACTTATCTTCTACTTCAGACTGCTCAGAAAAGGGAAAACAAAAATAGACCTCTCAACCCCCATCCCTAAAGATGCTCCATTTGGTAGATTAATTATTACTGCACCTAATTTGCTTAGCCTGCTCTAAAAGGAAGGAGAGATACCTCTCCTTTGCATGATATGGTAAAGAAACATATAAAACCTCATATGCAGGTCCTTCCTGAACCCACTGCTGCCTTTTCATGGTTGCTAGCCGGTTGGTTTGAAGTGCTTTCCTCCTGTCTTGTTAAAGTTGTTTCATAGACATCCAAAAAGGCAAGATCTGTGGGCTAAAGAGGAAGGCAAATAGAATGAATCCTGAACTTAAAGCATGTTGGTTAGGTCATTCAGCTAAAAGAGAAAAGAACTAGTTGTTGTTTAATTACATAATAACTGGATAAATAGTATAGAAGTAATTTGGAGAATGGCAACCACATCTCCAGCAGAATCCTAAGTATGGCACAAAGGTCTGCACTCTGAAAGGCAAAACTGATTTCCTAGAGGTAGATGAGCTCACACTGGGGACAGATGTATTTGAAATTTTTCCTGTTGGTGAACTGATGATTTTTTTGGCTGGTATGAATGACAAAACAGGAGCCTTAACTCTTCCCTCTGTATGGGGAGCACACACACTTAATCCATCATCATAAATTCCTGTCAGCCTTGGCACCTCCATCTCCCATTTTGCATCACTGAGTACCACAATGCCTAGGTCCGTTTGGTGAAGGCTTGCCATCAGTCCTCTTCAATCTCCTGATTCTCTTTGGCAGATAAACAATTGTGTGCCTAAATTGTTCCATGGGTCTCCATCCTTGTCCTTTATTCCTACATTCTTATTTGAGCAAGAACCTAACTTGGAATTTCAGAATTTTTACTGAATATCATATCTTGATGACCTACACTAAATTTCCCTAATTTTAGGAATCTAACTCAAGATCCAGAAGTTAGCTAGAAGTTAGAACTTAAAAAATCAGTTTTATGGGTTTGTCATAAAACCGTGGGGACAGACAGGAGAGGCAGACATTAATACTTAGATTGGTTTACAACTAGTCTTCAGAAGTTCCAATGAGAAATAGGCTAGTTTTTAAAAAATATCCCATTTGACTGGATGAGTTTTTCACTGTCAGGAAAGTACTCCCTCTTCTGTTGCAGTATTAGGGAAGAATCCGAAGCACTAGCCCTTTTTTTCTGTAAGATAAGTCTTGTTCTAACTGTTAGTATGTTACATTCACATAATCTGTTATTTTAATTGTGCAGCATCCCCCGAGTCTCACCAAGGGCAGGCACTTTATCAATAAAATGATAATTATAGAAACTTAATGAGGCCAGCCAGGAAACACAAAGAATCCTGATTCACTCATCAGAAAAGCACAGATAATTTAGTGCAGCTGAGTCCATTTCTGGACTGCAATCTGATAATCCCACATTCCATAAATCACCCCATGGCAGCCCAGAGACTTCATCCCTAACTGCTGACATCCTTACTTTAACTTCAGAGTTCTCATCTGCAGGGAGAAAGATATTTCCATCACTCCATATGTTATTCCTTGTCCTTCCCTTCCCTTCTCTTCCTTTCCTTTCCCTGGAAAGCATCGACCGAAATTTCTGCCACTAGACCATTCCCACTTGTATCTGAATCCTGCCAGATGTTAAGGACCCTTTTCATTTGAAACTCAAAGCCACAATGATAAAAGTCCATGCTTCCATCTCTGTATAGTCTGCTCAGTGAACACTCTGAGCTCTTAGAGTGTCTCATCTATCACCCTCACTGCAGCACTGCATGATAATAATGCACCAAAATCCTAGTGTTACAAGTTATGCTTATGAGTAAGGACTCACTTCTGGGGCCACACAAGGAATCTGTGAGAAACTGAGGTCCTCCATGGCTCACACTAATACTGCAACCTCTGAATCTTAGTATGAGTCTCACAAAGTGCATGGATAAAGCGCTGAGGACAGCAGATGTTGCACTGCTCTATGGCCACCTTCATTTCCTGCCTAACAGCCAGAGCAATGCCAAAGCGCTGGAGCTTTATTAGCAAGCTAAGGTTCAGAATTCAGCCCACCTTCTCAGACACGTCATTCATCCAGCCAGACATGGCCTCTTTGTATAGTATACCCTCAGTAGTAATGCCACAGCGCTGATGCCTCTCGCTGGTACAAAGGACAATGCTTGGAGGTTTACCTTATAGGGATTTCTTTGCACATACAGGCTCCCTTCACATCACTGCACAGTAACACAGAAATCTTGAGCTCTTTTTGGTACAATATATGATGTCTCAAGAGTGAAAGCAAGCATCAGAAAAGAGTGGGGATGAGAAAGGGGTTCAGAGAGCAAGAAGGAATATAAAGGGCACTACAAAATGCTCGTGATGAAGGACTCTGTCAAAACCACTGTAAAGATACCAGCTTCAGCAGCCCCTTGTCCCAGGGAGGCAACTTGTGAGAAAAGCACAGAAGATGCAGTTGTATTCTCTTGCTCCTGCCCTTTCCTAGGTATCACACCACTGCTATTAAAGGGAGAGAAGAAAAAAAAACAATTTAAGCAGCCTTAACACATTTCTTCAGACACCTCTTAATGGCATCTTCAGCAATTACATTTTGCTGAAAGCAATAGATAAGCTGACACAGTTTCCAATATGCCCCTTCATTTTCTTTTTCCCTTGTGCTGGCAAGTTTTGACAAGTCACAGCTGTTGGTCGAGGATACTGAAAAGGGAGAAGGAGATAATATGCAAATCTACACAGCAGTATTGAACAGTGAAACGAAGCACATTTCATTTACATTTTAAAACAAAGTACGTTTCTGGGAGCCGGTTACATTTATATAGGTTTGTTTATCTCCTTTCTCTGGTCTTGAGATTTCCTAACACAGGGTATTTTGTTGTGGTTGCTGTTCGGTATTTTCATCCCATGCCTCTTAAGGTATAAAAGAATTAAATCTTGACTTCCGGATATCTCTCCCTAAATACAAAGTATATCTTAACGTGTAAAACTTTCAATTTGGAAATTTACAATTATAATTGTGAGCTCACTGCAGACCTGTAGGGAAGGATTTATACTGAATATGAAATAGCTGTGATCAGTTTCTTTCTAAATAGTTTGAATATGGAAGCACATTTCTGAAATAACTTGGACTTAAAGAGACATTGTTCCACCAGGTCTAGTATCCCTAGGCCAGAAGAACTGCCTCTAAAATCAATATTTTTTCCCCTGTATAATTTTAACATTTGTTAAAGTAAAGTAAAGAAACACCTTTTAATGCCCAAGCTCCTGCTTAAAGGAAGGCGAGAAGGTCACTGCCCTGATTTAACCTTCATCACACGATTTTGTGGACTTCTGTAGAATAAGCCAGCAAAGAAATCAGTTCACGTCTCTGATCCCAGCTCTGAGAACCAACTCATCAGTGACTTAGCTTTAAAAATATCCAGAAAAATTACTGACTTCAAAACACTCTTAAGGTCATCTTTCATTTTGGCTGGTTTCTTCAGGAGACCCATGTGGAAATAGCAATAGTGATAGTCAGCCAGTGACTGATGTTTTTCTAAAATACAAGATCTGTGTGAAATTTCACTGCATGTGTATCACTCATTCTAAAATTTATTTAGATAACATTTGAGATAGATGCTTACCTTTGTCTTCCTTTAGCACGGTTACAAGCAGGTATCTGCTGTTTGTCTAGCTGCAAGATATTTTAAGTGTTGTAAATTAAAGTCAATTGTTTGTTACATAATGAGTTCATATCTTTTGAAGTGCTTAGCTATTTTAAATAAATAGACAGATACCTACCAATAGAGGACAATAAGGTCAAAGGCATTTGAAATTGCACTACTGAGTGGTCTCAGTCACCTGCTGATATTTTCAATAAAAAATAGATACCATGGTATAGACAAGCACACAAAGACATAGACCATATTTTGAATCTAACACACTTTGGGCCTTTCCTTTTTCCTTTTTCCTTTTTCCTTTTTCCTTTTTCCTTTTTCCTTTTTCCTTTTTCCTTTTTCCTTTTTCCTTTTTCCTTTTTCCTTTTTCCTTTTTCCTTTTTCCTTTTTCCTTTTTCCTTTTCCTTTCCTTTCCTTTCCTTTCCTTTCCTTTCCTTTCCTTTCCTTTCCTTTCCTTTCCTTTCCTTTCCTTTCCTTTCCTTTCCTTTCCTTTCCTTTCCTTTCCTTTCCTTTCCTTTCCTTTCCTTTCCTTTCCTTTCCTTTCCTTTCCTTTCCTTTCCTTTCCTTTCCTTCTTCCCTTCCCTTTCCCTTTCCCTCTCCTCCCCTCTCCTCTCCTCTCCTCTCCTCTTTCCTCTTTTTTCTCTTCTTTTGTCTTCTTTTCTTTTTGTCTTCTTTCCACTTCTTTTCTTTTCTCTTTTCTTTTCTTTTCTTTTCTTTTCTTTTCTTTTCTTTTCTTTTCTTTTCTTTTCTTTTCTTTTCTTTTCTTTTCTTTTCTTTTCTTTTCTTTTCTTTTCTTTTCTTTTCTTTTCTTTTCTTTTCTTTTCTTTTCTTTTCTTTTCTTTTCTTTTCTTTTCTTTTCTTTTCTTTTCTTTTCTTTTCTTTTCTCTTATTTATGCTTCATTTCAAAGCTAACAACTATAGGCTTTAAAAAATGTATCAATGCAACTTATGGTTTCAAGAGTGGTAGTACTCAAGAAACAGAAAAAGAAAGAAGTATGTGAGTTATAGAACAGAGAACTCCAACATCCATTTAACCTTGGAAACAATAACTATTTCTTAATAAGGAACGGTATTTTGTGGGAAATGGATTTCTAACTTACAGGACAAAAAGCTGAGATTAAAAAGCAAAATCCAAAACACATACAAAAATACATTTTCTTCCTATATATTTTTATATATATAAAATATATTTTTATTTATATATATATATATAACAAGATATAATTTACACATCTACCCTTGTAGTCAAGGCTAGTTTGTCACTAAAAAAATGTAACTGATCTTCTGAATTTCTTAATAACTTTTCATATGTAAGTTTGTGTATCTTTTTTATTTTCCTTTACTTAATATTTTACTTCTCTGCTTTTCAAAAGAATCCCTTCTGTTTCTAACAACCTATCCATTTAATATATTTTCCTTCATCAGAAACAGATTGTTTATATTACAATTAAGCTGTAATAGAATGCCAGGGACTGGATACTAATGAGAAGAGATGTTCTTCATTAGTGGGAGACAAAAATCCTTTTTTTGTTATACAGATTAAAATTGGAGCACATTTCTCAAGAGACAACAACCAAGGTCCTTCCCTTGCTTTTTAATATGCACCAAACTATTATCGTTGCAAACCAGCACATTATCCCCATGCAACTCTCTTAAATCACTTCTCATAACAGGACAAGGTAAGTAGCCTGTTCTTAGCCCAAGAATAGAAATCTTTTTAAAATACTTTTCTGAAGCTCTTCTGATATTTCTAAAAATACTCTATGTCTAGAAAAAAATGAAAGACGATCCACAGAACTGCCCAGAAGATTTTTTAAAGAACAAACAAACAAACCAACACCCCAAAAAAACCAAAACACCAACATGGAATTGAGAGATCCATGTTCAAGTGTTTCTTTTTCTGGAAGACTTTGAACCCACAGTAACCAATTCCCCAGAGTGTGCTATAATCTTATGTGGTATTCTCAGTACATCATTCTCACTTCATTCCATATTCAACTCTATTAAATATTCACTAGATCAAGTACTGCAACACAAATACGCCCTTTGGGTGTACTGTTGGCCAGGATACAGAGTCATTCCTTCTATTACTAACTTTCTGCCTATCTCATACTTTAGCTAAGCACGCTAACCACTACGCATAAATGAAGGTATTTTGGCATCCACCATTTGGGGAATCTGGTTGGATTTTAATTTTTTGGCAAGTCTATTTCAGGAATGTCAATAGCCTTTGAAAATTTCTAATTGAATTAATTTCAGCATTTCCAAAATACTGTCATTTCTATTTATCCAGAATTATTCAGTGAATTTAAACTAAATTCAGGAATCTGTCAAACGGCAGGTTTTTTACTATGTACTAAATTGACCTAAGCCGTTGATTTTCCCTTCACTCTTTTCACTTCTGTGCATATGAATTAGCTATTAGTGTTTTTTGGTTACACATTTAAAAATAAGTTAGAAATCAAACTAAATGTCTCTAAGTGCTAAAAATGTTAAAAAAAAAATTTAAGTGATTTACAGGCAAACTGGTTAAGAGTGAAAATTATGTAATAATATCCCAAAAAGAGATTAAGCTTTTATAGGTTAAATCCCTAGATAAATAAATTTCTTCATTCTGTCACTAGTAATAAATAAATTTAGCTCATATTTAGGACACTGGTTATTGTCAACTTGTGGCAGAATAAACTGGACCCACTGGACTTCAGCCTCCCCTCCTGCACTAATTTCTGTCCATGGTTCTTGATGGGACATGCACAATGCTTGGGAACTGCAACCAGACACATGGATCCATTAGGTGCCTGAGGTATAACACTTGGCAAACACTGCCTGTACAGTATAGGCTGAATAGCAGCAAGTTTAAATTTTCAATTATATACACATTTTTTTAGAAGAGAAAAGTCTACCAAAAGCAGATTCTATCTGCAGTCATTTTACCTGATTTGTTTTAGTCAAAAATCAGACACTGTTCTATTGGTTTATCTGTGACAAGCCTTCAGTAATAGTATAAGAGATTTTTAATCTCCTCTGATAAAGGCAGATGCTGGGCCACACCCTCATTAGTGCAAAGTTAACACAGCGCCACACAGGGCAGGTCCCAGAGTCAGGTGATAGATTAACCTGACAAATCTATCTCAACTAGCTTTATAACAATAACCCAACTAACTTTTATAATGCAACTCTCCTGTGCTGCTCTGGGGGAAGAGGATTCAGGAGTGAGGGAGTCAAGTTGGTCCTGAGAAGTTGTCTTTGTTTCCCACTAACCAAATCACTGGCAATAAATTAAACTACTTTTCCCCAAGTCAAGTCTGTTTTGCCTGTGACAGTAATTGGTAAGTGATCTCCTTTATCGTAAACTTTTCCATCCTGTCCACGTGAGGAGGGGGAGTGTGAGAGCAGCTGGGTGGGCGTTTCGCCCTTAGCCAAAGCTAACCCACCACAGCTCCTAGAGTTACTTTCCCTAGCTGTCTCCTGTTGGCATATATACCTAGTCTGGGAGTGCCATCCCCATACAAAGACACACAAGACGTTTCATACTATTTGGTAGTGCTAAAACCATTCTTGAGCACTGTTGAACAAAGGTAAAACATGGAGAGGACAAGGGGGAATGGACACAAGTTGCTCTTGGGGAGATTCCGATTGGACACCAGAGGGAAATTTTTCACAGTGAGGACAGTCACCATTGGAATAATCTCCCCAGGGAAGTGGTTGACTGGGCTACATTGGACACCTTTAAGTGTTGCCTGGACAGGGTGCTGGGCCGTCTTGTCTAGACTGTGCTCTTCCCAGAAAGGTTGGACTAGATGATCTCTGAGGTCCCTTCCAACCTGGGATTCTGTGATTCTGTGAAAACATTAGCATGACCAAAGAATTTCTCTTCCTTTAGCAGAGATAATACCTACCCTGTTGAGGTGAAGACACAAGTAGGATAGCTTTGAGAAGGCACCCAGATTTGTTGGTAGGATAAACCATGTCTCTCAGATGTGACATCAAATTGTGTAAAAATAAAGAATATGAACTTTGAAAGGCTGCTGTTTACTGCATGCAACACCAACAGACTAACTAATGTCAACAGAGAGAGAGCCTGAATGGCAGTTGTAAAGCTGCCTTTAGGCTGTAGAAATTGCATTAGTCAGAGAGCAATCCAGGGGGGATCCCTGGAAGTGAGGCCACAGGCCCTAAAATATGCTATAAAATGTGTCATAGATCTGAAAAGGACATTCTGAATTGCATGAAAGCTGTCGACTACAGAACTAGGGTTATGGGGAAGAGCAACTGTCAGTCTCAGAGTGGACGACATAAAATTGCCTGAAGCTGTACAAAGCAATGTGATGAGTAATGAACCATGGCTGCACACAGGTAAACACAGCACAGATGCCAGGAGTGTTGTTTAGTGAGGGTAACTCACTTTAACAGCAGGTCTATTTTTCATCAAACATTGCACAGATCCCTCATGAGCAGTACTCACTGCCTAATCTGTTCCTGGGACTCCAGAGTGCCAGCACGCTACAGTGAAGCATGATGTTTTTACCACCAAGTTTTGATGTGAAAATCAAAGATATATCACAGAGACAATCTGAGGAATTCTATGTCCGTAAGGGGACCTGTCTGTGCGAAGCTGACTGCTGAGACAGCTGACTCTCCAATGGTAAGAAGAGAAGGTGAGGTGATTCAGAAAATTACAATTCTGAAAAGCACAGCAAACTGGGAAGGACAGGTGGGTCTCACTACAGATTGCCAACTTACTGAACTCTTGAAATTAAAATGGTTGAGGAAAACAAGAGTAAAAGGCATAAGGGTGTCTCCTTGGAGCTTTTCACACACACATTTTGTCTCAGCTTGTTGGAAGAAGCATCAGCTGAAAGTGTACCATTTGAACTTTGGTTTCCTGTCCCAGACTCTTGAGGTTTTGGAAAAATTAGAGAAACTGAATATGATTCTGTATGAGAAAAAAGTCTTATTGGTTCTGTTTTGATTTTCAGACCAGAGTACAATACAGTTCTGCCTTATATTTTCTTTAATTTCTAATTTTTTACTCCTTCATTTTCAGAATAAACACAGTCACAGTAGCTTAGCTCTGGCAAGAGCTGTTGCAATGGACATTTTATATGTACAGTTCCCAATTTAGTCCATCTCTGGGAAAAAGAAAACCTCCAAGAGACCACTAGGTCAACCCAGCAGTTTAGCTGAATTGTTAGTAAGGAGACAGTCTGACACCACAGGCCTTGATCAGTGCCTGGGGTGGCAGAGCAGCTTGCTTTGCTCCTGAGCTGTGTAGAGGGAGGCAAGTATTGTCTTTATTAAAGGGTCCCTTTCCACCCAAATTATGCAAGCATTGATCTAGTGCCACACATTCATATCCTGCTTGACTGAAGGTAGTTGAAAGAGCTAGCACCAGTTAATCTGTTCTTAAATAAAGGAAGAAAAATGTAAAATATTATCTTTATAATCTTTTATTTTATAGATAAAATATTTTTATTTATTTATATTTATATAATTTTATTTTATATGTAAATCTATAATTCTATCTAACTATAATAAATAAATATCTTCTTTTTATTTCTTTATAAATGTAAAGAGAGATTAGCTAATCACCTCATATGAGTTAGTTTGCTGGAATCAACCTCAAGTATATGTAAACCTAAGAGTTGTGTAATTATTTGCATAGCCCACCTTAAGGTATCTGCATGACAGGTTATAGGTGATTCACAACTAAGAGGAAAAATGATCCAGCTATTAAGTTATGCCTTTGCGGGAGCTACATCCTTAAAAAGACCCACTTTAGAAGGAAGGAGATATTGGATTAACTCAAAATGTCCTGACTTCTTTAACTGGTTTAGTCACTTCCTGGCTACTTCTGAGTTATGGAGAAGGCATAATGGGGCAGACAACGGTGTGCCTAATGAAGCGCAGTGCTGTATGATATCTGTGAAGGTCAGCCTAGGTCTATGAAAGGTCCTCTGACTTTCATTTCTAGGAAAATATAGCTCATATACTCACTGTTTAGTCCCCTAATACTTTCTGTCCACTGCCTGTAAGACCACACACAAGGTCTGACAAAATTTCTACACTGTTCACTCTCAGAAGTCCGTTCATGAACAATCCTGTAGCCTTGGAGCAGGCATATTCAGGCTAAGACAAATGGCTAGCAACATCCACTACTTCAGGACGTAGAAGCACAGAATCATAGATTATTTTGGGTTGGAAGGGACCTTTAGAGGTCATCTAGTCCTACCACCCTGCAGTGAGCAGGGACGTCTTCAGCTCGATCAGGTTGCTCAGAGCCCCGTCCAGTCTGACCTTGAATGTTTCCAGGGATGTGGCACCGACAACCTCTCTGGGAAACCTGGGTCAGTGATTCACCACCCTCAGTGTAAAAAATTTCTTCCTTATACCTAGTCTGAATCTATCCTCTTTTAGTTTTCCCCTAGTTTCAGCTGGGATAGAGTTAAATTTATTCGTAGTAGCTAGTATGAGGCTGTGTTTTAGATTTGTGCTGGAAACAGCACTGATAATGCAGAGATGTTTTAGTCCTTGTTAAGTACCGCTTACACTGGTCAAGCACTTTTTCAGCTCCTTGTGCTCTGCCGGGTGCACAAGAAGCTGGGAGGGGACACAGCCAGAACAGCTGATCCCAACTGACCAGTGGGATATTCCATACCATATGACATCATGCTCAGTATATAAAGCTGGGGGAAGAAGGAAGAAGGGGGGGACATTTGGAGTAATGGCATTTGTCTTCCCAAGTAACCGTTACGCGTGATGGAGCCCTGCTTTCCTGGAGATGGCTGAACACCTGCCTGCCCATGGGAATGAGTGAATGAATTTCTTGTTTTACTTTGCTTCCATGCACAGCTTTTGCTTTACCTATTATACTGTCTTTATCTCAACCCATGAGTTTCCTCACTTTCACTATTCCGATTCTCTCCCCCATCCCACCAGAGGGGAGTGAGCGAGCAGCTGCGTTTACTTGGCTGCTGACTGGGGCTAAACCATGACAGCTTCCCAAGCCCCTGTCTTGCTGTCCATACACTCCAGAGGCATGGGAAGAGAGGATGCCACTGAAGACTGAGGCAAAAAAAGTTGTTGAGTACCTCAGCCTTGTTCTTGTCAGTTGTTACCAATTTGCCAGTGTTGCTCATCACAGGGGGTACACTTTTTTTGACCTTCCTTTTCTAGCTGACATACCTGTAGAAGTTTTTCTAATAATTACTTGCACTCCTTGCCAAGTTCAGCTCCAGCCATGCCTTGGCCGTCCAGACCCCATCCCCACACAACTGGGCAGCGTCCCTAAGCTCCTCCCAGGATACCTGTCCCTGCTTCCACTGCCTGTGCTGTTCCCTTTTGCTTTTTAGTTTGACCATCAAGTTTCAACTCAGCCATGTTGGTCTCTTCCCTTCCTTGCCTGATTTCTTATACCTGGTTATCGAGAGCTCTTGCACTGTATGGAAACCGTCCTTAAATGTCTGCCAGCTCTCTTCTGCTCCCTTGTCCCTGAGGGCAGTTTCCCAGGGGGTCCTAATGACTGACTCCTTGAACAGCTCAAATTTCTTTCCTAAATTTCAGGGTCCTGACTTTACTCTTTGCCTGACCCATATCCCTCAGGACTGAAAACTCCAACAGTGTACGATTACTGCAGCCCAGGCTGCCTCCAACCTTGATATAACCGATTAGCTTCACTTGTGCTGGTGACCAGCAGGTCCAGTGTTTCATTCCCTCTGGCAGGACTGTCTATTACCTGGCTTAAGAATTTATCCGCAATGAATTCCAGGAGTCTCCTGGACTGCCTACAACTCACTGTGCTACCTTTCCAGCAAGTGACAGGGTGGCTGAATTCTTGAGAGCACAATGCCTGCTGTACCTGGAGGAAGAAGGCTTCCTCAACAGGCTCCTCTTGATCAGGCGGCCTGTAGTAGACACCAACCACAAGGTTCCTTTTGTTGCCTTGGTCTCTAATTCTTACCCATAAGCTTTCAACCTGCTTGTGGCTATTCTTCAGAGACAGCTCTATGTGAGGGTGCACCTATTGGCAACATCAGTAAGCTACGGAATTTTTCCTCTGACACACCTACTGTGAGATGACACATCCATCTTGTGATGGAATAATGTGCCTTACATCACTGGCATCCTGGTTATCCATACAAGGTTTTGAGTGTCACTTTCACTGCAGTAAACAGGATTTCTAAGTAGAAAAAACAGAGGTGTATTATAGGATTCCAAAGGCATAAAGTAGATGCACAGTGCTGAGTCTTCAGAGAGCTTCATGCTGCTTGAAAGACCAATTAGCTTAATTAAAAGGTATGCATGCATTTTTAATTACCTTATTCCTTTATAACCTTTATATCTGCATAATGGCCACCTGTATGATTGCTTTCTTTTTCACCACTACTAGTGAAGTCATAAAAGTACTGCCAGCTGCACAAAGTTTGACACTGGAATCTAAAGTGTCCAGTGAAAACCACTGTGTAAGATTATTTGCGAATGACTTTCCAGTGGCATATTTCTGGTATACCTAGAAGTGTTTCCCTTAGGCCTTTGAAACAAAGATTCATATGACGTTGACTTTTAAGGGGTTTTTTCTACCTTAAGTGGAGTTTTCCTATCTTTTTGTTTGTGTTTTGTTGTTGTTGTGTGGGGTTTTGTTTGTCTGGGATTTTTTGTGATTGTTTTTTTCCCCAAAGCATTTTATTATTTCGCCTTGCTTTCCTGAAAGTGTAGTTTATGATGTGAATTTGCCATCTCTCTGCTGTCAGTTGTATTTGACCCGGTAACTTTGGGATTCACTGTCTTCTTTAAAAAACTTCGAAGAGATGAGTATAAAACACAAAGATACTGAGATATATTTGTTTAAAATTGGTGGTTCAGTGGGGTAGAGATCCTATTTTGGACCCTACTGAGGAAACTGGGGGAACAATTCAGCCCTTATTAATTTTCTTATTCTGTCCAATGGGTGAGAGAGCTGCCAGCTAGAAATTTATAGCCAATAAATGTATGGATAGCTCTGGATTGCTCACAGTCTTGCTACCAATTAGTCAGCTAGGAGATCAAAAAGATATATATAAAGGATATGGAAGCAATTGACAGACTTTCTTGAGACATCATAATCTTTGGCTTTTCAGCAAGCTATTTTGAGCAACCAGTTGGAATAATGAATTTGTGATTAAGTTGAGGGACTCAATACATTTTGTATGTGACTTTAGCAGAAATATTTCAGCCCCTGATAGTCTGGACCAGCTTTGAACTTGGAGAGAATGGCTCCATAAAAGCCCATCCACCATGCATTTAATCTCCCATGAATTACAATTACCTGCAAGCACATAGAAAACAAAACAATAATGAAGCAAGCATCAAAAAGTCTCATGACGCTGGAGAATGTCAGATAACTGCCCTTATACTTTTGTCTTGGTTTTATTAGGATTTGCATGAACAGTGGATTTAATCAGCAGCCAACATCAATGGGTCATTTGCACAGGTTCTGTGTCTTACAAGTGGTTTTGTATGCAATCACACATATAATGAAGCAACACAAGCGGAAGTCTTCTGAATCTTTCATGTGTTATCATTAAACTGATGTCACATTAAATTTAGTTCCACACATCTGTGGAGTAACTGTATTCATAACATTTTATGAACAATACACTCCCTTAAAAAAGGCATGCAGACTGATGCCAGGTGGCCAACTGATCTTGCATCTGTTTCCTAGGAAATGAAAGTGCAGGAGGAAAAAGTCATGTCTTGCACAGTGCTTTTTATTATTCCCCAGCTTTTCAAAAGCTCTGTTGCTTGAGCCATCATTAGATCTCACAGACAAGCTTGGGAGTAAAGTGACTTATCCATTCTACATAAAATTTGTTCATTTCACCACAAACACATCTGTGCACCAAAGAAAGCTCATCAGGGTGACATAAGACTTTGTTCCCTTCTTATTTTCTTCAGTTAAGTGAGGGGAAATAGGTCTTCTTTTTCCTTGTCTTTTTCTTTTTTGCTTTTTTTCTTTTTGAAATAAGCAGAAGTGTTAAATATCATCTTTATGCCACAACCAAGATCAGAGTCCTGTTGTAGTACCCCAGGCCCCCCTTGTGCAAGGTAATGAAACAACAAATAAGAAGGCATAGTCTTTGTTCCAAAACACTTGCATCAGTTTGACAAGACTGAAAATAAACATCAGGAAAAATAAATCTCCCGTCTCTCTCCCAGTTGATTGTTGGTGGAATGCAGGTTTAAATGCTCAGGCAAGAATGTTGTCCAGAACTGGGCATCTATCAGATACGAGATTTTCAGAAAACTCACCTGTTGCAACAAGGGTCATATTCTAAGTGTCACAGCTTATTTTTTCAGATGATTGTTACAGAGGCATCTTTCTTTTGAAAGATGAGTCTGGACACATAGGTCATTTATTCATCGTCCAGTATGTCTGTCCTTAGTACCATGAATAATATGTGCTAAGCTGGTGTTCTGCCTAAGCCAAGTCAATGTGCTTCCCAAACATGTAGCCTCAGCCAGAGACCTGCATTAATTTTCTGTGGGTATGGTTGCATTTATACTTGGCCAAGAGTATGAAAATCTGATTCCCTAAGTTAGAGGAACACTTTGTCCACAGGCTCACAATGTCAAAATCTAGTCTGAGGGTGCACCCCAAGTTCTTACTATAGCTAATGGGAAGCTAATAAACAGAATTAATGTAGCTCCATCTGATATGTGGGTGCTTACATAATATAGACTGAATTATATCACAAACCTCATTGACAATTGATTAGACTTCCATGTACTACTCAGGGAAAAAAAGAAAGGTTTTGATCATTTTAAATGTAGACACCTACAATGTAGAGCCGTACATTTAGTCAAGAAGTTCTTAGCCTTTATGCTTGAAGTTGTTTTCAAAGATGATGGGGATTGCCCCATCCTTGGAAGTGTTCAAGGCCAAGCTCAATGGGGCTTTGAGCAACCTGGTCTACTGGAAGGTGTCCCTGACCATGGCAGGGGTTTGGAACTAGATGATCTTTAAGGTCCCTTCCAATTCTATGATTCTATGATACTTTGATGCTTTACACATTCAATTACTGGTTACATACTGTCATGGTTTAACACCATCCAGCAACTAAGCCCCACACAGCCGCTCACTCCCTCCACCTAGTGGGATGGGGGAGAGAACTGGAACAGTAAAAGTGAAAAAAAATGTGGGTTGAGATAAAGACCAATTAGTAGGTAAAGCCCTAAAGAGTCCCCTGCCAGCTGCTTGTGCACCCCCAGCCTACTCGCTGGTGGGGTAGTGTGAGGGGCAGAAAAGGTACTGACTCTGTGTAAGCCCTGCTCAACAATAATGAAAATCTCTATATTATCAACACTGTTTTCATCATAAATCCAAAACATAGCCCCATACTAGCTACTATGAAGTAAATTAACTGTATCCCAGCCAAAACCTGCTCACATGCATATAATAAAGCCAATTTTGTCACTGCAAATCATCTACAAATACCTGCAACATCAGCTTAGCATACTGTCATGAAGTAACTGCTGTTTGCTCACCTCTACTATCGCCTCTTCCATGAAATAACAAGTGTTCACTGGCTTTGACAAATTTCACAGATTCATTGTTTATGCAAGAAGTCTTCATTAGAGAAATGGGTGACAAGAAGCAAACACCTACACAGATATTATCATTAAGTTTTAAGCGTAGTCTGGAATTGATTCATTATTGTTACTTTTCTGCTGCTCTGTATTTAAGTTAAGAACTTAAGGACTTGGGTTATATAGATTTTTAGCGTGTCAGTAGTCATTTGGCAATCCATGAAGTAGTAAGCAAGATTAAATCTTTGTCCAAAAATACGTGCACGGAAAATGGCAGAAAATCTCAAAACACCGTTTTAATTAAAAATGAGAGTACAGTTTAAGGTTAACCTACCAGAATTGTATAGGGTTTTTCTTCCAATCAGACTGATGTACTGGTAACCCTGGCAGGGGGTTAGTAAGTTTTGGAAACAAGACTCAGAAAAGCAAGGGGTTGACTTCAGCAGTTTATCTAAAAATGCTTTAGAACTTAAAAATTAGGTTTAAATTATGTGAATTTTATATGTTTGTTATAACAGTTTTGACCCACGTACATATATGAATCCACACCAGCTGTACTAGTATGAGGAAGAAAAACGCCACCAGAACAGTGGCAGGATGGATTCAGGTTTCTTTTCCTACTTCTTTATTTTTATTTGTGAGTTTCAAATGTAAATATGTGTTCTCTTATTTGTTTTTCCTTCTGCTGTTTTCCATGGAGTGTCTTGAAAGTGCTTGGAAAGGTCTTAATGTTTTTCTGCAAGATTTAGCGGTATTGTCATATCCTGCCTGGTGTTAAAGGCAGAACAGAACAGAATAATTTGTTCCTAATATTTTGTTCGCCATCATTCAGCACCTGTTGAAAAACATAGGAATCCTTCATGAGTTACTGGGAAAGACTGCCCTTGTCTTTAAACCCAGGAGCCACTCCCCTCTATCCCCCATGGTCCTGCAGAAGCACAGCTTCCTCTGAAGTGCTAAACACATTAGCAGCATTGCTTTCCTTTTAGGCAGAATGCCTTGGCAGCAGAATTGTCATTAAGGTGAAATTGCTTTGACTAGCGCTTAAGCTCAACAGGACAATATTTAAAACATTAACTACAGACTTCTAGCTGAGCTCTTCAGCTCTTTTTTTCTGTCACACTACACAATACAACTGCTTTATGCTGACTATCTGCCCTTTATTCCTCTTTCTCACGCTTATCTCAATAAGGACTGTCTCAGAGTCACTGAAAGGAAGAAAGAGAAGCTGAATATATCTGACAGCTATTTCTATCAGATAAACTAAAGTTCAAATGAATGGAACTCTTTTGCCTTTCAAAGGCCTTCAGTCCTCTGACGTTTGCTCATGCAATATAACCCTTTCTGAAAACTGGGGATTGCTGTCACTTTCTTTGTGCAGTGATGTGGGTCCAATCCACCTTTGATTTGCCAACCTTGCTGAAGGATAAACATTTCTGCTTTGGGCAAGGAAAGTATGGCATCACTCAAAGGAAAGGATACTGTTATTGACTCCTTTTCTAACCACTCATCAAAATAAGTTTTAAGGTTATTTAGAGATACCACCCTCCAGTCCTTTCTAGGCCAGGTTGTTCTCTGTTCTTACAGTGCCAGATAGATGGCCACACAAAAGGTTTTCTATTTGACAGGATTCACCTGAATGATCTTTCAGATTAAGGTGAGTATATTGATTAGAGCTGGTTCGGGATAAAAATGACCCTTCAACAGAAACATTTTCTAGGCTATTGAGCCAACAAGAAAGCATACAGGAAAGGCAAAGCAGTATTTTCATCAATAATTGGCTTGGCTCTTGCAGACAGGGAAGGTCTTTGAACTGACCTCCAGGAGGTCCGTGATGTCTCAGACCAAGAGATGCATCCTGGATATGTTCAAACTTCTCCCTTTCCTTGGAGAAGAAGTTTTCTGTACACGTCTAAATTGACCATCAGGATCTTTTAGTCCTAGCTTCCCTATTTCTGTTGTTTATGAAGGGATGGCCCAGAGTCTCTTGCTGTTAAACTCCATTACAGGAGAGCTCTGCCCTTGTTAAAGATTAATTGTACTTTGAGTCTGATGCGACCCCAAGAACAAAAGTTATAGTTTTATTAAATGACTTTGGCTACTAAAGTGACTAGTTATAAACTTTATTAGTGTGATTATGACCTATTAAAGTCACATTAACTTTTTAATGTGCCTGGGGTTGCCACTGTAATGTCTGTTAGATTAAGCTGCAGGCTCATTCACTGCTCTTTATGCTTCACCAATAGATTTTTACAAAACAATTTATATCTGCTCTGTAATTAGTGAACTCCATAATGGAGGCATTATCAATATTGCCAATAGGCAAGGCTATACTCCTACTGTCTCCAATTTTACCAGCTCCTCTACCTGTCCTAAAAGATCCTGTCTTCCTTTTTTCTTTTGATTTGTAGCTCAAGACCTGGGGTGTCAGTTTGGAGTATGACGAAGGCTGCTCAGCAAGCTGACTTACTGGGTAAAGAGGCAAAGCTTTCAGGAGAGCATAGATTAAGTCATGGTACAGGATAGGCTCAGAATCGGAAAACTCCACACAGTATACATAGATTTACTTCATGGTTCAGTGATAATTGTATTCAATGAGGAAACCTGCACAGAGTTGATGAAACCTCTTTGAAAAGCTTATGATTATTAGAAAGAGGCATTTAGCTCTAGTTACAGTAGATAACTACCTAGTTGAAAAAACAGCTATCTGTAGAAGCACTCATTTATTTTTCATCAGACATTTTTAACTATAAATTGCCAGTGTGATAAGCAAAACAGTTCACATTAAATGGTCATTTTAATTGTTTCTCCCATATCAGCTTAAGGACAATTTTAGAATGGCTGAAATATAATTTTTTAAATTAAAATTTGTGTTCTTCACCCTGGTTTCTTTTTATTTCAAATTTTACTTTGCTAGTAGAAAAAAGTTTAATATCAAATGAGAATCTGTGAAATTATAAGTATTTGTGGTGGTTTAGCCCCAGCCAGCAACCAAGCACCACCCAGCTGCTCACTCACACCCCGCCCCTCCCCGCCCCCAGTGGGATATGGGAGAGAATCTGAAGAGTAAAAGTAAGACAACTCACGGGTTAAAAGAGTTTAATAGCAACAACAACTACAGTAATAATAATAATAACATCAACAAGAGCAACCACAAAACAACAACAATAATAAATTGTAATGAAAAGGAAAACAACGAGAGAGAGAGAGAAACAAAGCCCAGGAATACAGTGATACAACCACTAGCCACCCACCAACTGACACCCCACCAGTCCCCGAGCAGTGATCGCTGTCCTCCCAGCCAACTCCCCCAAGTCTATATACTGAGCATGACGTCATTTGGTATGGAATATTCCTTTGGTCAGTTGGGGTCAGCTCTACTATCTGTGCCCCCTGCCAGCTTCTTGTGCACCTGGCAGAGCATGGAAAACTGAAAACGTCCTTGACTAGTGCAAGCACTACTTAGCAACAAAACAATAAAACATCAGTGTGTTATCAACATTATTCCCATTCTAAATCCAAAACACAACACAGTACCTGCTGCTAGGAAGAAAATTAACTCTGTCCCAGATGAAACCAGGACAGTATCAAATTATAAGATTATCATAATCTAAAGATTCTGTTTTATTCAAATTTTAGAGAGCAATGTATTTTCCTTTGTCTCTGTACATGTAGGATCTTTTATTTGTAATTTAGCCAGGCAATTTTCATAGGCCACAAAGCTATTTCTACAGTCTTTTTCATACACCTTCAAGAGGAATATCCTTTTTACAAGCATGGATTTGACAGATTTTGTCAGTGGAGACAAAATTAATTTCCTCTAACAGTAAATAAGAAGTGCTGGCCAGCTTGAAAGCTGACTTGTTCTACATCAGAAAACTATATTATTTTTGCAGACTTCTGCAGTTGCATGAAATAGCAGTCAGACTTTAAAATCTACCTACTACATGTTTTGGTTTTCTTTTTTTTCCCCTGAAAGATGTTAACAGGGAATCGATTAATTTTTAACTATGTCAAGTTTATTAGTGGATGGTAGCCAGCCATATTCTAAGAAATCAGTTTGGCACTACAGCTGGAAAATAGAGGATAATTTATTCACAAATTTTACCAAAAAATTGTCACTTTTTATAAAAGCTTTTGGCCAGGACCAAAAGGATACAAGCTTAAAGCCTGAGCTACTTAATTTGATTAAAACAAGGCAAAACAAATTTTTTTTCTTTAAAAGCTGGTAAAATTTTCTTAGAAGAACTGTATTCCATAATTCAATGACCAAAATTAATTTATGGTGAGTGCATTCATTATTTTGGATCTTATCTTTTTATTTTTAAACTGAAGTAAAATAAGGTGGTTGAAACCAAAATAAAATCTCTGATTTATTGTCCCTGTCAGATTTAGCTATGGCAACAGAAGAGGTCACCTTCCAAGGTATCTGCCAAACCATTCCAACTGTGCTTGCAACCCCAGAACAGTAGATGCACAGAGACCAGATGTATGGATTAAAATTTGCAAACTGGGAAAAAACCTAAATATTCTGACTTTTGGTTTTGTTTTTTTTTTTTGGTGGAAAGGACACCCGCAAGTGCAAGAGATTTCATTTAATTTCCTTTAATTTAATTCTTCAGCTTCCTCTTCTTCATCCTATTCCTCTTATTCTTCTTTAAGGAAATCTCAGATCCTGTTATAAAACAGATTTAGCTATGTAGAAAAATGCAGAATTTTCATTCTGGCAAATTGCACCACTTCTCTGCTGTTCGGCTACATTAACTGCTGCTAGATTTCATTGTTCTGCCTCAGATTCTGCTACAAAATTACAGAAATATGTGAAATATGTCAAAAGAACCAATTAGCATTTCAAGTTTTACTTCTTTTATTGATCTTTCTTGGTTTTAATATGATAGGATCAGGAATCAACTCTCTTCTGATTCAACTGAATGGGTTCTGTGATTGCCAGGCAATCAGATAAGAAATCTATGGGGGAAAGGACCGATTGTACCTCTGCATATATATTGGAATCAGGAAGCCAGTTACAAAGCTGTTAGCCTGGTTCAGGATGTCCAGTAGGATCTTATTCTGAATAACCGTTTTAAAAAAATTTTTTTTTAGAAAGGAGAGGAAGAAAATAAACCTAAGTGCTAACACAGGCAACCAGGCTATTAAAAATCAAAGGACTATTTTAAAACAATGAATGAAAGACATCTGGAGTAATGTCAATTTGTGGTAAAAATATTTTTGAATAAATAAAATAAATAAAATAAAAGTTTTCAATGAAAACTTTTTTTCGTCATTGTTTAGGTTCTTCCCTGTTATATTTTAAAAGGGAAACTAGATCCCCCATAATCTATTTCCTTCTTTTTGCTCTAGCATTCAAAGCAAAGAACAACCAACCAACCAACCAGACAAAAAAAAAATTTATTGGAAAAATTATGTAACATAAAAAACAAAATGAAACAACCAGCCAAACAAACAAAACACAAAAGCTCTGAAGCACCCAGAGCATGAACATTCTTATGTCTTTACCTGTACCTGACATTTTTAAACTTTATCAATACATATGCAGTTCTAATTCCTATCACATTTTCTCCCACAGTTATGACTTCTGTGGCCATTTCTGTGAAGACACCAAGGCAAGGGGCTCTGGAGAGGAGGATCGTACCGGGACACCCTTCCTCAAGTGGCAAAACCATGAGGGCAACAGCACAGGGAGAGAGAGGGTACCACTGACACCCCCCAGAGCGGGATCGAGTGAGCTCCTGACAAGCCACAGCACCGACGCAGTGTGGGCCAGGACAGGAGTGATGGTGCCAAACCCCCTCACATACAAGAGCAGCCCCGAGGGAGCATGAGCAACTGGGAACGTGGCCAAGAGGGTGGGCAAACAGGGTGTGGTGCGGCAGTTTGCATGGCAGTTCGCATAGGCAGGGTGTGTGGGAAGGGCGCAGTCCCTTTCCTGGCTCTACAGGGTAACTCAGCTAGTGGTCATCACCCCCCAGGAGAGGACCCAGCTATGGTTTCCACTCGCCCAAAAGCCATCGCCAGAAGGACTGAGGTGACACAGGCAGAGCCCCCACACAACCATGCAGCTGTCCAGGTCTCTGGCTGCAGGGCGGGCCTGAGCCTGGCACTCGTACCGGAGGGCAGCAGAGACAACAGCTGCTTGCGGTGTGACCAGGTGAATGATCTGCTCGGCCTGGTGGCAGAGCTGAGGGAGGGAGTGGAAAGGTTAAAGAGCATCAGGGAGTGTGAGGGGGAGATAGATTGGTGGAGCCGCACCCTACCATCCCTGGGGCCAAGGCAGCGGGTGGAGGCTCCACAAGGAGCAGAGGATCCCCTACCCTCTTGCCACCAAGCAGATGGAGGGGACCTAAGAGACAGGTGGGAATGAAAACAGGTCCCTGCTCAGGGCAAATCTCCTCCTGGCCTCCCTCACCTTCCTGGCTGCCCTTACACACTAGGTATGGGGCTCTGGAACTTGGGGGCCAGGCAAATGAGGATGTAGGTGAAGGTCCATCCAGGGGGTTGCCTAGGGAGAACTGGTCAGCCCCACGCATTATGACTGCCTCTGTTAAGAAGAAAAGGAGGGTAACTGTTGTAGGCAATTCCCTTCTGAGGGGGACAGAGGGCCCAAGATGCCGACCAGACCCATCCCACAGGGAAGTCTGATGCCTCCCTTGGGCCCGGGTCAGAGATGGTACTAGGAAACTCCCTGGTCTGGTACGGCCCTCTGATTACTGCCCGCTCTAGGTTGTGCAGGTGGGCAGTGATGAGGTTGCGGAGAGATGTCCAAGAACAATCAAACGGGACTTCAGGGCACAGGCGTGATTGGTTGAAGGATCAGTAGCACAAGTAGTGTTTTCCTCACTCCTGTCAGTGGCAGGGAAGAATGCTGAAAGGAACAGGAAAACTCACCTGATTAACAGGCTCCTGCAATCTGTGGAATTTTGGGATTTTTGATCACGGGGAGGTTTACACTGCACCAGGCCTGCTGGCGGCAGATGGAGTTCAGCTGTCTCAAAGAGGGAGAAGGATACTTGCTCATGAGTCGGCAGGGCTCATCGAGAGGGCTTTAAACTATGTTGGAGGAAGGAAGGGGATATAGCCAGGCCCACTAGAGAGGAGCCTAGGGATGGCATGCCAAAGTTGGGGGTGAAATCGATAGCCCAGCTTAAGTGCATCTACACCAATGCAGGCAGCATGGGCAACAAACAGAAGCTGGAAGCCATTGTGCAGCAGGATAGCTATGACTTAGTCACCATCACAGAGACATGGTGGGATGACTCTTATGACTGGAGTGCTGCAATGGATGCCTATAAGCTCTTCAGAAGGGATAGGCAAGGAAGGAGAGGTTTTGGGGTGGCTATGTTAGGGAGTGTTTCAACTGTACAGAGCTTAGCAATTGTGATGATAAGGTCAAGTGCTTATGGGTAAGGATGAGGGGGAAGGCCAACAAAGCAGATATCCTGCTGGAAGTCTGTTATAGACCACCCATCCAGGATGAAGAGATAGAAGCAGCATTCTACAAGCGGCTGACAGAAGTATCAAAGGTGGTAGCCCTTGTTCCATGGGGGACTTCAGTTTACTGGGTGTCTGCTGGAAATACAACACAGCCAAGTTAAAGAGTCTAGAAGGTTCCTGGAGTGTGTGAAAGACAACTTCCTGACACAGCTGGTAAGTGAGCCGACCAGGGAAGGTGCCTCGCTTGACCTCCTGTTTACAAACAGAGGAGTGGTGGGAGATGTGGTGGCTGGAGGCCATCTTGGGCTTAGTGACCATGATACAATAGAGTTCTCAATTCTTGGCAAAGTAAGATGTGGGGCATCAGCAAAACCACTGCCATGGACTTCTGGATGGCAGACTTTGGACTGTTCAAAGCACTGGTTGATAGTCTCCCTTGGGAGACAGTCCTGAAAGGCAAAGGGGTCCAGGAAGGCTGGGCATTCTTCAGGAAGGAAGTCTGGAAGGCACAGGAGCAGACTGTCCCCAAGTGCCACAAGATAAACAGGCAGGGAAGGTGACCAGTCTGGCTGAACAGGCAGCTTTTGCTGGGACTCAGGGAAAAAAAAAGAGAGCTTAAAACTTTTGGAAGAAGAGGCAGGCAATTTAAGAAGAGTACGGGGATCTCGTTAGGTCATGCAGAGAGAATATTAGAAAGGCAAAGCCCAGCTAGAACTAAATATGGCCACCATTGTAAGGGATAACAAAAAAATTTTTACTTCAGCAAAGGGAGATCCAGGGGCAATCTTCATCCTCTATTGGATGTGGAGGGGAACATTGCCACCAAGGATGAGGAAAAGGCTGAGGCGCTTAATGCCTTCTTTGCCTCAGTGTTTAATAGTCACACCAGATATCCCATGGGTATTCAGCCCCCTGAGCTGGAAGGCAGGGATTGAGAGCAGAATAAACCCCCCATAATCCAGGAGAAAGCAGTTTATGACCTGCTGCACCACCTGGACACTCACAAGCCTATGGGGCCAGATGGGATCCACCCAAGAGTACTGAGGGAGCTGGCAGAGGAGCTCACCAAGCCACTCTCCATGATTTATCAGCAGTCCTGGTTAAACAGGGCAGGTTCCAGATGACTGGAGGCTTGCTGATGTGATGCCCATCTACAAGAAGGACCAGAAGGAAGACCCAAGGTACTACAGGCCAGTCAGCCTGACTTTGGTACCGGGGAAGGTTATGGGATGGTTCATCTTGAGTGCTCTCACCAGGCATGTGCAGGACAACCAGGGGATCAGGCCCAGCCAGCATGGCTTCATGAGAGGCAGGTCCTGCCTGACCAACCTGATCTCCTTCTGTGACCAGGTGACCTGCCTAGTGGATGAGGGAAAGGCTGTGGATGTGTCTACCTGGGCTTCAGCAAAGCCTTTGATCCTGTCTCCCACAGCATCCTCCTAGAGAAGCTGGAGGCTTGTGGCTTAGACAGGTGTAGTCTTGGCTGGGTAAAATCTGTTTGGCCGAGCCTGGAGAGTTGTGGTGAATGGAGTTATATATAGTTGGCAGCCAGTCACAAGTGGTGTTCCCCAGGGCTCAGTTTTGGGGCCAGCCTTGTTTAATATCTTTATTATTGATCTAGACAAGGGGATCAAGTGTACCATCAGTAAGTATGCAGATGACACCAAGTTCAGTGGGAATGTTGATCAGCTCGAGGGTAGGAAGGCTCTGCAGAGGGATCTGGACAGGCTGGATCAATGGGCTGAGGCCAATTGTATGAGGTTCAACAAGGCCAAGTTCTGGGTCCTGCACTTGGGTCACAACAACCCCATGCAGAGGCTTGGGGAAGAGTGGCTGGAAAACTGCCTGAAGGAAAAGGACCTGGCGGTATTGGTCTACATCTGACTGAATATGATCCAGCAGTGCCCAGGTGGCCAAGAAGGCCAACAGCATCCTGGCTTGTATCAGGAATAGTGAGGCCAGCAGTAACAGGACAGTGATTGTGCCCCTGTGCTCAGCACTGGTGAGGCCGCACCTTGAATACTGTGTTCAGTTTTGGGCCCCTCACTACAAGAGGGACATTGAGGTGCTGGAGCATGTCCATAGAAAGGCAACGAAGCTGGTGAAGGGTCTGGAGAACAAGTCTTATAAGGAAAGGTTGAGGGAACTGGAGTTGTTTAGCCTGGAGAAGAGGAGGTTGAGGGGAGACCTTCTCATTCTCTACAATTACCTGAAAGGAGGTTGTAGTAAGGTGGGTGTTGGTCTATTCTCCCAAGTAGCAAGTGATAGGACAAGAGGAAATTACCTCAAGTTGCATCAGGGGAGGTTTAGATTGGATATTAGGAAAAATTTATTTAAGGAGAGAGAGGTCAGGCACTGGAACTGGCTGCCCAGAGAGGTGGTGGTGTCACCATCCTGGAGATGTTAAAAAAATGTGTAGATGTGGCACTTCAAGGCAGGTTTAGGAGACATGGTATTATTGGGTTGACAGTTGGACTTGATCCTAGAGGTCTTTCCCAACCTTTATAATTCTATGATTCTATGATTAAGGATCTGAATAAAGTCATATTCTGCAGTAGGAAAGAGGAGCCTTGCAATGTACATTTCTAGGTGGAAGCCTTGTGCCTTCACATTGCCTAGAATATCTGAGGGATGCAGGTGTCAAGTTACTGCACCTGAGGGTCTCCACCCTGAATCTGCTGTACTCCATCCCTATTGCCTGATCTGGCAGTAAACCATTATGGTGCCCGCTGCTTCTTTCTAAACCATGCGTAGATGGATTTGACAGGCCAGCAAATACTTCATATCCTTTTGTGCAGGAACTTTCTGCATAATGAGGAGCACCTTATTGTCATAAAGAAAAGGATTAAAGGAAGAAAAGGAGATTTATAATGCTGAGAGCAATAGAAAGTCCTAATGAGAGAACTGAAAGTTTATTTAGCATATATTGAATTTTAGTATTAAGCATGTGATGAGCAGAAATAGCAGACAAGTGTGCTGTAACTAGGTCAACTGCTTCATCAACTGAGGAAGCAGCAGCTTTTTATATCAAATCTGAGTGCATACTCTGGGTTTGAATTTCAACCTTTCTTAGGTGTTATCATGGTTTTAGCTCGGATAGTGTTAATTTTTTTCAGAGTAGCTGATATAGTGCTGCACTTTGGTATTAGTATGAGAATAATATTGATAACACACTGATGTTTTAGTTGTTGCTAAGTAGTTCTGGTGCTAGCAAAGGACTTTTCCAACCTCCCATGCTCTCCTGGGTGTGCAATAAGCTGGGAGGGGAGGCAACACAGCCAAGACAGCTGATCCAAACTGTCCAAAGGGATATTCCATACCATATGATGTCATGCTCAGTATATTAACTGGGGGGAGCTGGCTGGAGGAAGCAGTGATCGCCACCTGGGGACCAGCGGTGTCAGCTGGCGAGTAGTGAGCGGTTGCATTACCGTTGGTTGCTTTTTCTTTCCCTTCTCCAGAGGTTTCACCTCTCTTTCTCTCTCGTTACTTTCCTTTTCATTATATTATTATTATTATTGTTACTATTATTGCTTTATTTTAATAATTATACTCTTCTTATCTCAACCCATGAATTTTCTTACATTGGCCCTTCCAGTTCTCTCCCCTGTACCCACTGGGGTGGGGGGAGTGAGTGAGCAGCTGCGTGGTGTTTAGTTGTTGACTGGGGCTAAACCACGACAGGTGTGCAGACCTTATTTTATTGTCTGTCTTATATTGAAGACAATGTAATTTGCTTCTCTTAGGATTCAGACCTTAGTAAAAGGGTTTGTTCCAATCTATGTTTTTTATCGGAATTATTATAATCATAATTCATAATTATTTGAAAATAAAAGAATATTTAAGGCTAAATGATAAATAACATTATTTATAATTTTTTATGCCATTATCTAATCTTACAGATTGGCACAGAGAATTTTTAAATCTTAAATGCTTAGGTATAGTACAATAAAACCCCATTTGTTATGCTGGGATTTTTTTTTTAATTAAAAATATTTAAATTATTTTTTTCTTTGCTTCAGTTCCTGCTCAGCATTCTGTAGGTGTGAGGTAGGCACTGTTGTTTTTTTTTTCCTTTTGAACTCCTACATCTCTCCTCCAAAATTTATTTCTGTTTATGTCTTGAGTATTTAAAGGGAAGTTGGTATTTTCCATTCCTGAAGCATACATCTGGCTGGTTCAGAGACAAATCTCTGATGGGGAGTAAGTTACAAAATGTACATGGCCATTTTGAGCAGACTGGACTGTTGCTGAACCTAGGATGAGAAAGCAAGGAGATCAAGACAGGAAACAGTAGAGATATGCTGAAATTAGTCTGGGAAAATTCAGCCTAATGCAATGGCATAGGCCTTCCTAGTAACACATTAGAGGGTTGTTACACTAACCTTTCTTTCATTAGTTCATTCTCTGTGGTTTAACACTTGCAACGTGAGGCCTCATGAGTTAAACAGGCTAAAGCAACGGTGCAGTCCTGCCATGTAAAGTCACTTCCCTCTGCATGCAGCAATCAGAAAACACTAATAAGCATGCCATGAGGACCCCCTAAAGAGCTTCACTGCTGAATGTCATATGAACAGCAGCAAAGAACAGTGGGAAATAATGCTTGGAAAGGTTTATAAACTTTATCATGCATTGCTGCCAGTTTAACCTGTAACTGCAGTGCACTAAGCTCTGCCAGCTTCTGATTTCCCTGAAGAAGCAAGATCCAGCATAAATCTGGATAAAAAGAAAGCTTGAACAAACAATTAGGCCTCATCCTACTTGTGGTAGTAATAACAAAGCAAAGGAAGTTGCAGTGAGGGATTTGGACTGTAATCTATTCAGTTTTGTACACGTTAGTAAAATTAAGGCTGAGACCCAAGTCTTGTAAACTGAGAGGTATGAAAAACAGAAGTTAATGGACAGCTGGTTGAGGATAGGACAGCGTGGGATTGGTGGGCAATGGAAGAATAGGAACAATGGAGGTTAATTACACTGCCTGACTCTAGACTTCTACTTTGAGTCCTAAGAACCTCTCAGGGGTGATTCAGAGCTTACTTTTCTACACTGGTTATATTAAAAGCTTAGCGTCCAAACTTAGATACATAAAACATCTGCATAAAATAAGAATACCCACTTACTTCATGATATTTTGTCTCCATGATTAGAATAAATAGCAATTGAAATAACCATAATGTTTTTTCTTCCATCAGATATATGTCTAAGGTGCAATTACCCTTTTTTTTCAACTGATGGAGTCTATGACAAAAAGATATTTGCGTTTCTGCAAAGCAGATTTCTTTGAGGTACTATATACACATAGATAAAAAATATGCTTTTCACCTCTATGCATAAATCTAGATATTTATGCTGAATAGCAGCCACCACAAAACACTGAAGCATCATTAGCATGAAGATAATGTGTATTACAACTTAATTTTAAGACAAATTTTACTCACCTGTCATTTTTTTAAAAGCTAACATTGCTTTGGTTAAAGAATATATGCAATGATAAGCAATAGCTTGTGACTGTGATTTGTGCAGTGAAAAAGATCTACAAAATCTAACAAATTCTTTGTAAGCACCTAGAAAATAACAAGGAGCAACAGCTAGTCGAGATTTGTTGTGAAGAAAGCATGTCAAACCAGATATTTTTTCTTCTTCTTCTATAAAATGATTTGTGGATTGAGCAAAAGCTGGAAACCTCATATTTTAACTTTGGTAAGACTTCTGACACAGATTTAGAGGTTATTTTCCCAGATAAACCTGAAATCTGGACTAGATGAAGGTACCACAGAGTAGGTGCAGAGACAATTAGAGAGCTGTACTGAGGGATTATTTGTCAGTGGTTCATAGTCAGAGCAGAGGGAAGTGCTGGGCAGGATCCAACAGGCGCCTGCCTTCATTTTGGAGCTATTCAATACTTTTGTTAATGACCCAGATGATGGAATGGAAAGTGTACTTATTAAATCTGCAGGTGACAACAAGCTTCAAGAAGCTCAAGAACAAGACTGGAATTCAAAATTATGCTGAGACACAGGAGATACGGTAAGAAAAATATGATTAAATTCATTAGGGACTCATGCAAAGTATAACACTTCACAGGCATAATCAGCTGTAAAAATTCAGAACGGAGACCAGCTGCTTGAGCAGCCGTTATACAGAAAAGTATTTAGAAGTTATAGCGGGTCACAAGTGAACATTGTCATGCTCTTCCAAGACCCTTCCTCCACCATGACTGTAAAACCAGTAGTATAACCTTCAAAACCATATGCTGTTATCCTTCCAATTTATTCAGCACTGGGGAGGCCTCTTTTAGAACAACATATCCAAGAGAGCTATGGACAAAAGCCAGAGGACAGGAGTGAGAGTGATCACATATCTGAAAAGCATGATATTTTAGGAAAGATTGAAAAATTAAACCATTCAGCCAAAAGAGGAAAAGTTTGGAAGCATGCCTGGTAAAAATCTTCAAGTAGATAATGTGCTGCTGAAAACAGGAAAGAAATATCCATGGAGGGCAGGATAAGAGCTACTGTCCAAAATTTTCTAAAAATTGAGGTTAGATTTCAGAACAAAATTTCTAGAAGCCGTGGAATGGGTTTCACAGAGTCATCTGCAGGTCTTTTAGTCTAACCTTCTTCTCAGTGATGGACTGTTGCCATAACTAACTTTCCTGGAGGAGGTGTGGGCATAAGGACATAAGGAGCTTTAGAGGAGAAAGAAACTACAAAGATGTACTTAGCCAAGGAATAGTCATCTCATATTTCAGTTAGCTAAAACTGTGTAATAAACTGGAAGGCTAGCAGTGAAACATGAGACCAACAGGCTGTTCTGGATAGAATTAATGCTGTAATGAGCTGTCTTATGAAGGGGAACATCTGAACGGTTAATCATTCATGTAAAGGTTAGGAGCCTCCATGGGCATGAAGTCTATGAAAAACACCATTGATGAACTCTACACACTGAGGTAAAAATGAGTATACTTGGGAACCACTGTGTCATGGTTTAGCCACATCTGGCAACTAAGCACCAACAGCTGCTCGTTCACTCCTTGCCCTGGTGGGATGGGGGAGAGAATCAGAAAAGTAAAAGTGAGAAAGCTCATGAACTGAGATAAAGACAGTTTAATAGGTAAAGTAAAAGCTGCACACTCAAGCAAAGCAAAACAAGGAATTCATTCACTACTTCCCATCATCAGGCAGATGTTCAGCCATCTCCAGGAAAGCAGGGCTCCATTACGCATAACAGTTACTTGGGAAGATAAACACCATTACACTGAACATCCCCCCTTTCCTTCTTCTTTCCCCAGCTTGATATGCTGACCATGATGCCATATGGTATGGAATACCCTTTTGGTCACTTGTGGTCAGCTGTCTCAGATGCGTCCCCTCCCAGCTTCTTGTGCACCTGGCAGAGCATGGGGAGCTAAAAAAGTCCTTGACTCATGTAAGCACTACTTAGCAACATCTAAAATATTTCCCCATTATGAACACTGTTTTAGCACAAACCTGAAACACAGCCCCATACTAGATAATATGAAGAAAATTAACTCTATTCCAGCTGAAACCGGACACACTGGTTCAAATGTCCTAAGAAAGGCTACAGGTATAACTGGACTGGAAAATGCAATTCTAGAGAGATTTATAAAACTTTTTAATACAAAAAGTAGATACGTTCAGATGCAAAATCAGTAGCAAGTTCCATGGGTGGAGGAAATTGAAGTACCTTACTTCTCCCAAGATTTATCTGGGTGTTCTCTGTACTTCCTGAATCAGAATAGTTGAGGTTGGAAGGTGACACTGGAAATTGTGTAGTCCAAACCCCTGCTCAAAGTAGAGTCAGCAGGAACAGGTTGCTCAGGGCCATGTTCCATGGGGTTTTGAATACTCCAAGGACAGAGACCCCAAAAGCTCTCTAGGTAACCTGTGCCAGTGTTTGACCATCCTCACAGAAATCTGTATCCCCCCTTGGGATTTCAGTCAAGGTCTCTGATGACCCATTGCATACCACCATCGTTGCTGAGTGCACAAAGAATGACCACATTAGACTTTCTGTGCCCCCTTCTGTACCAACATCTGCATCTGTGATCTGTACTCTAAGGTCAGCAGCTATACAGGACTCTTCCTGGCACTTGTTGAAAAGCTGTTTGACACATCCTAACCAAGAATCCACTGTGGGAAAAAAGTTCAAAGCACCTTCAGATCAAGAATATTTGGCAGAGATCATTAGAAGCTACTAGCTACTAGAGCTTACTGGAAATTGGGGCCTGCTGTAGCTACTCTTTCCCAGCCTCAGCTGGCACCTAGGATTTCAAAGAGCTTCAAGGAGATCTCTGACAGACCCAGAAGTTCTCAGGAGATCAAAAAGCAAAGCACAGAGATTGCTGTGAAAACTGTTGTGTCTGGCAGCTGCCCATTAGCTGCTTGGAAAGGGAAATGTTAAATTTCAGAGTAAATGTTAATTTTGAGAATTTTTAAAGAAGCCTTCTTTAGGATTTAGAAGTCACATTTAGGATTTAAAAGTCAAAAAGAAAAACTGCTCTTTTTTTGTTCTGTAGCTGCTTCTGGTTTTTATTGGGAAGTCTTGGTAACCTAGCACCTTCAGCAGGTTGGGGAATCTGATTCCTGCTTGGTCACTTTCAGGTCTTTGGTAAGATCAGTCATAGCTTTGTGGTTTTAGTAAATTCCAGAACCAGCTCTTTCACTACTGGAAAATAGGAAAAGTTGTGTGAGCAAAAGTAGTTTTAACAGCTACCAGACTCTATTGCTATAAACCATTATGTTAGACCCCATTCCTGTTAAATCAGCTGTATGGCCATTGTCTGCTCAGAATGCCATTCCTATGGAAGAAGATCACACTTGGACATTCTGAGTCAGAGTGAAAAAGAAGTGAATATTCTGTGTTTTATCCTGTAACTGTTTTTACATGCAATAGTATTGTTGGAGGAGTAAATTAGGTCTCCAGGGGGTCCTAATCACTAGGCTACAGATTTATGCTCCCACTTGTGCTCTGCTGGGTTTCATGCATCTCAAATTATTTTCTATCTAGTAGATTACTTCCCTCAGGAGGGAGTAAAGAATGACAAATATGCACAAATTCCCTCATTCTCTGACTGTGTTCCACATCTAGATGGTTAAAGTAGCTTACTCACAAAATAAGAGAAGTAGGGCCAAATCTCTTCATCTAGAGATGGATATCAGCCTGCACTCTCCCACCTCATGGGAGAGTCATTACAGAAGAAAAGCTCAAGGCAGAGAAAAGAAATCAAGGGTGTCCCGCAATTTGCCTTGTGTAAGGTTTTCTGTGGAAATCTTTAATGGACCATGTTCCTCCAGGAAGGATCCTGATGAAGATGAGCTGGGTATCAAATATCACAATCCTACCAGAGCAGAAATACTCTGAGGTGTTGAAGAGGAACTTAAAGCACCTACAGAAGTTTTGAGTAAATGAGTAAAGTTCCTGTGGCATTTAGATGTCTCCAGATCTAGAGTAAAACCTCTTGAGGTAAAGTTCAGCTGCACACTGTGTAAAGAATCACTGCCCCTTGTTTGCTCTGAATCTGACATTTGTTACTTTTGGTGATTTGTAGTTTGTGCTGAGAAGAGATAGAGCATGAGCATAAGCATAACCATCCCCAGACAGCCTTCCCCAGACAACCCATGATTCTGCAGACCTATGATACTCCCACAGTACCTATCTGCCTGTCACCAAAACCAGGCACAGCTTTGTGTGTGAGCACTGCAGGTTTTAGACATAGAGGCTCAGATTCATTTCACTGAAATCTTGTTACCTGACAAGACTAAGTTAGTGCTATAACTGCTGTACATTTTCTCTGTAGCCAATGCAGTGAACAAGACTTTATTTTAGGAAGTCAGCTCAGACCTCCTGCAGCCTGAATGCCTTTCTGAGATGTCATCATCTTCCTTCCTCTGTTGATGGAATGAATCTTGGCCAGAGAAGCAGAGAAATTTGGCCTTGTGTGTCCTGGATGTATGTGGTGGGCTCCAGCACTCAGCACCTACCACACTGTCAATCCCACAGCATTCAGAGGCTCAGGAAGTTTTAAAGTTTGTTAGACTGTTTCGTTTTTTCATTCAGTACTGAAAATGATACTAAATTCAAACAGATGTGAAACTATATCTGATTAACTTGAAGAGGCAACTAAATGTCTTCTAACTGAACCCAATATTCTATTATTTTTGTGTACGTAGTTTAATTTTGCTCAAAAGAAAGCAAATACTTTCTCTTGATTTTGTCTGCTTCTTCATGACTAAAAAGTTTAACTTCTCACAATGTAGTTTTGTCAACCTGTCCTCCAATTAACCAAATTTATTCTAATAAGTAATTCTCCTTTTTTTTTTTTAAGTACAGTGGATGATTTTATATTTATTGGCACTTGTAAAAAAGAAAAAGAAAAACAAACCCCAAAACATTTTAACTGGTAATACTACACATTCTTATGATTCTTATTAATTAAGAACAATAATTGCAATCCTTGATAAGCTTAGCTTGGCAAGATATTTCTTTAGAAGCTAGTATAAATGCTTCAGTAAGATAGGATACCAGAGCACTGCACAGAAAGTCCAGCAAACACAAAGTAACCCTATCCTGCCAGCAGAAAGACTGTCCCTTCTTGCTTCCTTCATATTTTCAAGGTATACCTCAGGGGCTGTAAGCCAAACATAAATTCCTGAGATATATGTGGTAGTACAGGGGACTCTAGCTAAATAAATAACTTTCTAACTTTGAATGTTGACATGATAAACTGGTGACCTTGCTACTTTAGGGCTCAAACTCACAAGCCTTTATCATGCAAGTCTTTCTTATTAAATGTTAGTTTTACTCCAATCATATTCACTAACCATCAGATCAGCTTAGAATTTATAAGAATTATTGAGAGAAGAAAAGCAAGCCCTTTCTACAATTTTGTAGAAATGGATTTTATTTGGAAGATCAGAGAGAACGTGCAAGTAAGGCTGTGCACTGCTTTGAGGAATTGACACCCAATGCAAATCAAACACAGGGGAAAAAAAATGGCATCAATAACTGAACATCAGTAATTTGAACAGGCAACATTAAAGAAATCCAAGCTAAAATTTTCACAGCAATTATATTTATGCCACACTACCCATTGTGAGAACACAAAAATTGAAGTAGTCTTCACAGACTAAAACCACTGTGCCCATATTGTGTCAATTATGTCACTATGTTTTTGGTTGTTGGGGGTTTTTTTATTATTAAAAAAAAAAAAGAATATGGAATTAAAGCTTTTTAGTTTTCTTATATGGATGAACTTGATTAAAGAATCCTAATGTTAAATCAGCACAAAAATGTACTCTTCAAGAAGGGAGGACCCTTCTGTTGTTCTGTGCAAACACAGCAGCTACAGTAGTGGGGATGTAGTCTGTAATCCAGACTCTGAACCACTAATGAAGCATATAAAATAAAAGATAAATGCCAACCCGTTCCTTCAGGATTTGCCAACTGAACTGTATTTCACACACATGCTAATCAATTTCCGTGTAATGTACATTCACTTCCCACTCTAATGCTGAATTCTCATATATTTAGAAGCAAGTATTTTTGAAGGGATTTGAAGCAAAAGATACAATTTGTCAGTGAATATAGACAACGTGGTGCAATTGATTCCTCTAGGAGATGTGAGTCTATGGCTGAAAATGAAGTCTAGACAACAGCTACATCACTGGCATTTTAGAATTATTGTATTACAACCTCAGCTGGCATAAAATGGTATGCACAGTGAAGCTAGAGTGATTTACACCTGCAGAAAATCTGGCTAGCTTTAAAGATTTGTTTATGAAGGTAAAAAACAAAAATCACTTTTCTGTCTGTTTTCCTTTTTTTTTTTTTTTTACTTATTTTTTATGATCTGTCAAAAGCCAAGGAAGAAAAGTGAGAGCAAACTGCTGTGACTGAAACAAAGCCTGGGATAACAAACAATTACTAGAAAACAGCATAAGCAAATTAAAATGGAAGGCAAATGCCACAGACTACTACTGCGCTACATTCTTTGGAGAATCAACTTCCGATGGATTAGTGCAAATGCGCCTTGATCCATCATCATGTTCTCCAGTTCAGCAAGCACAAACTGATACTTTGGAATGGAGGTAGTGTGAAGTAAATGCTGTAATTTGTGACTGTGTGACAGCAAATGAAACTCGGCAAGTGGGCCAAGCTATCTGAAGCAAAACAATAATAGCTTGGTGAGCATATTAGGCAACGCTGGAGGAGAGGAGATGAAAGATTCAGGCAATAAGGAGAATGTATGTATTTTAGATGTTAGGCAACCCTATTCTCAAGGCATTACAAGCAACAAGAACATGTGAAAAGTGCATCTGGGTTAGGCAGAAACATATTCAACCTTGGTAAACACATTTCCCCATAATACCTTGGTGAAAAGAAGTAAAACAGCAAAAAACCAAAGAAAAATAAAAAAGGATTATCACCCTGGCTAGTAGATTCTTTTCGGATGACATCTGGCTAGAAGCAAATTGTATTATGAGCCCTTCGTCTAGTTTTTATGATTTACGTGTTCAGTTTCATCAGATCTAGGTTATGGTGTTCATTGGGTACTACACACTCTGAGAATTTATGTTGCAGAGCTAAACATCATGTCTGTATATCTTTTCACAGTAATCCCTGATAATACCCAACTGGGCTTTTTATTTTAAACATCTGGACAGCCGTATGGTTCATGAGAATTAAGGTGCTAAGTGAAGAAAACAGCACAACCATAAAACCTTTCGAATAAACAAAGCTTTCTTTGGAACATTAACTTCTTTACAGAGAAATCTTCTCTGTTCCTAAAAATGCACTTAGTACTTTATGTCTTAATCTCAGGGTAACACTTTTCTCTTACAAATAATCTCAAGGCATTTAATGGTACCATTACTGTAGAAAACTATGAGATATTTGCATAAAAGGCACATCACCAAAAGAGATATACAAGAAAGCCCTATTTTTTTCTTTTAGTTTTTCTCTTTGTTTCATGCTAAAAGCAGGAAGATACTGTTCAGCAGGGTGTTCTCTTCTACTCGGTAATAACACTGTCAGCATTGTCATAAAAATGGCTAGAGGTGTAATTTAGACAAATCTGTCTGCATACTAATAATTCAGTTTCTATTTGTTGACATTTAAATCCAAAAGAGAGGGAGATATAATGCAATTTGTTCAGTTCTTTGGTGGAGTCTGTCTTTATGTGTGTGCATGTCTATGTCAGTACATGCATGCATGTGTATAGCTCAAATTCATATGTAAAGCTATTCTCCCATGTGTAATAAAAAAAAATCCTGAGAATTGCTACTCACAAGTCGTAGAAAGAAATAAAAACCTTTGCCTATTAATTTCCTTCCAAAGTATTTTAAAGAGTTGCTAACATACTCCTGTTTATATTTTAGAAATATATTTTTTATATTTTTATATGTATACACATATGAGACAACCTCCTTCAGTAATATGAGAAATCAAATTATGTAGAACTGGTTATTTTGGTAGCCTTCATTTTTTTGCAATGCACTTCACTTTTCTTTGTAAAAAATTCTGTGTCTGCTATAAAATAATGTTGCTTCATTTTACTGAGGAATTAATTCCAATTTAACTGAAGCTTGAATATCACAACCTATATTAACTCATTCTCATACATTTAAGTCTATTAAATGCAGTGGAACAGGACAGAGAAGTAAAGCTTCTTTGGATAACCGTGATTTTCAAGACTAGACCCTGGATGGGAAAGAGTTAGCTAGGTCATAGCTGACCTCTATTGCATCATCTCTTGTGAGGGGGCTTCCTCTGCATTTCTTTAGAGGCAATTAGAAAATTCTTATGCAGATTTTGAGATTTTTCCTGATTATTCATCCTTTGCATTAATACTGACTCTTTGGTTGTACAGATATACCTATAGTGAAAAAATAGGTTAGATATACCTAAGGGATTCATGCAAAAGTCAGTATTTAGAGTTCTCTAGCTCAGATGCATTTTGAAGATCTTCTTAAAGAAGGTCCTCTAGTTTTTGGTTGGATTTTATTTTGTTTTTAAGAAGAATAATTTTGGAAATTTTAAGGCATCATTTTACTGGAGGATAAAGTAGATGGCCTTGGCAATAGTGACCTAATGCGATTCTGAAAAGCAGTGTTTTTCACAGAATTTGATCAATACTGAGCCATAGCTTAGAAATGTAAGAACTGTACCGTGGCAAATCCTAGTTTCCATGTTTACCATTGAACTTGCCTGCATATATGGGAGTTGGCGAACCATGCCAAGACATTTGGAGTGATCTCCTGCTACTAATTATCATTACTTTTGTGAACAAGCCAGTAACAGGTCAGTGGAGGGCCACTAAGATGATCAGGGACCTACAGCACATAAGAGATAAAGACAGGGTGAAGGAAATTGAATTATTCAGCCTAGAGAAGAGAGAATAAAGGTGGCTGTAAGGGGTCTCATCATTACATAAAAGAAGCTTTTAACGAAGAAAGATCCAAGCTCTTCTTAGATGCATTAAGGAGAATTAGAGGCAGGGGTCACAAACTTCAAGAAAGGAAATTCTGATTGGAAACGAGGAAAACATTTGCCCCCCAGAAAGAATGATGAAGTGTGGGAAAGGGTTACCTTGTGAGGTTGTGGTATCTCCATCTTTGGAGATTTTTGGAACCAGACTGGACAAGATTGTCTGCAACCTGATTTAACTTTGGAGTTAGCCTTGCTTTGATGGAGGAGTTGGGCTAGAGACTTCCAGAGGTTCCTTCCAATCTATCTGGTTTTTTTTACTTAACTGAAGAACATAATGGCAGAGTCTAGTCACTCTAGGCTCCTTTTACAGTCGGTGGAAAGAATACCCTTCACTGGTTACAAAAGGATCCAAGGTCAGATGACCTTCTAACTTGGGTTCTATTATTAGATATTCAAAGCTTTGTTGAAACAAGATGCCAGTCTGCTGGTCTGGACAAATATTCATTATAAGGCTTGGAGGGAACCATGAGTAACGACTCTATCCTTATTGAGGAAGGCATGTGTTGCCACCCTGCTCATCTTCTGTGCAGCTCTTTTGCTTTGTTGCCCAGCTACTAAAGGAGAAGGAAAGGTGTGGCTAGACAGAGAAGAAGAAAACAAATCAGCCAGACTCGCAGTGCCAGCAGTGCACTGAACTAGCATGCAGTTTGTGACCCAGTTTGAACCCTGCTGGTAATGAATAAATGGAAAGCAGCATTAGCAAGCAGCCCAAACCCAGTCCTTAAATCAAAGCTCACGCTCCATGTTTGCTTCTACTAATGCAAGAGGAGGATTTGTTCAGGGATTTAAAATTGTCCTAATGTACAGATGTTGAGAGACAAGTTTGTTAGTGTGCAGTGGTTTGAGACTCTCTCATTCCAAGTATTTATTAATTAAAAGGGGATGAAAATGAACTATTTGGTTCACTGATCTTTATACAGATAATACACTTTTTTATGAGAAAGAGAGGTTCCTCAAACTTCACTTTTACTTAACTGCTTACAGCAATCCAAATATCCAGTCTGAAGACAGTTCATTTCTGAAAAGCTGGTGCTGAAAACCTCCTTCTAGGTTGTAAGGGTTAAGTATTTGCTAAGTGGTGCCAAAGGAAGGCAAGAGACTACATGTCTATGTACACATTTTCAGGCCTGACCTTTAAATCCTGAAAACAGCCTTTTGTGTTTTCCCCAAGGAAGCGGTTAAGGCCATAACAAGCAAAAGAAATCTGGATGCATTTTCCTGTATTTTCTGCCACGCATTAAAGTTTTGTGCTGCCCTCCATATGTGTTAGTAAGAAATGGACTGTCTGAGTATAATGCTTCTTTCACTTCAAATAGCCCCATAATAAACTAAATTTATTGACTTTGCTGAGGTTTATTTCATCAGCTGATCCACAGCTTGAGGTGGAACATGGGGGAAAGCATTGGATTGCTTCTCTGGAAAGCTAAGTGGAAAATAAAGGAGGCTGTACAGTGTGAACAGCAAAAGTCCTTACAATACCACATGAATGATGTCATATAGGTGTAGACACACTGAAGAACTTTGGAGGCAAAGGCAAATGACATGTGTAATGACAGAGAAAGGGGCAGCCAGTGGAAGGTGTACACAGTTGTTAGAGCTGTTCAGAGCAAGGGCACTGGTTTTCAGCATCAGTTTTAAAAATTGGATCGGTGTCTGTGCCCAGGTGTTGCAGTGGGCTTCTTCAGGGGCAGCTTCTGTGGGGAGAGGCCGGGGCTGCCCCGTGCCCGGCACAGCCGGTCCCGGCCGGCTCCAGCGGCCCCACGGCAGGGCACAGCCGAGCCCCTCAGCCGAGCTGGGGGCGCCGGGGGGAAACGGGCTTCAGAAAGGGCCAAAAGCAAAACATGGCACAGGAGGAGGAAGGAATTGGAATTGTTTCTGTGACTTATAGCACAAATGAGAGGACTCTTTTATCATGACCCTGCTGCTGACTACCTGTTGGCTGTTGCCTGAAAAAAACTGTCAGACCTTCACTATCTCAAAGGAAAAACTGGGAAAACATGGTCCCAAACACCCAGCTTTTGCACCCAGAAGACAGATATGTACTGTTAATGAGGATGGCTTGCATCAGCCTTGTCAGAATTTCTCTCCTTTGTTTTTCTTCTACTTTCTGTTGCAAACCAAAATTTTAAACAAAATCTGGAGTGGGGATCGAAATCTTCTGTTTATTTTTTTGGGAGTTTATTTTGTTTAGTTTTGGTTTGGGTTTTTGTTTCTGTGTTTTGTTTTATTTTTTCTCCTGAGGGCATATTTTGATAAGGGTTCAGTGTGAAAGTCATAATGTATGTTGAAGTCTAGCACAGAACTGCCTCTATTTATCAAAGTAGTGTCTTCCATGGCACAAATCTAATATGACAGGAAGGACGCACCTTTTCCCTTTTGGGGCTTGGATTTATTTAAAATAGGATGGTAACAGCAGTGTTATACCAAGAACCTCTGATCTCAGAAACAAAAAAGTGTTATTTAGTAAGTAATTGGAGAGAAGAAGACAGTGCAGGGTTATCTCTGCTCCACCTCAAGTCTCTTCACAGCAGATGTGGCAGCTACAAGCTTATTGTCATTTTTATAAAAGAGGCAGGAAAAGAGAGAAGGAGAATTACAGAATCACAGAATCACACAATGGTAGAGGTTGGAAAGGACCTCTGGAGATCATCTTCTCCAACCCCCCTGCTTGAGCAGGCACACCTAGAGCAGGGCGCACAGGGACGCATCCAGGTGGGTTTTTAATTTCTCCAGGGAAGGGACTCCACAGCCTCCATGGGCAGCCTGTGCCACTGCTCTGGTACCTGCACAGGAAAGAAGATCATCACATATTGAGGTGGAACTTCCAACTTGTGCCCATTGCCCTTTGTCCTGTCATTGGGCACTATTGAAAAAAGCCTAATCCCATCATCATGACACCCACCCTTTAGATATTTCTAGGTATTGATGAAATCTCCTCTCAGCCTTCTCTTCTCCAGGCTGAACAAGCCCAGGTCTCTCAGCCTCTCTGCATAAGGGAGATGCTCCAGTTCCCTCATCATCTTGGTAGCTCTCCACTGGTCTTGCTCAAGAAGTTCTACCTCCTTCTTGACCTGTGGGGCCCAAAACTGGACTCAGGACTCCAGATATGATCTCACTAGGGCAGAGTAGAGGGGGAGGATAAACTCCCTCGACCTGCTGGCCACACTCCTTTTAATGCAGCCCAGGATACCGTTGGCCTTCTTGGCCAAAAGGGCACACTGCTGGCTCAGGGTCAGCTTGTTGTCCACCAGCACTCTCAGGTCCTTCTTAACAGGGCCACTTTCCAGTAGTTCAGCCCTGTCACGATCCACTATTGGGTTGAACAGTTTGGCAGAGGTTAAACCCCCTTGCATTCCAACCGACCTCAGATAATTCTGGGAGGCTGGGGGCAGCTGGGCTTAACTTCTGATTAACTCCAATGTGTAATCGTGACTAGGTTCCTTTTACATTCTCAGAAACACAATTAAGACACAAAACGGAGTGAAATGCCAAGTCTCTTTGTTTGGCCAGAAATAGATATAGGAGAGAAAAGCAAAGAAAGAGAGGAAAAAAAAAAAGGCGAAAAAGGGAACTAGAGGGAGACAGGGAAGGAGAGAGTGGGACTGTTGCGATAGCTATCACCACAGATCTGCAGCAGTCCGTCCAGTCCAGGTGGGGAGTCCGGGCATCTTTGAAGTGGGTGGAGGGGAGGATGTTCCAGAACACATTCTTCGTCGTCTCTTCTGGTTTCCCCTTTTATAAGGTTGCTCTCTTGCATGGTCAGTAACTCTTCTGCATATCCCTGCCTCCCTCTTGCCAGTGGGGTGCATCCCCAGTACTGTCGCTAGAAGGTGCTTGAAATTTCTGGAGGGTCCAAGCCCAAACCCCCGTATGTTGCCAGACAACCTTGGGCCTGGGCGTATGCGCGGAGGATGAGCACTCTGAGATAAAGGAGTGCACATTCCTGCCGGGTCGACCTTGGTGATTAAACTGTTCCATTCAGCTGCCGCAGTGATCAAGCTTTAGTAGTGAAACTTGCCTGCCAACAATGTTGAGACATGTTTCTAGACCCTGACAAGCCCCCAGCCTGTACTGGTGCGGGCGGTTGCTCCTCCCCAGGGGAAGGACCTTGCACTTGGTCTTGTTGAATTTCATTATTTTCTCCTTGACCCAGCTCTCCAGCCTGTCCAGGTCTCGCTGGATGGCAGCACAGCCTGCTGGGGTATCAGCCACTCCTCCCAGCTTGGGATCATCAGCAAACTTGCTGAGGTTACACTCTACCCCATCATCCAGGTCACTGATGAATATGTTGAACAGGACTGGACCCAGCACAGACCCCTGGGGAACACCACTAGTGACAGGCTTCCAACCAGACTCTGCTCTGTTGATCACAACCCTCTGAGTTTTGTTGTTGAGCCAGTTCTCTGTCCACCTCACTGTCCTCTCATCCAACACACACTTCCTTAGCTTGCCTGTGAGGGTGCTATGGGAGACAGTGTCGAATGCCTTACTGAAGTCAAGAGAGACAATATCCACTGCTCTCCCTTTGTCGACTCAGCCAGTCACGCCATCACAGAAGGCTATCAGGTTAGTTAAGCATGATCTTCCCCTGGTGAATCCATGTTGACCATTTCTGATAACCTTCTTGTCCTCTACATGCCTGGAGATGACCTCCAGGATGAGCTGCTCCAGCACCTTTCGGGGGATGGAGGTGAGGCTGACTGGCCTATAGTTCCCCAGGTCCTCCTTCTTGCCCTTGTTGAAGATTGGAGTGACATTTTGCTGGCCTCCAGTCCTCGGGCACCTCTCCTGTCCTCCACGACCTTTCAAAGACGATGGAGAGTGGCTCAGCAAGAACATCCGCCAGCTCCCTCAGCACTCGTCGGTGCATCCCATTGGGGCCCATGGATTTGGGAGGATCCAATTTGCATAGGTGATCTCTGACCCAGTCCTTCTCAACCAAGGGGAAGTCTTCCTTCTTCTGTCCTCTCTGGGCCTGACATGCCTGAGGGCCAGCCTTAGCAGTAAATACCGAGGCAAAGAAGGTATGAAATAACTCCACCTTCTCTGCATCCTGCATCACCAGGGCCCCTTCCTTGTTAATCAGTGGGCCCACTCTATCCCCTGTCTTCATTCTTCTGATGGTGTATTTAAAGAAGCCTTTCTTGTTATCTTTGACATGCCTTGCCAGATTTAGTTCCAAGTGGGCATTGACCTTCCTTGTCACATCTCTGCATACCCTGACAACCCAGAATTATGCCTCTGTTTTCCTCTTCCATAGGTTTTGTATCCTAATGAATTGGCTGCTTTGCATTTTGAATGGCTCCAGCTCTCACTTTTTTATTTTTGGTATGTTGATAGCTCCAGGGAGTATTTCAGTAATTAGATAGGCATGTTGTAGCATTTTGCTTTCTCTTTTGTGTAGGTCTTTTGAGTCACATGCACTCTGGAGATTCCTGTGAGTGTATGGTAATGGTTCAAAGCTGTACCAGGGGAGATTTAGACTGGACATTAAGAAGCATTTCTTTACTCAGAGGGTGGTCAAACACTGGAACTGGTTTCCTAGAGAGGTGCTCAATGCCCCAAGGCTGTCAGTGATTAAGAGGTATTTGGACAATGTCCTTAATAACATGCTTTAACTTTTGGTTAGCCCTGAATTTGTCAGGCAGTTGGACTAGATGATCATTGTAAGCACCTTCCAACTGAAGTAGTCTATTATTTTCTGGATTTTTCTGTTCTACTTTATTTTTGAGTCGTGAAAGAGTTCCCACTCAATAAATAGATAGATAGATAGATAGATAGATAGATAGATAGATAGATAGATAGATAGAAAGATAGATAGATAGATAGTTATATAGCCAAATAAATAAATAAATAAATATTCTTTGTGTAATGCGATGTATACACACAGAAGGAAGTTGCTTTCTGTTCAAGAACTTACCAAATGAAAGACTTGCTTCTGCCCCACTACTCATCTTCATGCAGAGGGCAGGACTCATCTGATCAAATTAAGATCTCTGCAATGCAAGTTTCTACATCTGAGCTGATTGCTCAGTTTTCCTCAAAGTTCAATTAACAAAAGCAGAGGGTAAACCAGAATTAATCCCAGCTTCTATATCAATCTTTAAATAAGGTCCTCCTTTATTCCTGCTATTGATGACAGCAACTAAGATGGCATTTAAGATGTGATGGTGCTGAACAAAAACAATTTGTGTTATTCTACAATGAACTTAAGAGGGCATATGTATATCTAGGACAGGAATGAGCTTCTTAAAAAAGAACTACATTGTCATTTTGTGATGGATTACCTGATAGGTGCAACACCCAGCTAAATTTCTTCATGATTCAACTTTCTGTGACAAGAGGAAATGACTAAACCTGTAATGTCTAAAGTTGCACAGTGAAAACCACACTAAGATAATAAAATACATTATCTGAAATTCAGAAAAGGCTGATTTCCTTCTGGACCTCTGGTGGTATATATAATATTTCAACTGAGTTACGTAAACATAGATATTCAGTACTTTTTAAGATATTTGAAAGGGTCATATTTGCGAGTCACATGCAGATGTCTGATATCCCAGGGTATGTCCAATGCTACTAATATGTTTAGACAACTAAACTTACTTTTATTTTAAGCATCAACATTTAAATATTTAGAGGTTTAAAATGTTCTCCACATGTACTCCCATCTGAAAGTGCTTGGGGTTTTTAATTATTACTATTTTGAATTTTTCAAAAGATATTACGTTGAGGCCCAGATTTTACAAACTTAAGGTTTAAAATATTTTGACTCTATATATTACTGATTGGCTCTTCCTATTCTAAGATGTAGAAAGTGAGTTAGGCCCTTTGGATAGGGGTTAGAAAAGGAAAAAGAAAAAGGCCTATGTATCCCAGGCTGTTTTGAAGTGCTCTGTAGAAGTGCTTTGCAGAGATCTGCCCTGGTGTCCTTGTCCCAGAGTTCCCTCTGCAACTCCGTTGCTACCTGTTGTCTGTCACTCTCCTTCCCAAGGGGGCTGCATTAACTGGATGAGTGAAGTCATTCCTTTACAGGCAGAGTTGAAAATTGCCATGGGAATCCTCAGAAGAAAAATTGTTATATATGGGGAAGATATTTTGGTTTAAGATATTTAAAGAAAAGAAAAAATCACCACTGTTTTCAGGGAACATTTTCTTTCAGCTCCTTTGCATGACACAAAACATCATGCTTTGTCTGTCCTGCTGCAATACAGTGAGTGACATTGCTAATACAAAGTGACTGGACTAAAGCAAACCAATGGGATGCAGCCACTATAGTTGTATTGATGGCTTCAAAGTCGCTCCTGGGACTGCCAAGCAGTTAAGCTGCAAATGGGCTATTTGCTATGCCGTGCTCCTTGACATATAATGTTCTTTGCATTGCTAGACAAAGAAGGAAGGGGGGGGGTGTAACACTATTTGCTTTTTTACTGAGATTTCTTTCCTCCACAAAAGCATATGATTTAGGCTCTGTTTTTGTTTTGGTTCAAATTATTTTCCAAATAACACTATGACTCAGGAAACACAATAAATGGTGGGAATAATGTACACCTCCAGAAAGCAGTGCATGAGAACACATTATTTTGCATCTGCCGCATTAGCTCTACACTGGCCTTTGTTTTCTACCACATCATTCACCGTACAAGTTAATTACATACTTTCAATGTGCTGCTTTCTTTTTTACCACACAAGATAATACAGTTCTGAGCTCATTTAAGCATAGTAAGTGCTTTTCTCCCTATTATGTATTGTGCCAAACAGTAAATAATAGTAATTAATAAAAAGCAGAGCAGAGTTCAGCAAAGTCACTTCTTGTTTTTATTAATAAAGAAAAACAAGATTCTGTTCAGCACAGTGCAGGATGTTCCTTTGCTGTTCCAAAAATACCATATTGGTCATAGCCAATTGCTTCTTGAGACAAGCAGACAGTGACAATGAAGACCTTAATTTGCTTTCCTCAGCATACCCCAGAATTAGCTTTTCTATGTCATAATGGGTAAACCGAAAACACATTGCTGGTACTTAGTGAAACAAAAACAGCTCTTACCAGAGGTTCATCCTGCATATGGATGGGCCAACAAAGTTGCTGTTGCTCTGATCTTCCTTCTCTTCTGTCAGTTTAGTCTGATAAACCAAATCATAGTAGTCTTCAGGACTTCCCCCTGTTATCACAGTACTCATTCAAACATTTCTCCATCAGTTCCAGGCTCCACATGCCAATGCTTTTTTATCTATAAAATTATTTATCTACATCCTGGAGATGACATCTGTCTTAGCAGCTGATGGGGTTTTGCTGCCTTCTGGAACACACTACTGCCAATGGTGTTGTTAACATTCAAAGGAACATAACCAGGAAATTTCTGTATTTCATTTCTCCTACACTGAAGACTGGCTTTGTCAGCAATGTCTGGTTCCTCTCAGTAGATTCTGCCATCAGGGATGGGCTTATTTCCTTTGCCTTTGTAAAGAAGGTTGTAGTTGGTAGCCTAAGTACCTGGAGTGGGTGCTAACCTCCAAATGCCACCTCGGTTAAAAGACAGAGCAGGCTGCAATTCCAAAATCTCATTAGCAACTAGATGCTTCTAAGGCTTATGACCTGAGAGGAGCCAAAGAGAAGGGAAGGTAGGAATAGGGAACTGTGAGTGGAGAAACTTGTCACACAGGTGTGCTGGAGAATAGGGATTACTCTCTCTAGCTTGCTGTATAATTACCCCTCCATTAGATGTACATATTACAGACCTGTGGAGCACTGTTGCAATGAAGTTCTCCATCACCAACACCAAAAAACACATTTCACTAACTTGTAGCTATGCTTAGTTATTTCAGCTTATGTGAAATACAGAAGACAATATGATCCACACTGCTGGTAAGCAGCATCTTTCTTCTTCAGTGAAAGTTTCTTTCTTGTATTTGATATTCAGAGAGGCTCAGATATGGCTTTTGCCACTGTTCACAACAGGCAGCTGATCCCAGAGGCTATATCTCTAATGTGCAGGTGTCTTTCACCTGTGTGAAAGAAAAAAGTAACAGATAACAGCAATAGTATGTCAAGCTTTACAGATAAACAGACCTGTTGGGATAGAGAAAGATGCATCTACCCACAGATTTATAATTCTATTTAACACAGAGTTGTAAGTCCTTTGAGTATAAATTAAAGTTGTTATTATTATTATTAGCAGGTCATACAATAATACTAAAATTCTAAAATTAGAAAAAAGGTGAAATATTTTATAATAATGTGTCTCAGTGTAGACCTTCCTCAATACTTTTTGCTGGTAGCAATTAATTACTTAGTCGTTAGTGCTAATGTACTATACTTTGGGTTTTGTTTACAAATAAGTGTTTTGTAGTCTAGGAGAGTAATTATTTCATCATTCATTTTCAGTCACAAAAGCCAAAGGTGCCTTTTATACACACAAATTAACTCCAGTCTGCTAGCATTTAAATGGTCAAGCTAGGCTTTAAAATTAGAAACATTTAGATGAATGACCAGGAATTTTCTCTTTGAGTAGTGCTAATTCTTTTTTTCTTTAGTCTGACTTCCACTAAGGAAATTAAACAGGTTAATGAATAGCTGGAAGCTGTGTTTTAAGTCTTAATGGAAGTTCTGTTCTGGGGAAAAAAAAAAAAAAAGGAAAAAAACCAACACTAAATCTGTAAAAGTCTGAAATAACCATAGATTTTTACATGCTCAGAGATTTCTATTACTCCTTAGAAACAAAGAACTGATGTCTAAGGCTGATTTGAAAAAGTAAGTATTTTATGTACATGTTCCACGTGATATTAGTTTTCTATCAGGTCAACACTTCACTAGAACCTGAGACCACCAGACTTACATCAATATGACTTTTATTATTGTGTAGGTACAGATACTGACCAAGTTCACTCAGTTGGAAAGCCTAAAGAAAAAGCGTGGATCCAGTGGCAGTCAAGATTCATTCGTGGTTTCAATATGTTAATGCTTTATTTTTTTTAAGGGGAGAGGGAGTGGTGTTGTTTTTAAATGGATTTGTGCCATTTTCTTTCAGTTCTGTAGCCTTCATATTGAGCCTAAAAAAATCCCCAGTAGTCAGAGACATTATCACACCTAACAGAAGGTTTAAAACTAATAGACATTATGTTACACATTGGTATGCAGCCTTTCAGATGCAAGTGCTAACATTGATCTAGGCAAGGTAGTTTCATTGTGGATTCTATAAATTATTTGCAGGACATGAATTGAGGCTGTGCGGGGAGACTGTATAGTATGTACTAGAAATCTATAAAAAGAATGGTTCTGGCTATTTCAGATAAGAGATAAGAACCAGAAATTAATTGTCGAACAGAAACCAAGAGAAAAGCATTATATTGGACACCCTTCTAACCAAATCTCAGTGAAAATGCTGAGAAAAATTGCATACACATAAGTCTTATTTTGAATGGATTAGCTTATTCCTTGTGCTACCTAGAGTACAGTATATCTACCTTAAGTTTGTATAAAGAACTTACCTCAAACTTTTTGTCTTTTATGACAAATGCCATGTCTCCAGGCAAAGGTGATTATAAAGCAGAGTGCCCTCTTGGGGAGAAAACAGCAGTTCAGGAAATCCTAGATGTAGAGATTTAAGACACCACGTTTAGGTCTGAGAGATTTGAACACCACTTCTGTTTCCTGAGAAAGCATACCAGAATTATTTTTTGTCCTAAAAAATAAGGTCAGAGGACAAAGAGTTGCAGTATTACTACTACTACTTTCAATAAGGAGTAGTAGTTAGCACCTTTGAGTGAGATAAAATTTAAAACAATAAAGCTCAAATGTTGGCATTAAAATTTGGCATCTTGATAGCAAAGAAAAGCTGCTTCTCTTCAGTTGTGTGTGATATTGTCTACTCTCACAGAAAGCATACTGCATCACTGCTCTATGGGTGTTCTTTGTTTTAAGCCACATGTTCCAGTTATATTGTTTATTACTCATGTTATGCTGAAGTGGAAGCATGTTATGCTTGAAGAAGTCTCTCATGGTGTTGTGGTTTAGCCCCAGCCGGCAACTCAGCCCCACACAGCCGCTCACTCACTCCCCCACCAGTGGGATGGGGGAGACAATCGGAAAGGTAAAAGTGAGAAAACTCATGGGTTGAGATAAGAACAGTTTAATAATCAAACTAAACAATAACAACAATAACCATAATAATATAATGAAAAGGAAAATAATGAGAGGTGAAAAGCGGGGGGGGGGGGGGGGGGGGGAGGGGGGTGGTAGAATAAGCAACCAAAACAAACAAGTGCTGCAGCCACTCACCACCCACCGACCCAACACCACCAGTCCCCAAGCAACAATACCCCCCGCCCTGCGCTGACTCTCCCAATTAATATCCTGGTCAAGACGTCATATGGTATGGAATATCCCTTTGGCCAGTTTGGGTCACCTGTCTTGGCTGTGCCCCCTCTCCTCCCGGCTTTGGCAGAGCATGGGAAGCTGGGAAGGTCCCTGACTACTATAGGCGCTACTTAGCGACACTTAGCCACTACTTAACAACAACCGAAACATCAATGTGCCATCAGCACTATACCAGCTGTGGTGAAGAAAAATGACTCTATCCCAGCCAAAACCAGCACACATGGAAGCAGTTCAAAGACCCACAGTGGCTTCAGTGAGCTCTGAAAGAAGTTTAGTCGTGCTGGAAGAACTACAGCTTATGCTTTTCTCATTTCTCTTTCTATCACCTTGTGCCATTTACGTGACAGAAGCAAACTGCCTTAATACAACGGTAGTTTGATTTCCCCACACAGACACACAACGCCCTCCTCAATTTTGCATTCAGCTCTTCATGCATTCATATTTGTATTATTGTAATTTAATTCTTTCTTTTCTTCTCTCTCTCCCTTTATGAACTTAGTAGACTTAACTTTGATTACAGTGGTAAGACTTTCATACTGGTTTTCAATCTGCAATTGAAAAAAAAAACCACAGAAAATGGATATGGAGTTGTATGAAGAAGCATTAATACCTGCTGAATAATTTCCCTAAGGAGAACACTGATTGTTGCAGTATGAGTGCCAGACAAACAAGAACAAAAATATTAATGTTCTTATTTCAGTAAAGAGGGAGGAGTGAAGTGTACAGAACTGAAAAGAAACTTAAAAAGAAAACATTATGCCTGCAAACTCACACTGCAGAAGACTTGTCCCTATATTGGTTTGTTGACTTTATATCCATGTAGGCAAGATATCATGAAAAAGTGCTTACTGAGCCCAAGACCAGAAGAAACCCCTTATTTATAGACAAGAAATTTCACCTTCCAACCCATTTTCAGTCTAATACTTTGTTCATCTAGGAAGAATCCAGAACACAACAGAACTTCTAGACACCAGTTGTAAAAGTGGTCTCTCTAATTTGTTCTCAAATGATTTGCTAGAGTGAATACTACCCATACTATATTTTATTAAAAAGAGATTTCCTGGAAGGAGGACAGAATGCTGTTCAGGTCTCTGTTCTGCCTGCTGCAGAAACTGCTGGAAGCAGGGAAGTGGTTTTCCCTTGATGTAGCTGGAGGCAAGCTGAGTGAAGGAGGAATGAGAGAGACCTTGTAGAGGTCTGCAACACGAATGCAGGAGAGAATAGACTGTGCTAGGAAAAGACCCTACAGCAAACAGCTTTACAAGGAGGAAGAATCCCTTGTGAATTGAGTTGAATTTTTTGCATCACTGAAGACTGCCGGTTGGAAAGAATGAAGAAGGAGAAAACCACTTGGTGGGTACACTTGATAAAGGAAGATACTTTTCATACTCTTTTATTTAGTCTCAGGATAAATCATTGTCTTGTTCTAACTTCATATTTATGCATGCTCATACAAACTTAAGGAATACCTCTTCTTTCTTTGTTTAGGACAGAGGAGGCATTTCTAACTCAGGTTTCTGGCTGAAAAGGGGGAAGAAATAATAGCACTACCTTCAGGACTGCAGTCTGATTCTCAGTCTGACCAACCCAGCACACAGACATAGAAGTCATAGAATAATCATAGAATCATAGAATTATTAAGGTTGGAAAAGATCTCTAAGATCATCAAGCCCTTCCCCTGCAGTGCTGCACTGGGAGCTCACTGCACTGTGCATGCTGTCACCTCTGCTCCTTTGCAGACTCTCTGCTCTTCCATTTTTTGAGAACTGCATATCTTGTTCCTCAACACAGATCTTTCAGCCTGATGTATTAAAACACATTTTCTTTGAAGAAATCCCACTTGCCAAGCAGTCAAGCGCTTCATAAATGCCCCAGCTTCATTCTCATTACCATGATGTCAATCTTCATACCATCTACAGGATTAGCAGCAGGATTTGTATTCTCAGTCACTAACAGAAATGTTGCCAAATCTTTCCAGTGTAGACGCTTGTAGTGTAGCCACCTAAATTTGTCTGACTCTCTAACTGACTTCCATCTCAGTTATCTATAGGCTTCGTCTTCCTGGATTTACTCTCCAGGAAGCATTAGAAAGAACCTGTCTGTTCTTGGCAAGCACCTTCCACTTCCATAGCACTGAGCATAGTGCTCTAGATCTGCTTAGCCATGATTAGTTATAAGGCAAATCACATTCTTCAGAATTGTTTATTTCTAGCACAGTACTAACTGCAGGGGAGTCCTTGTGGTAAGGACGACTTGCATCTGGGCAATAAGAGACAATGTGCCTTGAAAGCACTAAAAGGCTGAAGGTTGATCAAAACTAAGTACAGATATGTGTGATTTTATTTATAATTAAACTTCTCATTTCTCCCTATTTCCCGAGAGTTCACACACTGAGCAGTTGAGGAATAAAATAATTTTTTCAAAAGTAAATGGGCCATTACAAACCAGAGAATGTAAAAAAAATAATTTATCAGCTGAGGGCTGACTTCCTGGGTAACATGTATGCTGAAAAAGGCTTGTGGATCCTACTGGACAGTAGTTAAACATCAGCCAGCAGTGCATCCTGGCAGCGATAAAGGCTAGCAGCTTACTGGTCTGTATCAACAGGACCATTGCCAGGAGATTAAGGCAAGTGATTATTCCCCTTTATCTGGTGCTTATTAGATTGCATTTGGAATACTGTACCCAGTTTCAGGCACCAGGGTGAGAAAAAAACTGGAACAGGTTCAGAGGAGGTCATCGAGGTGGTCAGGAACTGGAGCACTGTGACAAGAGGTAGAAGGAGCTAGGCTTGTTGAGCTTGGAGAAGGGGTGGCTTCAGAGGGACCTGTTGTGGAGGTACACAAATTCAAATGAGGCAGGTGATGTAACCCAAAACAATATTCATTCTAACCAAAAGTGTTTTGGTACTCCAATGAACATTAGTAAACCACAGGTTCAGGATGCCACCCAGACTTAATACTACACAGCTGCCTTAAGAATTCCTAAGCTTTAGAATGATGACTCAAGATGCACAGTCACTCACCTAATAAGGCAAAGGCTTTCAGCTTGGAGGAGTTACCTTGAGCAGCATCCCAACCCAATGGGAGAGTCCCCAACTGCAGACTCACTGCTCCAAGGAGGACCTACTCAAGTTGCTTTCTAGTGGGACTCCATTTATACCCTAGTCAAATCTGACCTGTGGTCATATATGGTCATGTCCTTTTCCTATTGGCTGAGGGCTCCGTCTATCTGCAACGGTGTACATGACAATAGTCACAGCAAGGCAGTAAGGCAGCGAAAAGTAAAAGTGTGAAAAGTATCAGTCAACAGTCAGAAAGCGCCAGTCTTTATCAGGGTGGGTGCACCTGCCACAGGACCCAACAGCAGTCCCCAGTACCTACACAGGAGTTATGGAGAAGAGAGACATTCTTTACTGAGGTGAGAACAAGAGATAGTCATCATAAATCAAACCAGAGGAAGCTCAGACAGGATGTGGTGTCGAGGATGGACTGGACTCTTCAGTGGTACCCTACGATAGGACAAGGGACAATGGACACAAGTTGGAACAAAGAAAGTTCCACCTCAGTATGAGGAAAAACTCCTTTCCTGTGCGGGTGCCAGAGCAGTGGCACAGGCTGCCCAGGGAGGCTGTGGAGTCCCTTCCCTGGAGATGTTCAAACCCTGCCTGGATGCATTTCTGTGCCCCCTGCTCTGCAGGTGCCTGCTCAAGCATGGTGGGTTGAGCAAGCTGATCTCCAGAGGTCCCTTCCAACCTCCACCATTCTGTGATTCTGTGATGTAAGGAAACAGGTTTTTACAACGATGGTAATAAGGAACAGAATCTTGCTGCCCAGAGCCGATGGGGTCTCCACCCTTGGATGTTTCCAGGACCCAAGTGGAGACAGCCCTGAGCAGCTTGGTCTGAATTCAGAGTTGATACTGCTTTGAACATGTTGTTGGATTGGAGATCCCCTGAGGTCCCTTCCAACCTGAAAAATGCTGTGACTCTAAAACCAAAAGATAGAGAAGCACAGAGTTCCACTCCTCTGCCGATGTAACTGCAAGTCCTTGATGCACAACTTCCCCCCTGCCATCACTTCTGGAGTACTGTGTGTGTTTCTGGACACGTATGTCTTCCTCAGCTGTCTCTGCTGGTTGGACATTCCCTACTGCAAGGACAAGGTTCTCTACTGAGGACAAGGTTGCTTGACAAAGAAGACAAGAGCCAAACTACAAAAGGAGCTGAAGGCACGAGTGTCAACAGCAGTTCATACCTGTCACACATTTCCTAAACGCCCTTTTTAGATGCCATATTTCATGTTGCAGATGGAGTCTTGCATTTTTATTATCTCACTGTGCTCAGTGTAGTCATGTCTCCACATTTGTACAGTCCTATCTGCCTCTGGAAATCCTGCTGCAGATTCCTGGCTTTCCTTCTGCCTTATTGACAAAGTTTTCCTCTTCCCCCTTGAAAAAAAAGATACTTGCATCATTTTAATCTTGGAAACTCTGTCCCCTCTCATTGATATTCAGTGCCACCCTGGACAATTTTCTTCCAACCAGCTCAGGAAAACAAAGACAGAAAACCCTAGGCAGGGTTGTCTTTAATATTGGATATCACAGGAAAGAAGACCACAGAGTTTTTCTTGTTTGTTTTGTCAGGTTTTTTCCTTCCTGTACATTCTCCAGTTCTGCTTTGTGGCTTCTTAATCACAAGCCCACCTGACAAAGCCAGTATTAAGTGCTTTATGCTTAGGGAGGAAAGAAGGGAGAAAGCAATTCTAGAATTGTTCTCACAGTTGTTATATATGGCTTTGTTTCACACCGTGCTGTTAAAAAATGGTAGGTATCTCTTGCCATCTCTTGGTGACAAAGATAAGAGTACTCCTAGGCCACTGAGAAGCCTCTCTGTCTTGGCCATGAGGATGATTGATAAGTAGAGTAATGATTGCAGAAGGACCACTGAGAGACAGGTTAGAAAGAGCATGCGGGGAACATGATCTGCCTGAAAATGTGATGGTTTGCTTAGAGTTTCTCTTGAATAACATTCAAGCCAATACAGAAAGGCTAAGGGCTGTATAGATATGTACCAGCATTGTCTGTCATTGCAAACCTTACCTGGGTTTCCCAGCTAAAGGCTGTTTTTCTGAAAAAAACAAAACAACAACAACAACAAAAACCCACAACAACAACAAACCCGAACAAAACACAAAACAAACAAACAAACAAGCAAAACCAAAACCCACTGGTATTCATCTCAGGTTTTTAAGATCTGGATTACCTCCACAAATGCTAATAATGAATCTGCAAAGAAAGACACTCACTAATTGTCCTGGTTTCAGCTGGGAGATATATAGATGTATATATATATATATGTGCCCATACATAGACATGTTTAATATCTATGTTAGAAAAGGAGAGACACCTTTAACACCATGTTACCTACACCTGGTGAAATTGCTTAACTCTAAAAACCCTTAACTTTAAGACTTGAGGTACAGTAGATGACTGGTTGCATTAATAAAACCCCTTTCTGTTAATTACCTAATTTAATTCTTGGAATAGATCTATGAGGCAAGGTTAGTTCAGGCAAAAATGTGAGTTGGGAGGGGTCTGAAGGGTATGATTTTCCTTCTACTTGGGGTCTTTGGTCGTGGCTTCATAGATATGAAGATTTCAACTTAAATTGTATAAAAGTCTGATCAAAAGAAAACTGAGTTTAGGTTACTTGCAGGCAAGAACTGCAAGGGAACTGGATATCTAACAAGCAGTTAAGACACACTGTGGGAAAAGAACAGAAGTCTGGTGAAGAGGACTGTAAACACGCTCGTGTGATTTACAGCTGGGGTGCAGAATTATGCATATATCATACTAATCATTGGTTAGTCTTGTGTGTTTGACAAGTAGAACATCTATGTTTAGATAACATAGGCCTGTGTTAGACTTAGAGGCACCCTATCAAACATGCTTGCGATTCCTGCCCTGCTGTAGGAAAGAACAAAGCACAGTGGTAAATTACGCCTGTGTGAATCCCTGATACACAGAGGCGAAAACAGCAGGTTCAGCGATCCTCTAGCAAGGACTGAGCTCTGTGATGCTTGCATCCCCGCTTGTGTGCCTCCACCCGGGTGCTGCTTCAGGGAACACCCTGTCGGCGAGGTAATGAAAATAAATTTACTTTTTTCATTTCCTCTGTGGTTTTGTGGTTGTTCCTACATCCTGCCTGTGCTGGCGCACACATACACCTTTGTCTAAACATGAATGTGCAGTACCACCTAGGAATCTCAGCTGCCCTCCTGTTGCTGTTTCAAAAGGGAACAGCTCTCCTCCAGGTTTTATGCCATATCTGCTAGTCTCATGCAGATGTCTGAAACACCTGCCACAATCTCAGATTACCTTTTGACAACATTCAACTGAATTTTATACAATTTTTTTTCTGCAGAAACAGAGCTTTGAGTTTTGATTCAGTTTTCCCAAATGTATGTGTTAGCACCATTTGAGATGCCCCCAAGTTGCCATTCCAGAAGTTCTTAGGTTTCCTGCAGGTTTCTTTCCTTGTCATATCTTCAGAACACCTGTAATCCTCTGAAACAGCCTGTTTACTTGAGGGCATCTCTAGTGGCAGTAAGAGCCCACCTGGAACAAACTTTATTTTGCCTCTGGTAGCACTGTGTAAGTGTGATCTCAGACATATCATCTGAAAGCACGGCAGAATTACAGCAAGGATGACATGAAAAGGGATTTAAATGTTGAATAGGTATACACAGAACAATAGGTGATTTCTGAAGATATGCTAAAAAATTTTTGCTCTAGGGGAACAACAGAAAGCTTTTAGAGAAATTTCATCTGTTTTAGCTGATTACTGTCTTTCTGCACTGTGAATTAGATAGATTACATCCTTACCATGCACAGCAGAATAGTATTCAGGTTTCAGTCATCAGATCCCCCAAAGACTTCCCAATTTAAGTAGAAAATCTCACTGTTGTCAGGCTTGTGTTTGAGTTTTTGTATGAGCTGAAGCACTACTTCCCTTTGAGGTGAAGTCATATCCCATCACCTCTGATAGATTTTTCTGAGGGTCACTGGGAATAAAATAGGGAAGGCTCTCCTCAAAACCAGAATAGGATCTACTAACAACTTATACAAATATTTGCTTAGTTTTCATACTGGAATTCTGTCTCTATATTTTTCTTTGTATGAAAGAGTATGAGGAGAATGTAGGACTTACTTTCCAATATTATCTGAGTATTCACTAATGGAAGAAATGCGTTCCATTTTGAGTAATGTAACAACCTGTTTCCCAGCTGGATCTAAACAAAACAGAAGAATGGATGAACTGTGGTTCACAGAGCATTCAAATTGCTAGCAACTTCCTGCTCAAAATCAAAGAGTTAGGACTAGTCCAAATCCAACTATTCCTCAGGAAAGACAGAGAGACAGGAACCACAACATTCCAGAAATATAGAGATTTCTTCAATAGAGAAAACAACAATGAAGAAGGAATGCTCATTTATAGAAATATCCAACACAGGTTAAGAAGTGGAGGTGGAGTCATGGACTGATAATTAAGTGCTGTAGTACAATAATCAGTTTGGAGGCTTGGGTTTTGTTGGGGTTGTTTTTCTTTTTTTTTTTCTTTTTTTTTTACCACCATTTAGAATGCATACAATCATGCAATTGTGCAAATAATAACTCCACAGTTTAATATTCCAGACTGTGGCTCATCCAGAACTATCACTGAAGCACCTTTGAAATTCAATCCATTCTCCTGAGAGGCTAGAAATATATATCAAAATGAATATGCTAAAATTAATACGAGATTCCTTGCATATTTCTTTCCATTAATCCATATATCTCCCAGTATTTCAGATCACTTGCTGACTTGCTTTTCTTCCTTCTTTTTTTTTCCCAAGAACTTGTGTTCACCAGTTTGAATACACAAATGTTCCCTTGTTGCTCCAAACACATCCCTTCACTTGTTGATAGATTCAAATTCTTGTGCTCCTGATGGTTTTTGTTTGCTCTTTATTCGGTCACGGAAATCCATGTGTAGGAAGTAGTCTGAACAGATGTTTTTCAGGCAGATAAACTGATACATCATAATTTTGTGCTTTTGGCATCCTCCTTTGATTTAATAGGCATGTGTATACCGAGACTTTATAAACAACTATTCTAAGGGCTTGAAGTCCATTTCACTACTGTCTTTTGGTTTTGTTTTTTTTCTAAACCCCCCCATTTTTTTTGTCTGTAGACAATCATTTTCAGTTTTCACAGGGTTCTTTTACTGTAAGACTTGGTATTTGTTCTTCTTTATATCATGACTGAAATGTGCTAGAAGCTTTACAAGCAAATAAACAAAATCTATCCTTGGCTGTTGAACTGGAATCAGTCCCATACATAATCACTCTAACTGAGCACATAATAATAGCCCATAATTGCACTGTCCTGTTGGTAGGGTTCAGGTGACAGCAGACTGAATCATGATTTGGTTACTCTGGACTGCGGTGGTGTAACTAAAGCAGAATTCTGCTCCTGGGCCTGAAAGTTTAGAAATATGCTAAGCCCCTGGCTTTTTCAGTAATTCCTATGGATTTCTTTATCTTAATGGAAAATATGGTTTACAAATTGGTTTTGTTGCAGCTGCATTGCAAATATTTTATATACAAATAAATAGTCTAGCTGCTACCTGACAATGAAAAAAGAAGTTATAAACTTGTATTTGAAAGTATGAAAATGCTCCCCTTTGGGGATGGATTCCAAATGGATGCTTCCATTTGGAAGTGTTAAAAAGTAACCTCTTTGCACCTAGGGCTTGGGTAAAAGAGGACCCTGTACAGAAATGTCTACGGTTCATGCTCCAGTACTAAGCAAACAAATAGGTTCTATACGAAATTATAGGCACATCAGCATTTCTTGGTCTTTGTGACCACAACTGTGTTTCTCTATTTGGTGGTCCAAGGGTTATGAGTAAAGACTGGGTTGTGTCATTGGCCTCCTTCCTTTTGCAATGCCCCTTTCACTTTGTAAGTAATATCTCCCATACAAATGAATCTGTGAGATTCTCAAGATATGACCAAATTCCAGCATACAGGAGATCTGAATTTAACAGGCCAAAGATCTACTGATTTCTTGAGTAGGATAGCCTTGTATTGTCTTGGCATACCATCATTCAACGCAAGAGGATAGAGACTTGAGCAAAAATCTGAAGACATGCACCACTTCCATGGTTAAAATGATCACCTGTAGGAGCTCACTCCAATGCCATGTTATTTCTAGAAACACTGGCAAGGGATACAGTTAGAAAACAATAAGAAGCAACATGTGCTGTCTTTTGTTGAGTTTTTCTTTGTGTTTTTTAGATTTGTCTAAAGAAGAAACCAGAACAAAGAGATGTTTCCTAACCAAAACAACAAAGGGGTTTTTCTTGAAGGAGTCTATCAGCTGATCCATCCCTAACTGTAACCACATCCTCAAACGGCAAGCACATGAGGTGGTAATTTGCTTTCTCAGCTTCCTTTCATGCAATTTTTCAGCACCAATAGGGGAGTAAATATTGTCTGTTAGTGTATAGTGTATCAGTCCCTCCATCTCCACTCAAGCACAATCAGAATAAATAATTACCGATGCAGTATGGTAACAGAGCTGTGCTGTGCTTCACACTGAGTAATTGTTTAAATATCTCTAAACAGTAAGAACTCTCTCCAGAAAGCATCAGCAAATTGTAGTCTCACTGTGAAAACTGAACACACAATTTTCTGTAATTTTATCAGCTCATCAGTCTTGACAGTAAATGAACATTGCCACCAAGTTGTCCCCAGTCCTTTAGGGTCATATTCAGTCTCTAGATGTTTCAGTTCTTCATTCCTCCTCACTGAGAGGTACATGCCTGAATACTACAGAAATCATAGTGGTTAACAGTAAGTTCTTCAAGTCTAGAGAGGAGAAAATGAACGTAGAGCTTTGAGGGTATTACACCTCTGCTCATTTGGAAAAAGTCTGTGGTTGTTACCAGCTTGAAGAGACAAGGGTGGTGTCATTCCTTTGTCTGAAGTGGCTGCCTAAATTTTCAGGAAAATACAGAATTTCAAAGAAATACAGAAATACAAGTTCAATCTGTTGTAGATTAATTTAATGCTGTAGAAATATAGGGGCTTAGGATCTTTATATAATTGATGGAAAGAGTTGGACACCTCCACTGTAGGACTCAGAGCACCAAATTTAGGAAAAGCCACATATACATCCAGGGCTCCTGAGGCTCAAACAACTTTAAGGCTAAGAAAAGCTTGTCAAGTCCCTGGAGATAAGCAGAGTGAATAACCCAACACTCATCTTCCTCCCAAGTTCAAAATCTCATTATATCAACCAAGCAATCACAGAAAGTTACTCTTGTAAATAAGGATTTACCTAACCTCTTCCAAAGCATGGATATCTACGTATTCTGATCATGGTCAGCCAACAATTTTTCCCATGATTGATAAGATATAGGAAAATTTCCAAATGCTGCACTTCCTAGAAATATTAGTAAGTGCCCAAAGGATGACGATTTATTCAGGGTTGGATCTGCTTCAGTCAAGCAAACAATTAAAACACACATTTAATGTCAGTAAGATACAGCTGAAGAACTGTACAGTCTCCAGTTAAAACATTTTAACTGCCGGGTCCAGCTTAGAGCTCAGCATTTACTGACTTTCTAGATTAAAGCCTGAATGAGTTCATTCCATTGAAATTCCATTTAGGCTTAGGTGGAGCTTTGTGTAAATGACTTCTGCACAGGGGCACAGGGCCAGCAAGGAGTGTTTTAGCCACTGGTTTGGTTCCTTCAGGAATGTATTTACCTCTCTGGGTAAGAATGGAAATATCAAGTAGTTATAGGATAAAATTGAATTGATGAGCAGGATTTAAACTTTCCATGTCAGTCGTCATGGAAGTGGAAGAAGAGAACCTAAAGATCATATATATATATATGTCTGAGGATTTGTACACCTGCGTTGGGAATGCGCATGCCATGATTTAAAAGACCTGTGGGAATTATCCTAGGAATCGGTTGTTCCCATTGAGGCAGGATAAGGTACAAATCTAAGGCGGAAGCTCTCCAGTCATGGAGTGGCAACTGTCTGATATTCCCAGGGATTGCACAGGGTGTGGGACATGGCATTGCCCGAGCTCCGCACATCCCATAAAATGGCATCACGCAATACCAAAACCTTGACCCTAATGCTGCTCATTTCCTTGTACAACTTTATACCATTAGTTCATTTTGCTATGTTCCTCTCAAGTTTCTATAACAGTTCATGAATGTCTATACTTCAGCAATAGCCATAAATAACCAAATCTGTACAACATTGAAGAGTTTATGTAGTGATTTTAATCTCTGTGAATTATTCACATACACCATGAAAGGAGAAATTGAGCTAGTTGGTTTTAAGTCCATCATATTAAGGATGACAGCAAACGTTTAACTTTAAACATGCAGCTTCCTAAATTAAAGTTCACTCTGGCTCTTATCAAGCTGACATTAAACATGGCCATGGGTATTTGAAATCTTGACCATCAGATCAATTTAGATTGCTTATTGTAATTGAAGAAGTATGAGAATTTCTGAGATGGACACGCATTTTGTGTATCTGTCTTTACATGCCATAGACACAACTGCCCACATGAAATAAAATTTGAATCAGCAGTCACACAACTTACTCCAAACCTGCTTTTTCATTGTCAGAGTAAGGAACACTGAAGCATCCTTTTATTGCTGATTCCAAGCAGTACAGATAATGCTTATTTGCTTTGTCTCTAAAGAGAGTATAGTTTTTAATTTCTCCTGGAGCAGTGTCATATATCTATTAAACATAGAACCTACATGATTATTCTACAGAAAATGAAAAATGATCCATGGGATTGTTCTGGGACTTTTCACTGTATTTGCCATATCTACAAAATAAATACACGAAAGACAGAATATGTAGTGATGAAACAGCTATTTGTACTACAAAATTAGCTCTTTCACTCCCAGTGAATAGCTTTTTTACAAGAGTAGTTTATTTCAATCTCCTCATCTTCCTGAAATGAATCTCTAGTGCAAAACGATTATAGTGAATATTTCCCTATTCCCAGTGTCTCTAAATGTACCTATATTAATTTGATGAAGTTATATTAGTTAATATACAGTTTTTTCTCATATAATTTCTTGTATATATATTTGTGTGCCTGTGAGTATATATTTGCATGTGAAAAACCCAGACAGGGCCAGATTTGACTACCAGGATGATTGCCACTGGCAGCAATTGGGAAAGCAGTTGCAAACACGTCTAGTCCCTTCTCTGTGGCTGCAATAGCTGCTGTCCATGGAATTAAACTGGGAATACTGACATTTCCATCCTGGCCATCACAGGAGATCAAAACATATCATTTAAACCAACCTCACGGTTCTGAAGATGATGTTTTCAGGTGTCCCTGAAGAGGGTCCATTACTGCAGCAGCTGCTGAAGGAAGAGTTTTTACACAGTGGATGCAGATTGAGTTAAATCTGAGAATCCTCTAAGGATTTACTGAAAGCAGCTTGATTGAAACTTCATGGAGGGAGAATTATGCATAAGTGCTTAAATTTTGACTCTCACCAGCAGGACCACACAGTAAGATGTGGCATTAGGAAAGGAAAGATTTCACTTACAAGTGCTAAATGAGCATGCAGGTAGTTAAAATTTCCCCAACTTTTTTGAACATTTCACTTCAAATCTATATGTGATTTAAACAAGATTTTTAGGTGTACTACCAAAGCACCCAGGCTCATGCGGCCCTAATGTAAAGGGTATGTGTAGGTTCAATCTCATCTCAGCAGTAATATTAAAAGTAATGGCTGAAGGCATCTAAATGGACTGAAGGAGTAGAGGATTCACATATGACTGTAGTCCTACAGATCTTATAGTCAGCTAGATATAAAACATAAAAATTTCTAAATGTCCCTATGGACATAGAAGGTTTGGTCAGAGCTCATACCTCCTTGGTCACCAGAAAACGCAAGTAAAGTGTGTAGAAGCAGTATTTTAGATTAAGCTGTATGGTGCAGCATTACTTTTGCATGAGCAAGACTCTGGAGTGAAAAAGCTGAAGAAAAAAATGGGATGGATGTGACCTCTCCTATAATTTACCTCATCAACATTTACAAAACCTTCTGGAAAGGGGTATTCTAAGCACAATGAGAGGTCTAGAAATGTCAAAAAGCAAAGTTTCCCCCAGAAATAGCACTGAAAAGGATTTAATTAGATTAGGAAATGCTGCCAAGGCTCAGTCATTTGAGTAGCCCATGTCCCTGCTCTGATCTTCAGAGCTTTTTTCCTCCTCAATAGCATAAGAGTATCTCACTCCTACTCTTTGCTTTCTCACCAGATTTAGGAAGTCCCTTCTCTGGACATAGGTTGGCTCATTCTCAGGCATCCTTACCTCACTATGTTCTGCATATCAAGGACAAAACTGTTCTTGTCTGCAGTCAGGCAAATCTAACAGAGATCTCAAAGATAATGACTTTCCAACAAGTTTCACAAAAACAGTAATCTGAGTAGAGAAGGCAGTTCAAATGTTCATAACTTTGTTTCTAAAAACTTTCATGTGTTAACTTCTATAATCAAACAGGCCAGCATATATTTCACCATCAAAATCTACATTAAGAGACTGAGATATATAAGAAGAAACTCTTTATAGTTAAACAGTTGATCAGCTTAGAAATACAAGACCATAGAAACCAGGCTTCATTAACTCTGAATCTCACAAACTACTAGAGTTCATTTTACTCGATTCCTTTTTTTTTTTTTTAAGCAGCATTACTAGAGCATGATCTTTCTTCATTTTGCTCTTGTCTTTTTGTTTTTTTTTCTGGTGAATGTGGTAAAAATAAAAGGAAAAGGAAAGAAAAAAGCAGTTTAAAATTATAAGGGAAAGGAATTTCTCGTCTGTGAGAAAACCTGAGAACCAATGGCCATTTATTTCTGATCATTTTGTTGTTTGTTGTTAAATATAGTGCTGTTTAAATCAGCTGTCATGGAGCCCATTCTACCTCTACGCAGCTGCCAAAAATATTCCTGTTCGATCCGCTTTTGCATATTTCAGATGTTTGCTCTAACTCACCAATTTTCCTTCACAGAAATGCATTGGCAGTATTCTGCAAAAAACTCCTAAGGAAAAGAGGGGCATCTGAGGCTGGATTTTTGTTGTTTTTTTGTTTGGAGGCTTTTACAGGGACAGAGAAGGGAATTGCTCATTTCTTCTTAGGCACACTCTCTATAATGACTGTCTTTTTCATATAAGGCAGCCACACATAGGGGGAAGTGATAAGAAGTGCAGAATTAATCCCACTGGAGTCCAGCCAAGAGCTGGCTGTATAGTAGGTTCTGTACCTGGGAAATGCCAGATGTCTATACGTTCAGGAGTGCAGAAATTACCGTTCAAATTACATGTTTGTCCAGCTAAACAGCTCAGAGGCAGAAGTGACAATCACAAGGGGTTATTATTAGATGCATGGAGTGGTCCCAGCTCCAGCCAGGGGAATCCAAAGCATCCGTGCAAATCGGTTCTGTACAGACTGGTCCCTTTGTCCCTGACTGCAAGGACTTGCACATAGCCCACATCTGTTGCAATTTAGCTCTCACTTTTTTTTTTTTTTTTTTTTTTTTTTGACCCACTTCTTTCTAAAAACTCAGCAGGTGTGATGGAGGGAAAAGCTGAAACTAACAGCACCATCTACTGGATATATGACATTATTGCCCAATAGAGCTAATTCTGAGCATTAATGAATACAGAAAACAAGCAAGAACAACAGATCCTCAGGGATATAGGATGTTCAAAGTCTCTTTCCTATAGGCAGGGATTTTTTTTTTTTAGGGAATCTGAAATACAGAAGGAAACTAATTTATCTCTGTTATTTCTCTGAGAACAACCTGGACTGCTCAGCGTTGCTGCATTTTGGACAATTATTCTTGTTGGGGCTACTAATACAGAGCAAAATTACTTTTGAAATGGGCAATGAACAGCTGAGACAAGTTCAATGAAAACTTTGCTTTTAAATCCAGGTGGCTTCAAAGATGAAGCAAACGAACAAACTGAAAACAAGCAAAACTAATCAGAAGTTGTCTCTATCATATGGTCTTGATCTAGGCCTATTAGAAAGATAAGGAAGCTGAGAAAAAATAAAAGCTATTTACAAAGAAAAAACTATTGGAAGCACTGGACTCTGTCCTCCTCTTACCTGGGTTTGCAACACGAGCTTGGGAGGCTTCTTAAGCAGCAAGCACAAATATCTATTTTCAAGACAGGGTTTTTGTCTGCATTTTTTAGTCTTAGATGATAAGTATCTCTTAGCTGGAAGGCCATGAACAGGAATAAATTGAAGCAGTGGAGAAGGAGTATGGAAGGTTTTTAAATACTCATTACTAGTCAGCTGACTGTCTCAAAAATGCGGTTTTGTGAACCTCCTCCTTACAGGGGGCTTTGCAGATATCAGAATATTTTTCTCAGCACAGATTCATATATGTAAAACTTGTTGCTCTACTAGGCTTTTTTTTCCAGCAGTGTATTTGTGTGGTAAAAGCCTGTCATCATCAAAATAATTCAGTGATCGTTTTATTCCCTATTAGTGCCATCTGAAGTGCAGACCTGGAAATGCAGACTAACTTCTGCTATCTCAAACCATTTCACTGAAAGGCATGATTCTTACCATCACACCCACCAAACTCACTATGCCAGCGATTTGCTAGAGTTGCATCCCTACCACAATGAGATGAAACCAAATTTATTTTATAAGCCGTTTCTAAATGTTAACGGTATTATGATACTTGACATATAGTAGTGTAACTGCAGAAAACAGCAAAAAACTGTAGTGTGCATAATATGAAATTTCACAATCCAAATTAAACTCACATCTGCCTTTGGCTAGAGGCAAAATACCAAAGCAGAAAAATGAGATCTGAGGAAGCTATGATGCTCCACCAGTAGACAAGAGCTTCCTCTGAAGACGATGAGGCATCTTCTGAACATAGAAAAGCACCACTTTTCTGACTAAGTGAATGAGGACACAGACCAGACTGTTCCTGTTCAGGCTTCTGGAAAAATATATTTTATACCTGCTTATTTAGCTCTTCTTACCTCTAAAATGAAAAAAAAAATCAACTGTTAAGTCCTTACATTAGTACCAAAATATCTCTCACCCTGGCTGTCTTTAGCAGGCTCTCTATAAGAACACTCAACCCTCCCTTATTTCAGCTGCACAGAGCTTATGATTTAAAGAACAATCAGGTTGCCTCCCTCTTTCCTAATTCAAAACCAGATAGCTGTCTCAGTTACAATGATGTGTTCTGTAATTTAGGGAGGTTACACCTCCTTGGGGGATGCAGCCTTCCACAGTATGGACGTTTGCAGCATTATAAACTGGTTCCCTTTAGGGATATCTGATAACCCTTCTGAAGAGTCTCCCACGTGCACAGGGCCTAAGTCTGGGGCAAACATAGAGGACGCTGGACAATGGCTATATGACTCCTGAAATGAGATACTAGGCTCAGTCGATCATATCCTAAGACAGCACTAACTTCCAAATTGAGAGCAGGGTGGGGTAAAAGAATCATAGAGGAGGTGATCATAAAATCACAGAATCACAGAATGTCTGAGTTGGAAGGGACCCACAAGGATTATCAAGTCCAACTCCTGTCCCTGCACAAGACAACCCAAAAATTCACACCATGTCTCTGAGGGCCTTGTCCAAGTGCTTCTTGAATATCACCAGGCTGGTGCCGTGATGCCTCCCTGGGGAGCCTGTTCCAGTGCTCCACCACCTTCTGCATGAAGAACCTTCTCCTAATAGCCAACCTAAACCTCCCCTGGCACATCTTCCTGCCATTCCCTCGGGTCCTGTCTTTGGTGACCAAACAGAAGAGCGCCGTGTCTGCCCCTCCTCCTCTCCTTGTGAGGAGGCTGCAGACCGCGATGAGGTCTGCCCTCAGCCTCCTCTTCTTCAGGCTGAGTAAACCAAGTGACTTTAGCCACTCATCATACGGCTTCCCCTCTAAACCCTTCACCAACTTTATGGCCCTGCTCTGGACACTTTCTAGTAGGTTTATATCCTTAATGTCCTGTGGCGCCCAAACCTGCCCACAGCACTCAAGATCAGGCTACACCAGCACAGAGTAGAGCAGGACAATCACCTCCCCCAACTGGCTGCAAATGCAGTATTTGATGCACCCCAGGATACAGTTGGCCCTCTTGGCCGCCAGGACACACTGTTGGATCATGTTCAACTTGCTGTTGACCAGAACCCCCAGGTCCCTCTCCGCTGGGCTGCTCTCCAGCCTCTTGTTCCCCAGTCTGTCAGTACATCACAGAATCACAGAATGGTAGGGGTTGGAAGGGACCTCTGGAGATCATCTTGTCCAACCCCCTGCTTGAGCAGGCACCCCCAGAGCAGGGGGCACAGGAACGCGTCGAGGTGGGTTTTAAATGTCTCCAGGGAAGGAGACTCTACAGCCTCCCTGGGCAGCCTGTGCCACTGCTCTGGCACCCGCACAGGAAAGAGGTTTTTCTTATATTTAAGTGGAACTTTCTGTGTTCCAATTTGTGCCCATTGCCCATTGTGCTATGGTAGGGCACTATTGAAAAGACCATACTCCCTGCTTTTTGACACCCACCCATCAGAGAAGTATTGATAAGCTCCCTCCTCAGCCTTCTCTTCTCCAGGCTGAACAGACTCAAGTCTCTCAGCCTTTCTTCATAAGGGAGATGCTCCTGTCCCCTGATCACCTTGGTAGCTCTCCATTGGACTTGCTCAAGCAGTTCCACATCCTTCTGAAACTGAGGCACCCAAACCTGGACACAGCACTCCAAATGTGGTCTCACTAGGGCAGAGTAGAGGGGGAGGATAACCTCCCTCGACCTGCTGGCCACACTGCTTTTAATGCATCCCAGGATACCATTGGCCTTCTTGGCCACAAGGGCACGCTGCTGGCTCAGGGTCAGCTTGTCCACCAGCACTCCCAGGTCCTTCTCAGCAAAGCCACTTTCCAGTAGTTCAGCCCCCAATATGTATCAGTGCCTGGGGTTGTTCCTCCCCAGGGGAAGGACCTTGCACTTGCTCTTGTTGAATGTCATCATGTTCCCCTCGGCCCAGCTCTCCAGCCTGTCCAGGTAACATCTGGGGTACCCATGCCCAGGTGCACTTGCCCTTGTAAAACTTCATACAGTTAGTGATTGCCCAGCTCTCTAATTCATCTAGATCTCTCTGCAGGGCCTCTCTGCCCTCGAAAGTGTCAACAGCTCCTCCCAATTTTGTGTTATCTAACTGGGCTTTGGGTGCACGAATTTCCTTCCTACAGTGGCAAACAGTATCTCCGTAGCCCTCCCATGTCACCTGACCTTGCTTCCACTGGTCATATAGTTTCTTTTTTCACCTTATTTCTAGATTATCCCTGGTCAGCCAAGCTGGCCTTCTGCCTTGCCTGCTTGACTTCCTATATTTTGGAATTGTCTGCACCTGTGATTTTAGGAGGTGGTACTTAAAAAGTGACCAGCACCGATGGACCCCAGCACCTTCAAAAGCTTTTCCCCAGGGGACCGTACTAAGTAGTTCACCAAGCAACCTGAAGTCTGCTTTCCTCATAGCCAGAGTTGAAGTCTTGCTGGCAGTTTTCCCCCTGTTACCATAGATTTTAAACCTGACTGCTTCATGGTCACTGTGGCCAAGGCAGCCACCAATCACCACTTCACCCGTGAGACCCTCTCTGTTAATAAGCAACAAATTGAGGAAGGCACCCTTCCTGGTCAGTTCCCTTAGTCCCTGTACCAAGCAGTTATCATCCAGATGGTTTAGGAATCTTCTGGACCTGTTTGTCCCAGCTGTGTGGTATTCCCAATTGACATTTGGCAAGCTGAAGTCCCCCATAAGGACAAGAGCAGATGACTTAGAAGGATCCCTTGGTTCCTTAAAGAATAACTCATCAGTGTCATCATCCTTGCTGATCATTCATGTAGCATCATGCTTGTTTTTTCTGTTTTGTTTTTGTTTTGCTGTTTCCATGGAAGATACTACCATTTGCTCTAATCAATTTAACTTTTCTCTTTTCTAGATTTCAAGGCAGGAAATTATACTAACACTCCTTGGAGAGGGTGATGTGATTTGCACTCTACAGTCCTCAGTCTTTCTCCCTGATTCAGCTTCCTTCACAGGGGAAATCTATACTGAAGTGATATTTTAGTGATTTAAATAGCATTAGATGGGTTTTGCTGGAGAAAAAAAGCAGAAGGAGCAATTTACCCTGTACAAGAACAAATCTGTTCTATGTAAACAATAGCTTATTTCAGGATGTTTTATAAACTGATGCCTGGTTAAGAGCATTTCCCAGGTGGCCATAGTGAATGTAGTTCCTTCCATTAGCACTCCTGGTGTGGTGAGAGAGCTTTTTGTAATGTGAGATGAACACATACTTTGTTGGATCACATCTTTTCCATCCATACCTGCATGGCATCTCGCCCTGACATAGCTAACAAGTGTTAAAAAGAATTCATGTTTTTGAGTATCAGTTGGATTTGGTGTCTATAGCAGAATCTGTCACTGCACAGAAGCATGGAGCTTTCCTTAACAAACAACAAAAACTCATGGATAAGATAAAATCAAGTTCCTACTTTGGAAAAGCTTTTGAAGTCCTTCTGAGAAATGTTCTCATTCACAAAGCTCTAAGAAAAGAGCTTCTCATCCTGAGGAGTCTATAAAGGCAACATGTGGGAGTCATGCAGATTACTGATACATATGCTGGTTTCTCCCTCTTGAAGAATGACCATGCACTTCTCCCAGTCCTCCCACAGTACCTGTTGATTTTGTATTTACCAAGGAACTGCTTGCTATCAGTCCATTCATAAATACAACAGGGAGTGTTTGGACCAGAATTATAGATAGAGTGATATTTCAGATCTTTGGTGATGGTCTTGATCCCACCTAAAACTATTTTGAGCCATTGAAAAAGATAAAACCACTCTAAAGCCAAGGCCTACTTCGAACTGAATCTGGCAAGGCATGTCAAAAATAAAAAGAAGCAGTAAAAGGAAGACAGGAGATACAGTGGGCCCACTAACGAACAAGGAAGGGGCCCTGGTGATGCAGGATGCAGAGAAGGTGGAGTTATTTCATACCTTCTTTGCCTCGGTATTTACTGCTAAGGCTGGCCCTCAGGCATGTCAGGCCCAGAGAGGACAGAAGAAGGAAGACTTCCCCTTGGTTGAGAAGGACTGGGTCAGAGATCACCTATGCAAATTGGATCCTCCCAAATCCATGGGCCCCAATGGGATGCACCGACGAGTGCTGAGGGAGCTGGCGGATGTTCTTGCTGAGCCACTCTCCATCGTCTTTGAAAGGTCGTGGAGGACAGGAGAGGTGCCCGAGGACTGGAGGCCAGCAAAATGTCACTCCAATCTTCAACAAGGGCAAGAAGGAGGACCTGGGGAACTATAGGCCAGTCAGCCTCACCTCCATCCCCCGAAAGGTGCTGGAGCAGCTCATCCTGGAGGTCATCTCCAGGCATGTAGAGGACAAGAAGGTTATCAGAAATGGTCAACATGGATTCACCAGGGGAAGATCATGCTTAACTAACCTGATAGCCTTCTATGATGGCATGACTGGCTGGGTCAATGAAGGGAAATCAGTGGATGTTGTCTCTCTTGACTTCAGTAAGGCATTCGACACTGTCTCCCATAGCACCCTCATAGGCAAGCTAAGGAAGTGTGGGTTGGATGAGAGGACAGTGAGGTGGACAGAGAACTGGCTCAACAACAAAACTCAGAGGGTTGTGATCAACAGAGCAGAGTCTGGTTGGAGGCCTGTCACTAGTGGTGTTCCCCAGGGGTCTGTGCTGGGTCCAGTCCTGTTCAACATATTCATCAGTGACCTGGATGATGGGGTAGAGTGTAACCTCAGCAAGTTTGCTGATGATCCCAAGCTGGGAGGAGTGGCTGATACCCCAGCAGGCTGTGCTGCCATCCAGCGAGACCTGGACAGGCTGGAGAGCTGGGTCAAGGAGAAAATAATGAAATTCAACAAGAGCAAGTGCAAGGTCCTTCCCCTGGGGAGGAACAACCCCAGGCACCAGTACAGGCTGGGGGCTGAACTACTGGAAAGCAGATCTGCTGAAAAGGACCTGGGAGTGCTGGTGGGCAGCAAGTTGACCCTGAGCCAGCAGTGTGCCCTTGTGGCCAAGAAGGCCAATGGTATCCTGGGATGCATTAAAAGCAGTGTGGCCGGCAGGTCGAGGGAGGTTATCCTCCCCCTCTACTCTGCCCTAGTGAGACCACATTTGGAGTGCTGTGTCCAGGTTTGGGTGCCTCAGTTTCAGAAGGATGCGGAACTGCTTGAGCAAGTCCAGTGGAGAGCTACCTAGATGATCAGGGGACAGGAGCATCTCCCTTATGAGGAAAAGCTGAGAGACTTGGGTTTGTTCAGCCTGGAGAAGAGAAGGCTGAGGAGGGAGCTTATCAATACTTCTCTGATGGGTGGGTGTCAAAAAGCAGGGAGTATGGTCTTTTCAATAGTGCCCTACCATAGCACAATGGGCAATGGGCACAAATTGGAACACAGAAAGTTCCACTTAAATATAAGAAAAACCTCTTTCCTGTGTGGGTGCCAGAGCAGTGGCACAGGCTGCCCAGGGAGGCTGTGGAGTCCCTTCCCTGGAGACATTCAAACCCCACCTCGACGCGTTCCTGTGCCCCCTGCTCTGGGGGTGCCTGCTCAAGCAGGGGGTTGGACAAGATGATCTCCAGAGGTCCCTTCCAACCCTTACCATTCTCTGATTCTGTGATTCTATATCAAAGGCAAAGTGTTTGGAAACCTGCTCCTTTCTTCCACCACGGTTCTAGTCCTAATAAGATGTTGAAGCAGGAGATCATAAATTAAAATTTATGAATCAAGCTGGACAGGCTTTACAAGTATGTTAGAGAAGTGGGGACAACATAATGAAATTTGAAATTTCAGTTAGGAAAATCTGGGTTGTATGGGTTGTCCAACAGAACAAATGGTGCAAGTAAAATTTTCGAGTGGTCCCAGTGGACTTGTGGAATTCAGGACAGTTCTGGCAAGCACAGAGATGGAATCGTGCTCCTTTCCCATCTAAATTACGGCAATCCAGGATTGAGGTCATTGACAAGACAATCTGGGACACTCCTGGTTAGTGAATAAAACCAATACATCTGTTCCCTGAAATAATAATCCCCTAATCTCGCATTAGATGTTTTACGCTATTAGAAAAAAAAACAAACCCAAACCCAAAACTCCCACAAATCTCTCAAAGTATAAGTAGTTATTTCAGTTAGAAATATAAAGAAATCTATTCAGTCATTTCTGTTCTTAAATGCTCCCCAGCCAACTGAACAAACCTATCTATCTGACACAATTTATATCAGTTACATGCAAAGGTATTTCAAGGCAATTCTGGATGTTGCCTATCCTGAAGGTAAAAACTGCACTTTGCAATGTGTCTTCATTTCACCTTCCTCCTCTCTCCCCATCCTTCCCTTTCCCCGTTCATCCTTTCTCCACCATGCTGTGGAAGTAGGCTCTATTTATCTTGTCAGCAGAGCCACTGGACTGGGACCACAATGCTGGGCCTTCTTTTCCTCTTACTTGGTGATAATATAAGATAATGTGAAAGTATTACTAAAGGCAGGTTAGCTTGGTTTTGGGTCTTCTCTATTTTATGCAGACCAGGGTTTAACTAGGAATTTCCAAAATCTGGTCTGAAGTACACACTGCACCATGGCTCCCTCTGAGGAAATACAGGAACTATGGTGGCTTGCCATGGCAGAGTTTTATGTGTGTCTATGACTTGAACATCACACATCATCACTTTGCACTAACAGGCTGGTCTAGTAAACAGCCATAACAGCCCCAGAAGCCTTCACATTATCCCTGTAGTATGCCTGTCCCAAGGAGTGTTAGATACCTGATGTCCACCCGGAGTGGAAGCCCAGGCCACAGTTCAAGACTGATCCCATCCCAACCGCTTTGTGTCTGGCCCTGCTTTGTCACACTTGTCCTAGAACTGCCACCATCTGGGCTGAGGTGAGCATCTGTTGGCTGTTCCCAGCTCTGGAACTCAGATTAGTAAACTAGACATCTCTGGCCAGATTCTGCCACAAGAAATTTCCAGTTAATTTTAAGTCAAAGATAACTTATATACACAAGGGATGGCTTTCATGCATGCTCTTATCAGTACTTATTAGCTGACTTAGTTCTTCCCTCTCTGTAGAGCAATTTTAGGCCTCTGATGTCTAGTTTATGCATTCCCCTACATGGCAAGAAACATAAAAGTTAAGCATTTACATGGCTCAGCGAACCTCACTCCTAGAACATTAAGCTTACTGACTCTGAAAAGGTGTCTCTGATGCTTTCTTTTAACATAAAAAACAGAGCATATTAAACTTTTACTTATTGCTCCAGCAGATTTTAGTGTTGTGCGTTGAAATAAAAGGTTTTCTACTAGCTTAAGCATGGTGAGAAACCTCCACTGTTGCTGCACTGTATCCTCTGGGCACACTTCCTCCGGGGCTATTCCCTTCTCTTGTCCACAGGGTCTATGCCAGCCCTATCACCATAGCATCTGGATACCTTCCAGTAGAGAATTAACAGCTGTCACGCAGCTGCTTTCTATCTTGTTCTCGTGCCCAAGAAAAAACAGGCTGTCACCCTTGCACAAGTACCAGATCTGACTTAAATCACCATTTCTCAGAAACAAGATCACTCTTTTATTTAAATTAGTGTACAGAAAATTATATTCTACTAAATAAATCAGTCTTTCTTTCTTTCTTCCTCTCTCTTTCTCCTCCTCTGCTTCCCTCCTTCCCTTTTTCCCTTCCTCCTTCTCCCCCTCCCTCCCTTCACCCCCTCCATTCTAGATGTACAGGTATGAACTGCATTGTCTATTCTACCTGCAAAACCTGTTGTAAGCTGTCAGCTGAGCTTCTATAGAAAGAAACAGCTACATAGTTATTGTATGTTTAGTGATATCTGGTGGCAAAGCAATTATACACAGCCCTAAACAGAGACACTCCTAAACAGAGTTCTTTTAAAAGATGCTGCAGGACTGGGATGGGAATCTGGACATGCAACTGTTTTTTTTTTCCTCTTTTTCTTCTCTTTCCCCAAAACTCTTTCTGTGAAGACTGTGAGAAAATAAAATGGTCCATTCACAGATGTAGCCGCTTTATTAAATCAGTCTTCGATCAACCACAAAAGTGAAATGTAATTCACCCGTCTAAGATAAAACTGACAGTTCAAGAAAATGTTCAGGGCTGATGACCGACCCAGGGCGTTAATGCATTCCACCTTCTGCAGTGCACTCTTTCTTCTTGAAAGTCACCACCCTTGACATGACCCAATTTGAAGAAAAACATACCCAAAAGTCGGTCTAATCTTGAAAGCAAGCATCACAGCTCTGGTGAGGGTGATGACTTCTCGGGGAGGAAGGTAAAGCAGGCTGATTTGTCCTGCCACATGAGCAGCAGCTGCATACTCCTAAAGCAACAGACATTAGAAGTGTGGAAGGGAAAAACAGGATTTGTTCCCTGTCTTTCCTCTCCTGGCAGGTGTCACGGCAATACAAAATTGTGAGAATACTCAGGCTGCAACAACAGCAGAAAAAGAAGTGGGGAAAATCTGTCAAGGAATGAGAAATGGGAAGATAACATATTTTTTGTTATGACCACAGCTTTGTGTATGGGTCAGTGTGTGTGTACAAGGGGCAGAGAGAACGACCCCCTGACCCCATGAAAAGAAAAAAAGGCAAAAGAAATTTTCTTCTGTTTAAAGCTTTTCTTAAACATGCCTCTTGAAAACCCACTCCCCCTGCCCCCCCACCTGGTATCTTGTAAGAAAAGTATTTTTCCCTCACAGTGAGAGCTCAGAATTAGTGCTTACCAACACAGCACTCATCATCAGTCATGCATTGTCCATTGTTTATTGAGCTAGTGCCTTTACCACGCCAATATTTTCACGTTTTATTAAACCTTCTTGATTTTTTATTATTCGTTCCCTCACATGCTCATTTCCTCACAGTTTGCTCTGGTTGTAGTCTGCAGTATTCGACAGAAATAGTGCAGAACCTCCAGCACCTCAGAACCAAAGAGCTTTCTCTGGGGGGGGGTGAAGCAAATAAAGCTCTTCATATAATACCTTTTATATTCCCCCCCATAAGAAATTCACTGTCATACAGTGCTCTTCACTCAGACATTACTGTAGTTTGGATGGAGAAAGACCAAGTATACTCAATATCCCATCTTTAATCTCCTAAAACCAAGTCTTAATCATCAGGCAATGAAGTATCCTGAAGGGAAGGGAAGGGGAGAGGGGAGAAGGACATGGGCAACTCAGTTGTTTCATTGAAACTTCTGCATTTTGTATTAAAATATTTACATAATTATTGAATTTCCATTCTCTCTTTCACAAGGTGAGTCTAAACCACATTGTAAAGGTCTTTCTCTCCATGAGAAGGCATAGCAGGACTCCGGCATTACTGGTATCCTGTGTCTGCTAGACATGAAAAAGCGGGGGTTACTGAGCCTTCCTTGCAGTTTGTTAGAGGGTTTTGGACATTGAATTGTCAAAATAATTGAATCCTAAGAAGAGATGGAAGTGTGTGGGGAGCCCGGAGCTAAACTGCTAAACCTTTGAGAGATTTGTATTTTCACCTGCTTTCTCAACACTTGGTTTTGGCTGCTGTCTGTTCAGGATAATGTCTTTTGCAGGTCCCATTTTTATGTTCCTAGCTCTTCATCTTCACTGTGCTGGGAGTCCAAGCATCTCATTCAGGGTCATGTATTAATTTAGGAGCTGGGGAATCTAAATCTCTTAGGTTCCTAAATGTTCATTTCCTCGTGCTGAATCCTGGAGGACAGATTTCACTTTTGCTCTGCTCTCACCAGGAATACATACCAATTTAATAATGTCTAAGACTTCAACGGGTATCAGAAGTATTTAGAGAAGTTCAATGTATTCGCTTATCCATAATTTCTGACAGAATTTTTCTGGTTTGTGGCCGGGACAGGAAAGGACAAGATATGTCTGATACTGGTGCCTGCGTAGAAGAGGGCAGTGAGCATTGGATTCAACCCAAAGCTTCTCAGAAATATAGATCAAACCTATATTACCACCACCACCATTATAAAGAGGCACCAGCACCCAGCCTACCTTTTCTAGGCTCCCACAGGAAAGCAATGCTTTCAGTTGCTCCCAGCAGTCTGCTGCTGACTTTATATGTGCCTGGACCAGGTCATCTTTGCCCCGCACTGCTCAGCGCTGAGAAACTGCTACCCCAGGAGCTAGGAGAGGACTCTCACACCTGTTTCACAGCTACACTGACCCCAGCGTGAGTCCAATACTACGGAGCAGGCATGAAGAGACTAAACGTGCATGTAAATTTGCCTTTCAAAGGCAGAGGGAGAACGCAGTCAACTGGAGGGAGAACAGCAGCACACACAATTACTTGAACAAATTGAAGCAATCCCTTGCTTTTTGACCCAAACTGGCAAGGATCCTGCAACAACCAGCACATAATTTCTCCCACTAACCGACCATAAGAGGCAGATAATATCAGCTCACTAAAGACAGGAAACTGCTGCTTCTTTCAGATTATAATTCAATTAACTGTGATTTTCCTAACAAGCACTTTTTTTCTTTTTCATTACTAGAAAGAAGAGGACCCAGGGCTGATCCCACAGGCTTCCAGGCTTTAAAGATAATAATAATTTAATGAGACAACTTGTGTTGCGTTTATCCTCCTGCCGCAGGCACAAACACTCCACAGGCTCATGGGCACGAGCTGAGAGTGGAGCCAGCCCACCTAGGACTGAAGATGCAACTCAGACCTTTTCTGCGAGCAGTATCCAAATGGGAGCCAGATTAGCCTGGGGCATGGGGGGTGTGTGTGTGGAGGGGGGCAGTTCTGTTATGGTTTTAGCAGTCCTGGACTTTTTTCAGACATGTAACTCTTTAGAAACCTGGCAAAATTAAAAATGCAGAATATTTTGCAAACGGCCTCTACTCTGCCCCCCTTTCTTCTCCCCAGAGAGACCGTCTGCTATTTCTTTCTTATGTCTGAGGCTTGGAGGGAGGCTCTTGGGAAAGTGCCATGATTTTAAGTTAATATTGCCATCTAGTGATGTAAGTGACATATGTGCCTCTGAGCCACCAGGCAGAGCTGCAGTGCTCAAGATCTTCCCCAGGAATTAATCACCTTGTATAATATTTAATAATGTCTCTGTGGCACCAAGGTGACCTGTCCCAGGGGCAGGCAGCATCTGCACACAAACCTGACAGCTGCCCTGGAGATGGGAGTGAAGGTGAGGAGACAGTATCCAGAGCTTGTGGAAGAAGGAAACCCATTGAGATCTCTATGTGAGGTTTTAGGATACTCTGTTTATCACCTACAAGACTGGGAGAAAGTAATGATTCTGGTCCTGTGATGCCCTTGAATATTCCTGCTACATATATGCACCTCTGTTCCACATACATCTATATGGATATTTGTAAATACATATGCGATATTTGCACCTATATCTCCCCAGCAGCACACATAAATATCTGTTGAATCCTCAAAATTTAGCAACCTGATTCCCAGAGGCTGTATTTCATTAACCTATTTCCAAACAGGGGAAAAAGGCACATGGACACACACACACACAGAGTAACCAATCCTGAATGACAGCCGTATATAGATACGTGATCATTTGAAGTATTTCACTATGGCAACATAACTAAATATATGTAAAATCTCAGGGACTTTTTAATACACCCCAGAATTTGATTTTTCAAGAGTAGGTACAATGAAAGTTTATTCTCACTCCCATTGTGAAGCTTTTTCTCTATACTCTCTCCATGTGCCATTCAGAGTTTGCCTTCGTGCCAGTCCCTTAAGATATGAATAACTACCTGAAGTCTTCTTTTTAAGCCTGGAGTATGCAATGACAACACTTTCTGTGATTTATTTTAATGAGAAGGCAAAGCACTATTATGAAGCAAGACTCCAAGAAAATCATTCATCCCAGCTGCTGAAGGATCATGCTGGATGACATATTTCCATGCCTTCTTATAGCTGATGGAATGAAACGGGGTATAGAGGTGTTCTTATTTTCCTGAATAAAAGATAGGAAAAGTGGGTCTGGAAAGTAGTTCTGCAGGGATTTGTACCAGTATGCTTGTGTCAAAGGTCTGAAAGGAGACCTGGCTGCTCTTTGCTTAGCTTGTATTTATTCTGTACTTCATGTTTTGCAGTTTCCCATAATAACTTCCAGCAACAGGGGCAGAAGAGTCTGCCTCTTTTCCTTTCCCTGCTCTTCATTTCTTTCTGTTTTTAATTACTGGTGGGGTTTGTTTGTCTGTTTGTCTGTTTCCCTCTGACACTTCAGAATCTACCCAGGGGTTCAGGGTAGGATGTGCTGATGACAGAAATGATATGGAAATTCCTCCAGAATCTGGATGGCATTTCTTCAACATACACTCAGGGTTGGAATGATTGTCAGGCTGCAGGCATAAGGGAATTCGTGGGACAAAGCTCTGCAGACCTGCAAAGTATGGTTTGTTTCTAAAATCATACATGAATTTTTTCTAAATCATCACTAGCTTTTGCAGAAGGTGAGTATAGTGGCAATGCCAAACACCTCTCACATTTTTTTCCTTTGACACATCATATTTGGAGATTTTGGTCTTTCAATATAAAATTTTAGTTTCAAGCAGGCTGTTTGAAAGTATTTTCTGCCCCAGGGTTTGAAGTACATGTTCTGTGGACCAAACATTAATTGCATTGTTTCCTGTGGGTTTGAGGACTGGCCTTTATGACCCCAAAAGTTACCTGGTGCTCCTAATATTGTTTTCATTTCCTTTTTTTTTTTCCAGCATTGTTCCTTTCAAATCTTAAAATAGCTACAGCATCTAGCTTGAAGTCAAGTTGAAAAACTAGGATATGATCAAAGAAAGCCTGAAGATATATATCCAGGGACTTGTTTTCTGTCTCTCCGCTCACCATTTGTTGACCAAGACTGCAGAAAGTAAATGCACTCCTGGAAGACTCTGTCTGAAAGGCTTGTCTAAGAAATAGCACATGGTTACAGTGAGGAGCTGCAGGATCTAACTGTTCTTTGCATGATTCAGGCAGGGAAATTATTTATATATGCAGCACACAAAGGCTAACCACAGTCGTGCAGCCTCTAAAGCTACTGCACAAGAACCTTCATGCACCCCAATGTGTATAATTTATTACACTGTGGGCCTGGGTTGTAATGGCTTTGTGCATCTCAAAAAAATTGCCTCTCAATTATCCTGATCAGTGGGTCTTGTTGACTGTAAAATCAGTTTGATGTTTTTTTCAGAAGTGGAGAGAATTTCACACCATTCTGAGTGCCATTTGCCTGCAGGTAAAGTACATCACCATACCAATTAGAGCCAGTTATGAACTGGCTGGCCTGCCATGACATGGAGACATCAGGTAGGATTTAGTTTGTCTTTGCAGAACAGAGAAGGTAGAACCTACACTGGTGTTCAGGTGTCTGGGATTTGCATATCTGGACTTTCCACAGCCTTTGGATACAGGTTGCCTGACTTTGTCTTTACAGGACCCTTATTTGGGCCAGGTGAAAATACACTGGTGTGGGATCTTGGAGAGGATCGTATCTGTTTGAGGTGTTGTAGTGCTTTGGTTTGTGGCCAAGGCCATGCAGCAGCACACCAATTGCCTTCTCTTTCCTTTCCCAATACGGATCAGCATGGCACCTGTCCCCAGCGAATAGACATATAAACATAAATGTCTGGCTGCCTTTCCTGCAGATTTTTACAGCTGCTTTTCTATCTAAAGTCTAAAGTGAAATCAGACCCTGCTCCCTGCCCTGCGCAACCTCCATTACCATATTCCCATCTGTTTTGTCACGATCAGTTGCAAATCCATTATGTGAGGATTTGAGAGGGGGAGTTATCTAGATTATGTCTTGGGACTTGGTGTTATCTAAGCTTTTTTGATGGAGTGCCACCTTCTGTTTGCTCTTCAGAAAGAACATCCTACTAATAGGTTGGTAGGCAAATGACTGTAAGCATGTCAGCTCTGTGACTGTGACACTTATTGTTCTTATTCCAGACTGTAAGGCTGTGCTCAGTAACTGTTGTTCCCTGCCTTTCTCAAAGTACTCACATCAGGTTTCAAAAGAGGAATGTGCTGTCATGGAACTGAGTGAGATAACACTTGTGTTTGGAGCAGTGGGTGTGAAACATGTCTACAGAGATGAAGTCACTTTAAAATACAGAGCACTTGATTCCTCCATGCCTGTGCTTTGGCTTGTTACTTTCTGTATTAATCAAAAGATAAGGGACTGAACATGGACTCTCTGCACGCTCTTGTACATGCCACAATCCCCCATAGGCTCTAGGCAAGGGGGCACTAAGACTGTGCAGTCAAAAAAAGCCAGCAGTGGAGCAGCTCAAAGGCCAAAACTCAGACCCGAACATCCCCACTCCTATCTTAGCCTGGGGTTTGCTACCACTGCTCTACACCCTGCAGGTCTCTCTTAGTGTAAGGGGGGTGGTGCCATCACAGGTTTCTTTTGGGACAGTCACACTAATAATTAGCAGTTGACTAGTGGCCATTGTAGCTTGGGAGTCATGCTATCATGCCCTGATGAGAAAGGGAAATGTCTTTTTCACAGGTCTTTTGCATTCTGAGGGGTGGCGTTTTACCTACTGCCTCCACCAGCATAGCTTAAAGAGTCAGATATCCATCTAAGTAATTTAAGAGTGTGATTCACCTGACTTGTTTTCAATATCAGTCTTAGGATGAGATGATTCACCTTCTGGAGAAGCATCTCTCTATCTCTCACAGACTGCTGAGGAATCCTAAACACCTAGGTGCATCTGCTGAATGAACCTGTGTGCCTCCTGTGCTGGTATATCCATATGATCAAGTCACACTACGCTCCCTGTGTGGTCAAAAGTCAGTAGAGTTTAGGGACATCCTAAACTTCACTGACTACATTAACTTATCTTTGTTAGCTATAATAACAACACAGATGGAGATGCCTGCAGTGTAAGCACGCAGCACTGGATGAGACGAACCCTGCACTAGTTTTATACTAAACCCCACATCTTTAAATGGATAATGTTAGGTGACAAGAATCCCACTCTGTCATCTAGGAAACATATCTAAGTGCCCAAATATTTAAAGCTAAAGGCTGTAGGCAGGACAATGGGCTTTAGTTCACATTTCTACTAGTTCTGCAGATGCGTCATATGCATTTTGGAGAGGGTAAGGTATATATAACACATGTACAAAGATGTTAGAGTGCTATGACTTGTATCCTTTGCCACTTACTTCAGAGGGAGCATGAATTACAAAAAAAAAAAAAAAAAGAGAGAGAGAAAAAAAAGGTGAAACTGTAAATAAGTAAAAGCCTGAGTAAATAGAGAATCTGTTTCTATGACAGGAACAGTAATGGTCCTTTCAATAATGCAGAGTTTTTGGATCCTCAAATCCTTTTTTTTTAAAAAAAACCCTCTTTGGAACCATTTCAGATTAATGTTGTTAGTCTAATTAGCAATGGGTTTGTCACATTCCTAGCTTATTCACAGGAGAATACATTCAAAAAGGTTGCTGCCTTTGTTTGAGCTCATTAACATTGTATATGCAATTACAGTTACAAAACTTATATTTTTGCTTATTCTTTGGGGGAAAAAAAGACATCTATTTGGAATAATCTCTACCACATTCAGACTGCATAATTAAGTTATTTTATATATTCACGCCATCAATATCTTGTCTCATTTTTCTATTCCTACCTACCTCTATAGAAAACACCTTCAGCCCAGAACTAACAAATACAATTAATATTACAATTTCTTTACACTTTGATAGCTCATGAAAGAGAGCATTTACTAGCGTAAGTCTTGCTTTCACAAGTCCCTTATCATCGTTTTCATCTATGACACCAGACTGAATTGCAGCTGATCAGGGGTACAGCTCTCCCTAATTCAGACTCTCCCAGCAGCTTGGAAGCAGTTATACAGAACTTAATGGAAGGCAGCAGCACGAAATTATATGGATCAAGAATGCAGCAAAAGACTTTAGTCTTTAGTGTCAGTGCTTTTTTACCCTGTTACAGACTATTGATGGTTTTAGACCAAAATACCATTAAAATATCCGTGTAAACCCAAAACAGCCATTTAAGGTTTGTCATTTTCCTATCTTTATTTTTTTTCTGATCTTTCCTTCAAGAACAGCATGGTGTGTACAGGACAGTGTATACACATACATGCATTTACAGCGACACCATATAATTCAAACCTACAATCCTCTCCTAGAATGCTGGCTATGATTGTAAATGACAGTCTTTATTCCTTGAGTCCTAAGATAGTATGAAATGAAAGATGGAGAGGAAGAGAAGGAAAGTGTGAGAAAAAGAGATACCAAGAGTAAATTACTTCCCTAAAGAAAGTTGTTGATACAATGAAATTGAAACAAAAGCACATGTACCTGTATTAAGTCCCAGGTGGAATTTATTTGAGTGGAATTGGTGTTTCAGAGTGTAGTCTGCTGACACTGAAATCACCAGGAAATTTCATAGCAAATGGGAATATGATTGAACAAGGTAAGACATCATGGGTTAACTAGGACCGTATTAGAGGACTCTACAAGGATGGACCTGCAAGCTTCTTTTATAAGGAAGATGTATTAAGGTGACTTGATGGACAGCTAAAACAGAGACAACAAGGGTAGAGACCTGCATCTGCAAAAAGGTGTGAGCTGTACTGAGATGATGGTAATACCCTTCACCATATCCCTTGATGAGCTAAAATTCTGTAGATGGACTGGAAGCTTCTCAGAATTAGCAAACTAATGTCAGAGAAGGGAGGAATTGTAATTATTTAGCTAAGTGTGAAAAGAGAGAGAAAGTAATTAATACATAAATTTTAAGTAGAAAAGAATTCCAGAGAACCTTTTTTTTTTTTATTTAAAACTAAGGAAAGACCATATTGTGAACAAAAAAAAGGACACCATTAATGTAATTACAGATTTAGACTCATGTTGTAGACAGAATTGGGCGAGTTGTTACCAGAAAATCCAACATTCATTATAATTCATTTAGAAAGGAAAATCAAGCTGCTGCAAACTCAGCAAGCCAGTGGAAAGGAAATAAGACCCAATGAAAAATTGGAAAGGAAAGATAATCAAAGACCCAGCCAGGGTTTGATGTGTCTTTTCTTTCCTTCCATGACCCAGATCACCAGGAAAAGACAACTTCTGTGATTAGTGCCCATGTTCCCATCTTGTACCCTGGAAAATATCCTTAGGTAAAAAATGGGTTGCCAGTGGGAGAGAGAAGAGAAAGCAGGCATAATGTTTGCCAGTTCAAAGGAAAAAAACTGAAGGTATCTGTTATAAGAAAATACTTTATCAGCATTAAAACAGCCTCCTCTGCCCATTTCACCAGAGTCATGCAAGGATACACTCAAATGCTCCTCTTCATGCCAAGCATAATGACAGTTTTAAAGTCAAGAGCATTTGTTCAGTGGGAACTGGATAAAACTGGTCATTTATTGCTTAGTGTATGGAATAACAGGTCCCTACTACTCTTATTTGGTCTGTGCTTGGTATGAATGCATGGGAAGAACAGGGAATTAATCCATTAAAATGAAAGGTTGGTCAAATATTTTAGGGGAAATCTTGTTGATTTTTGCTTTTTTTTGGTCTAATTTTATTACTTTGCATTGTCCACTTATTTACTACTCATTCATGCTACCACACTGTAATCAGATCAAATAGGAATTTCTCCGCTTATAACTCTTTTGCCAGGTGTTAGTGACAGCAAATACAACACATATCAGTCATTCAGGGTGGGTATTGCATTTTTAAAATAAATAAGCTGAGAGTTCAGGCCATTATACAGACAGATTCCCTTTTCCATCCAAGGAAAACTGAAATTCCACTTTCTTGATAATGTTTGTAAGTCTCTCCTTCCTCACAAGTCACTCACAGCCTTTGAAAACATGAAAAATAGTTATTTTAATTATTTTTTTTTTTAAGGAAAAAAGATAAAAACACGCAAGAGAAATAGGGAACTCATGTAGATGGATTTAGGGATGATTTCAGATATGGACCTCTGTTCTGCATTGATCAAAAGGCTTGACTTCCATGAGCAGAAGGCAGGCAGAACTCTTGTTGACATGAATTCTTTGTATGGTATTATGGACCATTATTTGTGATACAATCATCAGAAATATTAGAATTTAACATATTTCAATCAACTATGCTCAGATGAGCATGATAATTATTTGCCTTTTCACAGGTAAATGCTAATTTAGGTGAGTAATTTATTTCCCTCAAATTCTCCAGCCTAAGTGTTTGCAAGATATTAGTCAAAGTCTTTGCTTACACTCAGCCTTTTGTGTGCTGTGGGATTGTGTTTTGCTAGAGAGAAACTGCTGTCATCTGAAAAATAACTGAAAATGTTCCAGAGAAAGATAATTAACCCAAACTTTGTGGGAACCTGGTTGTCTGTGACTATGGTCATGGTCCCTTCTAAAAATGACCAGAGGCTCCATGCAGCATGACAGGTTTCAGCACTTAAGCAGACCAATTTTCTCTTAATCTCTTCTGTTGTCACATGTGCTTTGTGCTTTGTGTTTCTCACGAGTGTGTATGTTCGTGAGCATGTGAGTGTGTGCTTGTGCGCCTGTAAGAATGGTTTGGCTAAATTTGAGCTCCAACAATAGATCATAGAGTGGTGGTAGTACTTCCACTTAGAGCTAGCTCTTCAAAGCCCTTCAGGAGGGGTTTTCCCCCTTTATTACTTTGCACAGTGTGTCACTTCATGTCAATAGTATTGGCATTTTTGGGTCATAGTATGGTCTAAATCCTAAATAGTAAATACCTGGGGAAATTATAGTTTAACTTACCTGAAACATCATGAGAAAGAACTACAGCTTTTTCATCCATAGTTACCCGATGTGTTGATCTTTGTGATGCTGGATGGCTCACGCAGTTATATACATCAGTGTACTCAGAGACTTGGAGCCCTTAGCCTCCTTTTGTGCAAACTGTCTCATTAAGTAAATTTGTGTTGCTATGGAAACACAATATCTAGCACATGAATTGTGTTGGGAAGGAAAAAAACATTAATTCCTTTAAAGTTCCTCAAGGCCGACCATTCCCTTAGGGAGGATCTGCTGTAGCAACATCTCTGACTCATTTATTTATGTCATTAAAATCCCTACAGGAACCACAGGACTGGATGCTCTCCTCCTGAGACAGTCTTCCCCCCACTGACTGTTTATCCTTTCCCTGTTTTAGACTCACAGTTGGTTCTGGGAATTTGATCTTCTTGCTAGACTTTTGGAACGTCATTGACTATAGCCACTCTATCCTAAGACATATCTGTTTTTATAAACTTAACAAGTCCATGGCAATATTTCTTTTCAAAGAAAATTGAGGCAGAGCTTCCAAATTATTTGTTTTCTCCCAGTTATCAGACCAAGTGTGGATGGAGTGAAAACACAGAAGAACTTGTAGGCACCACCCCTTCAGTATCATATCCACATCTCAGAACACACCCCTGTTTTGTTTCAGCAAGAAAAATATTACCATACCTCCAGTCACCCATGCAGTAAACAAAATAAGCATTACGAGAGAGTGCTTATCAAATCTGAACAGAAGTTGGTGTAAAATTCTGGAAAAACAGCATCTGACTTATTTTAGCGTAGCACAGAATTAGTACAGGCAGTACAATGCAAGACTGGAATCCAGAAAGCTGCTGAGACATTAATGTAGAGGCAATGACAATGCAAGGACTGTACTGAAGTCTTCAAAACATTAGAAAGTCACCTTAATACTTATGTTTGCACATTAGAAATGGATTAGAAACTGAACTACTTCCTTCTTCATTATGACCCTGCATGCATTCATATTCAACATGTTTTATCAGTTGAGAACAGAGACTGAAATAACTTGTTTAAGAAGTTGTTTCCAGTATGCAGCAAGCCAGTGGCATAACAAGGAGTAATTTGGTAACAATATTATACCACAGGGACCCAATCCTTGGCTAGCAGCTGCATAGAAACAGAGGATATGGTTTCTTCAAAGATTTTGCACTGATATTGTTAAATTATTGGATTAAAGGCTAAGCAAATTAAGCATAAGGACCTGTCAAGGATCAAAGGAACAATGATAGGTGAAGGAACTAGTAACTTAATCAGTGAAAACCAGAGCACTGAGCCAGCTTCTCCTTCAGACTAGACCACTGTCCTGATATGTAAGCTACCATGAGAAGCCAGCCAAAGACATTCCCTCCCCAGAAAGCCTCGCATACTAAAGGGGTTATTGCTTACGGGGGCTGTTACCTTGGGGAAATGCTTCTTTATCCAAGGTTTCCTGATAAAAGTGCTGACAACCTGTTCTTTCCAAAATTTCTAATTGGCTTAATCAAATGTTACCAAGTGGCTGTAATGACATAAAGTTTAATGTATGATTGGATCATTCTCCACAGCAGACAGTCAATACTGAAAATATTTGATACATGGCTTGGAGCTCACTCAAATATGAAACCTTTTTCCCACCTTCCCTATTTTTTAGCTCTTAAGATTATCCATGGCAAATTTTGGAAATGGCTGGTGATTCTGAGTTTCCAAGTTTTCTGAAGAGCCTCCCTTGCATCAGCAGATGCTCTTCAGCCTAGCAAACTGAGCACCTATGTTTCAAGCATTAAGGTAGGCACCTCTTAGGAAAATCTTTTATTTTGAAGTTGAGCCTGCATAGTCACACATAGTCACACATATACCCACACAAAATTCAGGAAGCTACTAAGTTAATTTTCTATCAGCTGGGACTTCTACATCCCAATACTGCAATGACCACATCTATTTTGGATTGACATCAACTATGAAAGCATACATTTATGTAAACTGAGTGAAAGAATCATACTTAAACTGTAATGGACATTCAGTATCTTCACTGTTCTCAGTAGCTGCACTTATCTCTCAGTGAATTGCTTGAGCTGCAAAGACGAGCATCTATTTTCATCTCTGTTCTGGAGGCAGATGTTGATGAGCTAGAGCTTGAATTTGCATAGAGGTTTTACAAGACAGCCTAGGTTCCTGCATCATTTCCTTGTTTTATTAACATATTTTTTGGTGCATATATCCTCTTAAAATTAGAAGTGAAAGCATTAATTTTCTTCATAAAATATATAGAAAACATTTCAGAAATAAGATTTTCAGATATTAAACTCAGAACTGCTTCCTCAAAGAGCTCTTCAACAGCTTCTTCCACAAAAGCTTATTCTTAAGCATTTAATTTCAGATTCTGTGAAGTAGGACAGTGTCATAATCACCATTTAATTGATGTTTTAATCCTTCTGTTTGTCTGAGTGACAGTAAGGGGAATGTTAATTAAACACCAGTTCTGCTGTGATAATATTTAAAAGCCCTGTAAAAGTAAAAAAAAGACTTTGACATTTCACAGCACTGACACCTACCTGAAAATATAATATTTTATATTTTAGTGAAATATGCAGTGAAAATGCATTTTTATGCAGTATACAGTTCTCAGTTAAATTGCAGATTTTTTTTGTCCTTTGAAAAGAAGATGCCAGAATCTAGCTGAATAGACCAGGGATTAGGTCATAGGCTTAGTGCATGCTATTTGTCAAATGCATGGTTCTATTTTCACGTATAACTATGAGAAAACTTCTCTATTGACTCTTTCCACATGCTTTCCACATATAAAACAGAGAAGACATTGACCTGATGATGTAATCTAATGATACATATTACAGAAAAGATAAAAATTTTTTCACGAGAGGCTGAAGAGCAGCCCTGTGGAAAGAGAGCTTGATGTTTGGGTTGATGACATGTTGAATATGAGTCAACAGTGTGCCCTGGCAGCCAAAAGGGCCAACTGTGTCCTGTAGTGCACCACCCACAGCATGGCTAGCCAGTCGAGGGAGGTGACTGTCCCACTCTGCACTGCACTGGTGCAACCCCACCTCGAGTACTGTGTGCAGTTTTGGGTGCCTCAATATAAGGACATCAAATTATTAGAATGTGTCCAGAGGTGGGCGACCAAGATGGTGAAAGTGCTAGAGGGCAAGGCTTATGAGGAGCAGCTGACGTTACTTGGTTTGTTCAGCTTGGAGAAGAGAAGGCTAAAGAGCAACCTCACTCTAGTCCACAACCTCCTCAAGGGGGGAAGGGGAGGGGGAGGTGCTGATCTCCTCTCTTTGGTGACCAGCAACAGGACATGAGGAAACGGAATGAAGCTGAATCAGGGAATGTTCAGACTGGACATTAGGAATAGGTTCTTCACTGAAAGGGTGGTCAGTCACTGGAACAGGGTCTCCAAGGAAGTGATCAGGCACTCAGCCTGTCAGAGTTCAAGGATCATCTGGACAGCCTTCATAGTCTTATGGTTTAGTTTTAGGTAGTCCTGTGAGGAGCAGGGAGTTGGACTTGATGACCCTTACAGGTCCCTTCCAACTTGAGATATTTTATGATTCTATGATTCTATGTTTTCTATATATATAGTGACTGAAGTTTTTCCCTGAAGTTAGCTTTGGCTTGGAAATTAACAAATTCCAATTATAAAACATTTCTACATATATATTTATTACAACTATATACAGTACTACCTGGTTGTAGTGATATTTCAGAATAATCATTCTGCATTTGTTTTCTTTCTTGTCAGTGGAGTGCTACTCAGTGTCATCTGTGTTTCAGTTCAGACCATCTTAAAGCAGACACCAAGATTTGGCCACTTCTTTTTTATCAAAGAAGATTGAAAGAGATTTTGTTTGTCCCTGCAAAACACGAGATAAGAAAAGACATGATTAATGACTGAAGAAATGAATATGTAGTTAACTCTGAATTAATGTGGGAGACTGTTTCTGATTATGAGAGCAATATTGCTCTGGAACAGCCTCTAAGGCATTATGGGGAGGTAGAACATCTACCAAGGTAGAGCTCTGTCCTCTCTTGTGGCTACTCTGCATTGTGTGTCCTGATTAAGCTGGAAAGGTATAATGGGAGGATTTGGGTAGGAGAAATGCAGTCGTAGTGAGAAAATGTTAGTGTCAACAGTTTAACATAAAGACTAGTACAGCCCCTGAACAAACTGCTCTTGGTGGGTGGGGATATTTACTGTGGCCTAATCTGCAGTTAAGTCCTCTCTCCTCTTTTAGACGAAGATGGAGACTGACAACACACTTTGAAAGGTAGGGCACATAGGGGCAAAGAAGGATGAAAGACAAAGCAAAAGTGGAGAAAAGGAAGTGAAAGAAGATAGTTCCTACTTTTATTTGAATATGTGCATCTCAACAGGATTGATCTGACCTATCTTTGAAGGTCCAGCTTGAGTTTCCCTAATTAATTTTATTTACCGTTGTTATTTCATTCTGTTCTTCTCCCTCACCCATCAAGATTTCTCTTGACAGATCTTCACTTGAAGGTAAGCATTAAGGACAGAGAGATCTTTCTGGACTGCATAAAAAGAAGCATGTCCAGCAGTTCAGAAGAGGTGATTCTCCCCTTCTATCCCATTCTTATGACACCCTACCTGGAGTACTGCATCCAGCTCTGCGGTCCCCCCGCACAAGAACTGCATGGACCTCTTAGTGTGGCTCCAGAGGAGGGAAACAAAAATGATCCAAGGGCTGGAGCACCTCTCCTATGAAGAAAGGCTGAGAGAGTTGGGGTTGTTCAGCCTGGAGAAGAGAAGGCTCCAGGGAGGTCATATTGAGGCCTTTCAGTACTTAAAGGGGGTTTATAAGAAAGAAAGAGAGAGACTTTTTACCAGGACCTGTAGTGACAGGACAAGGGGCAATCGTTTTAAACTGATTGAAGGTAGATTTAAATTGGACATAAGGAGGAAATTTTTTACAATGCGCATGATGAGACACTGGAACAGGTTGTCCAGAGAAGTTGTGGATGCCCCATCAAGGGCAAGTCAGGTTGGATGGGGCTTTGAGCAACCTGATCTAGAGAAAGATGTCCCTGCCAATGGCATGGGAGTTGGACTAGACGACCTTTGAAGGTCCCTTCCAAACCAAACCATTCGATGGTTCTATGATTCTATGAAATCTGATTTCCGGACCTGCTTCCTTTAAGTACTTCTTTAGCAAGTTTCTCCAATATTCACTCATTTATTTTAATTAGTGACAATTCTGTAGCCCACCACAACAAACAAGAAAAAAAAAAAAAAACAAAAAAAACCCCAACCAAACAAAAACACTTCACCCACCCAACAACCCAGTCAACATCCTTCTTGCAACTATTTGGTTTTTAACAGATTTCCCCCAGTCCCTCAGGAAACACAACATCTGCAGCACCAACCCACTTACTGTATTGACTTATTTCAATTCTTCATTACAGTCTTTTGGCAGACTTGCAAAAAAAAGCAGTTTACCAGCAAGCTGAGTCTCCGGTAGAAACAGTCCCTCCCCAACCTCTCCTCTTTTTTCTATATTAATTTACTACTATTCTCTATCAAAAGGAAGAAATTACCACCTAGTGGTCTTTTGTTTTACTTCCTTTTGTTTTGTTTTTTTCTTAGGGTATTTTCTGGTATGTGTATCTCAGCTTTTAGGTGCATCTCACATATCTATTTCTCATGTGCCTAGATGACAGACCTTCAGACACAGTGCACTCTTCATTCAGTATAACTGAGCTGTCATCCTACACTAGGCTATTTAGCAAATCCAGCAAAGTAATATAAATAGTAATGACAGATCATTCTCAGGGTGACTCCCATTCCTAAGACAAAACAGAAGTCCAGGATGCCTCTTACTGGTCTTGACAAATGACAAATCAAATTTAGTGGAGGTGCATCACCATTGGTTTCACCATCCCTATAGGAGGAATTTTCAGGAAAAGTAATAATGAATATCCATTGCTGTTTTTACACTTTCTCTGAGTCCTGCTGTTGATTTTCAGAATTTACTTATGATGGTATATATGCTTCTCACTCACTTGCAATTGGTTATTTCTTTTTAGATGTGGCTTAGCAAATGGTAAGGAACAGTTTCTATAAAAGACAGGCAGGTTGCTTCAAAGGAGTATGTAGAAAAGTAAGACACCATCTTAGAGAGACTTCCAGGACAGGAACAATGTTGGGAGAAGGGCATACAGGACTGAGGAAGTAATGAAGGAGAGAAAAATGCGTTGCCCATCTGCCTGTCAGAGGGGACACACACAAGCTGTGACCTGTTGCCTCTATTTTGCAAAGCAAAATGATTGTCTTGGGCATAAGGGATGCAAAGAGCAGTGAAAAGGTTTACTCTGAGCTATAGATGTCTGGAGTCTGAGAAGCTCCATTTGCCCTTTTGGGTTCCCTGAGATTCAATTATAGCTAGAGACGAGGTACAAAGGCAGGGGAAGGAGGAGGGAGAAATTAGGCATGTATCAATAGGTGACATCATGGATGGAAACGGATAGGGGCTTTGGAAAAAGCTATTGAATTGATATTTTCAGTATCATAAACCTGTAAAGAGACTGGACTACAGTTTCCTAATAACAATAAACATGAACATGTGAAGCTATGTAAAATGTTATTATTTCACTTCATTTTGGGCTGTTTGGTGACTCCACAAAATGCATATTACATTGAGTTGGCTTACTAGATGCTCAGTACTTTGGAAAATTGGAAATGTTTTGCTTCCGGCTTATGAAAGAAATCTTGATCCGAGGTCCCTGCAAATTATAACATTAAAACAAGCAGATAATTGTATTCTTTTTTTTTTTTTTCAATAAAGATCATTTGCCAAAATATGAAAATGCAGGATGTTCATATTTATGGTTTGTATCTTCACATTTTATTTTATTTCTGAATGTAGACTACTGTCAGGCAGGTAAAATGCCATGTGTATAATTCCTCCCTGTTCGATTTATATTTAAAAAATTTGATAGATATTACTAACAAAGGTGACATTTTTTAACGAATAAAAACTTGCTTTTTAATTAGTCACCTTGAATATCCCTCTCTCTAGAATGAGTAATAAAAGCCTAGTGCTATCAGTAGGACTGCAGATTTATGGGTGGATTGACCACGGAATGCATCTAATCTAGAGATTTTTCACATTTATTGTGAGTTATTTTTCCCTGTATCTAAGTCTCTAATGTCAAGGTGGACCAGTAAAAGCTTCCTGATTTAAAAGATCAAATATTTTTAATGGTGTTTATACAGAATTTTAATTGTTTTATAGCTATTTTTCTTTTGCAGTTAATTTTATTTTCATTGGGATGGACCTTGGCATGCACTGGGATGATGCTTTTAAGATCTTCTGTGTGCTCAGCAGCCATGCAAAGAATAAGTAGATGGCCTTGTTTAGCAGGATGGGACATATGTAATTAAGGCGACATCATTCATATTGAACAGGATGGGAACAGCAGACATTTTTTTTCTGAAAGAAATGTTCATGCAATGCAAAGTGAAAAAAATGTACCTGTGGAATGGACTTTAAGGATTTCTCGGTAAAAACGGGCAAAATTATTTTCCTTCCTCATATTTCTTCTTCCGTTTCTATTCCCCACTCCCTGAATCATGCAGCAAATAAATAGTTACAACACCATTAAAGAAATTTTAAAAAGGCAGCCCTCTACAAAGATCATCCAAACTTCTCCCACACACCACTGCCTACTCCTCCCCTCCCCTCTCCCCCGATAAACAATGACGATCTCTTTATATAAGCAAAGCCTTGTATCTCAGGAAATAGCCTGGCTTCTAAAAATCAGCTGAGCTACTTACAGCAAAGTGGATTTGACTTTATCACTAAATCGTAAAAAAGCGGGATTAAGGATTGTTTCCTTTTCAATTTCTCAGGCTTGTGCTTCAAAGCATGTAGAAGCCTACCATAAAGCATGGCTTTAGTGCTGAGAGCTAATCCCTTTCCTTCGTGCAGCGGTAGAGGATGTTTTTTGCTCCACTCTGAGATACTGCCTTGTATTTACTCATCTCCACTGGTGTCACTAAACAAGTTTTCTTCTTCCTCTCATCCCTCATAGTGTTGAGAAGAATCTTGTCCTCTACTTGCTTCATTAGGCATCAGAAAGCCTCAATCGGGTCGTTTCTTTCAGGGGAAAAAAGAGACCATCCTAGTGAAAGACGCAAGAAAACTGTAATTCTTCGGTTTTGTTACTGAGCAGGGGTTTGAGGGATGCAGGGGCAAACAGGGGAAGAGTGTCCATTAGGGCCATTCAGAGCATGCAGACATCAAAGTCTCCCGACACTCTCACATGCTCTCCCTGCCGGAGCATGCAGTTAGCTATCTCGGCTTCATGTATTATGCAGGCTGTGGAGACTGCTCTTTGATCAGGGGGAAACTGAGAAGCCAAAGCACAGGAAACAGCCCAAAAAGGTTGCTTTGCAATTGAATAGCTGCCTGCTCTTCTGCAGTTACCTTTGCGTTCAAGGCTTTCCCTTTTGTCTTACCAAGTTTCAAAGGATGGAGAAGAGTAGATTTGTGTTCGATTCCCAGGTAAGGCCTCCTGGGGAAAAATAAAAAAAAAAAAGCAAGGAATAAGCAGGAGGGTGAGGGCCTACTTGTGTGAGAGGCTTTGAGTTAACTTCTTTCTTTATATGTAGAGTCCTAGATTTAACAACACATGAAAACGGGCACAATATAGAGCAGAGGGGAGCAAAGCAAGGTTTACTGCAAGAATCATTGTGCAATTATTTGTTGTTGCCCTCCCTTGTTGCCTTGCCTGGGCAAACAGCGGAGCATACATGGGGAGGGAACAAGGTTTTTTTGAAGGATAAGTCCCTCCCTGTCCTCCAGCTATTCCAGCTATGCATTTTCAACAGCGTGGCTATTGCAAGGGGAGGACTCCATCTGCAAAAGAAGATTCCTGTCTTTTTCTCAACGTTGGTCTGATAAACCATTTGAAGTCTAAGGACTGTTGAAGTTGGGTCCATTTAAGAGCCACCGCCACTGAGGTAGGTCCGTTTAGGGCAGGATAACTTTGCCCCAGGTACTTGGCAAAACCAGAGAGCTGCAGCAGATAATCGGGCCAACAGTGGGCAAATACACATGTGCTTGTTGGGCCATTTGACTATGCCTATATTCTACTTAGGTAGTGACAGCAACTTGCTATATTATACTGTTGATTTGTTAATATAGTGTCTGTCACAGTTTTGGTCCAGACAAACTAGCACCTCCAGACAACTCCCAGGCAGTTAACCACTCAATGCGGGCCACAGGCCATTTCCAAGAAGCATATTAGATGCAGACATTTTGTTTTGGAAAGCAAGATAATTTAATAATATAGATATTGGCCACTCCGTGCCAGTAGTATCAGTGCCAAAGGCGAGTCCCACCACATTTAATTCTATAGTGTACATGTAGACTTCAGTTACTACTGCTAAACAAGCATTGGTTACCATTCTGAAATAATCCAAGAGCAGGGATGAAAACTGGATGGTCCCATCCCAGCTGATTATCCTCACTATGAGTTTATGCTCTTTCATGACTGTTTTCCTCCTGCAGCCACAAACTTTACATGCCCAAGTCTGCAGTAGCAAGGATTACTCCACAGGAAGGATGGTAGCATCTCTACCCAGCCTCTGCCCAGGCTTTGGAATAGCTTTGGTATTGTCCCTTCAGATATGGGAGGTCTCCAGTGGAAGAGGGACTAGGACTCAGGTCTTGCCCCTTGAAGCTCTCCCTTCTGAATATTTTTGTACAGATTCTGTTTAGGATGGAGTTTATTTTCTTCATAGCACCTGGTACGGAGCTGTGTTTTAGATTTCTGACCAAAACAATGCTCATAACACACTCATGTTTTATCTATTGCTGAACAGTGTTTGTGCAAGACCTTCCCTGTTTCCCCCTCTGCCCTCACATTGGGGGTGCACAAAAGGTTGGGAGGGACACAGCCAGGCAGATAACCCAAACTAACCAAAGAGGTATTCCACACCATATAACGTCAAGCTCAGCAATAAAAAGGGAGGTTGAGGGAGGTTAGCCATTTCTTGCTTGGGAATCAGTTGGGCATCAGTCTACCCATGGCAGGTGGTGCTTTTACCCTTCTTTTCCTCTCCCCTTGTCCCATTGTGGGTTAGAGGGGGAAAGGGAGTGAGTGGCTGTGTGGTGCTTAGCTCTCCATTGGGGATAACCCACAACAATTTTACAAAACACAGGTGAAATCACCACCTGAAACCCTACCACAGGCTCAGTATTGTGAATGCGACACCTGGAGCTGGGTACCTAATTCCTAACTGTTGGAACAGAGAATGACTTCTTCTTTAAATCCATCCACTCTTTTCTGAATTCAATCCCTTTTCTCTCTATTTCCCCTTCTTTTTACAAAAGTAACCCTGCAGAACTGTGGTAGAAGTAAAGCAAATATGAGTTATGAAATTCTGAAAGTGAGGAGTCTAGATATTCAGCTTCTATCAACTTCTAACATACCTTTCTTGGATTGTTTAGAAAATTCACCTTAATCAGATGTTCAGCTATTATAAGTATTAAATTGAGTAGAATAAATACTACACAACTCACCTGGAAATTACTCATTACAACAAATAGCATATACCAACCTACCCTAATAATAATATTTAAGTGTTATTTTTTTAAAAAAAGATCTCCATAATGTTATTTGTGAAGCACATCTACAGAAAAAAAAAAACACCAAACCACCAACTCGATATGTGCTCCCCACTTATTTATATTTTTTAAAGGACTTGGCGGCTTCTTGCTTCCTGAGAATAGTCCCACAGCAGATGTCTAATGGCACTTACTGAGGTCCTGGAGACCAAGTTGATAATAACTAAAAAGTGCAATTACAATAATTTTCTCACAGTGCCACTGGGCAAAATCCTCCCTGTTACTGTGCACAGGCTTTTAAGCAATTTTCAATCTGTGCCTCATTACAAAGTTAGCAACATGCTCTCTCTCACCCCCAGCCATTTGGAAGGATAGGCAGGAGTGTAAGGGCTTTTACCTCAGCACTATTTTCAGGGTTATTTTCCCATTTCATTGTGCTGATGAGGCTTTTCTCTCAACGACTACAGATTGCGTCCTGTTTTGGTCCCAGTGAAGTGAAATCAAACTCAAGAAGGTAATTCAATTGCATGTCCAGTACATGAAAGCTGACAGTTTTCTCCTGCATAGATTGTTCCATTTATGAAAGTTCCCAGTTACCTTTTGGTCATACTTTGAAATTGCAGGGACTCCAGGAAAGAAACTGCCAGTTATTCTTTGTAACTTTGTTAAGTTGCAGCGTTTAACACAATGGGGTCCAAGGGTGGAAGAAATTGGGACATAATGCATTTCAGCAGCAGGTGAAATTCTACTGCTCTTACAATATTCACTATAGAGTATCAGTAGTTCCTTCTGGGCATAATATTTGTCAATGAGTCCAAAACTCAGATTCTTGAGACTGATTTTAATGGTATTGCATGCATGACTGGGCAGTAATTACATACCCTCATTGACTATTGATTCAAAAAGGAATTTATACATTTAGATCATGAGATAAAGATTGAAATGTGAAAGTCCAGGGTGTCCACATTAAGTGACAGATAATAACCATGTTACCATACAGGCATGTTTTTAGCAAGCATAGTAATTTTGTTCTTTGTATGCTGTACAGCACTAGCATGTGTTGAAATGACTGCAAGTAGAAATTTTTCTTAATGGCAAAGGATTAGGAATATTTCAAGTCAGCATCTCATATTCACAGCTTTTCTGACCTGATTCAAAGTGCTCTGAAAGACAGCAGCATAAATGAGAAATTGTTTCTTTTTAAGGTGTTTGAATGACACAGGTTTCTGGATCTTTTTGAAGGCAAATGGAATTTTGATTTTCAAATAATTACTTGAAGACAGGACTTAAGCTAAATCATTCATATATTTTGGAAACTTAAGCCATTAATATCTTTCCAGAAAAAATCCTACTTTTCTCTTGAAGCAAATCTCACTTTTCAACTGACTTGTGAAATTTGTTTTTTGCCAACTGTGAATGTTTCTATTCTTCTTCACTCATAGCTGACCATGACCATTTTTATAAATAGTCAATATTAGCTTCCACTCTCACTCTTTTTCCCTATTCTTGACCTTTCTTTTAACATCTGAAAGAGATTTGCTGAGTGCAGAAAGGTTCACTGCTCTGAGATGTGATGAGAATCAAATTACAATTTGGAGACACAGGTTATTTTGAAGTATGATATCTGGTGGAAAGGGATTTCTTAGCTTGCAGACCTCAGATCACTGTTATGGCAGAACGTAGTGTCCTGGAACCTCAGTTATAATAATTACTGACCAATACCCTGAGGCAAGATCAGCTTCCACTTCCCTTTACTCTCACCAGAAAGCTGTTTCAGACCATAGTGCTTGACAGCTGGAAGCCTTTTATATTCAGCCAAATTACATTCATAGTTAGTTTATCAGAGTTTCCTTTTTTTGCTCTATCATTTTTCCTTCAACAAAAATGGCTCTTCTGATCCCTAAATGTTACCTCCTTAATGTTTGCAGGCAGCATTCTTGCCCCTTTTGACATGGTTTTTTGTCAGACTAAACCCAAGTTCTTTAGGTTTTGAAAGGTTTTCCTTTTCTTCTGTTTTCATATTAGTCTATTTATACATTCCTTCATACCCTTTTTTCAATTAATCATTTTTGAACATTGATTGGACAGAAGTGGCCAGCACTGTACATTCAGTTTCAGATGAGATTTCACTAGTATGTAGTAAGACAAATAAGATCTATGATGTTTTCTCTGTATTTTAAATTAATTGTGTTATTTTGTCTTGGTTTTTGTTGACTTCTGTTGAATTTTACCTCAGATTTGCAAGCTCCCCTATCTTTATTCTTAATCCTTCAAACACTGCATGCTAATCAGATGCAACAAATAGATCTGTATCTATTCAGAGCTACTTCTTTGCCTCCAGGCTCACTTCTGTCCTGCGAAGTCATGCATCAAGAACGTACAGTATAGCACTCTGAGCAGCTCATAGCTGCTGTGCTGGAGCATGCCAGAAAATGCTACAGGGGAGAAGTGCCAGGTGCTTCCCACCCACTGTCTTTCTGTTCCCTTAGGAAAAGGAGAACATAATGCTGCTACAAAACCCACTTGTCGTCCTCCAACTAGAGTATTTTATACATCCACCATCCTGGAATTTTTTATATGGTAATCTCCACAGAGTAGAAGCTATCTTCCTTGGTGGTCTGCTATAATCCCTCATCTGCTCACTTTTTCTCCTTTCCTTCCTCTCTTCCTCTCTCTCCCTTTCTTCCTTCCTTCCTTCCCTCTGTGATCCCTTTTTCTCCTGCCAGAGTCTTTGCAATAGTTCTTTTAAAGACGCATGAACCATGGGAAACCATGAGGTTTTGATGACCTGCCTATAATATATAAAGCCGCACAATGAGAGGAACTGCAGAATCAACAAGGTTTTTGGGGTCTGGTTGGCTTCCTGGTCACATCTTATGTGTCCTCAGACACTGGCTGACTTCCCATTGTGTTCAAAGGTAGGTCTGCAGGAAGCCTGACAGTATGAGGACCAGCTGGGACTGCTGAACAGGCTAGATGTTATAATTATTACATGGTCCTTGTAACAGCAGGGATGGGCCAAATAACTCTGCTTCCTGGCCAGAGGAAGAGGCACAGACCACGTAAAGCCGTATTCTGCTCTGCTGAAACAAGCATGCTATATAATTTAGACCTAGCACTGGACAACTTACAGTTCTCCCCCAAATAACATTTCATTTGAGAGGAGTCCCAGATAGCTCTGACAGAAAGCATAGTTATTGCTAAGCATAAAAAAAAACTCAGAAGAGAAAAGATAACATGGACAATTTGCTATTCATCATGCCACGGTATTGTAGAAAGTAATGGCCAGGAAAGCTGAACTAACTGCCTGTTATACAAAGCCCACAGTGCCCAGGCTACCAGCTTATCAAGGAGCCTTCTGCATCTGAGAGCTTTAACAGACGCAGGCACTTTGTCAAAAACCATCAGTCACAGTCTGGTGGCAACCAAATAACAAAGCAAGAATGGGTTTTGTCACTTAGCTCTGCTTTGGCTCCAGGATAAAACCTTCTCAACCTGGGGGAAGGGACAGTAGGTCAGGCTAACAAACATAAATGTAGAGCTGACAGTACTGACCTGCCTGTGGTGACAGCAGGAGATGTGAGATGAGGATTTGGTTTCCAACAGCCTTTCCAACACAAAATAGGTATTTTCATTCAAAAACAGGCAGCGACTGCAGTGAAGATAGTGGGTACCCTGAAGGGACAAGTACCTGGGGAATAATTTTTCTCCTATTTGCATTTAGTGTAGTTGTTTATAACCCCACAAAGTGCATGTGACACATTGATCAGTGAGGACATTATCCACCTCTGCTTCTGGTGAAGATGGAGTGGATGATCATCATCTTTGGAGAATTTTGTAGCCTATTTCTTTTCCACAGAGTGAGAACCAGCCACCTGTGAGCCCAGACTGAATGCAGCAATACAGGATGTCAGTCTGAGAGATTTTGGAGCTTGTCTTTTGCCCATACATTTTACCTCTTCTATCTTTCCTCATGACACATATATTTTAACTTTGCAGCATCATGAGATTTCAGTCCCCTCAATATATGTAGTGTTGGTTAAGGTTGGTTTAGCATTCACATGAGCACAATGGCAACTCAGTTATTAATGCTAATGCCTTTCAGAGGAGAAAAAACATTGCCTGGTTACTAGTAAAACAGGGTAGATGTGGTTTTAAAATTTAGCGGGAAAAATGAGAGACAGAGGAGAGACCACAGTTCACTTTATCACTTAAGAACCCCAGGAATGACCCAGTAAATTTAGATATCTTAATGTTAGGCATTAATTTCAAAAGCAACAAATAATCATTATAAACCCAAGTCTATACTAATGCTGAGTTACTCTGCTGCTAAAAAGAAAATGAGCAGAGTAACATATCTAATATAGACCAGACTTGCACTTTAGTATTTTTTTTTTCTGATGGGTTCTCCTGTTTACAGAAGGAGAGAGAACTTAATACCTTAGTGAATTCTATCCCCCCATCAAATTTAGATGAAATTGGACTTCATCTGAAGTGCTTCGCAGGACTGTATGAGCCCCATTGCCTCAAGAAAATAGTCCACAAAATAGCTGAGGGAATACTGAAACACTTTTACCCCGAGAGAGCAAGTGGAGCATTGATACTTCTTCACTACCACACTACTCCTTTAGGATTGATTGCAAATATCTCCTGCGTACATTGGCAATCAGAGGATGTGTTTAATTGATTTCACTTTTCCATTTTGTCTTGTTCAAAGGAGGAGTCAATATTTGCAGTGACTGGGGAACCATCAAAGAATTTCTGTTAAAAGCCTTTAAACTACAAAACCTGTAAGCACTCTTGTCTAGTACGAATATTGCTTCAAAATTGCCCCAGTGAAGATTAATCAGATTGTTAAAACATTGTGACTGATATGAGTGGATTCAGGGTCTCTCATTTGGGATTTTTTTTTTAATTTCTACTTTACCTGTTTGTTGTAACACTTCAGGCTAACAATGTGCTTCATTCCTCTGTGAAGAGTGAGCACTGCAGAGATATCTGAGTTTTGATTAATAAGTCTGAAGCTTTAAAAACCTCTGACAGAGTCCTGACTGAGTGCACTCTAAACAAATACTTTTTTTAAAATAAATGGGTATTCCTTATTAATTTCCCCTATTCCATGTGTTTCATTCAACATTAGGACTATACTTGGTCTGGCCTCTCATACATTATTTCAGCCATTTAACATGTGACCTGGAACAAGGAGGATCACAGAAACACAGAATGGCAGGGGTTGGAAGGGACCTCTGGAGATCATCTTGTCCAAGCCCCCTGCTTGAGCAGGCACACCCAGAGCAGGGGGCACAGGAACGTCCAGGCGGGGTTTGAATGTCTCCAGGGAAGGGACTCCACATCCTCCCTGGGCAGCCTGTGCCACTGCTCTGGCACCTGCACAGGAAAGAAGATCATCACATATTGAGGTGGAACTTCCTGTGTTCCAACTTGTGCCCATTGCCCCTCATCCTGTCATTGGGCACTATTGAAAAGAGTCTAGTCCCATCATCCTGACATCCCCCATTCAGATATTTATAGGTATTGATGAAATCCCCCCTCAGTCTTTTCGAGGCTGAACAAATCCAAGTCTCTCAGCCTTTCCTCATAAGGGAGATGCTCCAGTCCCCTGATCATCTATGTAGCTCTCCATTGGACTTGCTCAAGCAGTTCTGCATCCTTCTGAAACTGAGGCACCCAAACCTGGACACAACACTCCAAATGTGGTCTCACTAGGGCAGAGTAGAGGGGGAGGATAACCTCTCTCGACCTGCTGGCCACACTCCTTTTAATACAGCCAAGGAAACCATTGGCCTTCCTGGCCACAAGGGCACATTTCTGGCTCAGGATCAACTTGCTGCCCACCAGCACTCCCAGGTCCTTTTCAGCAGATCCGCTTTCCAGTAGTTCAGCCCCCAGCCTGTACTGGTGCCTGGGGTTGTTCCTCCCCAGGGGAAGGACCTTGCACTTGCTCTTGTTGAATTTCATTACTTTCCCCTTGGCCCAGCTCTCCAGCCTGTCCAGGTCTCGCTGGATGGCAGCACAGCCTTCTGGGGTATCAGCCACTCCTCCCAGTTTGGTATCATCAGCGAACTTGCTGAGGGTGCGCTCTTTCCCTTCGTCCAGGTCATTGATGAATATGTTGAACAGGACTGGACCCAGCACAGACCCCTGGGGAACACCACTAGTGACAGGCCTCCAACCAGACTCTGTTCTGTTGATCACAACCCTCTGAGTTTTGTTGTTGAGCCAGTTCTCTGTCCACCTCACTGTCCTCTCATCCAACCCACACTTCCTTAGCTTGCCTATGAGGATGTTATGGGAGACAGTGTCGACTGCACTCTTCCTAGAAAGGTTGGACTAGGTGATCCCTGAGGTCCCTTCCAACCTGTGATTCTGTGATTCTGTGATTCTGTGAATGCCTTACTGAAGTCAAGATAGACAACATCCACTGCTCTCCCTTTGTCGACTCAGCCAGTCACACCATCATAGAAGGCTATCAGGTTAGCCAAGCATGATCTTCCCCTGGTGAATCCATGTTGACCGTTTCTGATAATCTTCTTGTCCTCTACATGCCTGGAGATGAACTGCTCCAGCACCTTTCGGGGGATGGAGGTGAGGCTGACTGGCCTATAGTTCCCCAGGTCCTCCTTCTTGCCCTTGTTGAAGATTGGAGTGACATTTGCTGGCCTCCAGTCCTCGGGCACGTCTCCTGTCCTCCACGACCTCGCAAAGACGATGGAGAGCGGCTCAGCAAGAATGACCGCCAGCTCCCTCAGCACTCATCCCATTGGGGCTCATGGATTTGGGATGATCCAATTAGCATAGGTGATCTCTGACCCAGTCCTTCTCAACCAATGGTAAGTCTTCTTTTTTCCCAATTTGTCCGCTCTTCTGTGGGGGGCTGAGATGCCTGAGGGCCAGCCTTAGCAGTAGAGACCAAGGCAAAGAAGGCATTCAATAACTCCACCTTCTCTGCATCCTGCATCACCAGGGCCCCTTCCTTGTTCAGCAGTGGGTCCACAGTTTCCCCTGTCTTCCTTTTACTGCTGATGTATTTAAAGAAGCCTTTCTTGTTATCCTTGACATCCCTTGCCAGACTTAATTCCAAGTGCGCCTTCGCCTTCCTCGTTGCATCTCTGCATACCCTGACACCATTCCTATATTCCTCCCAAGTGGCCAGTGCCTTTTCCACATACTGTGAGCTTCCTTCTTCCATTTAAGCTTCTGTAGAAGCTCTTTGCTCATCCATGCAGGTCTCCTGTCTCCTCTGCCTGACTTCTTCCTCCTGGGGTTGCACTGATCTTAACTCAGAGGAAGTGGTCCTTGAATAATGTCCAACACTCTTGGACCCCCCTGCCTTCCAGAGCCCTGGCCCATGGGATTCCTCCTAGCAGGTCTTTGAAGAGGCCAAAGTTGGCCCTCTTGAAGTCTGAGGTTGTATCCTGACTCATTACCCTGTTTCTACCTCTCAGTATCCTAAACTCAACCATCTCATGGTCACAAGGCTACCCCTAACTCTCACATCCTCAACCAATCCTTCCTTGTTTGTTAGGATAAGGTCAAGCAGCACATCTTGCCTCGTTGGTTCCTCCACCACTTGCATCAAAACGTTGTCCTCAATGCTTTGCAGGAACTGTCTGGATCGTGCATGGCTCGCCATGTTGCTTTTCCAGCAAATATCAGGGTGGTTGAAGTCCCCCATGAGGACCAGAGCCTGTGACTGTGAGGCTACTTCCAGCTGTCTGTAGAAGGCTTCATCAGCTACCTCTTCTTGATCAGCTGGCCTGTAGCAAACATCCACAACAGTGTCACCCATATGTGGCTGTCCCTTAATTTTTACCCACAAGCTCTCACCTTGTTCTCCTTCCACTCCAAGGCAGAGCTCGATGCATTCCAGTTGCTCCCTCACATAAAGAGCAACTCCCCCACCTCACCTTGCTGGTTGTCTTTCCTGAAAAGCCTGTAGCCATCCATGACCACATTCCAGTCATGCGAGCTATCCCACCATGTCTCTGTGATTGCAATGAGATCATGGCCCTGCAACCAGACACAGACCTCCAGTTCCTCCTGTTCATTCCCCACACTGCGTGTGTTGGTGTACAGGCACTTCAGAAAGGTGCTTGAGACTCAGTTTTCCCCGGAGGGGTGTATGAGGACCCACTATAGCCATGCAAACCCTCGAGGTGTTTGGTGTCCTGGTTGCCATTGCATGAGGCCCCCACAGCACCTTTATCACTGCTCAGGTTGTCCTATCTTATTCCCCCATTGTGGGTGATAGCATTAGCGTCGCCAGTTTGTCCCCCTCCCCCCAAGTTCCTCAGTTTAAAGCCCTCCTCACCAAGTTTGCCAACCTACTGCCAAAGATTCCCTTGCCTCTTCCAGGCAGGTGGAGTCCATCCCTCCCTAGCAGGCTACGGTTGTCGAAGAACGTCTCATTGTGGACCTTGCTCATGGGTGTCTGCAGTCGCTAAAGCTACGAATCTGTTGCTGGTGGTGGTACTGGGAGGTGGGGGCTGAGGCAGAGCCCTGCTTTTGCAGGTGGCCAGGGTCCAAGGTGCTTCCTCCTTCTCAGTGTTGTCTGCTACAGCAGCGTGGTTCTGGGGCCACCTATCTATCTCTGCCTCAGTTCTACTAATATTACTCAGCCTTCTAACTGTCTCCTGCAACTCAGCCACCTGGCGCCGCAGATCATCAACCTGTGCACACCTTGTGCAGGTACGTACCTTCTCACTAGTCGAGGGGTTGGGGCACAGGTTGCAACCTACCGTCTGTACTGAAGCCTCCAGCTCCGTCTGGGTGGATGCATCAGACCTCTCTGTGGCTTTCGCCATGACAACACTGGTATTCGCTCTGCGGCGAGCACTCAGCATCCTGGCAGAGACCGAGAGAACTCCCCGAGCTGTGGGCCTATGAGCCGGATGCAACACCGTCCCTGCTCGCTGTCCCTGCGCAAACTGACGCGCCACGCCCTGGCTGACGTGCCACGCCCTGGCTGACGTGCCACGCCCTGTTTGCCCGTCCTGGTCGCTCGCAGTCCCTGGGGCCGTTTAAATCTCCCACGGTTGCTCGTGGCAATGCCCAGGCTGCGTCAGCCTCCCTCGCAAGAGCTGCAGGGCTGCTCTGTGCTTCCTCAGGCTTCCTGGGCTCTGGGAACCCCCTCGTCTGCCCCAATCTAGTGCCCAGCTGTGGAACTTACCGTTGCTGCTGCTGCGTTTGTCACCACCTCAGGATGGTGCACCCAACCCTTGAGGACATTGCACTTGGTTGGACCTACAAGAATATCCTATCAAATAAAAGCTAAGGGAAACAGAGCTTTCCCAGTGCAAATCTGAAGTTGTGCCACAAACTCTTCTAAGAGCCAAGAACTACCATGAAGATATTGTACTCCTGGGATCTGCTTCTTCCAATAAACCTATGGTAAAGGATGGGAATAAAACTGCTAAACCCCTTGATGGTAAAAAATGTTCTACTCAACACACTCAGTTCCCCTCGGGAGAATTCATACTAATGAGTAATTTGCACTCCTATGGGAAGTGCACTGAACATGAGGGCATTCACCACATGCTGTTGGTGAGTGCAGTCCCAGAGAGGGAGAGAGACCTAGAGGTATGTTTTAGTGTTTCAATCTGCATAATGGAACCTTTATTATGTGGTGGAAACTTTCTTCCAAGACAAACTGAAGAGCATTGCAGTATGGCTCAAAGGAAGGCAGAAGAATTGTGCATTTGGGAGCATTTTTCATAGCTTGAACTTTTCCTTTTATCTGTTTATGAAAAACGCCCATGTGAAAGCCTTTCATATTTTCATATTTTAGATTGGTTGAAAGCAAGAGAGGCTGAAAGGAGTCCTTTCACTCATCCCTCATAGTGGAAGCATTTCCACTCTAGCTGTTAGATCCCAGGATAATGCAGCCAGTAGTGTCGATGAACTAAATCCTCCCTCCCCCCCTTTGGAGTAATAGGAGAGGGAGAGCTGTGGTATAGTGTGATCCTGTCATTTTCTGAGGAATCCAGAAGGTCTGAAGTACTTCCACTTCAGCTTTGACACATTTTCACCTCGTATTTAATTTCTGAAGCAGAGCTGTTTACTGTGATGCTTGAACCTGACCTGAGCTAAGGAAATTAAGCAAATGGACTTGTCCCATCTCGAGCAGAAGTGTCATTAATATGAAGGCTTTTCCAGAATGCTTCAAGAGAACTCTAGCTTGGAAAGACCTCAGTGTTTCTAACAGCCATTAATTTCCATCCATTTTATCAAAAAGAGGAGACACATCGATAGCTGTTGTGATACCCTTAGAGAACCACCAAGGTGGTGGCTGATGGCAGCAGAGAAACAGTGAGAAGCTGGCCCAATTGCTGCGTCTGTTTTTCTAGAGAAGACCACACTGGAGGACTTTTAAACAGTGTAACGCAAAAAACCTAATATTAATTTAAAATAGAAACTTGTTGCTTAACTATAACAACTCCGACAGCTGGCTCCCTCCTAAAGGGGTCTAAGAGGATTTCTTGTCTTTTCACCATTGTTGTTTGTCTTTATACCATCCAAAATACGGTAACAGAGAAAACATTAATTTATAGAACATTAACAACAGAATTGCTGTAATGCAGTGCTAATCTTTCTCTGTGTATGAATCATCTCATAGAAAAGGAAGTGTAGAACAGCAGAAACCCAGAAACCTAACATTTACAGAATGTATCTAGTATGTGGTTTCAGCTGAGCTTTGGCATGTTACCAGTAGAATGGCTTAAGGTTTTCAATACAAGCTCCCCAGCACAATTCCTTAAAAAGTTTAAGGATGTTCTACCTTGGAAGAGAAATCCAGGAACAGAGTAGCCAAGTAACAGACCTAGTCCATTTCCAGTTTAGTATTTACATGTTCTCCAGCGGAAAAATACATCCAATATTTCATATAAACTTTATGTCAGACAAGTATTCCCTTCTGCTGGAGGGCATGTCCGTATCAAAGATTCACTGGCCATTTTAATGAAAGCCCATAAAAAGCACAAAGGTAGTATTTGACTAATGCCTCATGCAATTCCTGTGTTAATTCCTGCATTAAGAGCTTAATCCATTGAAATGTTCCCATTAAATTCCAGCAGGCTCTGTGCCCTCAGGTTTTTTGATAGTACAGTAGCCTAATCTGAGCTCACAGTTTTGTTAATAAGAAGCAGTGAGCCCTCAATAGCCTTTAAAAGAAATTAGGTTTGTAAGCACTCAGTGGACAATTTCTAGATTTTCTAAGAAAATCGTGAGGTAAAACACAAACCAAGCCTATGGGTGCTAAGCCATGTGCTGGATCTGAATCTCCAATCTATACCATTTGTAACTGGAAAAGCATAAGGAAACAGAGATTCATTTACCCTCAGGATACATGATGGTAGTCTGAAAAAAGAAATTATTTACCAGAGGCAAACCTGCACATCAGAAGAACACACAGCTTTGCCTTTATGACCAACCTGTTGTGCACCTGGTTCTGTGCTTGGGTATGGTGTGCCACCTACCTGGGGTTGCTTCTAAAATCATATCCCTGGCCTGTCATAGTCCTGCCAGGGTGCACAATGACAGTCAAGGAAATGTACAGCTCACTGTATTTGTATGAACAAATACTGACATCGTGTGGCTGCCTGGCAAGAGGAGGAGACCTCTTCCTCAGGCTTCTCTTGTGACTGTCCACTGACTGTAGGACTAAAAATCCCTGTGATTTTTAAAAGCATCTGTTAGTGATTTGCAGCTTGGGAAGCCAACATAAAAGTAACAAAATCTGAGTCTTCCCTCCTGTTTCCTTTCTGAAATTTTCCAGTGGCAAGGGCCACTTTGTGTTATGTACAAAATGACTGTGCAGGTTATTCGGGGCTGGTAATGACACCCCACTGATTCACCTTTGTAGTCAGTGGCATTTCAGCTATGGAGGAAATGACATGGCCATGCAGGTGCTAGGTTGAATTCAAAGTTTATTGTTGAGAATAGAAGCAAAGATTTGCTGCCTGTTTAGCCCTGCCAAAGACATTTCTTGTCAGACATTCACAAGGAGGTAAGGCAGCATGCCAGTTTCACGATCGCGACTCCATGCAGCACAAAAAGCTCTTGGGAAAGTTCACATCTAACCCAGACTGAACCAGACATGGCGAGTTTCCAGTTGCTATTACTGGTGATTTAAAATAGCTTTCATTTTGACTAGCTGTGTCTCCCTGCCATGTAGAGATTGCTTTTATGATTTATCAAAGCTTCTTAAGGATGTTCTTTCTGAGCTGCCTGCTGCTTCTTTACAGTTAGCACAGTAGTGTGCGGCACTAGAGAGATATTGCTGTATATGTTCCACATTAAAGATCAAACAGGGTAATCCATAAATAACTCTGCAGCTAAAAAGCTTGTGGCAGCTTTGGATTATACAACCAGGCAAGATGCATGCTTGTGGCAAGAGGTTGTACAATTTAAAGAGAGACAATTCTATGATTTTGATGTCCAAGCCCACCAAAATATTTGAAATTTGGTAGAGAAATCACCAGATCTGTCTAAAACAATTGATGGATCTTAGTCAGTGCTTCCTGAGCTACTGCACAGTACAAGACAGGCTTCTTGTATTTCTATAGAGTAACACTTACACTCTCTTCAGTCCCCACAATAAACATTGTTTTGAAACACCACCTCATGCTACCCAAGGGATGAACCTATTCTAGAAGCAGGAGCAACAATAGCTAGCAATGATTAATTAATAGCTGAATTTGAATAACAAATGCAGTAGACATGCAATACAATGGAGAAAAGGCAAGCAATGATGAAAGTGTTTTCAATTTGGGTGTCTCTTCTTATTTGCACTTTCATGGCTCAAAGAAGAAAAGCACAGCTCAAATTTCATCTGTCTCTCCAAAGGTGTGATTTGGTATGAATATGAAGCTATTAGTTACCTATTTGGACAAAGGCCTACAGCAGAATTAACTGTAAGAAAAGTAGATGCTAATGTTATCTCTGTGCACTCACGTGTGTGTGTATGAGAGAGAGAGAACATGTGTGAATATATGTCTCACTCCTCTGACTCAAATTAGAGAGGAAACCTCTTTGGGCCATGAAAATGAAAATATGAAAACCTGAAATAATTAAAACCTGATCAGGCCAGTGTAAACTCTCAGGAACCATCCAAGCTGAAGAACAGGTTGCTAATACCACCACTCTGTACATATCGGTGTCTGATCAATGACACCTGGAAGGATGAAATGCAGAAAGCCCACTCTTTTATTCTTTTCTTGGCTTCAATTCCAGCACAGTAATGAACTCAAAGTCCAGCAAGCCAGTTTGGGCTTCTTCATTTGCTAATTACAGTCTTAATTGTGTCAATAGATATTTGGGTCTGTACTAATTCAGTCTCTTCAGTTTTAAATTTGCCTCCTGACTTTTCTAGTCAATTCTCCATCACGCTATGTACTATCCTTGGTAATGGGCAGGGAAGATGATGTGTTTACATTGGGGCACAGGTTAGAGAAAAAGGAGAGAGAAATTGGGATCTAAAGATTATGAGAAGGGACACAGACTGCAGCCACAGATATAAGTTACATCTGGGAGAACAGGACCAGCCATACGCGGACTAGTACCGTGCAGAATGCACTGCGCTTCCACGTGTTTAAGAGGCTTTAGACCATATTCACTTTGGGCGATATAGAGTAACATCTTATTAGCCTGCCTACTTGCTTTTAATTCTCCAACCAGAAAGGAAAAAAACACTGACTGACCCTAGTCTTAAGTAAGCTTCTGTGACCTGTTCTTTGCTTCACATCGCTCATGCCCGCCATGGAGTTATTTGTGATTCACCCTATGTCTCAAGGGCATACATGCGGTTGCTGTTATACTCCACTAAGAACATATCCAAAAGGCCAAACAAAGCCTTTTCCCCCTTACAGGCATCTGCCTATTGCCTTTTAGACAACGGAGGCCTGTCTTTCAAAGTATGGCTCTCATCTTTATTGGTCTAGAAAATCCATGCGTCTCTGAAATGTAGACTAAAATCTAACCAGGGTGTGGACTGTACCATAGGTCTTTTTGGAAAATACCTACTTCATTCCAGATAGTCATGGCAACAAATCATGGTGTTTCTTCACTAGAAGGCCTCAGCACAGCACTAGAGTCTGATGAGGATATATTTTACCATATGCTACCACAATTTGAATTACAATAATTATAAGATGCGATTAGCATTTTTTTTTTTAATAATGGACTGAAAATACCAATTTGGACTAGACACAATAAAACTGACATTGGCTTGGTTTTCCAACATTGTTGTCCCAACAAATATCTCCTCGTATTGACAAGAGTATCTGCTTATGTGCTTTTCCTGATTGCTTTGAGGTGCATTCTGCCAAATTCCAGAAATTATGCCAACGCCTGTAACATTTTGAGGATTGACAAATGATTTGTTGGGATTAAGGTGAGGCCAATTCATTTTCTACCTGTGCAAGTGGAATGTAATTATATTCAAAAGTAAAAGGGAAATGCATTTAATGAATGGACTAATTATTCCCTCCCTGCTGCTGGTCCCTTTGCCATTTGATATGATTGAGAAGTGCGTCAGCAAAAAACCTATCTATACAGACACAGACACAACAACACAGCCCTTTGTTGGCTACTAATCAGTTTAAAACATGAAGGCAGCAATCCCCTAAATTTCCCACTCTCTCCCTTCTTGTGTCTGGGCTTTCAACAGCTTCTCCATGTATTTGCTGTTTTTTGGAGTGTCTGTGGAAGACACCACCGAACATCTCTTTTTCCATAAGAATTTTCTGAAATAGCATAAAGATACACTAGTTAGGGCCAGGAAATTTCTTCTGGGATTGTACTCTGCTCTGCTTCACTTCCTTCCGTTCCGTTTCCCCAGATAGATACCTTGTGATGGATCCCATCATATCACTCTATACCACTGGTGCCATCAGCAGTCGTAAATATCCCTGGGCTAGAATAACACAAACAGTCAGAGAGGGCTATATCCTTGATAGCAGGTAAGGATAAACATATACCTGTGTTGCTGATGCACAGCTGTGACCAATTTTAAGTGCAGATGTATTTTTATGGAACTTTGTGGGGTAAGACCAGAACTTATGGCTGTAGTCCCTATTTATTTGACTGGACAAAAAGCAGAAAAGTCCTTTCCTTGTTCTGTTAACTGGTATAGACTTTGCCATAGAGGTGTGAAGAAACAGCAACCCCCCCCAACCCCATGATTTCTGTAATCTCCTGATGTCAGTGTGCAGCTGGGTGTAAGGAAGTTCACAGTCTCAATACATGAGGCCAGAGGAACTCAAGCCTACCTATGAATTACATTCCTGAAACAAATTCTTAAACATTAAACACAGAAAGACCTACATAAAAAAGTGTTCAAACATTTACTAATTTGTTACCTTCAAGGTTTTGCTGCTTCAAGGTCTCATTCATTTAATCGGTCAAAAAGAGCTCCATGCTAAAGGGCTTTTAGGCCACAATGAGTTTATTTAATAATTACTGATTCACTAAGTCAGAGCTGTTTTGCACTCTTCAAACAGAAGGACAGTCTGAATCAGCCACAGTCTATGCTTCTCATCAGCTCATCTAATCTCTTGCTTCAGAATATTTTATTCTACTTCTCTTTAAAACTGTCATCATGTTTGCCCCATGCTACGTGGACAAAAGCAGCTGGGGAACTTCCCATCTAAGTATCAAGAACCACACAAGGTACAGACAAAAGGAAGCAAATATTTTATTGACATTTCTTTACACAGAACACAAGCTACACAAAATGCCACAATAAAGCATATGTAGAAAAATAGTAGAATCATATTGGCACTGATGACTATTCATTATTATTATCATCATCTTATTATACAGGTTTCATCATAACCATAATAAATAAGCATTAAAATTTCACAGTGGCATTATAAGCTTTACATTCATGATCTTGTTTATACAAGGGACCATGTCAGATTTCTTCAGCTTTTTTGTATGATCATGATTCAAAGTAGTAGATTTAAAAATTAAAAGCCCTTTCCTTTAACCTATAAGGATCTGTCCACATTAATCCAATGACTTGATCCCTTGGAGAGGTCTGCATTTGTCTAAAAAGATGTTACTTTTAAAACACAATTGACCAATCTGAAAATTGGCCTTTAGAAGAACCCAGGACATTTGCTATCTTCTGGTGCTCTGAATGTGAGATGCCTTGAATGCTACTGGCTGCCATTCGGCAAGATCCCCAGGCTGTATAAACTGCTTTATCAGGTTAATCCACTTGGGGATCTGGCCCATTATATCAAGAGTGCATTTGAGCATCATTTCTCAGGATCAGACCTTTAGTAAAGACCTTGTGAATGCTGTTGAGTCGGAACCTACATTTCAAGAAAATAGATATTCATCTCCATTTTCCCTAAAATGTCATGGAATTGACTCAGCTTCATTTGTTTCCTCTTTGTGAGAGCAGTTTTCTTTTTTCAATGTAAGTCTCACTTGACAGACATAGTTAAAGAAAATTGAAGTGTATGGCCATTGACAAATGTTCATTAGGGAAAAGGAAGTAAATTAGAGAGAAGCAGATGAAGCATGTGCTGTAAATCTTGGTACCTTAAAAATAAATAAATAAATAGTACAGATTTTCCAAGCTCGCAGCCTTTAATTATTGCCTCTTCTGTCTGATTTGAAATATAGTTTGTAAGAAACATAACTGCCTCATTTAAAAGTAATAATGTCTCATTTCCCTGCTGTAGGTGTACCTGCTCAAGCAGGGCAGTTGGATGAGATGATGTCCAGAGGTCCTTTCCAACCCCTACCATTCTGTGATTCTGTGATTTAAAGGTACAACCTCTAGTGTCACATGACAAAATTAGTTGTATGCATATGCAGACCACAGAAATGGTTATAATTAAAAATACCATAGACTACTCATCTGCAAAATTCAGCCCCAGTATCAAGGTACTGTCTTTAAATCCCAATTCACAAGAGGTTGTACTTACTGTTACATGCACCGGTTATATCATGCATATTGCTTGCCCTGAACAATCAGCCTTAAAGGAAGTACTTGGAGAATTATATATCTCTGATGCATTGCTTTGCAGCCTGTGTACACAAACATGGGCATGTATATCAATTCTAGTATTTTACATCCACTATGCATGGGTACAAATAGTTAGTATGTCCAGGGGTCAGCCTCTTTTTATAGTTTTCTATGAAAAAAAAAAATTGAACTGCTTAAAGTTTAAATTAATCACTTGAAACTCAGCCCAATAGCATTTGTCAGTTGCTTATCTGAAAAAAAAACATATTTCTTCTTAAAAATTTTCTAGCCCTGCCCTTGTTAACTAAAAACTGTAAAGATGATCTTAAAGAAAACCACTTTCGGAGCAAATTACTTACAGGAAATAGGAGGTTTTCATTCCAAAGGGTATTTTCTTATCATTTAATAAAATAAGTAAAACATAACTCTCTGAAACACAGGATAAGGATCTTCACAGAACTATGCTCCTGTCCACTGAATTCTATTTCACATGTCAGTTGAGGAACAGTGAAGGTCCAATTTTAGGTGTTACCATTGAGCTGAGAATTAATCCGTCAGTTTAAGGTGTTCCATTTGAATAGAAACTGTACAACTGAGAAGTTATTTCCGATGACTTTGCTAACTTTACCTATTAAAAAGTTAGAGACTGATTTCGAGGGATACAATTTTAATATATTAAAGACAGTTTCATCAAGGTTTCCAAGACTCTCAAAACAAGATAGTGGTTCCAGCATCAAAAAGAATAACTGTGTTTGTACATTGCATACAGGGAAAGATATGTCATAAATCAAGACCTGTCTCACAGATGTGTTTTGTTTGGAATATAAATTAGATTTCTCTTATTTTAAGTGCTTGAGTGTGAATTTGCACCATGGAACAAAGGGATAACAGGAACACAGGATTAACTTATTTTCTTGATTTGCCTAAATTAAAGAGTCATTACCATAAGCTCCCGCTAAACAAGAAGGTCCCCCAGCAGGCAAGTCTTCGCCTCTTAAGGCTTGTACTGTTTGTTGAAGGTAATTCTGTATATAAAAAAAGTTTTCTTATTTAAAGAAAGTTTTCTGATATAAAGGAAATTTTCTGATATATCAGATGCTGTGGCTAATTGTCTTAGCAGAAGTGGAAGCATAAAGATTGAAGGTCAAGGTTTTTTTTCAAAAAAGGACTTGAGTACGTATTAAGGGATTTAATCACCTGACTGAGGCCTTAGTCTAAGGCTGTGGTTAAAAAACCCTCAATAATAAAGGAAGTCATTGTTCCAAGTCCAAGAAATCCAGTCCTGGGTTAAACTGTTCAGCGTTTAAGAAATCTTACTATTAGCGACACACCCAAGTAACAAAACATAGACATAAATTTAAATTTGTTTCTGAACTTTGTGTTTTGGAATATAGTGATCTTTGTTTTTATTTTGACCCAATACTTTTCCCAAACCTACAATAATATTCTGGAATTATTTATTTTGGTGAAGTGGATAGGGTTTGGGAAAAGGTTCTTTTTGCTTTCTCTATCATTACTGCCATCTTTGCGGGGTTACATTCCTGTCACATCATAGACAGAAGGAGGGTTTATCTTGCATCTTTACCTTCTCCCATCCTTAGTCTATCAGAGCTATATCTGGACTCCTGATCATCTGGAGATCCTAAAAGGCATGGGATGAAACACCAGTGTATCTTCTTTCTTAGAAAAACACAGTGGAAAATAAACATAGAAAACACTACATTTTACTAGTGTGGTTTTGGTGGTGTTTTTTTTTTTTTTTGCCAGACATGCAGTTGCAAAGGAGCGCCATGGCTTGTCTAGACCGATCTCCCTCATACTTTATATGAAGATTTCACGGCAGAAAAAAGAAATAGCTAATTTCCCAAACTGGATGCATAGTCAAATATATACAAGATTAAAATTAGTAAAAAGAGTGGCAAAGCTGATAAACCATTGGTCTATCATCTTAAAACTGAATGCTTGGTTGAAGAGGATGGATGTCAAGGAAAATTAAACAATGGTGGCAAGCTTCCTGTTTCAGGAGATAGGGCAGCTTGGTCTGACATGTTGCATTGACCATGGAAACCATGGAAGTGGTAGATAACACACATCAAGTTCAAGACTGCTCAGATAAGATTAGTTGACTAATGGTGTGCCAAGAGGTTACAAATCACTGCACAAAACAATCTTTCTCCTCCAGTGAGGTGGATGGAGCCAGAAAACTCTTCCTTCACAGGAGCTCTAGAGGATCACCAAAGTAAACTCCCGCAAAAGTAACAGAAACCTGTTAGACTCTACAATCACCACCAGCTTCTAAGTATGGTATGGCATATACACACTGCATATGGGAACATACATTCATTACATATGGGAACATAACATACATTACATAAGGGAAAAGACATTTTTTGTACACATATGTACGTAGGGTATACCACACACACGGTATATATGGCATACAAGAACTACATTAGGTATTATCATTTTTACTGAAAGTGATGACGCACATTAGATCAAAAAGATTCCAATAGTTTCTCCTTTAACCTTTCCCATGCATGTAGCTGTATATATGATAGTGTATCACAAACATCTTGATATCTCTCCACAGCTGGGAAAGATGCAGGTAGTCTTATCCATATAAAAATAGCAAGTGAACATTTCTCCTGGACTGGGACAGGTACATTTCTACTAGCACTTATGCTTTCAGGAAGGAATGAAAAACTTCTTAAATTAGTTGCTAGTAACTGCCATGAAAATTGAAATACTGGGGCTTTCAGCAGCACAAGCTGTTACACTTATTAGTATAACCCCATTTATGGGAAATGTAGAATAAGTGAGGCCTTTGAAGCATCAAACCACCCACTCCAAAAAAAAAAGAGGTGTTTGAGACTGGACTTTTATGTGGAGGTTTTTTTGTTCCTTTGGATAAGCTGTTTGTGTTTGTAGCTGATAGCTTTCAAAGACTGAAAGGCATGCTGGATTGCAATAAGAGTAGTCCTATTCACTGTGACACAGTTCCATATTTTCAGAGGCAGAAGCCACTTGAAGATGTGCAGCTCCATGCATATAACCAGTGGTCTTGTGGCACACACATGTATGTGTGCAAATCAGTTTCACATGGATGTGGTTAGTTTGCTACACAGATAATAGCATCTTGCAGCACTTTGGGTGAAAGTAGAGATGAGTTTTCAAAAGCAGAGAAATCAAGTTTCAAGGTTATAGTAGAGGTTAATTTAGTCTGACCTTTTGCACAAGAAGAGTTTATACATATTTATTCTTTATGCTTTTATCCTATGAAAAGAAGGCCTGACTCATCTGCATTTAAAGCCACTCTACACCGATTAAACTGTTTTCATAAGCATTTATATTCAGTGTGTGGAATTCTCTTAGGGAAAAGCATATGTATTATGTAGTCTTATTAAAATAGAGAAAAAACCAGCAACAGCAGCTCTTTCAGACCAGAGACTGTCAGGAAGAAGCATGCCATGGACCTGATGAACACAAGGTAAGTGATTATCCCTGTATGTCATGCAAGGGTGGAGCAGAAATTATCAAGCTTCGTCACTATCTGTGCCTAAAGCTTACCAATGACTAAGCTCACCTCAAATAAGATGTGCAAAACCAGGAGGGAAACAGTTAGCATGGCAATGAGCATGCCAAGGGTGCAATGGGGGTCCAGCGTATTGTGTGCTGAAACAGAGGCCCATAAATGGTAGTGATATGCCATGGGTCACAACTCTTTGCCCTTGCTAGTGCTATTACCTTAACCAATACAGAACAAGAGCAAGAAGTGAAGAACTCATAGGCAGATGCAAGCTGGAAGCTTGCAAACTGTGGCAACTTGAGAACAGCTCCAGCTCTTCAGACTAGACCCTGAGTTAGGGAGAGGATGTGATGGGAGCCTACAGCCAGTGAGCTCCTCCTGCCCAGGAAAATGGCACCAGTCTGCACCACAGCTATCATCTGAGGAAGCTTGCCAGTACCTGGAGCCTCCTAAATCCAGGTTGAGAAACTGGAAAGGTTCCAGCAAAGAGCTACAAGATGGTGAGGGGTCTAAGCACTTGGCTTCTGAGGAAAGGTTGAGAGTTAGGCTTGCTTAGTCTACCAAAGAGGAGACCAAGTAACAATCTAAGAGCTGCAGCAGGTATTGAAAAGGGAGTTCCATACATCAGAAACAAGATCTTCCCCATGGAATAAAAAGGTTGTATAATAAAATATAACAGCAAGAAGTTGCAGCTTGGAAAGTTCGAATTGGATTTTTTTTCTTTATGTTATTTTCTTCCCTTAGGAGTGACGTACAGCAGTTGAAAAGGAAATCCAGAGTAGTTGTACTATATCCATCACCAGACTTTTTCAAGACTCAGCAAGACAAAGGCATGGCTCACCTTACTATGATGCTTGTGATAATCCTGCTTTGAACGGCAATTAGACTGGGAGACTTCCAGCTGTTCCTTCTCTAAGAAAATATTCTGTCACCTGCAATATGTTGGGACAGTGGATAACAGTTCTTATATAAAGCGCTGAGAAAATTGACTGGAATGAATGTATGAACACGATGTACCACTCCTGGATAAAGGGAATGGCAGTGATGAATATTGTGAGTGCACATCCGCACTGACTTCACAGTCTCAGGAGCAAACACTACCAACTGAATATTCACGGCGGCAAGAAGCTCTGTGTGTGGTTATATGTGGCACTCTTAAAGGTATTGAGAGCTTTTAATTTATTTCAGAATAAGCTGGACCAGGCCTATGAACATTTTAAATACAAATAATTATATTTTTCTTTTTTTTTTCTTTAAAAGGTCATATCCCTCACTTGGTTCTGTCATTTTAAAGAGATGCTAATCACCAGCATGACAGTTTTTTCTCTAATTGCTAGAGTATGTACTGAGCAACCAAGAATGTCACAGAGGGAGGGAGGGAGGGAGGGAGTGAGGGAGGGAGGAAGGAAGGAAGGAAGGGAGGGAGGGAGGAAGGAAGGAAGGAAGGAAGGAAGGAAGGAAGGAAGGAAGGAAGGAAGGAAGGAAGGAAGGAAGGAAGGAAGGAAGGAAGGAAGGAAGGAAGGAAGGAAAGTTACAACTAGCAGCATATGACAATGATGCAGAGAAAGCATGCTGCAAGACTGTGCAAAGCAGACTGGTGTAAACCAGTGCGAACTGAGTACACTTATCCAGAATCAGCAAGATATCTTCTGTCCATCACAAAGCCCAGGATAACCAGGGGAGCCGTATTTCAGCTTCTCACTAAGGAGTCATGAAGAATAAGCTTGAATTCTGGGAAAAGTTCTGTTGGGTCACTTAATCAGAATATCACATTGCACACACAAAATGCAGCTTGAAGGACCAGATTAGCACAAATCTGTCATGGTTTAACCCAGGTAGGCAGCTAAGCACCACACAGCTACTCACTCACACTCCCTCTCAGTGGGACAGGGGAGAGAAAGGAAAGGTGAAAGTGCAAAAACTCCTGGGTCGAGATAAAGACAGTTTAATAATTAAAAAAAAAGAAAAGGAAAAAAAAAAGGAGGGGGAAAAATAACTAAGAGGGAAAAAGGGAAAAAAACCCCGACCAACCAAAAACAACAAGAAAAAAACAACAGGAAAAACAAGTGATGCAAAAAAACCCCAATTGCTCGTCACCAACTGACTGATGCCCAGCCAGTCTCTGAGCATTGGCAGCCCCAGCCAACCTCCATACCACCCACCACCAAGTTTTATTTATGAATACGACATCATATGGTGTGGCATATCCCTTTGGTCAGTTGGGGTCAGCTGTCCCAGCTGTGTCCCCTCAGAGCTTCTTTTGCTCCTCCAGCCTCCTCACTGGTCGGGTGGGGTGAGAAGCAGAAAAGACCTTGACTTTGTGTAAGCACTGCTCAGCAGTAACAAAAGCATCCCTGTATTATGAACACTGTTTTCAGCACAAATCAAAAACATAGCCCCATACTAGCTACTATGAAGAAATTTAACTTTATCCCAGTCAAAATCAGTACAAAACCTAAAACTACTAACAATACTTTAGAGGATGGAAGAAAGTAATTGCTTTGTTTGGGTAGTTAGACAATTCTGTAGATTTGCATGATAGCAAGGATGGTGGAATGACTCCAACAACTGGAGCACTGCAATGGATAGCTAAAAGCTCTTTAGAAGGGACAGGTAAGGAAGGAGAGGTGGAGGGGTAGCCTTGTGTGTTAGAGAGTGTTTTGACTGTCTAGAACTCAACGACGGTAATGATAAGGTTGAGTGCTTACAGGTTAAGGGTCAGGGGGAAGGCCAGTAAGGGAGATATCCTGGTGGGAGTCTGTTACAGAACACCCAACCAGAATCAGGAGACAGATGAAGTACTCTACAAGGAGTTGGCTGAAGTCTCACAGTCTCTAGCCCTTGTTCTCATGGGAGACTTCAATTTACCAGATATCTGCTGGAAATACAACACAGCAGAGAGAAAGCTGTCTTGGAGGTTCCTGGAATGTGTGGGAGATAACTTCCTGCCACAGCTGGTAAGTGAGCCAACCAGGGGAGGTGCCCCACTGGACCTGCTGTTTACGAACAGAGAAGGCCTGGTGGGTGATGTGGTGGTTGGAGGCTGTCTTGGGCTCAGCGACCATGACATGACAGAGTTCTCAATTCTTAGAGAAGTAAGGAAGAGGGTCAGCAAAACTGTTACCCTGAACTTCAGAAGGGCAGACTTTGGATTGTTAAGGAGTCTGGTTAACAGAGTCCCCTGGGAGGCAGTCCTGAAGGGTAAAGGAGTCCAGGAAGGCTGGATGTTATTAAAGAAGGAAGTCTCAAAGGCGCAGGAGCAGGTCGTCCCCATGTGCCATAACTCAAGCAGGTGGGGGAGAAGACCGGCTTGGTGAATAGGGAGCTTTGGCTAGAACTTAAGAAAAAAAGGAGAGCTTACTGCCTTTGGAAGAAGGGGCAGGTGACTCAGGAGGACTACAAGGATGTTGTGAGGTTATGCAGGGAAAAGATTAGGAAGGCGAGGGCCCAGCTGGAACTTAAACTGGCTGCCGCCATTAAAGGTAACAAAAAATCTTTTTATAAATGCATCAGTGACAAAAGGAGGGCCAGGGAGAATCTCCCTCCTTTGTTCGATGTGGAAGGTAACCTTGCCAGGAGAGATGAGGAGAAGGCTGAGGTACTTAATGCTTTCTTTGCCTCAGCCTTTAATAGTCAGACTGGTCATCCTCAGGGTTGTCAGGCCCCTGTGCTGGGTGATGGAGCTAATAAGCAGAATGAAGTCCCAGTTGTTGAAAAGGTGGCAGTCACTGACCTGCTCCTTCACCTGGGTGTTCACAAGTCCATGGGGCTGGATGGGATCCACCCGAGGATACTGAGGGAGCTGGCAGAGGAGCTCGCCAAGCCACTGTCCATCATTTACCAGCAGTCCTGGTCAACCGGGGAGGTCCCAGATGACTGGAAACTAGCGAATGTGACACCCCTCTACAAGAAGTTTCGGAAGGAGGATCCGGGGACCTACAGGACTGTCAGCCTGACCTCGGTGCCAGGAAAGGTCATGGAGCAGATCATCTTGAATGCCATTACGCGGCACATGGGGGACAACCAGGGGATCGGGCTCAGCCAGCATGGGTTTATGAAAGGGAGGTCCTCCCTCACTAACCTGGTCTCCTTCTGTGATAAGGTGACCTGCTTAGTGGATGAGGGGAAGGCTGTGGACATTGTCTACTTGGAATTTAGTAATTAAGTAAATTAAAGTCTTACTTTAAGTAAGACACTTTATCCCACAGCATTCTCCTGGAGAAGCTGGCTGCTCACAGCTTGGACAAGTGCACCCTGCGACGTGTTAAAAACTGGCTGGACAGCCGAGCCCAGAGAGTGGTGGTGAATGGAGAGAAATCCAGTTAGCAGCCAGTCACGAATGGTGTTCCCCAAGGCTCAGTGTCAGGGCTGATCCTGTTCCATATCTTCATTGATGATCTGGATGAGGGGATCAAGTGTACCCTCAGTAAGTTTGCAGATGACATCAAGCTAGGTGGAAGAGTTGATCTGCTGGAGGGCAGGAAGGCCATACAGAGGGACCTGGACAGGCTGGATAGATGAGCTGAGGCCAATTGTATGAGGCTTAAGAAGGCCAAGTGCTGGGTCCTGCACTTGGGTCACAACAACCCAAGGCAGCGCTACAGGCTTGGGGAAGAGTGGCTGGAAAGCTGCCTGGAGGAAAAGGACCTGGGGGTGTTGGTTGACAGCCACCTGAACATGAGCCAGGAGTGTGCCCAGGTGGCCAAGAAGGCCAACAGCATCCTGGCTTGTATCAGGAATAGTGTGGCCAGCAGGAGCAGGGCAGTGATCGTGCCCCTGTACTCGGCACTGGTGAGGCCACACCTTGAATCCTGTGTTCAGTTTTGGGCCCCTCAGTACAAGAAGGACCTTGAGGTGCTGGAGCGTGTCCAGAGAAGGGCAACAAAGCTGGTGAAGGGTCTAGAGCACAAGTCTTATGAGAAGCGGCTGAGGAAACTGAGGTTGTTTAGCCTGGAGAAGAGGAGGCTGAGGGGAGACATCATTGCTATTTGTTATGAAGGTAATCTTTAATATATATTTATCTATATTAAAAAAAATCGGAAAAAAAGTCCGTGTTGTTTGCTATAGTTTGATGAAGTCCAACTACTTAGATCTTATTTATATTATAATGATGATAAGGATTTCTTTGCACTATAGTCTACACAATTAGAGTGGATTTACAATATTGAGAGTTATTATCAAGGCAACATGCCATTAAAAAGAATAAAAGAAGGAACAGAGGGGGAGGCTATTCTGAGAACCTTGAAAATGAATGCTTAGCTAGACCATTGCTGCCAATATTTCCTACAGTGTTCTGCCAGCATAAGGAAGATTAAATCTGTGTCTCATCGTTTCACAGGAATGACATCTCCCAGATTTTTCTGAGGCTCCGTAGACGCTCTCTGCCATACCCCATGAGGAGCAAGTTGTGTGGACCTAATCCAACTCCATGTACAATCCAACTCCAATTCTGAAATCAGACTCTGAGGCATGGAAGAAGATTACATATAGGAACACAGAAACCTTTAGCTATGTTTATCCATCAGTCAGAGCGCTAATAGCACTACAGAGTGTGAAAGTACTGAAAGGCCCACCAACTTCTGCAGCAATACAAAAGACACCTTTTCAGATTTCCCTTCTCTCATGCAATCACGAAGCTGCGAACGTTGTCTAATGAACAAGGCAAGGCAAGAAACCACCAATCTGAATGTAAGAACAGCTACACTGGCATGTTGTCAGACTCAGTATACTCAGGATTGAAGAAGTTGGTGCATGAGACCTTGAAATAAGCACACTTCTTTGTATAGACTGTGTACATATACACACATACATTAGCATGTATATATCTGTAAACTAACTTCTCAATATTTTTCAAATTTTTCTGTCGGCAGACTCCTGAACAGTTTCTAAAAGAGGAGCAGACCCTCATACAGCGTACTGAAGCTTGCTGATGGTTGGGGATGGCTTTTCTTTCTTGTTTTGCACACACTCGTTAGCAGTCCATGTCTGTGGCTCAAAACCACTGCATTGTACAACAGCTTAACCTACATGACCCATGATATTTAAAATTCTGTAAGCAATTTACCAAGGAAGAAGTAAGCTGTGATGTGTAAGTGTAGCTGGCACTAAAATGTTGAGGTCAAAAAGTGATAAAGACTTCCCAAACAAGAAGCAGGAACCAGATATTTTTGATTCCTGACAATTTATTAGTTAACTGGGTAAATCTGTCTTTTAGCTTTAAACTATTTATTAAGGGGGGAAAAAATTAAGAAAATAGTATCAACCTATTTAATTCAAGTACTGAGGTAATATTTAATGTTTTAAAAAAATGTCAATATTGAAACACATCATGTAACTGTTTCTATATAATTTCTGCCCCTTTAATGGGCAGATGATTTTTAGGTGCAATATACTTTCCTATTTTCAGGTGATCTTAACCTCACCCTTTTGTATATTCCTTCTTTCTCCTTTCTATTTTAAAAACATGCCTGCATTATCAAACTAACCTTGTTCTTTAGCAGCATTTACCAGTCTGCTATCAACTCTTTCCTTGAACTAATTCTGTGTAAGTTTTCCACTCTTCTTCTTTTGGAAAAAAATAGTTTTACTTTTTGCATGTACAGCTATTTCCCTGTGGTTGCGAGGTTTTTTGTTTTAATTTTTTAACTCTGTATTTCAGAAATCTCCACTACCTTGATCTTAATTTACTGAAACCACCTTTGTCACTTTTTTATGGGTTTTGCACAAGCTACAGAGGACTGGTCACTTATGTTTTTAAACAAATTACATTTGCATTAAAAAATTGCCCACCTTCCAAACAAAAATAACTATGAAGAATTATTCACTTTCTCTTTTTTGAAAAAGTTGCAGTGGTATTGAAAATTTATCAAAATGTTATGAAAAAGTATAGAAAGTTATTGAAATTTTTAAATTTTAAATCTGATAAATTTTTGATAAAAATTTCAATGAAAATTTAAAAAAAAAACTTTAAAAAGTGAAAAATGGGTTCTTTTCCAAACCCATAAAAACAACTTGGATATCTTTTTTATGAATAAAGTTTTAAATGTTTTAACCAGCTATAACTGTATAATAATTAGGACTGTATATAGTGCTGCAAACGGGCATTAGTAAAGCATTAACAGAGCATTGCAGAGGAGCCTAGGAAGACATCCTTATATTTTTTTAAGATTTCCACAATCCTTACCACTCTATGTCTTGAGCTTGTTTTCATCTGATTGGGTTTTTTAGGGGCATTACTGGCTAGATATTGAATTTCATATCAGAGTAATAAATGTAAGAAAAAAAAATTTGGGGGGGTTAAATGTACTTAGATACAAATGTAAAAATAAAAATTGTACCTCTAAGGTCATAACAAGCACAAGAATGATGCTTTATAAATGTAAACAGAAGAAATGTGAACAGATGCCACTGATATTTTACAAGTAATCCAATAGATTCCTCTTGGTTTGGCAGCTTCTAACATGAAAAAAATTCTTCACAACTTAAAGTTTCTTTTTAAAAAAAAAAAAGACAAATATCAAGGTTTCTTCATTCTATGATAAAAGTTTCACTCCTTTCTAATACTTGAATGTACGCATGTTACAAATGAATACCAGTAATGGAACCATCCAAATATTTTCATTCAACGAATGGAAACATTGAAATTTTCATAAATGTTTTCAAACTTCTCAGTTCATCACAAAGGAGGTTTTAACCTGAGTTCATATATCATATATGCTTATTTCCTCATGTGTTAACTACCCCAAAAGTGCTACAACTTTGTTAATAAGTAAATGATCATTAAATCAAAGACAGCCAAGTTCCTGGGTTAATATTCAGGAGAAATAGGAATCATATTGGTCCAATCACATTTAGAGAATTAGCTTTCTTATTCTCATTCCGTACTTCAGAAGTGGCTCATGTCTTTATGTGGACAAAGGACATAGAAACTGAAGACAAATATTTATTTCTTCCAAAAGCACCAATATTTGGAAGCTTGAATGCCTTAAAGCCATAGCACTTTATTCTCTGAAACAGAAATGGAAATGGAGAGTTTGAAAGTCCCACCTGATCTATTTTCTAACACTGCACTCCTTTGGCTAAGAGATTCTCCTCAGCTCAATTAAATGATTTGCCTCTGTTACCCTGTACTTCAGGCACTATTTGAAGTAGTTGAGTCCTGCCACGAGGAAAAACTTCTCCAGGAAGAGTTCAGAATCCAGCACGGCAATGTGGGCAGCGCGGCCTATCAATGTGTTGGCGGTGTTTGGCAGAGCATGGAACACGTTGTGTCTGATCAAAGTGCAGTCCTTCGCCCCAATCAAAGGCTGGAGAAGGTTGTTAATCATTTCTGCATAAACAGGACCTGCAAAAGAGTTTAGATGTCACGCCTATGTGCCAAAGTTGCTAGATCCCCTCTTTCCTTCCAGTATCATTTAGTTGCAGTAGCAATGAGAAGGAAAATGGAAGCAAGGCCAAAATGCAAGAGAGTGCAATCCATTTTAAAGGTTTGCTGAGTGCCAGGATGTTGTTAATTTAATGGAGGCACTAGCCATCTGAAGAAGGTCTGCTGAAGCTCCTAGCATGAAGAATGGGACACTCCTGAGCATTTAGACTCATTACATCTGTGGTGGAAAGAAATGCTCTTGTTTCCTTCAGGGGAATATAGTTGGACTCATGCTGCCTGTGATTTCAAATGCAAAAGTGTCTGGCAAGACCTAGAGGTCCATTCAGGTTTCTCTGGGGAATCTAAATGCAGCGAGGACATCATATAGATAGCTGAGGAGTTTATAGGGCAAAAACAATGGCTCAGGAAACTTGTGCTCATAAATGATCTACACTGAATGTAGATATGGGTCCTGCTAGGTAAAACATCTCCCTGAGAAACAACCAACGGGAGAGTTAGAAAATTACCTTTTGATTCATATCTGAGGTAGATAGAAAGAGCTGCAATTTAGGTAAGATGTGTGAAGGCAACCATGTTGATTATTGGGCCTGGGTGTCTCTTTCTACTTCCAAAGACTGCCTCCATTTCTAGATAATCACCTATGCTAAATGGGTATGAAATTACACTGAAAATTATTTCTGGAAGTGGTATCAAACTGAAGCCATGGAATATTGTTTAGCCTGGAGCAGAGAAGACTGAGGGAGAATCTTATCAATGCTTATAAATATCTTAAAGGGTGAGTGCCAAGAGGATGGGACTGGACTCTTTTCAGTGGTGCCCAACAACAGGCCAAGGGGCAATGGGCACAAGTTGGAACACAGGAAGTTCCACCTAAACATGAGGAAAAACAAAGCACTGGAACAGGTTGCCCAGGGAGGCTGTGGATTTTCCTTCCCTGGAGACATTCAAACCCCTCCTGGACAGGGTGCTGTGCCCCTTGCTCTGGGTGTGCCTGCTCAAGCAGGGGGGTCGGACAAGAGGATCTCCAGAGGTCCCTTCCAACCCCTGCCATTCTGTGATTCTGTGACTCTGTGATTTTATAAATGAGGGAGACTGCTAATAACAAAGGCAATACCTAGAGACAATATAAAGCCTGAATCCACAGGGGGGCTAGACCTCGGATGGCATGAGCCCTGATGTGCTTTACTTTAGTTTAGAACTTTATTTTAGATCTATTCCTTTAAATTACCTGGCAATCATCCAAACACTATTGAAAACATAGGGAAAACCCCCTGACTTTGGATGTGCTGAGAGATGTTTCATTATGTAAAACAAAGGTGAGACAATAGTAGCAAATAAGTAGGTTACAGAAAAACACTTCAAGAGCTAGTTCTATTATTATCACTTTTAAAAAAATAAATTAGAGGGAAGGGGAAGAAGCAGTAAGAAACCTTTGATTATGACCTGATTGAAATTTGTTTTCATCAGACAAAGTGCATCTTAAAAAGCTTCTTTTATTGATTTCGGTAATTTCCTGTGGGAAGAAAACACTTTCTTCCTTATCAAATAAACATTTGAGTTTTCATCATGGTTATGAAAAACCCTTCTAATGCAATTACCTCAGTTACACAAAAACACATTTCCTCAACAGTTTTGTAAATACAGAAAGGATCTTAAACATACCTGTGTGTCTGTCCTTAAGTGCATTTTTGCACATTTCTATTCTTGCTGAATGAAAGGGTACATATCTGTCTTGGGGTGAGGCCACTAACACAACATTTTTAAAGTACTGAAGACCTGTGACAAACGCATTAAATACATTTATCACAATGATGCACAGAAATGAAAATACATACAGCGTCAACATGACTACTTCATGTTCAAATGCATTTGAAAATCTACAGTGCAAAATAATAATAAACATGCAACACAATCTTAGATTCAGAATAGCTCAAACTCATTTCTATTTTAACTATAAGAAACTGTTACTTATCAACACCCATACAGGTTAATTGTATGTCCACAAAAATGTAAGAACTGTCTCTGTTTGAAAAACCGATTTGATTAAAACTTTAATCTTGAAATATTTATGCCTCTAAACATTGGAAACACATGTACAGACCCACTACAGTCAATGAGTGGGTTTGGAGAAATAACCGTTCACAGGAATGGGGATCACATCCAAAAAGAACACAACAAATTAGTACAATTTTCAAATAAAATAGAGAGAGGAGAAGAGGAACCATCTTCACTGCTATGACGTCATACTATTCCATCAATTTTCAGGGCGTCTTGGGATCCAGTCCCTGCATTCAGCAGTCCCTTGATAAATGCATACTGGTGGTACCTGGACTGGAAAACAGGAATCCTCCCTCTTCCTTGGAGGCAATGTGGGCACTGACAGACTGTGGAAACAGGGTCCTGCTGTTTACCCAGTCTGTGATCTCTTCAGCCCTCCATCACCCACATTCAGCAGAAAAGCAGGAAAATGGACACAGGTGATCTAATCTAATAGTCCAGAGAGTATCCCGAACACAGCAGAGATGTAGGTTTGACTACCATCTTTCCCTGCCTCTTATGGGAAAGGGGCCCAGAATCAAATAATTTGATTTCTAGATTTTCATAGAAAAATATGTGATCACCACCACGAAGAAGAGTCCTGTTGGCTGTCTTTGCTAAGCCTGGCTGAATCTGTCTATCATTTTTTCTTGTGCAATCAAACCAACTGATTTTGTGACTTCAGTCTGAGGTAAAAGGTAGGAGAAGCAACAGCGAGTGTAACCATATCTAAAATCTATGTGACAAGGTTCAACAGGGAATATTTATTTTTTCGTTCAAGACAAGCAAGAAAGACAAGATTAAAGTAGCAGGGACTTCTACTTTAAGAAGAAAGTCAGAAATTACTGGAAGCTTAAAGAGTTATCTGGAAAAGTAGGCACAACACTGCTTCTGGTATTTCTCCCTCTGTAGGTTCTCTCAAATAGTTTTGGGAGAAGGTTGCTGGAGTAGTGGCACCTCTATTTTGACTTAGTATGCCAGCTCATATTTTCACACCTGGACCTACCTCCTTCTTCAGATTTTTCACCTAAGCACCTACCTGGATGATTCTGACCTTACAAACAACCCTCTTCACATTTAAATTTCTGCTTTCTGCTTTTGCAGGGACAACACCTTCATTTATAGCTTGTTAGACCTCCAGTCTACAAAGCTAACAAACAATGAATTGCTTTGACTCACAATACATGCTTGGGAATTCTTTGCTTGGGATGTTACAATGTGAGCTTCCTGTGTAGACTCGGTTTTATTTGAACATAGGAGTAGTAAAGCAGATGAAATGTATTCCACGAAAATGAGAGCCAGGGAATCAAAAGGAAAATTCAAATAAGGAAATTCAAGTAATGTCAAGAATCAGCAGCTTCCCATCATTGATTATGTCATGTAGTATGTTAATAAAATTATAAAACACCTCTATCTGTCTGTCAGAATAAGAATTAAGAAGTTATATTAATCTTAACACAGTCTTTGTTTCCTATTAGCAATGTACCAAAATATGAGAAAAAAATTCTATATCAAGTAGTGACCTTGTGACTACATACTTGGCCCCCGTTTGCTCACACACAATATTAAAAAACCAACTATTAAAAGAAAACATTTGCTTGAATAGAAGGATCATGCTTGCTTTGTTTCCTTAAGAAAAGTCTGATTTATTTCATCTATTCATGACAGACCAAGGATGGGGTAAAAATATCTCTATTTAGCCATCATTTTTGCAGTGTGCGGCCATACATCTCCCTCTGTAGTACAAAGGTGTCAAAATAGACATGAATAAAATTTGCTTTTCATCTCACAAAGTCATATTTCTTAGAGACAAGAGATGTTAAACTTAAAAAAATAATAAAAAAGGAAAAATGGTTTTCATCTAGTGGCATAAATTAAGCAATGGTGGCCTGTCAAGAATGATGTTTCTTCTTGCAGAATATAAACTTAGGTGCATGTTTACTACATCATGGAGGTCTTCTTTGGAGCTAAAAGTTTGGCAAATATACTCATGATAACTGGCACAGAAAAAAATTAACAAAGAAAATTGATATTAAATTTTAGGCAGAGCAGCCCTTCTTGAAAGCAAGAGTGATTAAAGAACATTCATTAACAAAATGTAGATTTCCTTTACTCCCTGCAGGATATGGCAATCCAGCACAATCCTTTGGAATGCCCTTGATATTTACACAGCCACACCAAGCCCTACTCACCCGTTTTTTGGCTGAGCTGATAGAGGAAACATTTGCGCAGATCCGCATTGTCCCTGAAGGTCAGTTGCAAAAGTGACCCTGACTTTTTCAACTTCTGCATGAGCCATAGACCTGGAATGAAAATTGATGCAATTTTTTATCTTGTTTGCTAATTACCAGCCAAGGGGATTAAAGGCATGTGCTTACAGTAAGGGTAGCGCTGTAACTCAATATAAGTCTTTGTTTCCTCTTGTATTGCTAATCAACAGGGAGAAAAGTCTAAGGGTCTCACTGGATAGGGGTAACAGTTTTAATCTAAAAGAGGGTAGATTTAAACTAAATGTAAGGAAGACATTTTTTACAATGAAGGTGGTGAAACACTGGCACAGGTTGCCCAGAGAGGTGGTCGATGCCCCATCCCTGGAATCACTCAAGGTCAGGTTGAACAGGGCTTTGAGCAACCTGATCTAGTTGAAAATGTCCCTGCTCACTGCAGGGGGGTTGGACTAGATGACCTCTAAGGGTCCCTTCCAACCCAAACTATTCTGTGATTCTATGATTCTACGTTTATCAATGCCCTGGTAGCTTAAACACTCAGGAAGGCTGAACTGTAGGATGTTCCATTCCCATAACACTCTAAGTATCTTCATCAGCCTTGGAGATGTCTCTCTGAATTGGCAGTACACAGAGAAGTGGAAGAATACAGTGGAAGCAAGATCATCTTTCACTGCTGCACACCTTGGGTTTTTCAGGGGACACTGTGCTGGACCTGGTAGTACATACTGAAAGCCCCTCTCACTGCAAATTTTTCTGTGTGGGTTTGAAGACTTCAGCAAATATTTTCCACAACTTCAGTGTACAAGTCCCGTTGTTACAATTTATTGCTACCTCCATGTGTTGCTCTCTCATGCACTCTTCCATGGACTGCAGCCAGTCATAGGTTTCCCATCAACTCTTACCTGTACTAACCAAAGTACTGTTGTTGTAAAGGGTTCCCAGGTGAGGCCCAGAGAGGGACAGGAAGGTGTGTAACTTGTTGAGGTAATAGCGAAACCTGGGGCGAGTTAGTACAGATCGAATGATGACATTACCAAGGGAATGTCCAATGAAACTGTTGGAAAGAAAGAATTACATTACCACAAAACCCATCAGTATTTTATTTAAATTAAACATAAGGGTGGCATAAATTTCTCTTGAGGGGACTCTATCAGGGTTTTCAGTAACATCCTTTAGTTACCATTTCACATTTTTTTCAGCCAGTAGATGCTCTTCCATCTACAACAAAGTGAAAATCCATCTCACTGATACAATGGTTTCTGACACTGGGCACTTTTGGAAAAGCTAATTTCACTGAATGTTGCTCATGTAACTCAGTTACAGTCTATTAATTATCAGAACACTTACCTTATTCGGGATATGGAGAGGTTGTACAACTGGATATGCTGAATAATTTCATCCAATAATCGATCAGTCATTGTATCAAAGTCAGCAAAAGTATCAGTCTAGTGAAAAATTGAATGAGTCGGAGAATTAAAATATATTGCACTTATTGCAGACTGATGATATTTCCAAAGTAAAATGCAAGCAGAAGTAAAAACCAGTCCAAACTTTCTTTATACATGCTCAAGGTGGGGACTGGGGCATTTTTCTCAATCTTCAAGTCCCCTAAAAATTGAAGTTTTGCTTTGAAAACAGATTAATGAAGTTTCACTTTCAGTTTTTTAGAAAATAGCTCCCAACTAATATTGCACACTTACTCAAGACAAGAATTCCCTTTCTCACATAACCTAAACAGTAATGAGACCATCAGACAGTGTGGGTAACTTAGCTACCATTAAAGCCCATGTGGATATTCACTGTCCTCAGTGAGCTCGTAGGTAAAGTAAGGCAAAATTTTCTGTCATAGAGTCTCTTTGACTCTATATTGTGCCTTTTAGCTTCAAGAACACAACCTGAGAATTTAAGTAGGACTACAGTAACTCTACACTTTGTAAGGCATGAAAACTGGGCCCTCTAGAAGACAATTTATATTTTAAGGGGAGTGAATTATCTCCTGCGGTTACTTTTCTTTCTCTACTGACTGTGCCTCTAACTTTGGTACATGTCATGATAGTATAAACCCGGACCTACAATTTATTAATAGTAAGATTAACAATATTAGGCTGAGTGATTCCAGAATCCTAAGTATTATCTCAAAGCAGCCTGACTTGACACTGGTGAGAACTGCTAATGCTCAGCTGCTCTAGATACCATACTCTGCACATGGAAGAAAAGCTTTTGGCTTTTAAGATTTAACAGATTACTGCAATAAAATAGTTTACAGCAATATTCACTGACACGTGGGTTATGCTGATGCTAAGGATGTAATCACAAAATTATTTGGCCATCTTCATGAAATGCTGTGTGTTTGTTATTCAGCAGTTATCAGTAAGAGAATGAGTGCTAGACAGAGACAAACAATTCGTTGCTTGCAACAGTGCTGCCAGTTGTGGTACAATAAAACATATAATATATTGTCCAGTCTATATGATTGCAAGCAGATCTTATTCAGAACTGTGTCATTTGGCAATCCAACAGGACTCTAAATCAAATTCATAACTAATGAGATGCCACAAAAACAATCATCAAATGTTGGAACAGCTATTCAGAGCAAACATATCAGTAATTAATGCTTTTGTGACACAACTCATCTTGCTAATTGCAGCTCTTGCAAAGGAAAACATGAGCATGTTCACGTTGCAATACAGCCTTAAAATAAATGTTCTCATAAACTACAAACAGTCCACTAACCTCCTGCCTGTTTGTTTTTTCTGCATTGATAATTAATTATTTCCTCCTAGGCTCATTATCCCAAATCTTTCAGGTTGTTTAAAAGTGGAAGAATATCAGCCTGAACATTAATCATAAACAAAATACATCAAATTTCACCTGGTTATATCTCCATCCTTTAGTTTCACCTCAGCCTGATTGAGCTTGTCAAATGTATTACAAATGAATGTCTAAAAAAAGTGATTTGCATTTTCCTCTTGACGACAAACTTCAGCTAAATGACTGATTTTTTGAGTCATTTTCAGTGTGCTTCACAGAGCAGGGAAAAAAAGGGTGACAGGATGATTTACGGTACCCAAATAGTCATCAAACCACACAGGTTCTATTTCCAGTGCCATGGGAACTTACTCAATTTCCCAAACTACAGGAGCACTAAAATTTCCCCTATGGGCTCTTGATAATTTTAAATAGAGATGTTGTAAGGTGTTTCATTCTCTGAAAACATGAGAAGAGGCTTTGATGAAAGTCTGAAGGGGTCTCCTCATTATTTTCATCTTGCTTACGTTCACTGTGCAGGCCTGCTGCTGACAGAGATGTGCACTGGAAGGTGGCAAGTTCACAGACTAACACCAAGTGGCCACTTCAAAATACAAAAGCTGTTGAACAAAGTAGGTGGGAAAGTTTTGACTCAAGTTTCTCAGCTGCTCATAAATCAGAATAATGTTTCTGACTGGGCACTGGAAATCCTTATCTTGTGCATAAAGTGAGGCCTCTGTGTCATAAATACAGGTTCATTGCAGAGCAAAGCACAGAATTCATTTCTGTTTCTCTGCCTAGACTAGCAATGAATTTTTCTGGAAGGCATTTCTTTATCATTCAAGGAAATAAATCTCACAAACATTGCAACAGGAGAAACAATGGCTGATGCAGCAAAGGAAGCTGGCAACACCTGCTGGATATTGCACATCCTCCAGGGAATTTAGCATCACTAAATTTGCTGATTTCTGTCAGTGCTGTGTTGCCTGTCATTCAATAAGCAGAGGCTAAGTTTGCAAACTGACAGGATAAATCAATTTTCTTCTTCTAAGTTGTAGTCCTATGACTGCTAATGTCATTGCCTTTGGCTTTAATGCTAGGAATATTTTCTCTTGGGATTGAATACCCTATCAAATTAGACAGGAACAGGACCAGGCCTTTGCATTAAATACTATATAAAATTCCTTGAATTCTCCAGTGCTTTTACTTCATTCACTTGGTGAAAAGGCTTTGCTGAAGGCCCTGTTTCAGCAATGTCAACAGCTTGTAGCATATCTAAAGGAAGACAGAAATTAGCTCTGTACTACCTGATTTCTTTCAGACATTAGGAAGTCCAGTTTTCCACCAGGGAGTCCCAGTTCTATAAAAGTCTTTACCAGCCGCAGATCTGCACTGTTACCTAGAAATAAATGGTACTGTAAAAGATGTAATTCAACAGAAAAATAACTAATATAAAGTAAATTTGATACATTCCTCTTCCAATAAACCTTGACACCAGGGAGCTTTTGCTAAATGTTGCTAAGACAGCTCACTACACCTCAGGATCATGTATTGAAACAGTGGGAGGGCAAGAATACCCCCAGCCTGCACAAGGTGGGGCTGGACCTCACCTCCTGCTGCTAGGGACTGCATAAACGGTGGGGAAGAAAGGGTGAAGATCAGGCCTGGAACAACTCTGTCCCCTATATACTGAACAGGAGAGGTAAGCCAAAAAGCCAAAAAGCTGAGGTCTGTTCTTGCAGCTGGAAGAGTAGCCTGCCTCTGTGTATTCACAATTAGAGATGGTGCTGAAATACTGTCAGGCTCCAAATATTTTGGGACATGCCCCATTCTATACCAGAAAAATCAAAAATCTTCTGAAATGTTTTGTTGGAAAAGGAGGTACTTCCACCTCATGAGAAGGACTCACTGCCACTGAGATATTGAATGGCAAATAGCCCTTGCTCAAGCCAATGTTTGTTTTCCATATTTCTGAGAATGCCTGAGATTTCAATCTCTACCCCTTCTTCACTGCAGTTTTAAGGTCAACATCTACACCTTTCCCATTGATACCAATAATTTTTCAAGAGATATTTCAAGTTTAACCCATCTGTTTTCTGCTTAGAAAGCATATATGTAAAAAATTCCAGGGCATGCTTCCTCTGCAGTGAATAATGATTTTTATTCTCTTACTTTCTAAAACCAGCCACTGTCTACCCTATAACAGAATTGGGGGAGGGTTAAATAATATTTTCATCCTGGTGACATACTGCAAAACAACCAAGCATCTGTGGAAAGACAAGAAGAGTTACTGTAATGCACTCCACCTGTACACAGAAGGACTGGTGTAATTGGTGTAGAATTCTGTTTAAACAACAACAACAAAAAGTTGCAGCACCCATTTCTTACAGCAAATATTTAATATTCTCCTAGATATTTTATTACAATAAACTGAATAATATGATAAGGACTAAATACTTAGCTAAGATAAATACTTTAGACTCTCCATTCTTTCAAACTTGCTGAACATCTGCCTTTTTTTTTGTTTTTGTTTGTTTGTTTGTTTAAACCAAAATGACTTGCAAACAGCAATTCCTCCTGGCCTTACCATCCAATCCATGGACACAGACAACCAGGTGAATTCCATCTTCCAAATTTTCCTCCTCTTCCTCTGGTGGAAAATACGGGATATCAGAAGCTAGTACAGATAAGTCACTGTACAGAAATCCTTCAATCTTCATTTCTTTTTTAAATTTTTCTTTGGCCTGATAAAAACTGGAGAATACATTAATTAATCACAATAGAACTGGGTGTTCATCAATAAACCTTCAAACTAGAAATGAGGAGGCTGGTATTTGCAAGAAGTTATGTCTGCAACTTTTAAGTAGAGACCTGGACACTATCCCTTATCTATTCTGATTGAGACAAATCAGGATGCAGGGAAGAAAATCAGTTTCTGAATGATTTGGCTACATACAGGGAATGCTACATACAGGGAATACCTAAAGTCCATTAACACCTCATACCTACCAGAGGAACGAAGGATTTACAAAAAGTAATTTTATGATGGCCCATAACAATGAGACTAAGATACAAACTTAGCAATTTTGCATCTTAACAATGTCATCAGCCTTATAGATACTGAAATGCTATATTTCAAAGAAACATTAAAAAAAAAAATTTTTCTAGCATCAGATGCATTTATAGGCAGGCAGAAGGTGTTCTCTCCATTCTTCAGACTGTGGAGTTAAACGTTGCACCTCATACGGTAGATACGTTTGGTTTGGTTTGGTTTCAGGTTGTTTTGAAAATATTTAGTAGGTAGAGGAAAAGCAGCTCAATGCTGAAAGAATTAACCTAGCCCCTTTCTTACTCAAGGCCTAAAATTTGACACATGAATTCATTCTGAAACATTCTGCTAGCTGAAGATGCCAAACTCTTCAGTGTTTTTTTGCCTTAGCAAAACTTATCCAGAGCTTTGAAAGAAGGAATAATCACAACATAAGTGTAGAGTTAGGTAGAAAATTGGGATGAACCAGGTTAGGAGATACAAACCTTGGGGATAGCTTAAGGTCACTTGATATAATGGCAAGCAATTACTTACGTCAGCTTTACCGACTTTAAAGGGATACAAGAATGAAAAATCTAGCATTTGGACCTGGAGGCCCTGGATTCATGTGCATGAATCCATGCTTAAACATTTTGCTTCACAAAGAAGGAACAAATTTTGTGATTAGATTAAGCAGGACTTACAACATGGTCTATTAAACAAACCTCAAGATGCTTGCAGAAAAATAAAAATAAAGCCTTGAGTGGCAAATGAATGCAAGTGCAGAAAGCCAAAATTTTGGGCAGCTGAATGGGTTGAGAAATTCCCATGTTTCTGTTTTCCCTCAGCACAACAGAGACACCAAAATACGTCAGAAGTATACATTTTCTAGCGTGTCAATCTGTGAAATGGGTCACTGTAACATCAAGGCCACAATGTGCATGGGCAATGCAGCGAGAAAAAAAAATAATGCCTTTTCCCAAGCTACCCAGAATGCCAATTGACCCATTTTTTCTAGTTTCAGAAGCTGAAGCTGAGACCCAACCAGCCAATCTCTGCTCCTATTCCATAGGTTAGCTAATGAGTGCAATTATTTAAGCAGAAGAGAAAAACAAGCTATGGTACTGCCATAGTGAACTGACTATCTGGGATCAATAATCAAGTCCGGGTGACCTTGACTTCATGAAGGAGGGCCAGGTCTTAAAGTTTATTTAGACACCCACTGTGCCTAATGAGGGTTAAGGACCTAACGTCTCTGGCAATCTCAGTCTCTCTGTGTTTTATTCCTTTCTATCTTTTTAGATTATATATCCTATATAAGCCATTTGGTTATTTGGATTATTTATATTTTAATTCCTCAAGCATCAACTGTCTCTGAATGAAAACTTACTGTATTAGGGCTCTGACCTTTGTCAGGGTCTCTTGGCATTACAGTAACATTAACAAAGAAAGTAATTAGATATTCTTACTTCAGCATCCTTTCATTGGTTTCTTCATCCATCTCATTTGAATTAGAAGAGACAACTCCGAAAGAGCCCAGAGGCTGGCGCGTAATGGGGAATGCAGCTTGCTTTGCAGAGAAGCCGACCATAGCAGGGGTCTCTTTGAGCACAGAAGAAAAGGGAAGACATGTGGCTGTGCAAGAGACAGACAGGTTAACCACATCAACAGCCTTTCTGCTATCCAGGGCTACTCCCTCCGTCGTCGCCAAATGAAAGCCAGTGCCATTAGCTACAAGTTTATGCTCTTGGCTGTTGGGTTCCTGAGGATATTCAGCTTGGTAGGATCCTGCAGCAGCATCTGCTGAGGCAGGTGAGTCGTTGAGCTCAATTTCTTGTAACCCTTGCATTTCTGCATACACTGCTGGGCTCTCATCAGCAAGAGAGCTGCCACACTCTCCTTGCATTGAGCCAAGGTCAGTTGAGGTCTCTGAAGGAGCTGGAACAGGATAGCAAAAATCTGGTACCAGCTTTACGCTTTGTGAGAAACTCTCTTCCTCTGAAATTCTGCTATTGGAGTAAAAGCCTTGTTGTACTTTTAAACTGTCCAGCTTAAGTTTATCCTTAGGATCCTCAGTGAATGTATTAAACTTATCTACATTTTTGTCCAAGTAATTAGAAGCACTTGGTGTTTTTAAGCTGCACTCAACATTGCTCTCCAGTGACGGGCATTCAGAGACATTATCTCGGAGCTGCTTCGGACAAATGGGTGGTTTTGCATTTTCCAAACTACAGTAAGTCTCTGGAAAAACTTCTTTCTCTTCCTCCCCTTCTAACTCAGTGTTACTGCTACTGTGTTTGATGGAGGGCTTGGGATGTCCTCTTGGTTCTGGTTCTGCACTTTCAGCAGTGAATCGACACTCAGAAAAGTCCATGATTAATTTTCCATCTCTATTGTCTGTTTCTGTGCAAATTTTTAAGTTTCCTCCTGAATCTCCTGAGTTTGCTTCACTGTGTTTGGATATATCCACCTCCTCTGCCGGCTCCTCTGGGCTGCTGATCTGAGGAGCCGAGACAGATTTCGTCAGTTTGGTAAGCTCCACTTCCCTCTCCTCTTCCTCAAAGGGCAAAGAGCTGATGGATGTAAGCGATGCTTGGATCCCACTGGGCAAGCTGGTATTGCTTTCTGTGTGGCCACCCTCCAGGGAATTTCGGTGGATGGCATGCCTTCGTACCAAGTGGTGCAGGATCTCTCGATCGCTGGGCAGCTCCAGTGCCCGGCTACGAGCATCAGACCATGCCACTGAACTTGGTTCACTTTCAATGCCTGAATCAGATATTATAGAGGAGGATCTTTTTATAACCCCCGACATCAGGGTAAATTCTTCACACTCCTCACCTCGTTGCTCCTTTGTGAACAATTTCAGTTCAAAGTTGTGTGTGGGCAAAGGTTTCAAAGCAGGGAGCAGAGCCTTGGTGTCTGAATCTCCTGTTTTTTCAAGACTGGTTAATTCATTCAGTGCAAACTCAGAAGAAGTAAAATTATTCTCGGGATGACTAGATTCGACTATTTTATGCATTTCAGTCCTGTCTTCCAAGCCATCAGTTCCACATGCTCCACACTCATACTGAGCACTAACAATTAACACAGGCTCACTTTTGTGGGAATCCTTATTGCTAGGTTTCGTATCTCCATAGGTGACATCCGCCACAAGCCTACTGTCTTTTAATAAAACTTCCTTGGGTGTTTTGAAGTCTTCTGATGTGCATTCTGTATTGCCTGGCTCTGAGTCAGAAGTAGTTTCCTTACTTGAAATAGAAATATTTTCAGGTTTCCTTTGGGCTTCTTTGTTCGTTGTACATACCTGAGATGCGGAGTGGTGGTTCAAACCCTTAGCTGTATGAGCAGCACCTTCAGTACCACTGTATATGCAGGAGGGATTCCCTTTTATCCTGTCTGTGTGTATTAGCAAAGTCCCTTTCCCAAAGTCTCCTTTCATTACTGCAGTGACATCATTTGATTCAAAACTTTCGTTGTCATCTATTACATCCATTTGGGTGTTTGCAGGAACCTCAAAATCTGGGAAAGTTTCCAAATTCTGATCTGAAAGAGAGAAAGAGAGAAAGAGGGAAAGAGAGAAAGAGGGAAAGAGAGAGGGGGGGAGAGAGAGAGAGAGAGAGAGAAAGAAAGAAGAGGGAAAGAGAGGAAGGAAGGAAGGAAGGAAGGAAGGAAGGAAGGAAGGAAGGAAGGAAGGAAGGAAGGAAGGAAGGAAGGAAGGAAGGAAGGAAGGAAGGAAGGAAGGAAGGAAGGAAGGAAGGAAGAAAGAAAGAAAGAAAGAAAGAAAGAAAGAAAGGAAGAAAGAAAGAAAGAAAGGAAGAAAGAAAGGAAGAAAGGAAGAAAGGAAGAAAGAAAGAAAGAAAGAAAGAAAGAAAGAAAGAAAGAAAGAAAGAAAGAAAGAAAGAAAGAAAGAAAGAAAGAAAGAAAGAAAGAAAGAAAGAAAGAAAGAAAGAAAGAAAGAAAGAAAGAAAGAAAGAAAAGAAAAGAAAAGAAAAGAAAAGAAGTAGTATCTGCAAGAGCACAACAAATTACCCTAGGGTGATGTGGGACTTCAAAAGGTGGTTGTAAGGCCTAAAAATTATTTATATTTATATTATATAAATTACACATACATTGGAGGCATATTAAAAATGCAAATGCCAGAATGCATTTAACTAGAATTATACTCACTGAACAGTTACAGTGAGGTCAAAGTAGACAATATCCATAAAATATATTTTCCTTAGTATAACTGTATCTAAACTGCTAGTTTTTACAGCATAAGTAAGCAAAACCAAGCTGACACTTCTTTTTATTCCTGCTGTCCTACAACGTTGTTTATAGTATAGCTCTTGCTTGTGAGTCAGTTTAATACTCAGTTTAATAGTTTAAATATCTCTAATGAGCATTGTCCAAATTTAGGGAGTTGACTAATTCTAGAAGAGTGGGAATTTTGGACCACAGGCCATATTTACTGGACTATGGCCACCTAGAATATTAATACATATTGATTCCTTGCTAATCTTAATAATTGAGTAAACAAATAAAAAGAAGAAAGGGAACCAAGGCCTATGAGGTTTCACTACAAATCTGTGGAACTAAATAATTTTTTAATTAAAAGTTTGATTCGGGTACTCAAGTGGAAAATATTTTTTTGGAAAGCAATGCTGTGTTGGGCTTTTTGCCGAGATTGTCCTTTTTGTTCTGAATTTCCTACCACTAGATGTCACACTGGAGATGAAATTCGTAGTGCTGTTTTTCCTTTAAATTTGTACGGTAACAAAAATCCAGAAGATTTTGCCTCCAGCTCTTGTAACTAAACAGCTTACATTGAAGATGAAAAATATGAATCTACAGGAAACACCCTAGTTTGCTAGAGAAAACAGATTTTTCTAGTTTGCTGGGGAAAGCAGATGAATTCAGCTATATTACATAGTATACCACATACTGATTCAAGCCAGAGTGAGCCCAAGGGATGGGAAATCGCTTACCTTGGGCTGGGGAAGTGAACCTCCCTCAGCACAAGCTGTTTCACTCACCTTTGCAAGGCATATCCATGTACCTATCTTCAAAGATAACTGGGAGCGTGTTCCAGTCCCCATCGATGTCGAGGCATTCTGCTGGAAGCGGGGGCATGCTGGTGAAGTACTCTGAATTACGAATTTCTGTAGAAATCTGTCCATGACTTTGGATCCTGGCAGCAAAGTACAAAAGAAATTGAGTGTTTGAGTAGTCACTGTGCTGTTTCTCCATGACCCCTGCAAGCCCAGCAGCAAAGCTGGATGTGTAGGCAGAAGACAGAGGCAATGTGCTTAAAACAAGAGGAGGCAGTACTGCATGATGAGGGGGTACCCAGCCCTCCTAGGAGGTTTCCCATGAGTTGATTTCTATCTCTCAGTTAGAGAAACCTACAACTTGCACACTACCTCACTGCAAAACCCCTGTCTTTTTGAAAATTTTCCAGATGTCTCTGCTACAGGCTCCTGTTAGCTACCATAACTCATTGCTGCCCTCCCCGGGGTCACTGCTGCTGGCTGAGACTGGATCCTTCAGCTGGCTTCCTGGTCAAGAAAAGAGGTCTCTCTGGCTGTGGCAACAGTTACAAAACACAGATGCAGGAAGCAGTAATCAAAAATTTGGTTGAGCAGTACAGGGAGAAAGAAGGCCAAGAAGGATGCATGGCAGGCCCTCTATCTCACTTATACCAGCCCACAGAGCACTGCAATATCTCACATACGTATGCATCTGGAAGAGCTACGACACATGAGTTCAGCCACTGCCTGTTGGCAGAATTAGAATAACTGTCTGTTTCCATCTTTTGGGCCATGTAAAATCATACCTGGTTTTCGTCAGTGAATGTGACATTAAACTGGCACACAAATGTGGGTTCAGCTATAATAAATACAATAATTTTTAGTTCTGATGAGCTTTCTTATGTAATCATCTTCCTCAAAAAATGGGGAAAACAGCAACTACAAAGTTTGTTTATTTGTGTTGACTCTTTGTAGAATTAATCTGTTTATCCTAAGGAATAAAGGGGAAGGCAACAAGCTTTTCATAGATGGTCAGCTGGAAGCACTTCTGCACAGATCCCATAGGACAGCACAATGGCAATATTTCACATGTTCATTGGCAAAAGGCAGGTAATCATCATGTGGAAGTTAACTGGAAAAAAACTCACTTTACAATTTATGAAGCAAAACTCAAACATCAAGTTTGTAATTCATGCTAGTATGGAAGATTCCTATGTCCAGACACAAATAACTTGTTCAGACCAGCATACCAGATTCAAGTTCAGAACATAATTGTTGCTTTCTATCCTTTGCTCTTACTTGTAGGCCAGTTATTTTTTCCTCAGAGATAAACAAGTCGTTGGTTGCTAGAACATGACTCAGACAGGAGTCACAAACAACTAACTGCTCAATATTGCCTGCAGCAGCACCACCTGGATGTTTAGAGTTAGCTCTTAGCAGCATAATAAAGTTCTCACTGACACATTAATTAATAGCATCAGCATTTTACTAAAGACTACGTGTAAAAATAATAAACCCAACTTGCTTTGAGACCAATCTCAGGCACAAAAGATGAATTATTGATATTGAAAGGTGTGAGAAAAAATATTTTTTCTCTAAAATGTTGGGAGGTTATGTCGCCTGCTAGAGGCTCCCACCCTGTGTGACACCCAACCTATTGAAAATGGTGTGTCCTCTTCTGTCTAAGCAGTCAAATGCTGCCAGGCATGTAGGTACATGGCCTCACAAAGAACTCACAGCAACAGTATGGGAGGCAAAAATAAAGCTCCTGTCTGGTAAGAAGGGAGAAATAACTGGGGGAAAAGACTGTTACTGTTGGAGGTGGTTGTACAGCACCTGGCATGCTGAGAACTGATCTCACCTGGCGACTCTGTGAACCCGACTAATACTCCCTACTGTCATCCCCCCCATTAATAATACTCTGGCAGCCAAGGCTCTCTTTTTCCAACTACATCATCTAGCAAAAATAAAAAAGAAAACATGACTTTGTCATGAGGCCTGTATAGACCAAATTTACTACATAGACCAACTTTTAAATTTTGTAAACTATTTTACTTTTTATTTTACTCAGTCTTCTTGAAAATCACTGAGGAAAAATAAGTTTGTCTGAGGAAATGGGCTAGTTCTGTGGCTGCCTGGAGAAACAAAAGCACTTCATGCAATTAGGCTTCCCCTGTGCAGGGTTATGCTTGCTTGAATGGGGCCATGAGTGTCTGTGCCCTCACCCCAGGCTCTTGACATGGGGTTCTCCTTGTACATAGCTCACTTAAAACCTGACATGGGAGGTCTAGGTGAGCACAGCTGGGCCCCTGCAGCTATGGTGATGATCTAATTTGGCAGAACAAGGTAGCCTTGTACAACACATTCACTAATGAAGTCATGGCCCCTTCCATCAACACTGAATCAGCCCTAAAGTCCTTAGTGACAGCTCTGAAAAAGTGATTTTCTTCTTTGCACTAGGTCAGAAACAGATGGCTCACTTAAGCTTTATCATTGTGACAGGACCTGATGTCGTGGTCTTTAAGCCCCTTCTGAAAGATGGGTTTCTACACTGGTAATGCTGTGGTCCTCCCATGGTGACAGGCTGTTTCATTGGACAAATAGTCTGAATATTCCTTGTTACTCATAAATTCAAATCGGAGCATCTTTGAACTCTGCCTTCAGGGGTCAGGTCCTGAGTATTGTCCATGTGCTCCACTTGGGATCATTGGCTAAAACTGAAGGCAGGATTTGTCCTGGTGTAGCTTTAAAACTGGCTCCTCATACTGCACATCTTGGTTCCAAGCAAGAAGGGTCAAGCAGAAGGAAATACTTACCTTGCCAATGCTTTATAGCAATTTGTTATGAATGCAGCCCAGCGCAGTGTTTGTTTTCCCAGACTGTTTTGCACTGTTGATTCTTGGTCAATTAATTATAAGCCTTGAGCTCACATCATTCCCATGGTTCCTTCAGCTAATGTGGTGGTATTTCCCATTCCTGTCCTCCACTGCTGCATCTAATGAACATCCACAGCTTTGCACTGGCTGTTTAATGTTCCTGTCTGCATTTAAGGTTCCTTTCGGCTATAGAAAGTAGGGCTGGACTAAACACCAGAAGAAATCCATAACTGCCCACTCCCAAAAATATATATTAGAGATGGTAAAAAGCAAATTTTGAAATGTTAGTCTTTTGCTGCTTGTCAGCATTTATTTCACATTAAAAATATGAGTACTGGCTCTGGTGTAGTGGGTTTAGGAAGTTAACTGAAGAAAGATATAAAAAAATATTTCTGCCTGCCCTGAGGCTGGTGATGTTGGTGGACATATGCTCTGAGGAGAAATGCACCCAATTGCAACTAAGAAGAGAGGTGGGGAAAGAGGATGTCCTGCATTGTATCCCTAGATTATAGGAACATTGAAATTAATGATTTCTGGGGCCTGATCAGAGTCACTTACTTTTGATGCTGATTTCAATGGTTTTACAATATGGAGTTAGAACAGACTCAGTGACTTCTTTCAAACCAAACTCCCTATCAAGCAGAAAAAGACTTTGGTCTTGATTGCAAAGTGTTTTAAACTACATTTTCAGTTTTCCAGTGACAGGGAAGGGTTAATTGTTTACTCACAGGCCTTCCTGGAAAGTGAGCACAGCAAGTTTCTGGTGCTCGGTGTAGAAGAAGGCTTCTGAGAATCTCCTCACCTGAGGGAGAAACACACAAGTTAAATCTAAGATCTGCTGAAAGATGCCAAGTACAATGAGGCTGATACAGAGCAGTGACTGTCAGGACCAGATTCCTTAGTACGCTCTGTCTGCCTTACACCACTGTGGTGACAAAAAAACCAAAGAGCTCAAATCTGTTTCACTTTCCCAGTCCAGCACAAAGCAGCTGGTGTTGTTGCATATTTTGCTGGGAGGCAAGATGTGTCCCTTGACAGTAAATCAAGATTTGCTTATGTGCACTTCTAACTACTTTTCTAAAAGCTGTCAAATTTACCATTTTCCCCTGTATTCTTGAAGTGGGGAAATTTTCTTCCTTTCCCACTGTGCAAACAATATAGCAGCAGTGGAGTGAGTTACTAAATTAGAACAATTCATAACTGATGATCTCTTCTATGGGAACATCCACAGTGACTCCCAAGAGAATGAAGGAAGTCTCATATATCATCCCAGAGGAGAGTAAGACCTATCATGGTAGGAGCACATCTGCCTATGTCATAATAATTACAAATGAGAGCTCTTCAAATCTCTTCATGGACATCAGATCTGTTCAGTGTTGGATAATCAATTACAAAAGAGCCACAGATCTGAAGTGGCTGGCAGAGCACAGAGTGTGGAATTCACTACAAAAAAATATCGGTACTGCTATCTGCCTTGGAGTAAGCTTTGAGTTTAAATGAATCAAGTGCAATATGCAATCAAATGTACTAAGCTGTTAAACTACAGCCCATAGATTACTAATAATTTTTGTAAAAATGACCTCTGTTACAGTGTCAGAAAGTGGCAGCGAGAAGTATATGTCATAGCATCTTGACATCTCCGTAAATCCCAGCTGTGCTTTATCAAATGGCCTTTCTGAAAAAAAGGACTAGCATCCTTTCAAAAAGACTGTAACATAATAGTATGACTTTTCATCTGGGGCTCTCAAACTGTTTTCCAGAGATGGGAAAGCGTCATTAGACACTGTTTATATGGGGAGGAACTGAAGCTCACAAAGGTAAGTAATTTGCCAAAAGTCAAGCAGGCAGTTGGCATCAGTTAAGCCGGGAACAAACCACAGGCTGGGATTCACCTTGCTGGAGCTGGGAACATACACAGTTGGGTCCTTTGGCTGAAAGCCACACAGCTTCTCTCAGAGTCAAGGGAGACCTAGTCAAATTAACCAGGGGAGTCTCAGCTTCAGTCACATCTTCCTGAATTTTATGCTTCCTTTTTGCAAACTCAACCATGCTCTCAGGGAGAGAAACCAGAGGGTTGTTCTCATCACTCTGGAGAGTAACCAGACCTCCACTGACTTTGACAGGAACCAGAACATAAGCTGAGATGTCAATACATACACTGTAGACTCCTAAAGCTAACCAAGGTGAATCCTACCCTTTTCTCTGTCCCTAATCTAATCATTAGATCAGACTATGAGTTCAGCTCAGGTGATGTGCAGAACAATGACCAAAAACGTCCTAATGGAAGACACAGCACTTGCTGAACCAATCAGATAAGCACCTCCTGTTCCATGTCTGATTGTGGTGTTCAAAGTGCACTCATTTTACACAGGATCCCATAAAAGCAACAGCCTTCATTCGAGAAATTGAAATCTGTAATTTCAAATCCTGGGCTTCACTTCTTCTTCACCTCTTGTCCTTCTCACCCCATTTCAAGTAAATATTCATATAGGCAGAACAGTATTGGAAATATATATCCAGATAAATCATTAACATCTATCAGGAGGTTACCATTACTGAACTTGCTTTGAACATCTCAACATTACCCTTAGCATGTGATGTTCCTGAGTCAGATAAGCTGTGACTTCTGGATGGAGCGTTGCCACCTCCAGGAACTGGGTCCACAGGGCCAGGAGGTGTGAGCAAAGCCAAGCAAGGTCCTTGCTTATCTGTTCTGCTATCTTCTCTGGATTGCTCAGCAGCTGGAGGAGGTAAAGGACATTTGGAGATCAAGGCAGTGTCACGAAGGAAAATCAGTTCATATGTTAGATTAAGTCCTTTTAGGAACAACAAAAAAAATTTCCACTTGATTTAAAATTATTATTAAAACTACTATCTTCAGTTATTTTACCTCAAATAAAGATGGTGAGACTTTTGCTTTTATGCTTTAAAAGCCACATATTTTAGCGCAAAAGGTCTCAGCTACACAACTGGAGAGCAAGAAGTAGGAACAGCCTCAATTTTTGCAGACGCTTCACTGCAGACGTACTAATATGGGAAAAAAATCAAAGTGTGTCCCAAATTATCCACCAGATGGTGCTGAAATAATAAACCATGGCCCATCATCTCCTTTCTGATAGCAAAATAAACCTTCTCAGCCATGTCACACTAGGATACCACATGGGTGATTGGGCTGGGTTGGGGGGAACACGAACAGCAAACCCGAAACCAAAACACTGTGTACTCAACATATGATGAGGACAGACATCCCACAGCCTGCTGCTGCTTCGTTCCCACGCTAGGACATGATGGGGCCCTCTGTGCCCTCCAGCTTTAGGCTGCAATTCTGCACTAAAGCTGTGCCGCCTGGAAGTGCATGTCAGCAGCAAAGTCTCTCCATATCAATATCCCTCATTTCACAGTTTCTTTAACAAGAGGCAGACATGGCATTTTACCACCATGTTTTGGGACAAAGAGTACGGAACTGAGCCTTCATCTATTCCTAGTGTCCCTACTTGCTCCCATGAAACCAGTAATATTACCAGTAAGACTCCAGTAATAATACCAGAGGAATTGCTTATCAGTTCTTGGCCAGGTCTTAGTTTGGTTAGGACTGTAGTCTAGCTGAAAGTCTGCTTATTTTTCACATTTTATTATTCAGGTAGTTTCCAGATTGGTGACACTGCAAACTAAGCCATGATTTAAATCAAATTGTCTGTGTGAGAGAGAGAGAAACAGAGAAAACGCGTGTGTGGACAACACAGATATTGTCATTGTTTGGGTGCTATTTTGTTTTAATGACTTGTCCAAAATGGCACAAGCTCCAGTACCCATTCTGGTACTGCAAAAATCAGTGGATACTGGTGGAAAAAAATCCTGCACAAACACGTCTCCATGCAGTCAGGGCACTACTTTATTTACTGCACTCAATTTTATATCCTATATGTCAATTTTATTTTTTTTTTAATTTAGTCAGTAAGCTGCCTCTTACATCATAAACTGAAAGCACAGTCTTCAAAGGGGATGCATTATTAATGCAAGCCATACTAGGAATAGGTGTATGATGGCTATTTGTCTAGTTTATTGCTCCTCGAAGGAAGGAAGGAAGGAAGGAAGGAAGGAAGGAAGGAAGGAAGGAAGGAAGGAAGGAAGGAAGGAAGGAAGGAAGGAAGGAAGGAAGGAAAAGACAATGCTTACTTCTAACTATGAGAGTCTCACTGCACTGCCACCATACGAAGGACTAGAGCTTGGAAACACTAGTGATGCAGGTCAAATCCCAGGGACTCAGTTCCTCAAAGCAAAACCCAGCAATTAAAATGATCACCAAATGTGATTCTGGCTACTCCATTCACATACCTGCTGCTGGGCTGTTCCCTGTGACTGCACCTTTCAAACCCTGCTCAGGGTAGCCTGGCTTTAACAACACTGTCACGCAAAACAAATTGAGAGGTTTTTTGACGAGTCATTTTTCCTTGTTTGGTTACAAATCAGTATAAAAATACAAATGTATTTTTACAATTGAAAAAAAATATATTCCTTCCACTTTCTCCTGCATTGAGTGTCTGCTCTGTTCTTGGTTTCAGTAGAAAGCCATGGCAGGTTAAACTCAGTTTGGTTTTTTTTCTTTTTTATTTGTATTTAATTTTCAAAATGGCCTTGGCTCTGGTAACACAGTGGTAATGGGACACTAACCCCACAGGCTTCTTTCTTTATGGTTTTTAATAGCAATTTTCTTCCTTTATAAATTACTGGATTTTGTATGTTTGGCTGAGAAGAAATAGTTTCAGTTCACATACTCCTAGAGATAAAATACTGGAAGAGCATTGCCAGAACTAATCTGAACACCATACAGAGGTATATACAACTGTCATACAACAGCATGGCTTCATGAAAGACAGGTCCTGCCTGACCAACCTCATTTCCTTCTATGACCAGGTGATCCGACTAGTGAATGAGGGAAAGGCTGTGGATGTTGTATACCTGGACTGGAGCAAAGCCTTTGATACTGTCTCCCACAGCATCCTCCTAGAGAAGCTGGCGGCTCATGGCTTGGATGGGTGTACTCTTCACTGGGTAAAAAACTGACTGGATGGGTGGGCCTAAAGAGTTGTGGTGAATGGAGTTGGCATGACATGTGGTGAATGGAGGTGAATACAGTTGGCAGCCAGTCACAAGTGGTGTTCCCCAGGGCTCAGTTTTGGGGCCAGTCTTGTTTTTTATGTTTATCAATGATCTGGATGACGGGATCGAGTGCACCCCCAGGAATTTTGCAGACGACACCAAGTTCAGTGGGAATGTTGGTCTGCTTAAGGGTAGGAAGGCTCTGCAGAGGGATCTGGACAGGCTGGATCGATGGGCTGAGATCAACTGTATGAGGTTCAACAAGGCCAAGTGCTGGGTCCTGCACTTGGGTCACAACAAATCCATGAGATGCTATGAGCTTGGGGAAGAGTGGTTGGAGAGCTGCCTGAAGGAAAAGGACCTGGGGCTGTTGATCTACATCTGCCTGAACATGAGCCAGGAGTATGCCCAGGTGGCCAAAAAGGCCAACAGCATCCTGGCTGGTATTAGCAATAGCGTGGCCAGCAGGAGCAAGGCAGTGATCGTGCCCCTGTACTCAGCACTGGTGAGATTGTTCCTTGAATACTGTGTTCAGTTTTGGGCCCCTCAGTACAAGAAAGACATTGCAATACTGGAGCGTGTCCAAAGAAGAGCAACGAAGCTGGTGAAGGGTCTAAAGCACCATAACAGAAGTTTTCTGAGGAGCTGTTGAGGGAGCTGAGGTTGTTTAGTGTGGAGAAGACGAGGCTGAGGGGAGACCTCATCGCTCTCTCCAACTACCTGAAAGGAGGTTGTAGTGAGGTGGGTGTTGGTCTCCTCTCCCAAGTAGCAGGTGATAGGACAGAAAGAAATGGCCTCAAGTTGCACCAGGTGAGGATTAGATTGGATATTAGGAAGAATTTCTTCACTGAAAACATTATTAAGCACTGGAACAGGCTGCCCAGAGAAATGGTTGAGTGACCATCCCTGGAGGTATTTAAATGATGTGTGGATGTGGTTTTTAAGGGACGTGGTTTGGTGATGGACTTGGCAGTGTTAGGATAATGGTTGGACTTGATGATCTTAAGGGTCTTTTCCAACCTAAACATTTCTATGATTCTATGACTTAAGCACTTACACTGGAGTGATGGCCAATGCTGCACCTATATTCCACCAATAATGTACAAGATCTCAACATTTATTTGTTGCAAATTCACTGTCTTTATCATCAAATTATGCACAGATGGATAGAAAACTATCATCCCAGGATGATAATGCAAAATGTTTTCATCATGTACAGGAAAACCAAATTTTTTATAACACCCCAGAGAAATAGCTGTTCTAGCTGTTGTGTTTCACCTATCTGTTGCTATGCTGTTCCCAGCAGCTTTCAGAGAACAGTCAGAGCAGTCTGGCTTTATTAATATTGCCCTGAAAAAACAAGCTAATAAGTTTTTTGGGAGAACAAGAATTGAGCAGGAATTAGAAAATACAGATAAATTAATGCTGACATTTTCTGATATGTGCCAAGCCAATGTGGATTTTCCCAGACTCATAGAAAAGAAGTCCAAAGGAGACTCTAGATCTTGTTGTCTGACCTCCTATAACCTTACAGCTTCTAAATCTAGTAGAGCTGAGCCCAATAACTTATGTTTCTCTTTAATCAAATTTATATGAAATCAGGTTGCTTGCAAAGTATCCAAGTCATGACTTAATTTTACAAATTTGCCATTTCAAATATCTTTCACCCATGGCTGACAAATATTAGCCCACCATTCGTAAGTGGAACGTCAATGGACTTCCTGTTTGGTTTGGCTCCCCGTTCTCTCTGTTAATTGTTATTTTGTCATTCTTCGCTATGGCTGTCTCTGCTGCTTATAAACCAAGCAAATAAAATCTAGTAAATGTCTGATTATAAAGCTTTTCCTCAGTGATCAGCTGATGCTTGCATTTCTTCTTGGCATCCTTGATGACTTCTCTGTGTCTGACTTGAAATAAACATGGTTGAAGCAAGTTCAAGGGAGTAGTTCAGTCACTTCTGTGTCCAAATCACTTTTTTTCTCCCATGAGCCTCCCTACATATTTAGGAATTCTTATTTGAAAAGAGATAGTTGTACAACCTGCCGAAGTACCTTTTGTCCTGTCAGCATCAAAGCTGTAATTACAACTTATCCCCAAATAACGTTTTTCTGCATACTCTGATACTCAGGGCTAGGCTCACTTAACAATGTTAAAGCAATCCAGCTGGTGACTTGTTAAAAGCGACAGAAACGTATTGTAAGTGCCTAATCAAAACTACGTTAAATTGTTGGTGGAAGAAAAACATTCAACAAACTTTCTGATGGCACCAAATTCCCTTTCTTCCCACTCTGATATGTGACTGGGTGGTCGCAGTGCACATGAAAACTGGACTTGAAAAATGTATGGGCAGATTCTGTTGAAGTAAATACCTGCAGCTCCGTGCAAAGCTGAGATAACGTCTCTTCCACAGATAGCTCCTCTAGGGAAAAAACACAAAGAAAAAGATCAGGTTTGAGAACAGTAAATGTGAAATGTTTATGTTCTGCTGTTTATTCTTGTGAGAAATAGACCATATGATAGTCTTACTCTCACAAACAATTTTCTGTTTGAAACCACAACCCACCTGGTACTGGTGCAGGTGTAGGTACAATTTCTGCTTGTGCAACCTGCACCACTAAATGTGTAGAAGTTCTGGAATGTTGTTGTCAGGAAAAAGACATCAGAATTTGGATTTTCGTTGTCTACCCTCGCTTTTACTAGAGGTTTGCTTAATAGCCTTTAGTATTTATGGCCAACTCCAGAACTGAACTCAAAGTCTGAGAAAATGGTGTGCAAGAAATGGTTCTCCCTATTGTGCTACACAGGACTGTGCAAGTGATACAAGATGTCTGACTAGTAAAAAATTGGGCATCTCCATAGTGCCTTGTGGAGCGTGAAGTACCTCTCCACTCCTACAGCAAGCAGCAGTGCTTTGATGTAGTCCTGAGAGAATCCAGCACAGGGACACTCCACTTTAAATGCACCACAGACTGTAAGGCAAAGGAGGACGTAAATCAACTCTCCAACTTTGGCAGCTTGATTTTGCAATGCGGAACTTTCTAATAGCATCCATAAAGAAACAAAACAGAACAACCAGCAGGCCAATATCCTCCTCAATCCCCAAATGACTCTTCTTAAATAGTACTAAGGAATGGGGAAGGACAGACTGAGATGTGTAGGACCTTGAAAAGACCCATCCTCAGCTTGTAAAATTTGGGAAACAATCATTCCCACTTTTAATGTCCAAACTAGGCTATTATTTTTTTCATATACTACCCAAGGAGCTAGAAAGAAAGGGTTAAGAAAGTCTTCAGAGATTTATAGTGTTCGATTTATCTTAATTATCTTTAGAAACCTATGACAAGATTAATCTGATCAATATAGAGGTTTACAACTGAATGAGTCATTTACATTCTCCCCCTGGTCAGTAAAGAAAAAAGAGCAAGTACAAGGTGTAGTTCATGCTATTCCAAGGAACGCACTACTTGTCATATAACATGTTTTATTGTGCTAAATGGGCTTGTTTCTCCCCAGTGATTGTGAGAAGACAGATATAAAAATTTGCTTCATATTCATCATACTGGGTGAATCTTACACGCCAAGATTTTGCTGCATTTTGCAACAGGCATCAGAAGATTAGCCTTAAAACTAAACCTTCAATATTTTCAGACTGTGAATAAAATGATGCAAATTACACTCTGCTCAAGAGGCTAAAAAGGGTATTTGCATTTAGCAAATTTGCATGCGTTACAACAAGTACATTTGCAAATTAAGTGCCTTCTTCAGTACCTGTATTCATTTGAAAACCAAGCTAATTTTATTTAGAAAGCCAGCATGTGCTCTGGGGTAGTGCTCGAGTTGTTGTCAACAAACCATATATAACTCTACCATCTCCCAACCTATAAGCCTGTCCAGGTGAGACACAAATCTATTATAGGTGCCTGATAATCAAGATGCCTGAAGCATGAGTTTCGTTGCATGTTGGATTCTGCCTGAGAGCTCTTAAGTTGCAAATAAAAATGCTGTGATTTTTTTTTCTCATAGCTGGATTGAATAACAGTGTGTGGTCTTCCCACCCTATGAGATTTAGGCTGTCTTGAAGGGAAATATATGTTGGGGAACAAGACACAAAGTGGAAAATAGGAACTATCAAGCCCATAAGCCTGTAAAGCATAATGTAATATGCTTGATAGTTCTTGTATACAAGCATTATACACTGAAACTGGAAAATGTTTTTTTTCTCCCTTTTTAAATCTGCTGGCCAATGCAATCGACTCTTCTAGTATAATTATCTCTGCAACATAACAGACTGATAAGTTCAAAACCTGTATACAGAAATACAAAGACACAAAAACACAGATGTGAAATCATGAGCCACATTCCTTGAATTCAAAGAAACAGGTGGGAGAGCAGGAATTAGTCAGGGATGTGCCTCATTTTCACAGAAGCTCATGCTGTCATTACAAACATGACTAAATACAAATTACAGAGCTCCATCCCACAAATCCAGCCAGCCAGCACTTGCATATTGGACCTAACAGGCCTGACCAGCCAAAAAGGTATTCTGCCAAAACCAGAAAATCTATTACACAATTGAATTAGGAAGAAAAGCAGGATAATGTTAAAAAGCAAGTTGTAATTATGTAATTGGCAGGAAAAAAAATACATTGCAAATTATATGTTTCAAAACACTCATATCACCTTTCAGATTTTTCTTTTCAGTTTTAAAAAAGATGTTTGCTCAAGAGAAAAGAAAAATGCTAGAGTCTTCCCCAGATTTCATGTCAATTCAGAACTGGAAGTTCAAGTCTTCAAAAAGCAACCGAGGCCAAAAATCACCAAAAGGCAAGTGTTTTGAGAAATCTATCAAAACTTATTAACCCTCAACACATCGGACCACATCCTAGAAGAGGATTTGCATAAGCTGAGAAGGCAGTGATCTCTAACAGTGTGCCAAAATCAACACTAATCAGAAAAAAGGGACTAAATCCTCTAAAATCTCTGAACAGTCCAAGAATTTTGGTACTAAAATGTGTATTGAAAATGCAGCACTGTAAAATATTGATTGATTTTAAACGTCTGTTCACTTACCCAACTTCAGCTGTGGTAAATCAGGAATCTCCTTCATTATGAGGGTGTAGTACATGTGAAGTCCACTTTGAGCACTCAGGAGCAGAAGACAGAGGTCCTTATGCCATTTGTATGCATGCTGCATGCAGTTTTCAGATGGGACATAAAAGCTGCCCTGCGTAACAAAAGTATCAAGAAAATAAAATACCGAGATTAAAATTCATGGTATCCATTTGTGCTAGAGGTTTCCACAGAAATCCGGTTGTGGGCATCCTTTCATTTCTAGTCAAGCAGTTGACACCAAAGAGAGATTTTAACCATCCCTACCTCCTAGCCACCTACGTAGCTAGATGTGTAATCATAATAGTATCTCATTCTACATGTAGATTTTGCCCAAACTGTACCAAAACTATTAGGTCCCAGCAATGCTGTTACATGTACAGAGACCTTCAGTCTAAAGAGTCCAACAGAGAAGTCCATCTCTGCCCTTCACACATGTCCCACTGTGTAGTCAATGTCTGCCCACAACATAGAGCTGTGCCAAACACACACTCTCCGCTACAGGAGAAGGGGTGAAAGGACTATAAAGATGGCTACACTCACTTTCCTTTTTCTTCATATCCTCTTATACCCATCTGCAAAGGTTGTAGCTTGACAGTATCATGGTATGCTTTGTTATGCATACTAGTGAAAAAAAAAATGCAGATGGCTTTGCTATCCTTTCAACAGATATAAGCCACTCTGTACTCCAGGGTCAATGTCTGGGCTAGCATATCTCTTGTGGGAGGAGATGTAATTGGACAGATCATAGCATGTTTATTACAAAAATTTACCAATCAACACATTTATACTTAGATAATAAGCTGAGTTTACGTTAGGGAGCCATAAATGAAAGGTTTTCACTTCTCCAAAATGACCACTTGTATAAATTACTCATATTTGAAATTTGCATTGCTCAGACTTAAAATACAACTGTTTAATAAACTGTGGTTTTGTGTCCAGGATTTCATGGAGAGTTGCAAGGAGTAGTACGACAACTATCAGTAACTGCTCATATTTCTGAGGTTTCTGTATGGATTTTATAATTTTTATCCAACAATGCAGTAGAAAGATGTGTGAGCATTTGCAGCCAATGATTATATCTGATTGTTGTTCCCCCAAACAGGAGTGAGTTATCTGTATTGCAGGAGAAGAAAGAGTTATGAAAACAGAGAAGTGAGAAAGCCACCCAGGTGCTCTGTCCTTGAACTCTATGAAACATCAAGTAAATTGAGAATACATCTAGATCTGCTTTTTACAGCATATGGGCTGCACAAAGGCACCAGGATGGTGCCTCATTGCATGGCTATGGAGAAACGTGAACAATTTGCAGACTGGGCCACTACTTATCACTGACGGGGTAAAAATACATCCTGCATCCCAACTAGGTACTGATTGCCTTTTCAGACACTGACAGTCCCAATAGCTATGCATCTCCAGGAGCAACAGTGAAGACTCACCAACCACACACCAATGCATCTCCCATTTTCCTCCCTTTGGCTTCCCTAAACCCAGTATTTCATGCCTCTTAGCTTGAGCTGCGATGTTTCCTTCAGCTTTCTCATGCAAAGCTTCAAGATGTTAACTAGCATTCTGTGTTAGACAAAATGAGGACTTGCTCATCTTGACCCACAGAGAAATGGCTGATGATAATTGATGGAGTTGTTTGTTCCTGGAAGGTTTCAAAACCTCCAGCCTCAGCATGGATCTATTTCACTCCCACCATGGAATACAGAAAAAGGAAGCATAAAGAAGTGGTGCTGGAAACAATAGAAAATTGGAAGTGGATTCAAATACAATGTCATGAAAAAATGTCTTCTCTTATAATCCATTGGTGTTTTTTCCAGGCAAAAATTACCCTGTGTTTAAATACTACACTGACAAGCAGAAATAAAAATATGAGATAATTTTATAGTTCATATCAATAGTATAACATGGTATTGTTGTGCAATACTACACTTTTATAGGTCTAGTTGCAGCCTTTCTTGGCATAGATTATTGTTAAAAACTAAAAATAAGAAGTAATAGCAAAACACAACTGCAGGTGGGCTCAGAAAATGTGCGAATTAAATATGTTGAAAATTTTTATCAATTAGCCCTGTTTTCAATTCTTTAGTGTTTGCCTGCTCTTCTTACGGTGCTTTTTCAAATTTGACCTCAGCTGAATTAATAACAATCCTTAGAGACCAGATAGTTCAACTTGCTGAATCACAGGGTTTAGGAGAGTATATTTTGCAAAGATTTACACAGTAGCAAAACATAAAATAGGCAAAGAATCATTATAAAAAAATAAAACCAGTTCATTGAGTGTTGTATGTTAGCAGCATAACTTGGCCATTACTGTAGAAATTTAGAATAATTTAGGCTGGAAGGGACTTCTGGAGATCATCTAGTCCAACTGTCTGCTTAAAACAGGTCTAATCAGATCACCGTAAATTATGGGTGATATACATTTGTGCACAGAGGGCTGAAAACATTGCTCCCAGATCTCCTTCCTCTTCGTGTCTCAGCTCTCTGGGAGGAATATCTGTGACAAAGAAAGCTGCTATGCTTTGAGAATACCGTTGCACTGTACATTCATAATTCGAGGCAATGCCAAACAGGCACAGGCCAGGCTGTGCCGCACACGAGTAAGAGGTCATATCATTAAGCTGAAGCATTTTGATGAAGCTGTATTAAATGGCAACTGACTTTGAAACTCTGTTGTTTAATGGGAACATCCATCCTAATTTGAAAAATCATCTTGTCAAAGTGGAAAGTGAGCCTGATAGAAAAAAGATGCCAAGCTCCAAATCGCAGGTCTTTCAGTGAATTAAAGACATTACTGCTCTCACAGGACTGTTTCTTCTGAAAGTTGTCACGCACATACAGGATTCAGAGCAGGACGTAACAGCGATTATTAAACCCACCTCAGGGACAGTTTAAGCTAATGTGAACTAAGGTCTGTGTATCCTCATCTGCAGGGACCCCAGCAGGGCAGGCATCTGTCAGATGATGCCATTATAAACTGCTGCAGCTAAATCAGCTTATCCGTCACTGTTCAGTAAGCTGAGAAATGTCAAGCAAGATCTTCCTTTGGGATGGCCTGAACATTGCAAACCTTCCACACTTGTTATTTTAATTGCATTTTCTTCTGTGCATTTATTTAGGTGGTCCTCTATTTCCTACGTTATAGCTTGAAACAAGGATTCAGACTACAATACTAACAAATCAGGTTCAGTAACAAACATGGTACATGCTATTCTAAGGAAAAACACTGCTGTAAACCTAGCAGTAAGGAAAAACAGTGGCTATAACCCATTAAACACCTACAAAGTGCTCAGCTTTCTAGGTTTCTTGAATCAGGAGGACAGATATCAGTTTATTTCTGATTAAGACAAAACTATTAAAACAAAAGTTCACACTGAAGCTGAAAATCCCAGCTTGCACAAAGCGTGATGGCTGCCCTGGGCTTGTAATATCCATTGTAAAAGTACATGATAGATTCTGTGTAATGATTCTCGTGACCTTTTGAGTTAATTCCTTTGGTCTACTGTTATTTTAATCTCATTAGTTTGTAAGTAGACAGATTTTTCTATGATAGTTGAAAACTGCATCTGCACTGATTTCCTTTTCCAAGACCTTCTCTGTATGTAACCATAGACAGTATCTCTGGTTTCTGCCCATTTCTACTTATGAAAATTTTGGGAGCAAATTAATGCCCGACATATCTTCACTTCAAGACTTACCACTTAAAGGTACTCTGATAGCAAAGATGGATAACAGATGCTTACAGTAGTGACACCAGAGAAGACTTCCACTGTGTCAATGTCATCAGAGGCAAAATAGATCAAGAAAGCCAAGATATGATGGAAGAAGAGGTAGTCAGAAAAACAATGCAAACAACCACAAATAATGCTGATAATTACAGACTCTGCAGTGATTTGCTTTAAGAACTGGGGTTTTTTTCCTGTGATATTTGAAAGAACATCAGCTGTATTGATCCCAGATGAAAAAAAAAAAGTCATCCCATCAGCTGCCAAATGAGATTATCTTCCAGCACCTATTTGATAAACTCAGCAATGAGACTAATTTTTACATTGAGCAACTTCTAGTAGGGAGGTAATAGGCATATTACCAAAACCTACAAATAGCAACCTCAAGAGAAGGAAAAGCTTTACTACCTTTGAAGACTGAACCAGTCCTATAACTGATAAATTTGAAAAGCTGGAGACAGGGATGTTGATAAGGTTGCATGTCGTCTAATCTCATATAAAGAATGTTATTTTGTTGTGCTCCCTAAACTAGAAGTGAGGCATCAAACTGAATGTACTATACTGAACGTAGAATCATAGAATCATTAAGGTTGGAAAGGACCCTTAAGATCATCAAGTCCAACCATTATCCTAACACTGCCAAGTCCACCACCAAACCACGTCCCTTAAAAACCACATCCACACATCATTTAAATACCTCCAGGGATGGTCACTCAACCATTTCTCTGGGCAGCCTGTTCCAGTGCTTAATAATGTTTTCAGTGAAGAAATTCTTCCTAATATCCAATCTAATCCTCACCTGGTGCAACTTGAGGCCATTTCTTTCTGTCCTATCACCTGCTACTTGGGAGAGGAGACCAACACCCACCTCACTACAACCTCCTTTCAGGTAGTTGGAGAGAGCGATGAGGTCTCCCCTCAGCCTCGTCTTCTCCACACTAAACAACCTCAGCTCCCTCAACAGCTCCTCAGAAAACTTCTGTTATGGTGCTTTAGACCCTTCACCAGCTTCGTTGCTCTTCTTTGGACACGCTCCAGTATTGCAATGTCTTTCTTGTACTGAGGGGCCCAAAACTGAACACAGTATTCAAGGAACAATCTCACCAGTGCTGAGTACAGGGGCACGATCACTGCCTTGCTCCTGCTGGCCACACTATTGCTAATACCAGCCAGGATGCTGTTGGCCTTTTTGGCCACCTGGGCATACTGCCGGCTCATGTTCAGGTGGCTGTCAACCAACAGCCCCAGGTCCTTTTCCTTCAGGCAGTTTTCCAGCCACTCTTCCCCAGCCCGTAGCATCTCATGGATTAGTTGTGACCCAAGGGCAGGACCCAGTACTTGGCCTTGTTGAGCCTCATACAGTTGATCTCAGCCCATCGATCCAGCCTGTCCAGATCCCTCTGCAGAGCCTTCCTACCCTCCAATCAGATCAACACTCCCATCTAATCTAGTGAGGGTGCACTCGATCCCCTCATCCAGATTATTGATAAGGATATTAAACAGCACTGGCCCCATTACTGATCCCTGGGGAACACCACTTGTTACTGGCCACTAACTGTATTTAACTCCATTCACCAGAACTCTTTGGGCCTGGCCATGCAGCCAGTTTTCTACCCAGCGAAGAGTATGCCCACTGAAACCATGAGCAGCCAGTTGCTCCAGGAGAACGATGTGGGAAATAGTGTCAAAGAATTTACTAAAGTCTAGGTAAATGTAAGAGAACAACCTCCCCCTTGGAAAGAACAGTTATTGTGTATGTTTAATTATCATGAATCTAGACTCCTTTAATATTTAACCTAAGCTTAGGGATGGCATATCTTGGCCACCTGCAATTATTCATTTAATCAAGGATCAGCATTCCTTTTAGAAGAAAATTATGGAAAGTTGGCAAGAGAAAATAGCCTTAAATTATCCTTGTGTAACACACAACCGTATATGGGGGGTACTTCATCTGTAAAGACCACCAAGACCCTGAAGAGAGCAAGGCATGTGCAGAACAATCTGATGCAGAGCCAAGAGGAGTGACTTAACACTATTATGCAACCTATGTAGATTAGAATTAATATGTATTAGATAAGTAGAATATGTATGGAATTATTGTATACATATAATGAAGTAGCTGGCTTTGGTGTGCTTGATTTGTGGAAAACCACTGAGCACCCAGGCTTGTGCAACCCTGAAATAAATTAGCAGTGTCTCTCCTGAATGTTTGATTATTGAATCATTGCACACTGGGCGACGAATCCACTTTTTGGACAACATAAACAACATCTGCAGCCTTTCCCTCATCCACTAAGGGGGCTATCTTGTCATAGAAGGAGATCAGGTTTCTCAGGCAGGACCTGCCTTTCATGAAGCCACGGTGACTGGGCCTGATCCCCTGCTTGTCCTGCATGTGCTGTGTGATGGCACTCAAGATAATCTGCTCCATAACCTTCCCTGGCACCAAGGTCAGACTGACAGGCCTGTAGTTCCCTGGATCCTCCTTCCAGCCCTTCTTGTATATGAGCGTCACATCTGCTATCCTCCAGTCAACTGGGACCTCCCTGGTTAGCCAGGACTGCTGATAAAGGATGGAGAGTGGCTTAGTGAGCACTTCCACCAGCTCCCTCAGTACCCTTGGGCGGATCCCATCTGGCCCCATAGACTTGTGTGTGTCTAAGTGGTGTAGCAGCTTCATTCTTCTCCCCTCTCTTCCAGTTCAAGGGGCTGCATACCCTGAAAACAACTGGTCTGTTAAAGACTGAGGCAAAGAAGGCATAAAGTACCTCAGCCTTTTCCTCATCCTCTGTTGCTAGTTTCCTCCCACATCCAATAAAGGATGGAGATTCTCCTTAGCGCTCCTTTTGTTGTGAATGTATTTAGAGAAACATTTGTTACTGCCTTTCACAGTAGTAGCCAATTAAGTTCTAGTTGGGGTTTTGCCTTTCTAATTTTCTCCCTGCATAGCCTCATAACATTCTTCTAATCCTCCTGAGTTGCCTACCCCTTCTTCCAAAGGTCATAAACCTCCCTTTTACTCCTGAGTTCCAGCCAAAGCTCTCTGTTCAGCCAGGCTGGTCGTCTTTGCCACTAGCTCATCCTATGGCACATGGGGATGACCTGATCCTGCACCTTTAAGACTTCCTTCTTGAAGAATGTCCAGCCTTCCTGGACTCCTTTGCCCTTCAGGCCTGCCTCCCAGGGGACTCTGTCAGGCAGTGTCCTGACAGGCCAAAGTCTGCCCTCTGGAAGTCCCAGGCAGCAGTTCTGCTGACCCCCCTCCTTACTTCTCCAAGAATCAAAAACTCTATCAATTTCGTGATATCTGTGCGCAGGAGGGCCTCCAGCAATCACATCACCACAGTCCTTCTCTGTTCGCAAAGGACAGGTCCAGCAGGGCACCTCCCCTGGTTGGCTCACTCACCAGCTGTGGCAGGAAGTTATCTCCCACATGCTCCAGGAACCTCCTAGACTGTTTCCTCTCTGCTGTGTTGTATTTCCAGCAGGCATCTGGTAAGTTGAAGTCCTCCATGAGAACAAGGGCTAGTGATTGTGAGACTTCTCCCAGCTGCTTATAGACTATTTCATCTGTCTCTTCATCCTGGCTGGGTGGTCTGTAACAGACTCCCACCATATCTGCGTTGTTGGCCTTCCCCAGGTTCTTACCCATAAATACTCGATCCCTTTCACAGAATCACAGAACCACAGAATGGCAGGGGTTGGATGGGACCTCTGGAGATTATCTTGTCCACCCCCTAAAAGGGGTTTCATCACACTGTCAAGCTCTAGACAGTCAAAACACTCCCTAACATATAGGGCTACCCCACTGCCTCTCCTTCCTTGCCTTTTCCTTCTGAAGGGTTTATAGCCAGCCATTGCAGCACTCCATTTGTGTGAGTGGTTCCACCACGTTTCTGTGACTGCAACTATATCATAGTTTTCCAGCTACACAATGGCTTCCAACTCCTCCTGTTTGTTGCCCATGCTGCGTGCACCAGTGTAGATGCGCTCCAGCTGGGCTATTAATCCTGCCACCTTTTTTGGGGGACAAAGCCCTAATTCCTATGTGATCGTCCTTACGTTCCCCCAGTTCAGGAAACCCTACTGCACAGTGTGCTAGAGCACTCTACAGCCGATCGTGCTTTCACCGGAGCTGCTCACCTCAGTGACTGAATAAATGTAAAATACTTCATAGTTCCTTGGTTCTCAGTGGCAACATACAGACATTAATTTTCCTGACATGTGAGCACATAAGTGCATACATTACATCAAAGAGGATATATCCCTTAAGGTATGTTTGCAGGGTGTCATGAAGAATCATGTACACATAGCCTTAATCTCTCTGTTTCTCAGTTTAATGAGGATGACATAAAGTGATGACATAAAGAAAAACCTAGTTAAATGCTAGATAAAAACAACTGCCTAGTGTTTTGGAAATGTAAAGGCTTCAGTTCAATTTGATCATGCTCTGCAAAGCTAGACTTCAACACTGGACTGTCACTGTCCCTTGTCCCTCTGTCCTCTAAGATGTTCTTCTTCTAGATCTACCCAGCCAAGTAAAACAGCCTATAAAATCAACAAACCCAAACAAACTAAACATTCTTAACAATATCCGTGCTGAATATATTTATATAAATCAGCCTTTTAAATGAATATATTTCCCATGTAATGCTCTTTTCAGTCAACAGATTTCTTCTGTAATTAGAGTGTATTACTTTATAAATGTACTTTTCCTTTATAACAAGAGAAAAGAAAATTACTTGAGAAAAGCAAACACTGTAATTAAATAAGGTTCATGCTAATTCATTATTCAAATCCAGAGACCAATTTGTGAATACCCACTTCCAGCATAATAAATCCATCTAATATCAAAAGGCACCAATTGGATTTTATGCTTTGTAATATACAGTAAGTTGCTTGTTTTTGTTTTGTATTAAATAATTTCACAAACTATGTTAACTATGTGTAATGTTCAACAGCACTAACAGTTGGTAAATTAGACCCTTTATGTTTAACCTAATTTGAAACAGCATTTCACAATTCAGATTCAAATTCAAATTGCTTGTCGAGAATTTTAAGATACTAAAAAGCCATTCCAGACTAAATAGACAAGTGTTGCAGCCTCCAACACTATTTCATTAGCAGGCAGAACTAGCCTACCTTGACTACTCTGGCAAAGATGTGGAGAACTGCTTGAAACAGAGGAATAAATCTTAGCATCCCAGGATGAATGCAGTTTCTGAGAGCACAGTGTCTGCCCATTTGTCTGCATGCCCACACTGGTCACATAATACATAAATATTATTCTAGCTTCAAACCCGCTGACCAAAGAGATTCTTCATCTCTACTTTGGAGACTGTTTTCAAAGGTGGGAGATTTCTGTTATTTGGTGGTTGGAAAGGAAATTATAGTTATGGCTTGAGCTAATATACTAGTGTTTACACCTCATAATTTTTTTTTTTAAGAAAGAGGATTAAAAGACAATAATTTATGGTAATTAGGGATATGACTGAAGCATAAAAGCAGAAGAATACTCTTTCACCTGTGTAGGAACACAAATGACAAAGAGAGATATTTGTATTTTATAGATAAAGAAAAAAATGCAAAACATGAAAGGCACCAGGACTTATACCATGCAGCTTATATTTTGCCAGTTATCTTATGCTTGTTAATTATTTCACGAACATTTATATCTGCAAAGTGTTAAAAAAACCCAACCAACCAACCAAAAAAACCCTAATATATTGGGAACTTCGCATCATGTAATGCTTGTATGTGAATCCAAGCTCCTGAACAAGACAGTTCATTGCTGTCCAGAGGATGATTAAAGTCTCCATTGCAAGGGTCCTTACAATAATATTTAGATGGGTCAGATGAGACTCCCTCAATTCTTGTTCTGCTGAATTCTTACACCAGCAGGCTGTGGTCCTGTGTGACCACTCCAGCACATGCATCATCCACTGTTATTGAGTACCTTAAACTACATATGAAACATCTCATTATCTCAACTGTTTTTGAAAGACTGTTCTAAAAAGACCTCTGCAGGAATACTTCCTATTGACCATCTGCAAGAGTCTTGTCTCTGTAGGTTTGGTCACTTTGGCATCAGGAACCTTTCATCAGAATCTCTGGGACAGCCAGATTGACCATGCAGGATGTTTGTCATGATACCAAAGCACAGAAGTTGTACCAGTCAACTTTCCTAGAAGCTGCTTGGAGGAATCTCTGGGTCAGATTAAAATTTCCACCCAGAAAAATTCTACAGCAATGACTTAATGCTGCTTCTAATTGCTGCCACCTTCTCTCAGATTGATCCATTATCTCATCCATATAGGTGACAAACTGAGGGGTTTCTGGACCACCAGTGGATTAATGCCTAAGTGTTCTGAGTGTCTATACAGTCACAGTGCTGACACCCCACCATTCAATAAATATAACTATAGGATGAACTTAAACTTCATATTTATAACACACTTATCACTTAAATTCATAGCTGTTGCCACCAATGATAAAATGCTTTATTTTAGAGAAGCTGACCAATGCTTTCAGAAGCATAATTTCCAGAAGATTCATATTACTTATATTGCGGTTAAGGCAGGGACCCTAATAAAAAGAGAAGGTCTGCTATATCTAGCACTCCACAGAGACAGGAAGCAAACATATATTTAGTAAATGGTTTCAATTATTTTAGTTTTTCATTTCTCCTGACCTTTGTTTCTCTCCATCCTTTAACCCTGTTTTTTATTTCTTGCTGAGAAACCAATAGTAGACCCACAGAGGTTCCCTTTTCATGTGATGGGCACACATGACTATGCATGTTGAGGGAGATATGATATATCCCTGTTAATCAAACCAGTGTTGTGAATGTAAAATCTACATCTTGAAAGAGGGTGCCAGTGGTGGGAGAAGGGCAAGTTCTTACCCTGTTTACTGAAACTGCTTGTATGTCAGAAATTATTTTTGTCTTAAAGAGGTTATCATGTAAATATGCTAAGCTGAACTCTAACAGAAGACCAAAGAGGCAAAGAATGTCTTCTTCTGAGCCCCAAAGCAGTGCCTATGGCAGAAATGACACGAAATCCAAAGGGAAAAATAATAACCTTGATAATTTAGAATTAAGTACTTTCAATGAGAAAGTTTCATGAGAAAAAACCAGAAAAATCCTGCATTTAGGTTGACTAATAATATTTTTATAAATATATACTGTATTTATTTAAAAAACTCTGTATTTATGCATACTTGTGTGTGTATAGATTTACATTTCCATTCAGCTATGGAAAAAACTCCAAACCAAAACAACTCCCCCTCATTAATTCACTCATCAATAGAAAATATCTTCTAGATCCCTGGGCCAGACAGTAAAAAATTACTGGCAAATCTGCAACCTTACCATAGTTCAAAGACATGAAAGTCCACAGTGGCCAACGTGCGGATGCCATTCTCTGGTGGCATACTCTGTCTTCTTAGCCTGGTTTCCTCAGCAAACACTGCATATTCAGTCATGCTGTCTGTGTTTGTGTCACTCCACCAGTAGGGCTCCCAGCAATTTTTCTAAATGGTGTCTGAATTTAGCCTCCTTTGAGAAATAGGAAGAAGTCCCCAAGACATTAAATGCCTAAAGGTGTGGTGAAAATAGGCAGCCAAGAAAGAAAGGGGACTTTAAATATTTGTCTAACAAAAAGACTGTAGACTACATATAACAGGCATGGTACACAAACATTCATCCTATCTGGCAGAAAAACAATACATCTCTGTGTTCCCCATCTGTCAGCAGCAGATCTGTGAAGACAATTTTCTTGAGAGATGGGTGACAACCACATAAGCCAGCTCCTATAAGCCTTATTCCTCTAATATCCACTAACAGGAAGACAACAGGCTTATGGGAGAAATAGTTACGGAAAATTGAGAAAATGTAGTACTTTCTATCAAACAAAGTGAAACCTAGAACCAAACTTGTAAGATAAAGAGATATATTGGATTAGGATGCACTTGAATGTCCATATTCTATCAACTTAATGTATTACCTTGCTTGTATTTATTTACTAGTCTGCTATATAATATGATGGTTCATTACCCAAAACTCTAAAAAAAAAATAATTAAATTAAAAAATAATTTTTTTTAAAAAATAATTATATTATATTTAGCTTTGATTTCTATGTCACTTGTAACTTGTCAAAAGTGTCAATAAAGGACAATACAAAGACATTGACAATATATTGAACTATTTATGCTCACTAAATCTGTTATGTAAGAAAATGTAGGTTGGTATTTCATAAATACAAGATACAATTTGACATTTATATTAACTCTTAGAGTTACTTTGACCAACCACTGGGATGATAATGCAGTAGAAAAAAAAATATTTGAGATTTAGTGAGTCAGATTTAGTGATAATTTATACTTCGTCCAAAATTAGCAGGAAGAAAATATTTTACTTGAGCCCCTTGAAAAACAGGAACCATCAGGTAGGTGGTAGAAGAGGTAGATGGTAGATGGTAGAACAGGTAGAAGAGAATTATCCTGGTCAGCTCTAATGGTTGTGTCTCAGGGTTTCAATACTGTAAGTTACTATTCAAAACAGAAGCTGTATGTTTCCTAATTACAAGTGGTTGAGAAAGAAGAAATCACCATGAAAATATTTGATAGGAAATTTTCCATCTAAAATACCATTCTTGTAAAATAAAAATGCTTCACAGATCACATTGATTTCCCTTAAAGTTCTTCTAGGAGAAAAATCTGGTAATGTCTCATATTGACACTCTTAAAACAAAACATTATGATTTTTCGCTTCAAATAAAAATTATTCTTTCATCAAGATCATATTCAGATAGCAGCATATTATACAGTTTAAAGGTCCAAAACAAAACAAAAATCTTTCTTCCATGCACAGGTGTTTTGGTTTGGTTTTCCAGATTTTTCTTTTAGGAGGCATTTCACAATGTTTAAATTCTATTCAATAGCAATGATGCCAAGTCCTGAAATCTCCTGAGCTTGTCTGAAGTCTATTTCCCACATCACTTTGAAAACTGAACCTAGTGTCTGGAGGTCAAGTTACATCCTATATATCATCACAGGTGTCTACAATCACGATGGCTCTTCGTGTAAAAACACACATAGGGTATTCTCTTGTCTTTAGACAATTCTGATTATGATGAATTTGAAGAAAAAAAATTCATTTCCTCCACCTGATCTCTATGGTTATACATCACCATAGAGAAAATTAAAGCCATAAAAACATTTCTTTAGCAGTAAATTAAGCACTTGGGAAGACATATCTTGAAAGTTAGAGCAGGTGTCTGACAGGAGACATGCTGCTTCTGAGATGAACAGTGAATCATCTGGCACAAGAAAAGTCATATGTTTTCCTTTCTCTTTGTTGGATATACATAAGAAAATGACACCTATTAATCCATATCTTCATCTTGCTATTATTAAGCCTGTGTAGAGAACATTCACAAAGCACAGTGAAGCATCCTTTGGTTAAGAGATGGTAAAGCAACACTGAATAATTATTTTATGGGACAAAAAAAGTGGTTGATTTTCAAACTGTTTGAAAAGAATTGTTTATGCAAGAGAGAGATCATCTTAGATCCATAGATAGAAAGACAGACATATATATATAATAGGTCTTTATATGTAATTTGGAATTTAATATTTGTAAATATACATACACACACACACAGTGTCAATTCTGACCTCCTAAACAAAATAACAGAGTGGAGACATCAAAAGGCCTTAGTACATTGTCCCTTCTCATTAAAGAGAGCCCATGCTGCTTACTCACAGATAAGGAAAGCAAATCCACTCCTTTGGCTGTGATCAAACAAGGACCCCTGAGCTGAAGAACTGCCTTGTTATTACACATCACTGCAGGCAGCAGGCATAAAGCCAGTCAAGTTTTAAAAGGACACTTGTTAACATATTTTTGTCTCTCCCACCTGTATGTACACACTCACACATACAGAAGGAGATCCTGTTCAGTGCATAACACAATTATGCCATTAGAACTGACGTTCAGGACAACAGAAAATACCAAAAATGTTTTGATTCAACTTTTATGCATAGCAACAGGGAAGGATACATTCAGCAGCTGCTCTGGCTGGGTTGTAGATGGCTTTATGCTATGTAATCATGCAGGTTAGCAGCTGGCACAAGAATTTTGGTCTTTGCATCAATGCTATGTACTGTCTGATACTAAATACATGAGTAAATGAAGAAATTAATACATAGGTGCTTCCCAGGATTTTATAGAATCCTAATAGTTTTGTTTTAAAAAGTTTGTAATTAATTACATAGGTGGCAATGACCAAAGCTTTAACACATACTCCAGTTTGCTCACAGAGGAATGGTGAGATTACTATCTAGCAAAACTTTTGTATTTGGGCAGTAAATATATCCAACTTAGCTTATCACTCTGGTCTCCACAGCACATAGAGAGAAACAGGCATTTTTGGAGCACAGTTCATCCCCTCTACTTCAAATGTTAATGTTATAATGCATCATTCCCTAGAAATGCTCCTTGATTTCCACAGACTCTGCATGAAGGAAAATTAAGCTAGAGGCTCACATGCAGACAACTGAGAGATGGGCAGAGAAGTTTCACCCATTACTTACTAAAAAAAATGAAAGTAATTAATACAGCTTTGAACTGTCCTTTCCTAGTGAACCTTGCATTTTAGGGCTTAGAGATAACAGAGCTTCTATTTTAATTTACTTTTTAAATTCACCAGCTTTTGGAGAAAGAATCAGGATTTAATTGGGGGGTTATATTTATGTCAGCCTGCAAATACTGAAATATCAATGGCAATAAAAACAACACATAAAGATTAACAGGCTCCGGTTTTAGATAGCGGTTGTCATCTATAAAATCTGAAGTGCATCATAAATAAGTCAGTACCATTTTCCATGTTTTACATTTCAGAAAACTAATGCTGAGAAAGATCACCTGAGCAACTCTTTTCAGGTGCAGGTAGAGGAAGACAACTGCAGGGCATCCTGAATTGGAATAGATATTTTCTTCCCTCAAACGGTATGAATGGTTCAGACATAATGATTTGGATTTTTCACCCGGCGGTAACTGCTGGCTGCAAGGAACTGACAACCAGTCCCAGGGCACGTATTTGTTTGGGTCTGTCATGGTTTTAGCTGGGATAGAGTTAGTTTTCTTCACTCCAGCTGGCATAGTGCTGTGCTTTGAACTTGGCATAAAAAAATGTTGAGATAACACACAGATGTTTTGGCTGTTGCTGGGTAGCACTTGTACCAGTCAAGGACTTTTCCAGCTTCCTGTGCTCTGCCGGGTGCACAAGAAGCCTGGAGAGGAGGGGGCACAGCTAAGAGAGCGGATTCGAACTGTCCAAAGGGATATTCCATAGCATGTAATGTCATGCCCAGTATGTTACCTGGGAGGGGCTGGCTGGGGGAGGGAGGCAGCAATCGCAGCTTGGGGATGGGCAGCGTCTGTCAGTGGGTGGTGAGCGGCTCTATCGTTTGTGTTTCTGTGGCTTTTTTTTTCCTTTTTTTCTTCCTTTTCCGTTTTATTATATTATCATTATTATTATTATCATAATCATTATTATAATTATTATTTTATTGTAATTATTAAACTGTGCTTATCTCAACCCACAAGTTCTTTTGCTTTTCCGATTTTCTTCCCCATCCCACAGGGGTGGGGGGAGTGAGCGAGCAGCTGCATGGTGTTTAGCTGCTGACTGAGGCTGAACCACGACAGGATCTAGTATAAGACTGGAATTCCTCTAACTTAGAGAAAAAGCAGGAACTGAAGGCACCTGAGATGGAAGTGGTGTGTAGGGAAGTGAAGGTCCCATCTTGCATTGTCCTCAGAGTGTTCCCTGCAGGAGGGTATGGGCATGGCTGATGCAGGAGTCAACTGAAGATACTTTGCCAGAGCTTGTGGGCTAGTTCAGACCTGACAAACAAATTAGTTAAAACCAGTTCTCTTGCAGATGCCATTTCTCTCATAGAGTTTGGCACGATATGCTATTTAACACAATGAACTTCTATCATACTGCATCCACTGAACTACTTGGCTCAGCGTTGCTTTCTGATGCAGACCCAGAGCAAATGGTCACTCTGAAATGCTCTTTATTTGATAAAAGCAACAGCGAGGACCACTGCTTCCTATTTAGAGATGCCAGGCTCTATTAAATACTGCCAGTCACTGCCGGAGAGAAAGTGACTTCAGGCTTGGATCTCTGTTCACATATGACTAGAGCTACAGGAAAAATTGATTTTACAGTTCGATGCCCAAACAAGGAAAAAAAGAATGTGCTACTTCAACTTAGAAAGAAAGTATTTCCTTGTTCAGAGTGAAATGAAACACCCTTCTTTTTTTTATTTTTTTAAAGACATTTTGATAGTGTTTGCAAGTTATCTAATTTTTGTGGCTTCACATTTCCAGACTTGTAACTTAGGTACCATAATAGACCTTGTACACCCTCTTAATGTGCTACAGGTGCAAGTTAAAACATACCTTAAACTCATCTGTACATTGTGAAGCTAAACAAATTGCCATGTGATGAATCAAGTAACATAACACAGGATGTCACAGCAATTTTTTAAGCTGGTGAACAGTAAACAGTACGATGGAGAGAGGATGTTCGTATAGAAAATATATTCCAACCTTCTATAGTACATGCCTATTTCACAGTTCCCCATAAAGGTGGTGAACGGAACTCAGCGATCACATCACCCCTTCCTATCTCTGACCACAGTATTTGGGCTCTCCCACTTGTTAAGAAAAAGTCATACCAATGGGCTACAACATATAAGAGGAGACCTAGGCTGACACTGCATCCTCTGCATGTCATTCAGTTTTGAGAAATAACCTGTTGCACTGCACTTATCCCACTGCTACTCCATTTAGGCTTCCTGAAATTAGGTTCCTTTTTTTGCCCTTCCAAACTGTTAACAGAAGTTGCCTCAAAAGTCAATATCACAGTGATCAAACATTTTATGAGTCTATTTTTAAGGTGGAGTATTGTCACTGGATTCAGAGAAAGAGGGTCCTGACTGATATCCTGCCAGTAACCACAGGCTCAACTCAGCAGTCTCATTAAAGAAATCTGCCTATAGAAACCAAGCTCTCTTTGTTTATGCAGCAGGTGATACCAATGAAAGCTTAGCCTGGGCCTAGTGAAATTTCCCAACAAACTGCGCTTGAGTTGTGTGATGACCTTGAGACAGCAGTACACAGAGCTGCCATTTTAAGCTTAAAAACCCCAACCACTTTGCATTCTGCTACTCTCTTAAAATAAAACTATATTCAGATACAAAGCAGAGTTAATTACTTCAAACACTGGAGCACCAACTTGTCATAAGATAAAGGATGGAGTTTTGGTGTTACTGCAGTCTGAAAAAATTGTTTGTTTTGACGACTGTGTTCCAAACCTGCAGGCTGAATAAAAGATATCAGTCAGGAAGTTCTGGTACTTACAACCCTGCTTGTATACATGTCGTGTCCAAGTTATACACAGCTGTAACTTGAGTTAGAGAAATGTATTTTAATTGAAGGGTGACCTCATTTGTCCAGCCCATTGACTATGTATCAGCATTACCTATCAGCTGAGCAGAGACAGAAAAAGCCCACAGCTAGCAAACAGGGAATTTGGTAACAAAGTGGTCATGGGTCCTGGTCTATGGCAAAAGAGAAGGAGAAATTAGATGGAGACATAAGACTGGAGTCTTACTTTGGAACATCTGTAATAAGAAATGGAAGGAGATGGATTGCTGGTTACTCCAAGTAGTAGTCTCTTTCTGCACCTCTTCTTTCATGACTAGTGTAAGACTTACAAGTTGAAATAGAATTTGCTTCTCAGATGTCATTGACATGAGTGTGTTTGACATTTGCGCAGAAAGAAAGATTCAAAAGCAAAGACAGGAATCCTCCTGTCCAAAGAAAGGAGTATATAAAGAACCAGGCAGGACAAAAATGCAGAAGGGATAGAAAAGTATTATAAAAATCAAGTCCCACTTAAATGAGGTGATGAATTTCCTCATTTCCTGTTCACATTTTGCAGGAAAGACCTCTTTAAGTCTGATGCTACCACTAGCAAAATCTGAGGACCATTATTCAAGCATCATGCAATGATATAAGAGATGTATCCTTGTCTTGGGGAACCTAGAATTCAAAAACGCCAGACAAAAAAATATAAAACCAAACCAACCAAAACCAAACAAAAAAAACCAAACAGAGAGAGACAAAACAGGATCTCTGTGCATTACAGCATTTGCTTGTACTCCCTACCAATCTAATGGCCTGAGCCTTTGCTCTAATCAAGACCCACTGGGATTAGCTGTGGGGAACATATATCTACTGTCTTGCAACATGGCCTGGTGACATCAAGAAGCAAAGAAGTCTTGCGAATTATTTTAATAGAAAGTGTATAGGGAATTGGAATTGGAATTTGTGATATGTTGTCATTCCTGCCTATGAACAGGCTGTTTATGAATTGTACTGTTTGCTTTTTAGACTACTTCTGCAGTTGGCCAAGATCACTTTGAATACTGTCATTCTACTCCCACTGGCTTGGCTTCTGAAGTTAGTTTTACAATAGGTATTATCTCAAAATAGGTTCCCAGTGGGTCATCTGGGTTCTTGATCACAGATAGTCTCATAGGATAGAAGGGATATGGTGCCAACCATGCCCACCCAAATCTATTCATTTGAGAACTTTGCCCAGAATTTAGTGTGGAGATCTCTATAATCAAAGCAGTTGCTGCATGCTGGTTAATTAGCTTTGTCTTCACAAATGGAGATAAAAATTAGAACAATCATAACACTATTTCTGATCTCTTCCTTAGCTTGGTAAATTTAAACATTAGGAATGCTGTCAAACCATGGCTAAAGAGGAAATATTTAGTTGTCTTTTGGCAGTGACAAAGTACTTCAACCTTTATGCATTCATTTTTTTTAAGCAGTTTGACATCTCGTTATTAAAGCAGATTTTCTATTTTGTTGTTTCTTTCAGTCCGTTACACAGCCACAGTGTACCAAGTAAGTTCTTGTAAGTCATATGCAGGTGGGAAGAAATCATATTTCTATTGATAGCACCATTATTTTTTATTATCACCTGCGAATGTTGTTGTATACCCCCCTCTTTCTACTAGGTTCATGATTGACTTCTCATTTTCCCCCAAAGATGTGAACAAAATATGCTGATTTGTATAGGCTCTGTCAAACGGGATCAGAACATAAGTCCAACAAGTCTTGCATTTTTCAACCCATCATACTTAAATGTTATCAAATACTGACTAAGGAGACAGAGGCAAACAAAGAAAAGAAAATCCAAACCTAAGCCCTGACAACTTCAGAAATCGCATACCTTCAGGCAAAGTCTTCCTCAAATTGCTCAAATATTAGTTTATGCCACAGCCCTCACACTTCCTATCCTTTCTGATCGAGGACTGTAGGAATTGTTAGTGCCGTCATTTTGCACAGTTGTGGCAAATCCTACAAAGTTCACAGAAGCACCTTCCAGCAACGTGTTACCCAGTTATCTTACAGTCTATAAAAATGGAGAAAAACAAAAGGATCGTTTTATTGGTTCTAAATATGCTATTTTTCAGGTTACCTGAATTTTGTCCATTATTGTATTGTGAAAAATAATCAGGAGATGATCTTTTGCAAGATTCTACTCCAAGTTTTATTGCAAAACCAAGTAAAGCAAATAAATTTCCATTCCTTTCCCAGTTATTTTGCTGAAGATAATTTTGTGGCTCAGAGACTTCCATCGTTCAGATGATTCAAGTTTTCAAAGTGACCAAATGAGATCCATTGGATTTTTCTCTTAGCAATGCCTCAAAACCTAGAGCATTACTTTATTTCAACCATTCACCCCCCAAAATAATAATTTACAGCCCTGGTTACAGGCACCTTTCTTCTTGCAAACAGTCCGCACAATAAATGCTCCACTTTGGCCTAGGTGCTATAATGCTGGTCTCTTTTTCTTTGATGTGGGGGGATGTGGTTTCTATGCCTTTTGCTGCCAGGAAACAGCTCAATGTCTAATGTTGTCATTATGCTCCATTCCTGAAGTCTTCACTTATGACACCCTCAGACAATGAATAATTTATAGCTCTTTGACATGCATGCAAACATACATCAAATTGCAAAGCCAATTATAAAACAATATACAGTCCTTTTTATCACTTCAGAAATCCACAATTTCTATTTTAACACTGAAACAGGAGTAATGGCTAATCAGAAACTTTCCTTGGTATGTTACTTTAAGGCAATTATATTAATTTGCTATAATTTACTGCAACAAAATTGGGAACTTTTGAATAGCTGGAGCTGTATAAATTTGCATAAGTATTACATTTTCACAGAGTCATTTTCCTAGCCCAGTAGATACCTCCTGTATTATGCATAGTACATGTACCAGCCCTCAAGTAATTTACACTCAAAGACAATCAAATTTCATGAGCCATGAGTAGCTTACCATTTAGTCTGTAGGCCATCATTTTATGGTTTTAAATAAAATACTTTTAGTGAGTTCAGTAAAGGAGAAAGAGGGTTTGACTGACAGCTATGGAGAGTCAAACTATTTTTTTACAAAAGAAATGCAATACTTAGAGCAGAAAAGGTGCTTTACCACCCCCAGGAACATGACAGCACTGCTTTGGAGGTACCCCTCTGTCCTGTTCAGGCTTTCACCTTTGCTTCTTATCAGCCAACTCTGTCTACCAATGCAGGTAGACCTAATTCCAACAGAGACATTGCAAACTGCTTCAAGACCTAACAAAAATCTGTGAGATGACAATGGCTTTTGGTTTGGGCCATTAAAAAGCAAACATATAGTGCCTTCAGCTGACTTTATGGCTTTCTTTTGCACATGGGAAGAGTTTGGGAACATCCTGGGAGACCTTATTGCAGCCTTTCAATATTAGGGGACTTATGAGAAAGATGGGGACTGACATTTTAATAGGGCCTGTAGCAACAGGACAAGGGATAATGGTTTTAAACTAAAAGAGGGGAGATTCAGGTTATATATAATGAAGAAAATTTTTACAGTGAGGATGGTGAAACACTGGAACAGGTTGCCCATAGTGGTTGTAGATGCTCTTCCCTGAAAACCTTCTAGGTCAGGTTGGACGGGCCTCTGAACAACCTGATCTAGTTGAAGATGTCCCTGTTCATTGCAGGGGAGTTGGAATAGATGGCCTTTAAAGGTCCATTCCAACCCAAACCATTCTATGATTCTATGAACATGACAAGGAAGAAAAGTGATGGGAATAGGCTGTTGGCCTTATCGGACTTACTAGAAACCAGAGGCTACAGATGAATGAAACTGCAGCTCCTTCACACTTCATGACACACCCAGCTAACCTGGAAGTGACTGAGTGCACAGACAGCACGAATGCACCAGACCTTATTCAAAAACCATACTATAAAGCTGGGAACAGCAGAGGTAAATAGCATTGTAAAACCAGACTGACTAGAAGCTTGATTTCTCAAGGTTTATGCCAGTCAAAGTAGTAGTATAAGCTCATATGCATCTGACTATGTCTAGATTACCCTAAATAAACCTTTAGATCCAGATTCTTATCTGAAAACTCATACCTCTAACTGCCTGAATACTCACACACCTTTCTTGGTTATGCAAAGAGCTTCCTTGAAGTATTACCCAATTCTGCACAAATTTTTTTTTTGCCACTCATCAAAACACTCCAGTTCAGACTCTGAACATGTGATTAAGTCAAGTCAACTTCACTATTCTTGTACTGAAGAGCTTCTAAAAATATTCTTATCTTGCCATGAAGCTTCAAAAAATGCTTTGTCTATACTGGCTAAACTTTTGCCTCTCTCTGGCAATACTTTTGAGAATCGTAACACACTGACCCATGTCTATTCTCTTAGCCCATCTTTTTTTATGGTTGTCAGACTGCTGAAACTTATCCGATTCTCAGAGAACTTGTCACATCATTGGAGCAGGGGCAGCTGTTTATGCACAAGCTGGTGTCATGGGGACTGCACTTGTAAGCATTCCTCCCAGGCACTGCACCAAAACTTGTAATTCATATTAGCCGTGAAACTGATTCTTGGGTCATTGTGACTGGTGTGATGACTTTGAACAGAGGTACGGGCTCTTGCTGTCACTTGAAGATTTGTTTCCACAAAACAAGATAAAATCGTTGGAAAAAGAGGGAATCTCTTTTCTCATTCTCCAGTCCCCAAGCTGCTGTCTGGGACACCTGCCAATGGCAAAGGCTTAGCTTCCAGATGATGGATCTCAACTGTGCTGTTGTTGGCATCTGGGCTCCTGTTGGAAAAGCCATCAGCTCGGAAGCTATGAGAGTTGATTAGATGTCCTTTCAAGAACTCTGTCATCATCAGTCAGTGGGAATTATTGTAGTGTTCTTTAGGGCATATGAGGATAATTTTTCAACAAAGTACCACTGGGAAGAAACTACAGACAAGAAAGAAAAACTGAAACATAGAGCACTCCATCAAAATGTAGAGAGCAGCCAAGTCCTCTTCCTAAAGTGAAGAGTAGAAAGGCTGTTCCTGCTGCTCATGTACTCCATTTCAGGGAAGAAAGAAAGAAACATCTGTCCCAAGCCCCTCCTATAAACTTCGTCAAAAATCAGTGCTGAAATCTGTAGAAAGGGAAATTTTTATTTGAAAGAATGTCAGTCAAGTGCATGACTGTACAAACCACATCAGTGGAGTTCAGCCCCAAAGTGAGAAATTATGGTGATAGGAGCCAAATTCTTCAGTATATAACTGTAATAGTAGCTGTGAAAGAAAAATAGATCCTTCATGCTCAGTCTGCCTTTACCACTCTACTTACAACAACTCTAAATTAGCCATAAAAAACCTCTTTTCAGTTATACCAGTCTAGGTGTGACTGACTTTTTCACAGTGGCATGCAAACAGTGAGATTTGTAAAGAGAATGCAGCAGTATGACTCTTTCCAATACATAAGCATTGCAGAAAAATAAATTTTAAAAAGTGGAATTTCCTATGCAAATTCTATTGACGTTCAAAAGGAATCAATTATCAGTACAATTTGAGCAATTCCTGAGGATTTTCTCCAGAGGAGATTCCATCACCATCCTCTCTGGAGTCTCACAAGAATCTCCAGAGGATTTCATGACATTTTAATTGAACACCCACGGTGAAAAGATTGCAAAGCTTTTTCAACAATTTTTAGGCCTAATCCCAAATTAATCTCAGTTTTGAACGCTATCATAATGCAGATCATTGCCTTGCAGAACCCTGCATATGCAAGATAAAAAAGAGCCACAGAAAAGAAATATGCCAATGATTAAAGAAACCAGTTATTGCCACATTATTTGTTGCCATGTTTTCTGCTTGCCCTGGTTTCAGCTGGGATAGAGTTGATTTTCATCCTAGTAACTGGTACAGTGCTGTGTTTCAGATTTAGGATGAGAACAATGTTGATAACAATCTGATGTTTTAGGTGTTGCTGAGCAGTGCTTACACTAAGTCAAGGACTTTTCAGCTTCTCACACTGCCCTGCCAGCGAGGAGGCTGGAGGTGCACAAGAAACTGGGAGGGGGCACAGCCAGGACAGCTGACCCCAACTGGCCAAGGGGATATTCCATACTGTATGACGTCATGCTGAACAAAAACTGGGGGGAGCTGGCAGGCGGGGAGGAGGTGCAGCCACTTCTTGGGAATTGGCTGGGCATTGGTCAGCAGGTGGAGAGCAACTGCATTGTACATCATGTTTTGTATATTCTTTTATCATTATTATTATTATTATTTTCCCTTCCTTTTCTGTCCTATTAAATTGTCTTTACCTCAACTCACAAGTTTCACCTTTTCCCTGAGTCTCTCCCACATCCCACTGTAGCGGAGTGAGCGAACGGCTGTGTGGTGTTTAGCTGCCTGCCAGGTTAAACCACAACACTGCTATAGCTAGGAAATCATTTAGTTCTTTCTAAAGATCAGCCATTTATCTTCAGGCAACTGGAGATTAAAGACTTCATCAGCAATTATTGCAAATTGTGCCTTGAACACACTGATTAGAGATAGTTGTCATTATACCTTATAAAGAACAGTATATCAGCTCTCAGAATAATTATGCATTGGACATCTGCTGGAGACCCAATCACATCTAATCACCAGTTGCATGAGCAAGACACTGCAAGAATCCTGTTCCTTTAAAAATGCCCATTACAAATGCATGTTAATACATGAAAGACGTGCTTTCCATACCTCACTCACAGCAATAAAGCTGTTTCCATGTAAAAATAATAATTTAGGTTAAAATTCTGGTGTGGACTACACTTCTGCAGTCTAGATTAGTTATATGGAGTAATTATAAGTAAAAGTTATTTTAAATACTGACATTTTTAAAAATTTATTTTTTAAAACATTAAATGAGCTATCCTACCTATTCAAGTTCTAAATTGGTAAAATCAGAATATTAACTCAGCCTTAACTTCGTAAATAATCAGGCATTGTTTTTAAAAAATCTCTCTTCATACACAGTTAAGAAAAATTTTTTTCAAAGTAGGAAATAATAGGAAATGTTTGGCAACTTCACAGCCCTCATAACACATCAGGTCCTTTTTTTTCTTTTTTTCTAGGAGGAGATAGAGAACCTCTGCTAGTTTCAAAGGGTAAAAAAGAGAAAAATACACATTGTCCTTCCTTTAAAGGAAACAGTGGCGTTTTAGTCTTTTGCAAAGTTTTAGTTCTTTTGCAAAGCTAACACCTGTTTTTTTCTTCTTGTCTTGCCTTGCCTTCACTTACCCATACCTCTCTCCCTCAGACTTCTCCGTTCCCTCCCCCGCTCCGCCCCGTCTTTCTAATACAATTGTGTTTTGGGGTCAGGGCGCAGCAGATGCCCTGGGCGGGGTGGGGGGGGTGGGGGAAGGAACAATGGAATAAAGTTAGAAAGATGGCTTCTGTGCAAATAAATACAAAAAGTATCACAGGAATCTCTACATTAAGATTTTTAACAGGAATGGAGTTTACAGTTATATATTCCTCTTCTTCCAGCTAAACTGGGATTTCAGGGCATACCACAGTTCCCTCACTGGATCCTACATAGACTGTTCTCTGATGCACAACTTTCCTTTTTCAATAGCTGAAAAAGTAAAGTATCATGGCGAAAGAGCCATAACTATAGAGAAGGAAAGAAGAATAAAACACAGGTGGCTCTGATGTGACATATAAATGTGGGTTTGAGTAATGTTGTGGTGTTAGCCTGAAACAGCCTAAGTTTTCCATATGTTGCTGAAAAGATGAAAATATTAGCAACCTATCTGTGGAAAAGAACTCTTATCATCAATGCAATTTTATTTCAGTGACACACCTAGTTTTTGTATTATGCCAGGCATAAACTTTTTGTCTTTTGGGATAGCTACATCAATGCTAGATGGAAGAAGAACACTTCTTATCAAACACCAGTGCCTTATTAATGGGAAGGCATTCGATTAATCAATCTGATTACTTAGAAGTCAGTTTATCTGCAGTGGAACTGCTATCCAAATGAAAATAAGATTACTGTGAGTAGGGTTTATTAATAATACCCAGTATGTCATTGACTCAACTTGATTATAACACAGCAGGCATGTGATGCACAATATTACAAAGACATTAGAACAACCTGATAACAATGGATACAGAAGAGACGTATGGTAGAGGGCAAGGCATAAAAATGCTAAAGTGTAAGTGACGATTCGGTTTTCAGTTGTGCAAGGAACATCTTCTTTTTATTTTATTTTAGATGTAGGATCTGTGTATATTTTTCAGTGTCCAGCTCTTACAGCTGCTGAGATCACCTGAAAGCATGAGTCAGTGTGACGTTCAGATACAGACCTCGTAACATCTGAAACAACACCTTGAACTTCCTCACAGAGAAAAGCAATTTAGCAGACCCAGAGGGGAATTCAGATGCCCCTGAGGGAAGCCAGTCACACACAGTTCATGAGTCTGTTTCATCCCTCCAAATCACCCAAGCCTGCAGTGAGTATAGATTATGGGCTGAAGAGAGCTTGAGAAAGTACTAGTACTTTTTCTTATTCTGTAGATTGCTCTTTACTGGTTTTTTGACCATGAAAGCATCTTCCTTCATATTTATCTGACAACAGAAATTTCTCATGTCAATAATAATATCTTTGTTGTCTTAATTTTGCTTGAAAGGAAAAGTGTAGTATAGATAGAGAGAAAGTATCAGAGAGAGGGGGAAGGAGGAATGGAGGAAGGGAAGATCTCTGTCTGCTGGGTAGATGACTGGGAAGAGAGTGGAAGACAAAAAAAAACCCCTCCAAGGCTTGAATAGAATGAATTATTATATCTACTCTGAAGAATAAAGAGGTAAAATGGGATGTATGACCTAGAGATGATATGTCAAGACAAGAGTCCTCTACTTTGTATTCAAGAGGTGTCTGGAAAATGAGTTAGTAGTATTAACATCAGATTTGAGCACAATTCTGGCTTTTCTGAGGGCTTCGCACTATTGTAAATCCAGCCACTATTCTGCTAAAGCTATGTGTTCAAAACTTGTCTGAACCATGTGTGATGAGTTGACCTTGGTGGGCAGCTTGGCCCACCAAGCTGCTCTATCAGTCCCCTTCCTCAACAGGACAGAGGGAGTAAAATACAGCAAAAAGCTCATGGGTGAAGATAAGGACAGAGAGATCACTTACCAGTTATCGTCATGGCCAAAACAGACTCTACTTTGGGAAATTAATTTAATCTATTACCATCAAACAGAATAGAATAAGAAATAAAAACAAGTATAAAAACATCTTCCTTCAGGGCACAGCTACCTGCTCCAGTGTAGGGTCCTCCATGGGCTGCAGTGCGACAACCTGCATCACCATGGTCTTCACCACAGGCTGAAAGGGAATCTCTGCTCTGGCACCTGGAGCACCTCCTCTCTTCCTTCTTCACTGACCTTGGTGCCAGCATAGTTGTTGCTCTCACATTTTCTCACTTTTATTTCTCACAGCTGCTGCACAGCTTTTTTTTTACCCTTTCTTAAATATATTATCACAGAGGAGCTACCACCATTGCTGGTAGGCTCAGCTCTGGCCAGCAGCGGGTCCATCTCGAAGCCAGCTGGAACTGGCTCTGCCTGACATGGGGGCAGCTTCTATTGCTTTCTCAGAGAAGCTGTCCCTGCTCCCAACCCCCTTCGCTACCAAAACCTTGCCACATAAACCCAATGCACATTAGTCTGTCTACTGAGTACGATGACACTAGTGAGGGCAAAGTTTACTCATGAGCAAGTCTGCTTCATGACTTTGTAGAATTTACGCCAAACCTATGAATATTAATAAACTGTGGAGTTAGTAAGTGCCTCAAACACAGCGAACTACTGATTACCTGGGGTTTAAGCCATGCAGCTCCTAGACTTGAGGAAGAGGGTGATGTAGGATTGATTTAGAGCTCCTACCCATGACAATCTTCCACTCAAATGGAATTATTCTGGAAAAATAATCTGGCTGCAACCAGGGGGAAAAAGCTCCCTTTGCTTTATTCATAAAACGTAAACCCGAAACAAGGAAAGTCTCAGTTGTTTGCAGTCTTACAGAGAACTGAATAATCAGATTCAGTTCCCTAGAAAAGACATCAGACAGAAGACACTTGCTCAGGAGATGCATTTTAAGAGCTTAAGCCTGGAGACTTCTCAGATCAAGGAAAACACAGAAATTTACATAAAAAGTAGAAGGATCCAAACTCAGCTTTGCAGAGATGAAAACAAAACAAAACAAAACAAAAGAGAACAAAAAGCTGGATAGGCCAACATTAACTGTTTCACACTATCTTATGACATAAAAAGGAACTAACCAAAGTCTCTTTAAAATTCATTTTCCCATGTCCTGCTGCCCAATGAAGCTTTGTCTGCCATGGAAGACAAGATACACTAATTGTTCTAGCCTAGATTTAACCAGTTGCATCAAATTAGGGTAGCTTACAAATAAAGTGTGTTATATAGTGGTATATTTTGAGTTAAGGTATCCAACAGTCACTAACTTGGACATGCAGTAGGCAAGGTCCAACCAAAAATATATATAAAGCGAGTAGAGTTCTGCAGTTTTCAGCTAATGAAAAGGGTAGGATCCATTCTCATGCCCACTGATGGTAGCTGCAAAATTCCCCAAACTGGAACATGTCTATAGTCCAGTCGAAGTTACATTTAACAAATACATTCAAATAACCTGGAATGGAATTTACAAACTTGTAGAAGGAAATAAACTTGACCCAGTGCAAAGCATTGCAGCACTGTAAGACAAATTATTACTCTTCTTCCTTCAGTCCCTTGTGGCTTGATATAAACTCCCAGATAAACCAGCAGTCAGTGACAAGGACCTCACTTGGACTTAAGTTTACCTCCACAGCAGTTTCTTTTCTATCTCTGAATTTTCATTTATTTATGTTAAATCAAAAGAAATAGTCTTTGCCCATTATCATACATCATGGATAGCATATGCAAAAGGCCATCACAGTCTATTAAATTAAAATGCTCAGATCAAGAGCAGATGTCATGACTTACAGAGGTTTCTGGAGCTAAGCAAATACACATCTGACCATGTGGAGGTGGAGTGTATAGCATTATATCTATGATTATTTGGTGTGTGATGTTTGGATGACCTGCGGCGTAGCAGAGTGCTAAAGCCGGTTGATGATAGAGTGCTTTCATTTTGGTATTGAATAGGTCACCTGCTAGGAAAATAATTATGCTGTCATTAAAAAAAAAGAAAATCACAACAAAAAAAACCCCACAAACCAACCCTACAATCAAAGAAGATTAGTCAACAGAGATAGGTAGAAAATAGAGTTTGCAGCTATGGAAAACATTTGGGAAGGAAATAAGGTTTTCTAATCACAGCAGACAAAGAGTAAAAGGAAAAATGGGAGTGGAGAGTTAGTCTTTCCATTTATTTTCTTACAATCGAGTTTTGCCCAAATGATAATGAAGAGTAGGAACAACTCTCCAAAGAAGCTTCTCTCTCATGTGTGATGTACAGAAATTCGTCTACAAAGACAAATGCTTGAATCAGTGATTTAAATTTATATGTTGTGACTGTCTACCAGAAACAGAGGTTGAGGTCAGTTTGTTTGCCAAAAGCATACAATGACCCAAGATAGCACCCTCAGGCCAAACATTGTCTCAGTCTGAGTTAATTCCCTGGTAGTTCTTCTGCACCAGCCGCTCCAGGCTAGCATATTTTTAATATTTATACAGAACAGAACAGCTTCGACAGGAAAGGTTAAGGGAAGCTGAGGGCAGCATGTTAATCAGAACCCTTGAATCAGGGTTTCCTAACAAGTTAATGATTCCAATATTTTGGGTTGAGTTTCTAGATCTGAGGAAACATCTCTGACAAAAACGACTTCAAAGCCAGCACTTAAAAAACAATCAAGAAACCCCCCATTAATAATTTTTTTCCAAACAGACAACTTTGTACTAAAATTGCACAATGAGCTCTCCTTTTCACCAACTGCCTTGAGAAGACAATGTGCATAAATCCCCGTCCCCAACTCATACAATACTCAATACTCCAGACACAAAGCCTTCTTTCACAAAGTCCTCAATAATTACTCAGGTCCTCTGGCTGTCAAACCTAAGACCTGAAAGCAAGGATCTTTTACTGAATAATTAATTTCATCTTACAGCAGACACCTAGTCAGGTGAATCCTGCCTTAAAAGTGTCTTTGGCAATCAGGGGTATATCTATACATCTTGAACTTTTCTGAAATGGTTCATATAGGTGGGGCTGAACACCCAGGAACTGTGTGTCCAGGTGCCAGGTGGTTCATCTTCCAACAAAATCCCTCTACTAGCAGTATAGACCAGGGCACAATCTTCACAGGTAATGTGGATGCTTTGTGTGACCAAATGGAAGAAAGACATCACTGTTCATCCTCCTTACCTCTGAAGAAGTGGGTTTGCAGTAGCCAGCTCCAAAGACTAGATTTTCTAGTGACATACTGGACTGGTCTGGTCCTGCTTCAAGGTTGCCTTTACCAAGCCATGAACCTTTTCCTGGACGAGCAAAACTAGAAGGAGAAAAAATTGAGAAGAAAAATAATCAGACCAGTATTGTTAGAGTCATTGTTTTCCGAGTGCTATTTCCTTCCTTAGAATATGTTTGCAGTTTTGGTTTTGTTGTTCTTGTTGGTTTCTGCTTTTATTTATTTCAAGTTGACACTGTAAGTCCACATTTTCCTTTCAAAATTAACATTGTCCAGCATGCACTGGCTCAAATGATGTGAATGGAGCTTGCTTTCTTGGCATTCAGTCCAGTGGCTTCAGTGTTCTCTTTCACTCAGTCCTTTCTCTGCTATCTTACAGACCTTTTCCCAGCATAACTTTTTAACAATACAACCTTTCCATCTAGCCGGCTTCTCATCAACTTGCATTTTGATCGATTCAACATCTTTCTCTCTGGCTTAAAACATATCACCCTTCCTCTTTGAACTGTGCATGAACTCTCTTTACTGTCAATATTCTTTATAGCTCATTCCAATCTTTTATTATAGATTGTAACTTTCATGCTCAATTCTCACTGTCCCCTGACATAAGCTTCCAGCATCAAAATGACAAGACTTCAGGCCAAAACATGCATTTCCTTCTGCTGGGGGCAGTCCATCCATTTGGGATGTGTTCTCCCATACCCATGTGCAACATGAATTTACTATTATCCAAATTCTTCCTCAAAAACCTGATAGAATTTACGCTGGTTTCGTGCTGAAGTTACTACCTCTCAGTGATGACTATTATAGTCACAGTGTCTCCTATATTACAGCGTGAACCCATTAAGAGTGGAATAACTTGTCTAGAGTTTACTCAGCATCAATCCCACCAGAGTCCCAGTGCGTAGCCAGAGCTCTTCTTCTGGATTAATCTGAGCAAATGTCTACATCCCAGTTCATGACATAGGCTGCCTTTACAGTTGCTGGAGAGGATTTGGCATTTCCAGGGTATGAGCCATCTGTTTCTGAAGTAGTGATATCAAATAGGTCAGATGAATTTCACTGTCAAAGTGCTTATCTCTTATTCTGGGCTACAAAGAGAGGCTAGGATGACTGCCTCATAAAAAGTCTTTATCAATGATCTGGATGATCGTACTGACTGCAACCTCAGTAAGTCTGCAGATGACACCAACCTGGGTGGGACTGTCAATCTGATCAAGGGTAGGAAGGCTCTGCAGAGGGATCTGGACAGGCTGGATCTTTGGGTCGATGCCAGTCGAAAGAAGTTTAACAAGTTCAAGTGCCGGGTCCTACATTTCTATCACAACAACCCCATGCAACGCTACAGGCTTGGGGAAGAGTGGCTGGAGAGCTGCCTGGAGGAAAAGGACCTGGGAGTGCTGTTTGACAGCTGCCTGAACATGAGCCAGCATGTGCCCAGGTGGCCAAGAAGGCCAACAGGAACAGTGTGGCCAGCAGAACCAGGGCAGTGATCGTGCCTCTGTACTCAGCGCTGGTGAGGACACACCTTGAATAGTGTGTTGAGTTTGGGGCCCCTCAGTACAAGAAGGACATTGAGGTGCTGGAGCGTGTCCAGGGAAGGGTAACAAAGACCTTCCTTGTAGTGAGGTGGGGGTTGGTCTCTTCTCCCAAGTTACTAGCAACAGAACGAGAGGAAATGGCCTCAAGTTGCATCAGGGGAGGCTTAGATTGGATATTAGGAAAAATGTGTTTTCTGAAACAGTGGTCAGGCATTGGAACAGGCTGCCCAGAGAGGTGGTGGAATCGCCATCCCTGGAGGTGTTCAAAAAATGTGTAGATGTGGCGTTTCAGGGCATAGTTTAGGACACATAGTAGTGTTGATGGTCGGACCTGATGATCCTAGAGGTCTTTTCCAACATTAATGATCCTACGATTCTATGATTCTATGAACTGCAGTTAAGCAAGATAAACCCCACTGTTAGCCCGTGATAACATATTCTGTGTATAAACAACATCAAGATTTCAAGAGATAAATCAGACTACTTGTGGCAAATACAATGAGCTAAATTACTGAATCTAAACAGTAATGCAAGCAGCCATAAGTGTTCTTAAAAAGCATGTAGGCAAAGGTGGAATTGAAATAATGACCTGCAGAGAAAAAAGAAAAAACACATTTGCTGTTCATACCCAAGGCAGAGGTAATCCCACTGAGTTTGTGCTACTGCTTTCAGACTGGGATCACTATCCACAGGCACCTGATGCCCATCCAGACCTCCCAAACAACACCATAGCCAGAAGACCCAGTCTTCTTGGAAAAAAAATATCTTCCAAGATGGAAAGCACAAAAAAAAAAAATTTAAAACCATAATATGCAAGAACTAAAAGCCACAGGGCAGTGTCATTTATTCTGCCAAAACTTTCCAATCTGAGGTTATTCCTCTATGTAGATGTGTATCATGTGGTCACGTCAGCTCAGACCAGCCATAATTCATGGATATCTACACCTTATTCAGTTTTTAAGGGCAGACAAGAGTCCTGACTGCTGTACAAAAACACACAACAAAAGAAAGGATGCTTATGCTAAGGATACATGACAAAAGGATGTGCAGCAATACTTGTCATTACCCAAATAACAGGTGATGTTCTGATGTGCAGGGGAACTCAGTGATGTGTGCAGTATCAGGGAAAGAATCTCAAGCGAAGTTAGGAACTGCATCAGTTTCAGAAAGTTAATCACAAATCCCTGCCTTGCCCCTAAATCAAACCTGCTTTTTGTTATATATCCCCTAGCATTCCTACACTGAAAAAAAGGACATCCCACGATGGGGAGGATGGTGTAGAGGACCATAGTATACATCTGGCCTTGCTTATGTATGTATTAATTTATGTGATTCAAGAAATTTCCAGCTCGCTGCTTCTAAGCAGCATGTATTTCCTACAGGCAACATTTAAGATAAAAATAAATAAATAAACTGAAGCAATTATGAACAGACAAGAGATAAACACTGCTCTGAATAATTTCAGCTGTTACAAGATGATGTTGCCTGCCCTGGTCTGCTGGAAAGGCTCAAGAAGCAGAAATAAAAAATGATTGCTGTGGTATCAGAGAATGAAGCTTAAATAAATGTCGCCTGAACATGAAAAACTCCTCATTTGAATATTAGCAAAGCTTTCAAAGGTTTTAAGGGAGAGAAAAGCACTTTTTAATGCCTTTTTATTTATTTATCTTTTGATTTTACAGCAGAGAAGGGATTTTAATCTGTTGGTTTTATGGAAATTGATTTCACATAACACTGAAACAAAAACCTTTTTTGGGAAACCTGCCAAAATGTCATCTGTCTGTTAGTGAAAGTTTAACTGGAAGGTTTGCAAAATGTGGAGGTTCCTCTAATGCTCTCTGAAGCACATAATACTTGAAGACAATTTTTATTAACAATAACAGGTTAATTTGCTACATCAAATTTTGTTTTCTGAATTTATTTTTTCCTGTTATTCATGCAGCCATGCTCATTTGTGTGAATCTTGAACCTTGGTTATTTATGTGTCCGTTTGGACTATGTTTTAACAGCATTGATTTAATTTTAACATTTAGTTCCTCATCCTGTATGTAAACCGTAGCTTTTATTTGGTGTCAGAATGAAAAATGTCAAAAGAGGTAGTGTGTATGTGTCAAAGAGAATGAACAAATGTGCAGAATATTGATATTTTCAGCGAAAGAAACAATTTATTTTTGCTTTTATTTTTGAACTGTTCTTTTCATGACTTTATCCATGGCCTGTATCCTTCAGAGGAGTCCCATAGTTCTTATAGCAGCCATTGATAGACAGTCTAGTAAGCTGCCTTGAAACCCCAGATATTTCCTATGGTATTGCCTGCAAGACACCAGCAATCAAAATTTAAGAACTTTCTGACTCAGAGGTTATATTCAGGCAATTATTTCCATCACTCATGGTTATCTTCCATGAATTTGTGTCCACGCTTTTTTCATTTTTACTTTTGTCCTCTGTAACCTATTTTGAAATCAATTGCATATATATAATATATATATATGCTGCACTTTCTGTTTGTTTTGAACCTGCTGTTGGAGAATTGAATGTGGCACCTTTTAGTTTTTTACAGCACAAAATATTAACCATTCCCTGGTTTTTTACCTTCTGTGGACAATTCTTTAACATATAAACCAGATGGCAGTTCCATAGCATAAGATATGGATTGGCCTTCATAAATGTTAATTCAGTGGTGTTTCTGAAGTAATTCAGAATAAATGCTTTAGGCCAGTTCAGTAAAATATAATACTCCTCTTGCGATTAAACTGCCCCAAAATGAAATAAATTTTTAAAATTTTTCATTCACTTTTTTCAAAATGAAGATTATTTTTTCTTTTTGGAAGAAAAGCTTTGTTTCTTCATGAATTGTAAATTTCAGCAGAATGAGGCAAAAATCTAACAGATTGGCATCTTCTGAATCTTGCTTGAGGAAAAATTATTTTGGAGTAAATGAAATGGTTAAACTGTAAAAAACAAAAACAAAACAAACAAAACCATGAAAAAAAAACCCAAACCAAACCAAAAAAAACCCAAACAAAAAACCCCAAACAAACAAACAAAAGAACCCACACAAATAAAATGCCAAAACCAAACCAAACAAAAAAATATCCCCACAATATTCACATTTCTAATGACAAGAAATTATAAACTTATGACTGAACCAGGAATGGATGTTCAGGAAATGAACTTGCATCCCATTTAGGCCAGATCCTATGGAGAAATCACTTCTTTTTCCCTCAGTCCCTTATGCATAAAATCTTACTGATTTTAAAAATGAAAAAGATAAGTAAGTCCCATAGAAAAAACACTCCAGAATCAAACCCCCACATACTCCACTGAGAGCACTGTTTACATTTCACCAGGAACTTCCTTCTAACTCCCACAGATCAGGAAAGATGCAGTGCACAACACTGATTTGCCTCACTGTTTTAACTCAAAACATTAATATAGCTTTTGGCAAATTACTGCTGGCATGTGGCCATAGGGTACGTGGATGATCTGTTATTTGGTTTTGAGAATAATATGTGGATATTTACAGTTGTTGTTTTATGTATATGTTCTTTTAACAAACATAATATGGAAGCAATAGCTCTTTACTGCATTAATATTCCATTTTCTTTCTACAGATTAATTTATTTGCAAATGAGATGGAGTGGGAAATATAAGTCACGAACTTCGCTACGCAGGATTACATCTGTGGCAGTTTCAGATATAAGCTGCCCATAAGTAGTTGTCAGCTACACTTAAAATTGTAGAAAAATTGACCTGCATAATCCACACCCAGATTCAAGGTGTGCAGGTTAGTGCAGTGTATCACATACAGCCTGTCGTGCATGTATGCACTTACAGGCGTGCTTTCGAGGAACAGGAGGATGCCTGGGAATAAAAGATTTTATGCAAGATGAAATTGCTCGAGGATGGCCAGGGTTGGCCTGATTCCTCAGTGCAGTGGAGCACAGCAGAACTAGGTCAGGGCTGAAACCTTTAAATATCCGTTCTGCCTTTGATTCTGTTTCCTCTTCCCAAAACAGAGTAAGCTCAAGGCACTGAAAAATTCAGTATCTGTGTCTTGGTTTCTCCACTTGCAAAATGTGTATTATATTATTTCTCCACCTCAGATGCCACCAAGATTTCTTGTTTCTCATACAGTAATTTGGATGTGGGAAATTAAGCATTCAATACTAACAAGTAAAATCCTGAAAGTATGTATGAAAGTGGGGAAGAGAAAAGAAAGCTGAAGAGAATCCAGAAACCTGAGGAAATTAAAACCCCTTCTTGTGCAAACAAGAGAAAACAGGTTTACCAGTTGCCTGTGATGAAGAATCTTGCTTATTAGCAGCAATTTCAAGCCTTGCTTTTTTATTTTACTTTTTTTTTTCTTTTCTTCATTCAAGTTGCAGAGGTTTTTAGCTGAAGCCCAAGAGCCAGAGTAAGACTGCAGATGCTATGGCCATCAGGTGGTCTGGATTCTGTGCAGTCCTCAGAGAAAACATGGCTTTGGGGAGACTGGTACAGATAGTAGCAGTCTAGTGCTGAAACACAGCTCTTACATTTCCAGAAAGCTTTCAGGGGAGGAAAGTAAAAATCATCTGAAGTCACTGGATAAACTTTCAGTAGAAGACATGCCAATCAGGTTCGATTTTCCATGCTACTTAACAAGAAATACAACATATAGTGCAATGTATTCAGTGTGGGAAAATATGTGTGCGTGTGTGTGTGTGTGTGTGAATATATGTATTTGGGTACTTCTTTCAGAGATAATTTACAAGCTGTATTTTTGTTTATAAGCAGTAGCATATGCTAACTCGGCTCTGGAAGGAGTGGTGCAGAAGTCTATGGAATTAATGAAGCAGGCAACCATGCTTCTTGCGGTTTGCTTCCTAGAAGAGCCCAATATAAGAAAGGCACGGAGCTTGCAGCATGCCTAAGACCAAGCAGACCTGCATGCCAGAGAGGTGGATGTGTCCCTTTGGGAACAGCAGAAATACTTCTTGAAGTCTGAACTATGCTGGAGCAAAGCGCTGTTTCTAACAGCTGATGCTGGGCTAATAACTGCTGATTCCACTTACAGACTGGACCAGCAGCAAAGAAAGTGACAGGGAGCTAAAGAAGTCAAAGTCTCAGGCCAGAAACCAAACTGATATATACAAAAGACAAAACAGAACACTGGGGTGCAAAAGCCCTAACTCCTCCTCACCTTCCTCCTACAACTCTCTACTTACATTTAGCCTCTGGAGCTTAGGTAAGAGGATAAAAAATGTATTTAAGCAGTTGTGGAGGCCAGTGCATTCAGCAGGGGAGCATTCAAAAGCCTGAACATCATTCACTTTTTCTGTTCATCTTTTGACAGTCTTGCTGGGGTCATCTTCTGTCATCCTGGATAAAATGAGGTTGCCAGAGGCAAGCCATTTACTTTCCAAAGAGAACTGTCATTTCTATGGTGTTAGAAGAGATGTGCCAGCCAACTCCTGATCTAAATTCTCCTCTTTCTCCCACACTCCGTAAGTTTGAAAATCCTGCTTTGTGATCTGCAGCTGCCAAAAGCACTCAGTGCCGACACCACTGACCCGCACAGCAGATGTCACTGCCGGAGGCCAAGGGGCTTGGGGTCTGCAGTGGCTCTGGTTTGCAAGCAGTGGTGTGACAATGTCCTGCTGTGCCTGGCAGAAAGGTTTGGTTGCAGGCGAAGGCACAGGTGAGTGTTTCAGATTACAAAATTTCCATCCAGAATCCTGCAAAGGATCCCAGAAACACAAATTTCACTCATTCTCAGTTTGGTAAGAGGCAAGGGTTTCAAAGTATCAAACCTAATGTAATATTTATTGTATAAGAATTATTAACCAGGACAAATATCAATATCAAAATGTTCACTTGTCAAAAACAGGAGCTAATGAAGGGACCCTGGCAAGGTTTGCCCAACAGCAGCTATTTGTGGGTGTACATTACCCTGCAGGGAAAAGCCTGAGTCAGTCTTGCTGCTTTCCCTACCACTTTCACTGTTTAAATACATAGAACAGGGAAGGACATTGGGGAAGAGTATCTAATTTGCCAACAGATCTAAGAAAATATGAAAAGCTGAGTCCACAGGGCATATATAAGCAGATAGCTGTGCTTCAGGCAAAGTTGTTTTCCAGGACAACTTCAGGACAGCAGTGAATTTCAATTTTACATAATGTGAGATCTTTATTTCCAAGGCAGGTCTAGAACTGTTACTGCTTTAGAGTTAAGTGTATACATAGGTGTAGAAATAACGTGCATATACATGTAAAGTATGTGCTATGATGGGACAGTTTAAGGTAGCAAACTAAAGTGAAATACTGCATAGATATTTTTCTCAGACAACGTAACTATCTTGCGTTCAGGTTTTTTTTACAATGTGACAAAAAAGACTTTCCAGTCATTCAGGTTCTATTGGGTTACAAAAATAAAAATCTGATTTTACAAGTAAACCTTTTTTTCTATATTCCTAGAAAATTCCAATGATAAGTGATAAGCAGGAAAGCTCTGAGCTGGGAGAAAAGCAAGTAAGATTCGGTTGGCTGGTTTTGTTTCAGAGCGCTTGGAACTGGCATTCCTTTTACATTAGTGTCTTCACTCTGATTTATATCTAGAGAACGCATGATCTAAAAACTCCTCAGGTTTTGAATATTTATCAAGAAGATAAATCCTCAGTATCATACTTTAAAATTATTTTACTGGCTTAAACAAATGAGACTCTATATTGTGTTGTCAAAAATCTTCATTCCACTGCATTAAGTAAAAACACGACATACTTCATAAATGTCCACAAAATCATATTTTAAAAACTATAATAATCTGACTATGGAACGGTGCTCATCATGCGATTTATGCCTAATAACAGTAACAAGTCTCTGCAGCCCTGTTCATTAGAGGATAATAAAGCACTGAAAACAGTCATTAAGCCTGATAACTATTGTTCTTTCATCCTTTTATATAGTAGAACAATAGGGAAATTATCTGAGCAAAATTATCTGCTTAGAAGCAGTCTGTTACAATCTAATTCACATTTAAAAAGTCAACACACAGCAGAAGAGAAATACAGTAGTTACCTGTATCTCAGCAGCAGAAGAAAAGACAGAGATGTCAGTCTGATCTACTAATACAACTCGCATCACTGTCACAACTCAAGCGCTTACAATCTTAACTCATTCTATGGCAGCAGGTACAAGCAATGCCTTTATACAAATGGGGAACTGAAGCAAAGATGTATTAAGTCAAAACATGAAACCTGAGGGAAAAAAGTCTACATGTTCATCTTTTCTTTCTAACACAGTGCCCTTTCTTTGCACAATATCTGACAAACCTGAGTGTCTCCTGGTCATTTGGTAAACAGCAAGGCCTTGCTGGAGTAAGGGAAGCTGAACAATGCTGAACACTGCATTTTGCTTCAGGACCAAAGGCTCTCTCCCTCTCACCACTCTTTTATCTCATGCAATGACAAGATTGGACACAAAGTAAATTGCCAGAAAGACCTTTGCTTCCCCTCGCTTGCTCTAAATATTAGAGGATATTGACCTCCAGCCCTGTTTTATTTGAAGGAGTTCTGAATTATCTTCTTGTCATTATGAATGAGATAACACAAATCACACCTAGACCCCATGGCAGCTAGTATTATACTGCTGCATGGTTAAATCAGATGATGCTGCAAAGGGAAAATTCAAGAGACTCTTATCCAGCACTGACTCATGCATACCTCCTTCTAGCCATATTATGAATTATGCTAATGCACAGAGGCCACAGATGAGATTAGAGTCCAACTGTCCTAAAGGCTTTGCAAAACAACAGGGGAAAAAATGTAAATGCTCTTAGTTGCTTTTAGATTAAAGAGGAAATACAGCTAAGGAGAAGAAAATTTTCACTTTCCTTCTGTTACAGATGGGGAATAGAGAGATCAAGGCTGATCAAAATTTCTGAACCTCTTCCCAAAGATTTTCTTAGTTTTTCATCAGACCCCTAACATCTTATCAAGGGGAGGATCCTGAGTCAGGGGCTGGTTCTAAACCGCAATCTCCAGGATCCTAACCCAGGACTAAAAAACTTCAAATTAAACTATCCTCTCCACTTCTCCTATACACTAAGCAAATGAACTCAAGAGGAATCTCCTCTGCCTTTCAACAGGCATTTCTGTGTCCTTTACCTGATCAGAGGCTGGTGTAATGCTACCAGTGACGCATGCACCGTGACGGATATCACTGACAGGTGGAAATAGTCAAACATGACAGGAACATGGTGGTGCAGACCTCTCTGGGGGTGGAAGTGAAGACACAGTGTACGGCTGCTGATCATGGGGATCGCTGGAACATCTCTCAGTCTGGAAGAGAAAGAGGTTTACAAGGGTTAGTGAAAGCTTGAGCTGCCACAGCCTGTAACATGCCACAGGCAGGAGACTGGGAGATGGCTTGAGGCAAATTTTTATCACTCTCCAGCTTCATAAGGGTTTACATAATTGATGAGTATCTTGTGTTGTACTTGTGCCTAGCATAAACATAAACATAAACATAAACATTAACATAAATATAAATATACATACACATATATGTATACACATAAATAAAAAAATAAATAACAGGCATAGAGAGATCTATAAATATACTGTATAAATTAAAATAGAGGTGATTCCAGTTTCCCCTGGTGATAGTCCTTGATGTTCACCTATGCACTAGTTCTACAGACATCAAGAACTGAGCAGCAGAAGGAAATGCATTTAGCAAACTGCCCAGATTATTTGAGTGTTAACAGCCAGGACAGCTCACTTCTTGTGATTTTCAATGTAAGAAAAATCAACTTAGGCAATCGGTGAGAGTTAGAAGCAGTCTTGTGTCAGAGAGAGCTGAAAATATTCAGAGTACCTTTCCCGATAGTGGATCAGAAAAAACTTTTGTCAAGAGGCAAAAAAAAAAAAAAGTGAAGTAACAGCAGAAGGACAACACAAGTTGGACTAGCTTCTCCTTTTTCCAGTAAATAAACCCCAATATTTTAATTTAAAGCTTGATTATAACTATTCCAAAATAACTTTCCTAGTGTGGAGTCAACCACATAACATCTGAGTCACCTATTGGACAGGAGACTGAGATGTAAACCTGGAGCATGCCTAACCACATCTTCCCAATGCAAGTGAAACGCACGTCTAAAGAAGAATTAATGGCTTTAAACTGAAAGAGGGTAGATTTAGGTTCAATATAAGGAAGAAATTCTTCACTATGAGGGTGGTGAGGCACTGGAACACATTGCCCAGGGAAGCCGTGGATGTGGATGTCCTGACCCTAGAAGTGTTCAAGGCCAGGGTGGATGGGGCTTTGGGCAATGTGGTCTAGTGGAAAGTGTCCCTGACCATGGCAGAGGGGTTGGAACTAGATGATCTTTAAGGTCCCTTCCAGCCCAAACCGTTCTAGGATTCTATGATTCTATGAATTGTTTTAGCATTAAAGACCCTTCTGAAACCAACTGTTTCCTAGAGCTAAGAAAATCTGTGATGAAATGGTTGAGTATGTTGCATGGTTAGTCACAAGAAATGTTTTGATGAGATTTGCAGAATATCCTTTTATAAAAATAACTGCTTTTGTTTATATTAAATCAGATTATTCATTCAAATGATAACAGAAATTAAATGTATGTGTTAGAGCACAATTTCATAACGTGAAAGCTTCAGGATTTTTACTCTTGGCTACCACTAAATGTTTGGTTTTTCTCTCTTGTAGACCCATTGGCATCACAGCTGATGACTGACGGTCCAGTCCCACCTGCCTGAGAGAACAAGTTTTCACCTTTTGTGTCTTGAAGATAAAGGAAACATGTTCTTAAGATTCATTTGTGTGCCCCATGCAAATGAATAAAATCATATGGGGACAGTCCTAGCATGAAACACAGCTCAGAAAATTTCTCTGCTTCCCTTCCCACCCCCCCATAAATGCTGCTGAAGTCATTGGAAGCCTTTTCTGGGATACAGAAGTGCTAAATAATGCCTGGGATCACATTTTCTGCTATGTCTCAGGAACGGATGCTACCCCCACTTCACCTAAGATTATGGAATCAAATGCAGTGGGAAGAGATCAAAGTCAATGGGGAGACTCCTCCTGAAATATAGAGACAGCTTTGGTTCTTTACAGAAGAAAAGCAGTTGGCATGTTCATACACTCATCTTCAGCCAGAAAATACTTCGTTGTCTCCTGGGATAAATGCATTCCTGAACCACAGCCCCTGCTCACATGGAGGTCAGTGATGATATTCCCCTTGACTTTAACAGTTGCAGAGACAGAGGAACACTTAACACCTTTGAAAACCTCACACTTAAAGGAGAGAAAATATTGTTCCTTTAAAGAGGTGTATGAGAGACACTCTTCCAATACAGAGAGGAGAAACAGAGAGACTTCAGCATTGAGGCAAAAGAAAGACTAATCAAAGCTATTCCTTTTTCCAAAGGACTCTTGCTTCATCAGAGCGATTTCCCAGTTGAACAAATGCCTGCATTACCAACTGAGCTTTAAAACAGCACTTACTGTTGTTCGCTATCAGTAAAGTGCAGGTCCAACTTGAGCTGAAAATCTGCCTCACTCAATGCATCTTCCACCTACAAAAAGAGAAAGGCAGGTTACCTTTATAAATTGGCACCTACAGCACTGAAGGCAAAGGTGGATGGGCTTGTCTGATACGAGCAAAGGCATAAATACGCAGCAATAGCAACACCCCGCCACAGTGGCAGAAAGGAGCAATGCGACAGCAAGTCAAGGTAATTGCTGGAGGAGTCAGACAAAACCAGAGCAGTCAGAGGTGTTATCTGCTCCTGGGTGTCCTGTCATGTAAAAAAAATCACTCCAGACAAGAGCAACCAGAGTGTGTAGAGCACTGCATTTGCTGGATACTTGCTCTTTGCAGACTGAAAGTCAGTGGAGTATTTCTGAAGCCAAGTTCCTTCATTGAGTGAGTATTTGTTTGGGTTATCTTGTCAGCTGAATGATAACAAGAACTAGGGTTTCTTGGTTGACAAATAACCATGAATCCTTATGAGTACCTGCTTGTAGCTAATGAAAGGTTCAAAATTTACAGCTTAAAACAACCAGAAATGGTTCAAATAATTCTGATGATTTCTGATCTTTCATTAACCTGTTAGTTTTTTTCTCAGCAAACTGAAGCTTTCCTGCCTCCCAGTCACTCTTTCTGGCCCTTGATAGATTCATGGAGGATGTTTATAATTGATTCTCATCTAGACCATTTTCTTTGCAAGATTCAAAGGCTTTTATTGTTTTAAAGCTTCAATTAACGGAACTTTAACTGTTTACCTTGTTGCAAGGCACTGGACATGTTTATACATGGTAGGATTCAGCTTGCCAAATACACTGAAGATATCATGCTTGATCATAAGATGGCTCATTGGTACCTTTTTCTGATAGGTACCACCAGCAAGATTACCCTTCTTTTATTGTCAATAAGATACTTTAATTGGATTTTCTGAAACAGTACATGAAAGAAGCTGTCTGTTCATTACCTTAACCTGGAAAGGACTACATTGGATAACACATCCCAGCTTGGCATATTTAAAGCAAGTATAATCAATGGAAATAAGTAAATTAGTATGGAAGAAGGATTAAGCTGCCCAGTACTTTCTCCTTCACTCCTTTGGAAAGTTTTTTCTTCCCCAGAAGCATAGGTTTAGTAGAATTAAAAAAGTTTTTATTTCTATCAACCTAAATGTAAATATGAACCAAAAAAATCACTCATTTTATTACAAAACTGATCTTTTTCTCTGAGTTTAAGCATCCTTTCTTGTGTACCAGAGTACAACAGGAGACACACAGGAATGCAGGTGGAAAAGTGGAGTTGTTCACTGGGGATAAAGTATTATAAATACAACTTCTTTTGACACAGTTTTTGCCACAAAAAGGTGAGGTGAGACATCTAGGTTCCATCTTTTGTCAACGGAAAGCAACAAGCAGATGCATACAGTGAGTTGACCTGTCCTGAGGTACACATCTGAAAAGGACACCTGGTTTCTGTTTATGTTTGAATCTTTTCATTGACAATAGGTAGAACTTAGAGAAATATTTTGGTTAGACACACTTGAACTTTAGATGGCTTAAGTTAAGCAAGATGAATTCTGCTTTGTCCAGCTGATTAGCACCCTCTTAACAACAGACTATACCAAAAATGCACTGAAGGCAATGTCAGAGGCATTTATCTTGCTCTGACAGGCAGGATTCAGAAAATATATAACAGAAAACATGTTTAGCTAGGTTTTCCAAAGCTGAAACTCCATCTACAGTGTGGCTTTTTCTGTTGAAGCACGAAAATTGAACCAAGGATTCATTGCACTTTCACAAAATTATCAAAGATATAAAATTTAAACCCTTCAGAAGTAATATGGAATTTCTTCTGGCATGACCACGGGCACAGAGATGTGAGGAGAAAATTCCAGCTTCTGTTTACTGAAAATATGCTTCCTTGTTTGTGTTTGTCTGAAAACACCTGGATGTATGTCTTTCAGAAAAAAACTTTTTCTTTTGTAATGAGTTGTTGTCACTAAAAATCACAGTTGCAAAGGAAATAATCATTACTGAAGGTACAGTCTGAATTTAAACTAGAAATTCAGCTCAAGTACAGTGCTTCAAACAAAGCAAAACTCATCCTCCAGCAGAGGGGATGAAATTTTGGCCTGTGCCTAATACTGCTGAGCACCTGCAACTGTCACTGAAATCTGAGCCTGTGTTTAAAACGTGTTCAATAGGTAGTGACACTAGCTCAAAACACCTTGAGGCAATGAGCAGATGTCTGAGAGACTTAGAAGTATTCATCACTGCATGGGGTCATGCAGTATGGTGCAAGTATAGGATATTTTTAGTCCCAAAACTGTATTGAAATCAGACTGCTCAGAATAGTGAAAAAAACCACATAAAATCAAATCAAGGCCTTCACTACAGAGTTTACATTTTCTACTGTATATTGGAGGTGCAAATATTAAGACAAGTGAAAATTGGACAGTTATAAAAAAATTACTAGACTCCGTGAGAAAATATCAATAAAAGGCTTACACATAGGTTGAGGCACAACAGAATAACATACAGTAATTACATGACACAAGTAACTCTACAGCTTTGACATCTGCTGGACTGATCTGTGTTTTACTTTTTTCACTTATTAGAACCACAGGTGCATAAGATACTTTACATGGGAGAAAACTAAATGGCCTTTCCATAACTCACACAGAAGAGGCACTGAAATTTCTATCATTCCTCAGTTTCCCGTATGAAATAATATTGTCGTTAAATGAAATATTGGCTGCTTCTTTTAGCACTACTGTGACTATTGTGGTGTTTTCCACAGTTATCATTTACAGACTGTATATTTTTCCAAAAGTTTGATAGACTATCAGTTTTTTTCCCCTCACCTGAAGAAAAGCTTTAAAATTTCATACCAACTTACTTAAGAAATTAAACTGGAAATTTCTGTGGAATATAACTAGTTTTTGACTGGCTAAGCCAAGCAGTATTCTCCCAGGTACTCTGTGTTTTCCAGTGTTTTTTATAAAGTTCTTTGACCCTGCAGCTGTGTTATTGATTAAAATCACAACTCATGAAAGCAAATATAAAGATCTGTGTTTGTGCAAACACATTCATATTAAACAAGGCATATTATGCTGTTCTGTTATATTCCATACACCCAAACAAAAGTAAAGGAAATTCCGAATGTCTGACCTCTGGGAAATAATATTGTATTTTACGTGCTGATCTTGTCCCCAGTCAAAAATAAAATAAGTAAAGGCCAATCTGAACAGAAATTTTGAAAACTTTATTTGAAATAGTACATGCATTTCATTTGTCCCCCGCCAAAATCAAGCAAGGCTGAAATTAATGTTGTCATTCTGATTTGATTAATTCTTCATTGTTTGCATCGATTTAATATTACTCTGCATTTTCTTGTAAAATCATCTTGTGACTTCTGGACAATAAAGTCTGCAAATTCATTATCCCGTTCTCCATTGCTGGGGTGTGCCTACATTTTCCCTAGTGCTCCCACCTTGGGCCTCATAGCTTGTGCAAAAAGACCCCATATTTGTCTGGGAGCACATACAATTTTCCAGAAGGTGCTGTGCAGAGTTCAGGCTGTTTTCTGACCTCTGCCTCTATTGCCAAAAGACTGCACTGACAGGGAAATGAATTTTATTGAACAATATTCAGAATCTGTACAACAGAAGGTATTTATATCTAAGAAGTGAAAGTATTTATACAATTAAATGTATATACAAAGCAAAGTACTCTGATTTCTGTTGAACTGGCCTGGAATGAAGTGCAGCATTTCAGTTTTGAATTCTAATTTTTCAAGTCCACATTTACATCTTTGGTTTAGCTTTTAAGAGCTGCAATAGTACTTATAACTGAAGTTTCCAGCATTCTTGTGATGTATGTCCATAATATCTAACCACTTAGCCAGAATGTCAGACTGAATAATCTGGATATCCCATCTTACTTAAAATTTCTCTGGAAAGTACAAAATCTAATATACTGTGATATCCCAGCATACCTCAGTTTGTCCCCTCTCAGCTACTAAATTGTCCCTGAATGGAGCCAGCAAGCAAGGAGGCAGACAAGTTACCTGTTTTATGGCTTGATGAAAGAGGCAGAGCTCCTTCTTTAATAAGAATGAAAGCAAAAGCTTATGAAAATATATTGGACTTCTTTGTAACACTAAAGGCTGCCTCAGCCCTGCACTATGGTTTCCTATGAATTCAAAGGATGCTACATTTTGGGATAATATAGAAAAAAGTATCTAATAAACCAGCGAGTCTTAAAGCACCATTTACATGGTGAAAAGTATGCTCAGTGCCACTTTTAGGTGGATAATTGAGGCTTCTTCCATTTAATGAGACAAAAGATGTATTTCCGTATTTAAGCTTATTTAGGGTTATGCAAGTGAAGGGGAAAACAAGGAAAAAAAAAAAACTTTAAAAAAACCAAACCCAAAACAGTAGCAAATAATCTAATCTGGACATGAACATTGGGTTTTGTTGTTTGGGGTTTTTCGTACTAAGTCTATCTCAGCAACTTATCTCATCAACAAAACTACCCTAACACCATGAGGAGGAAGCATACTGCTTGCTTAACATTTCATAATTCCAACTCTGACAGCAGAAACTACATGGAGCGTGAGAACTCAGCGCTTCCATTACCTGGTCCAACTTCCTTGTCCATTTATCATAACTTCCATTTACAGAAAAAGCAGTGAATAGGTTCTTCACCCTCAATCAAAAATCTCCACCATGACACACAATTGGCACAAAAAGGATTTGCATATCTTGTGTGTTAACAAGTTATGAACAGAGATAATACATAAAACATTTTACAAATCTCTAGGTGTTTTGCTAACACCGCATTGCAAGGATCACATGCAACAGAGATAACAGAGATACAAAACCTTCTCTGAACAATAATTGTGTCTATAGTAGGTTGGCACACCTTGGTCTCTCCTATATCTATATCAAATATGTAAATTTGTGGAGGGCAAGACATCAAAGCAGAAAAAAGACACCTGGGAGCATCAGGCAGAAGTGAATCGTGCTAATGTGCTCAACACGCAAAATGTTTTACAGACCTTTATTTTTTGCGTTTGATTCTTTAGAGTCTTTTCAGCAACTGATGTGGGACCAACAGACCTGTTTATCCTTTTATTCTACACCCCTGAAAAACCAAAGCAACTTCGCCAGAGGTAATGAAGTTTTCTCTGTACAAAACCATTCTGTAAATAAAGAATCGGGCAACTCTCCTTTTCCCAAGGGACCTCTTACGAAAAGACAAGTGTGAAGCACACAGCACATCAAGAGCCAGAATGAGGTTTAGCTGTGAGGAATCTTGCGGGATCTTTTCTTTTTCCTTCATTTTGTGGGGTGCACAACTTTCTGGAATATCAATGCAAAAATCATCAGAAATCATCCCTGCTCAATGCAGTGGAAATTGCTATAATTTGAGGGGAGGGACTTTTAATCAGAGATGTTCCACTGAGGAAGGATAAAATTAATATTCAATTAAGCATGTTGGAACATTTTCCTAACAAATATTGATAAACTTGCATTCAGTAATTTTTCATATAAACACAGAACAGCAATTCTATGGAGGAACAAACCAACCTACCAAACAAACAAACAAACCAACCACACAAAACAAACCAACCAAACCAAAACATCAAGAAAAAAGTGGGAGTTAAAGGGAAGCATGTGAAATGAGCTTAAATTAGGTTCTCCAGATGTTTTAATTTAGAACTATATATAACCCACGTATATATGGGTTGAAATCAGACAAAACAGGAATTTTAAATCTCTTCATGCTCAAATACAAAGTTATACAAGGAAGGACAGGTGAGAACCTCTGGCCCCAAGTTCAGCACACAGCATTTGATTCACACTGGCTGCATAACAAATTTTGATGGCATGCTGATTTTGCAAAAACAGCTGATGTCCTGTGTGCTCTCATTATCAATGAGAACAAGTACCAATATGCCATATATTTTGTAACAGTCCTTGTGCTGGCAAAGCACAGCAGTGACACTTTGGGCCAGGCTTGAGTGCCAATCCACCGTGACATTTTCTCCCCTTTCTATTTAAGAGTCCAGTAAAACAGTACTCTCCGTACCCTAAGATTGCTCCTCTCTTGTAGTTCATGAGAACAGGAATTATCACTGAAAGACATTAGTTTCACATCATTAAGAGTAAGCTAAAGGTATCCTACAAGATGGGTGGTTCAGATCATGTACTTCCCTTGTGCACGTGCTCACGTTGGCTGAAGGAGTGGATGCTGAGTGGCGAGGAGGAGCTCAGTATGAAACCACTCTAGCTGAGACATGACAGAAAGCAAAGAGGTTGTGCGTGGACTATAGAGAGGGTAAGCTCCAGCAACTCTGCCATGCACTCATGTAATCTGAAGCACTAAGGAGAAGGGTGAGGAGACCTCTGAGTGGTGGAAAGGGACCGGTAGCCTGGTCACAGTATTGTCATTGCTGTAGCAAAAAACAGTCACAAGGAAAGAGGAGGAGAAGAAGATAACAGTAATGGATGGTAGGAGTAGAAGCTGGTCCAAGTAAGATGCAGATTTCTGGCTTTCTTAGGTGAGGTTGGTCTACACAGATATGTAGAATGAGTGATCTAGTGCACAAATGACAAATTATGGTTGATACACTTGAGTTTCTGATATATTGATTTACCAGTATATGTCAACGTCTTATTCCACCGGAAAGCCAAAGTATAGACTACTCTTCATAACAAGCACAGTGCAGAGGATCTATTTGACGTAATGAAGATATTTATAGTGTTTGCATTTACAAATAAAAAAATCACCCCAGGCACCCTTGTTGGCATATGTAGTGATGGGTACAGGACAGCTGATCTCATTCTAATGCAGGTGTTGGTATTTGGTCATGCCTTTACCTCTACCAGCCACATTGATGAGACCTGTGACAGCACAGGGACCCATGACAACTTCTCATATGGAGAGATCTGTGCAAAGGAGACCTAAAGTTCGGTAAGAGGCTTTTATGTGCATCTCAAGACAACTCACCCTTTCACCATCCAGAAGCAGGTGCACTCTGAAGTTCATTGATTCATTAAGAATGATCTCTTCGTTTCTGTACAAAATCTGAAATATTCTGCTGTAAACGTTGTTTTCATGAACGCAGGCTGAGCAAAGGCTGGAATCACCTGCACAAAACACAGACAGATCCCTGGTGTGATTTCTGCAGGGAGGTTATTTTTCTCCCACATTTTTACTTCAGGTTATCTAGGCCAGTTTTATTAGATCTTGTGTACTTGTAATTAAACACTTGCATTCTCAATAATTAGTGGTAATGGAGCAGATTGTTATTGTGGGTTGGAGGTCCCCAAACATGGTATTTAAAGAAAATAAATGCTAAACTATAGGCAGGCTGGATTTCAACATGAGAATAGCTGACCCTGTGACAGCACTTACCCTATTAACTTTATTTCTAATGAAAGATAAAATGTCAAATATCTTCTAGGGAGGTTTGCTACCCAGCACCATGAGGACTGTGGGTGTTAACCTGTCAAATTTCATCTTTTATCTGCAATGGGCATCTTTCAGAATTGAGAGTTTTCTTGTCATCTCTGGTGCTGCAGAAGTTACTATCTGGGAGGGGGACAATAACTAATAGCAGGTCTCGAATGTAGAGCCTGGAAGTGCAGAGGCATCTGAAGTTAAAATACAGAAAAAGAAAAAAGTAGCCATTTTTTCAAGATGCCAAAAGTCCTGTGTAACCCTTCAGGCCCCTGACCCATGTAAGAGCTCCCAGTCTGACCCATACAATGGGGATTAATCTGAGGAACTCAAGAACCAAAACCCTAAACTTCTCCACATTGAATTCAGACAGTCAGTAGGTTCATCTGTGTGCTGATGTATCACATCATCTCAAATGAACTTCATTGAAACTCAGGTGGAATTTTTCCTTCCTAAGTTTTAGGTGCCTCCAGCATATGCATTTTGGTTTGGGTACAATGGAGCCTATGGAATTTAAGACATCATTCATCTGAAAAAAAAAAAAAGTGCATGCTTTAGACTGAGGCAAATTTTGGTTGAAGTCTATTGCTTATTGAGTAATTCTTGTTTCACTAACAGGAGAACAGTGTGACTTACTTAGCTGTACAAACCCACATTGGAGGCAACAATATTTACTACAGTGAATTCCTTCCAGAGAAGCCTGCGATGACTGTGTGACTATTTAATGAACAACTGGGCACTTGAGTTAGGTACTTTCAAGCTGTTTCTTGGCTGTTAATCAGAATCCCTTGCTAATTCCAATTCCATAGCCCCTGAGAAAAAAACTTCTTGCAAAATTTACTCAGAGTTAGTTTCGTCCCTCTCCAGCACCGAGTGTCGTAGGAATCTGAGCTTTTGAAATATAGCCCTTTAGCAAATGGTATTTTGGAACTTTCCTGACCAGGTGTGCTTAAAAAAGGTGTACCAGTATCAGTGCTTCAAAAAGAGACAGATCTGTGATCATCAGGAAGCCAGCAGCCATATGCCTTTTACAAAGAATAGTTTTTCAGAAGGTATTTCTGGGAATTTGGGCCTTTGCAGAGTTGTTTTGAGTCCATGAGCTGTGGCAAGATAAAAGTCCAGGTCAGAAAGTCTTAGGGACTGCTGGTTTGTCAAGAGTTTCAAATCAGGACAGGCCTGTTCTGCTGTGCTAAAGCTACTGCTTTGCTTTTCAGTGCAAGAATCATAGATAATTTGCAATCAAAAGTCAGTGAGTCCAGACTGACAGAAGACTAAAGATTTCCTGAGGTAAAGTTTTGTTAGGGAAAAAAAAAAATAAGAGAAAGGACTTTAAAAAAAAGAAAAGCACTAAAGGCCTCTGTAGACAAATGAATGGAGTTTTGTCATTATAATGATTAGTTATTGTGGCGCCAGTCTGCTGGAACTGGAATAGTGTAGACAAAGAAGTACCTTTGTCTTTCATATGGGGCAGGAGGAAGAGTTGATTAAATACCAATAAGACCAATAAGACTTGAGCTAATTAATTAGAAGGACCATAGTGCTGTCATCCAGACTACATTCAAATAATTCTCCTGTTACTGACATTTACCAAGCACACCCAGGAACAGCCTAAGTGTTTCACCTTGTTATTGTCTTTCCATCACATATCCTGCACAATGGTTATGCATAAGTCCTGACAGCCTAGATAAATACACATTTATTTCCTTGTGCTACACCAGTTAGGCTAGAATGTTTCAGCCTGATTAGCTCTTCTAATGCATGCACCTCATATTTATTTTAATTTAAAACTCATCATATTATAGACACTGTAAAAATCATATTAGAGGTATAATGCATTCTTATTTCTAGCTGGCAGATGAAGGAAGCTTTATGTTATTTGATTTGGATATTGATATACTGGTATTTTTCTAGTTGGAAAGTTTAATGTAATTTTCTCTTCAAACACACTTCTGCGCAGACCACTCCTCGTGTGTAATTGCTTTAGGAGCTAGATTTGCAAGGTGGCATAAAGAGTAATTTCTTTTGTTGGAAAGGTCGAAGTCAAAGACATGCTACAACGCTTAGGGTTGTATCAAATCGGTGTGAATGAGTACGATACTAGAGGGCCAAAAATTGCTCCGTTTTAAGCAGGGGGATCTACCTTTGCAGAGATCTAGCAAAGAACTACAGCAGATGAGTGCCTGATCTTTTCCTAAACACAACCCATCCCTGCCTATTTCAATGGCCGCAGCCTGCTTCTTTCCCTCCTAAAGTATGACATAAGGCTGTGGCAGGAGTCTTCTGAGAGGAGCGCTTGGCAGCATGAATATGTCTTAGTAATGCTGACAGCAATGCAGACATCCTGCCTCTCAGAGAAAAGGGGAACAACATCTACATAGATATTGTCCTTCAGGCAGCAGCACTCACTGATGTATTCTGTGCTTTAAGGTACAGACAGGGACCAGGCTGTATGACTGTGCTCCAGCTTCTTTCACTAACAAGAATTGGTACCTGCACCAGACATACTCTTCCTTAGTATACTAAGCATACTCCATGAAAACATTATCATCCTGGTAACTTTTACTTGTTCCTGGGATACCTTCTAACACTCAAGTGTCTCTACACAGTGTCAATAAGGTTGGCTTTTGCCATGGCTGACACGTTCAGAGATGGTTGCTGGCAGGAGACATAGCAGATGTACCCCCATATTCACACAAGTACCTCTGTCTTTCAGCACAAAGCACAGGATGGTGTGTGAGAGAAGCTTGACACTATAGGCATTGCCAAATCTCTTTCTAGCATAACCTTGGTTACGCAAACAGCTCTAAGCTATGCCTGCACTGCTCAGCAGTCACATGCAATGCAAGGAGGCCAGACATAATGTGTGGAAACTGCTGGGAGCTCTCACTCCCTGGTGAGAGCTGGAGTTAAGACTGTATTAACCTGCATCTAGCTCTTTATTCCACAGTCTCAAAGGCTTGAGCTTTGGTGAACTCAACAAGGAAAGTCTAACTTTGTGGTAGTGAATTTCCCTGCTAGGAGATTTATTTGTGTCACTTGCAGTGTCCCCTAAGCTAGAAGGAATCTTATTTTCCTGTCTCCTTTTCCTAAGTGGCTATTCCAATTACTGCTTATCTTCTTTGGGTTGAATATGTCTTCAAATTATCAGGAAAGTGAAAGAGCTCTCAGGGCTGTAACATCTATCATTCATCACAAGCATGAACAGGAGGGTTGTGCTCCACAACCATTCATTTCAGAGAATGAGAAAAGCCTGTTGATGCATCGCTCTCTTTCTGTTCTTTCCATAGGAAATATACTGCCATCCAACCACCACCCAGAGCAATCCCTTTGCAGGTTATTGAGTAATGGTATTTTAAAAAAAGGAAGGGAAACAATCATAGAATCATAGAATGTCCTGAGTTGGAAGGAACCCTCAGGGATCAAGTCCAACTCCTGTCCCTGCACAGGACAACTCCAAATTCATACCATGTCTCTGAGGGCCTTGTCCAAGTGCTTCTTGAATATCGCCAGCCTTGGTGCCGTGATGCCTCCCTGGGGAGCCTGTTCCAGGGCTCCACCACCCTCTATGTGAAGAACCTTTTCCTAATACCCAACCTAAACCTCCTCTGGCACATATTCCTGCCATTCCATCAGGTCCTATTACTCACCCCTTTAAAGAATCAGAGTGAGGCTTTGCTATTTAGATCCTAAAGGCCCCTGAAAACATCTGCCCAGATAGTCTTAAGAGGAAGGAACTGATGGATAGGTGACCTGTAAACAGATTTGTTACTTATCCTCAGCCTAATTTAGTGAGAATAGAAACTATTTTGTTCTGACAACTACTGCCAGTAGGAAGGCACTGGTGGGAGTGGGTGTTGTGTGTCTGTGGCATATGTGCAAAAGCCCCTGAAGAATAGGATAGGATAGGATAGGATAGGATAGGATAGGATAGGATAGGATAGGATAGGATAGGATAGGACAGGACAAGACAGGATACGATACAATACAATACAATGCAATGCAATACAAATTAGAATTAGAATTAGAATTAGAATTAGAATTAGAATTAGAATTAGAATTAGAATTAGAATTAGAATTAGAATTAGAATTAGAATTAGAATTAGAATTAGAATTAGAATTAGAATTAGAATTAGAATTGAAAAGGAAAGAAATATATAGAAAAGGAGCAGAGCAGAGCAGAGAAGAGAAAACAGTTCATTTTTGCATAATGCCTCAGAGCATGTAATGAGAGTTGAGATAGGAAAGTAGAAAGAAGTAAGCAATGGATAAGAAATTCTGGTTTAACACCTTCAAGAAAAAGCACTGGAACCTGAAGGACACCACCAGAAACCATAGCCTCCTACAGAGACACGTGACATCTAGTCAAACTCACTTAACTATAGTTTTGCTGCTGGTAGTAGGTATAATTTGATAAAGTTGATAATGAAATCAACTTTATCTGACTGATGTGCTACTCTGTGTTTTGAAGGGGTGTGTTGTGCCAGAACAGAAGCTTGCCCTTCTACTTGAAGGACCCACTGGTACATCAACTGAGAGTATTGCCAGGCCAGGCTGGCAGCATCCCTCAGCTGGTGGAAGGCTGTGACAGGAACCTAAGTTTTCCTGATTTTCAAATGTTCTCATTTGTGTCATTTCCCCTGGCAGCACCCTCACACCACTTCTATTCATGTGAGGAGAGGAAGACATTTCTAGCAAAAAGTAATTAAAAATGTTGATATTATTCTGCAGGTCAGAGCAGTTGCCCTGACTTTTCTAAGATCATAATATACACACCTGACAGATCAGCATTCCTTCTCCCAAACTCCACTGGCCAATTATCCCAACTGTCCAAATATCCCAAAATCTTAATTTTTCAACTCTGAACTTTTGTAGGATCCTTCCTTTGCTTTCACCATGCCTAAATTATCTTACTTTTTCCCTTTAAATCCCCTTTATTTGAACCATCCTTTACTCACTTTTTTTAAACCTCTATAAAAATGGTTTGAGAAGTTTTGTAGTTGTTCTATGTCAATAACATTTCCACAGAGCAAACAAACAATGAACTCACCTTGGCAGAATCAACTGACAATGACACGCGCATATCTCAACCTCTGATTTCTGTCAAGGAGAGACTTTGAAATGGCAATGTCTGGTGTAGCTGAGACTTGATGATGAATGATTTCCCTAGAGCTACCTAAGTCATATGAACCCTTGCTGTTTGCAAAGCAATAGGATTGGCCAGTTTTTATACCCTCTGCAATCTGCTTGGCGTGTAAGTGATTAGCATGTTCCAATCTCAACAGCTAGATTCTTTCCATAATTACATTTTCAACTGTGCTTCCTCCTGATGTCTATAAATGTCAAAGAAGACTGGAATAAATGTTAACCAACAAACCTTTTCAAGGATGGTAGGCAGCCCAGTCTGAGACCCAGATCTGCCCAAGAGTATTGGCACAATCTGAACTTTGAAAAATGCTGGAGTTTTGTTCGTATTTATTTTTTCAGGGCTTTAAAACAGGTAAATGCCTAATCTCACAACCCCTAACTCAGAACTGTTGCATGAGTTCTGCGTAATGTTTCTACAATAGGAGGGTACCTTCAAAGCCATGACTGAAAGGCGGTATGTTTTAGAGAGATTCTGAAGAAAAAACAACAGTTAGAAAGGAAAAGGCTCTCAGCTGTAGTACTACAGAGGCCATGCACAGCGAGCATGATCATCATTGCGTGACTTTACATTACTTTTTAACTCTGCTTCCAACAGGTACCAGAAGCATCAAGAAAGCCTTGGAATTAGCTCCTTGGTTTATTTTAAAATCAATTACCTTGCTAAAAATGACTTTAAATAATGTTAGATTTCCCTTCACAACAAGGAGTGTGAGACTTAAATGAAATGTGAAAAACTGTTCTCCAAAGGAAACACACTAAAACCTCCTTCACAGCAAATTTTCTCCTATGGAACTTTTCTGTTAGACTGGTCGGACTTGGCTACAGCTTTGCTGAGAATTACATGGGAAAACATCATAGTTATATCCCCCTGTTACCTCTGCTTTGAGTATACTTCAACTTCTGGGTTTGGCAAAGAAAGAGCAGAGGTAAGATTTACTCTGACTCTGTTCTCTATTCAGTAGCCCAGAGAAGCAAAGTTAATTACTACTTTTTCAAAATAAGGAAGGAGGAAATGTGACGACTCAGTCCTGATGCTCTGCTGTGGAGAGATTACATTGCTTCCGATTCCCCATGTAAGGCAGAGAACAAAGAAAGTAATATTTTTTAATTCTAAATATAAAATTACAACTCCAGGGAATATGGCCTTTCAGAAGGATGACCTCAGGTTTACATCCTGCTTTCTCCAGAACTATCTCTCTATGGTTTATTGAGCATTGTGTGAGAGGTCTAAAATGAACAGGGAGTGATTATACAGTCAGGAAAAAATCCATATAGAAAACAGATCTAACCAGATCTAGCCTCTTTGATTCCTTTACAACTATAGCACTGGAAACAAGATAATTATTCAACTGCTGGCAACTTCTCTAATCTCTCTTTCTGTCTGAGAGAAGCAGTATTATTATGCTGCTGTTCAGATAAATGGGAAAGCAGGGTTCTGTTATGTTTTGTTTTAATGAAAGAAATGCTTTTCAATAGTGCAGGGAAATCAAGATGCTGCAGTTGTAAACAGACCTTTACTGTAAATATTTCTTTATGAATAACAGTGTACACTTAAACATTTATATTTCAGATTAATTCAGAGCCATAAGAAGCATCTCATAGCCTCTATACTTGGGTTCTCACACAAGAAAATCTCAGAGACATATGACACCTTTGAATGTAGATAGGTCACTCATGCACAGACAGATGAAGGGCATTGCAACGTACTCACTTAAGAAAGATCTGTGAGCATTTTGAAACCTTCCTACCCCCAAACCTTATGTTACTACCCACACAGACAAGTTGTGTCAGCAGTTCATGTGATCTTTCCTAATCTGCTTCAGCGGAAAGTCAACTGTTGGTAAATCACAGCAGAAGGCAGTCTAAACTGAGCTAGATGTCCTTGCCTTGAAGCGGATTGAGAGCAACCACATAGTCTATTAACATAGGTGAACAGGGAGGACAATAATAAATGGGTATAGATAGTGTTGTCTTTAAAATCTCAGTCTGCAATAGCTGTAGATCACGTATCTGAAATCTGAGTGATCTCTACAGCACACATTGTCCTGGCTTGTACTGTCATTAACATAACCCAAATTGATCTAGTGGTTGACTACCTCCCTCTCCCATCCAGGCACATACTTTGGGCTGTCCTGCCTCTTGGTCTTCAGCATCTGAAGTTCCCACTAGCCTCATATGGAGAGTTGGCTCTTGTTCAGAGTCCCTACAAAACAGGTATGGGTTTTCTCATTTCTAAGTTTCCTTGTCATCTAGTCTCTTCTGCTATTGCCAAAATGCTAAAACGCTTGCAGGCCATACTAATTTTGCTATTTTTTAGAGAAAATTGAGACTTGTGGGCATTCCTCGAATAAACAGTATGCCGTCTTGCTAGAACCCAAGCACCATACTGCAAAATATAACCAAAGGATACCAGAAAATCTTGTGCAAATAACCCTGTTTATCTAACTTGCTTTTTTTCCTTTACCATCTGTTGCAGCCATATGTCTTCTTAAATAAGAGCTAATTATAGGTCTCCACCACAACTAATCAAATAGTGGTAACTGTTGCAAACTTCAGCTGGAAAATTCATTTTTTCTTTATAAAAATTCCCCCCAAACCAGACACTGAGATGGTTGCCTTTCTCTGGTTTTCTGGACTTGGGTACACAGTAGTTACAGTTGATGCACACATGTCTGTGTTAACATATGGGAGAAATTCATAACAAGCTGGAGAAATAATAAAAGCCAAAGTACAGTTCCTGCCAAGCTCATTCAGAGGGGAGACTTTGGGACAGAAAGTGACTGTGTCTAATAAATATCCACTTATATGTACTGTAGCAGAGTTCTTATGGTTTCAAATTTTCCTTCACTGCCCCTGTGCTGTTGTACTGAGTGAAAGAGAGAAAAGAAATAACCCTTTCACAAGATTATCCGGCTTTTAGCACTAAAGAACTGGAGCAAAGGATCCAATACTAAAATTAAATTTTGGAAGAGAGATTCCATCCCATTTAAAGAACAATAAATCTCCTAATGAGCTCAAATAAGACAAGATTTGACTTTCATGTCCAATGGGCATTTGTATAAACGTCCATTTGTAAAAACGTCAATTTACACCATTCACACAAATGTTTTATAACTGCCTCCATTGTCAATGTCATTCTGAATTGCTGTGTAATGTGAAAGGACTGAAGGATAAAAATTAACCCAGTCCTAAATATGGTATGAAGGGTTGAAGTGCCTTTTAAAAACCCCAAACTCTAAATAGCTCTTTCAGCATCACAAGACTCTGGCAATTTCAAACAGTCATGCTGACCTTCCAGGAAGTTTAGAACAGTTTTGCCAGAAATTTGGATTAAAAATAATAATAATAAAGAAAAACACCAACCCCCTCAATCCCCCCCGCCCCCCCCCCCCAAAATATCCCAAAACCCAACAGGGAAATGGAAATAGCATGTTTTAAGTTAATTCATTCCAGCCATCAAGCAAGTAGTTGTTTCCCATTATAAATGCCACAACCTCTTTGTGTAAATGAGTGGTGCACATACATAGAAGAAAGCTAACACTTCAACGATTTAATTTCAACTAGTCTTTTCATCTGGCTACCAATGGGAAGATTTCCTTCCACTTTTCTCACTACTGCTCACATGATGTTTTGACAACTGGAACACCACAAATGTTTAAAGGTCCAGATAAGTAAGAGTTGAAATACGTATAAAAAATGTGAATATATGTACTTTACAGACGCTTCAAGCATGGATATAACATTAGGACCCACCTGTTATTTCCTCAGTGCTGCAGAGCGTACCTGGCACCATCTCATCAACACAACAGCAACTGAATCAGAAACGTCTTGAGCTAAAATCACAGACTTTAAGTCACACTGGAAATTAAAGATTTCCCAGACAGGACTGTAACACTTTCAAGTCCTCCGATCAATGGTATGGATTGGGAACTAAATGGTCTCCTAATGTACTATTGCAATGCTTGCTGTGTTCAAGATGATGGATGGAGGACATACATTTACCAAACTCTTATCTTCAGCATTATGGCCAGTTGCACTTTACTCAGAGGGTAAATCATTGTGAATTAAATATGTAAAACATTTTGTGGAAGTCTAATTAAAAATCAGACAATACATCTAATTTGTCAGATGTAAAATGTAGTCTTTAGGTTCCCACTGTAAAATAAAAAGCCTGAGGATAAAGGACCTCAGGCTCCCACTGAAAGAAGCCACCACTGCTGGTTAGTGTTTCTGAAAAACCAGGTAAGTTAGCTAGGTATTTAAATACAGGTTCCTGAACCTCACTCTGGATCACCAAAGTAAACACACAAAATAGTCTTCAAGATCTTACAGTTTTTTCCAGTTTGTGTGCAATCCCAGTCAGGAGGTCTTTCATATCCTTTCTAGGATCAATTTCAGAGTTAAATTAGGTACAAGAGACCTGTTTCCTCAGCCCCTGCACCTGAGGATCTTTCATTCTACAGGCTGCAGCTTCAATTTATAGTGTGAAGTTCAAGGTGGGTTTGTCACATCCACATTCACAAAGCAATCCCTCCACACGTGCAGGTAGACCTGATCAGATCCATTACTCATTCAGGAGAGACCTGGTCCTAGTGCCCAGGTGGTCTGTGATTCGGACCACTACCTTTGGTGTTTGTGTACAGTGGGAGAAAAGGCAGAAACACACATACCTCCTCCTTACTTGCCCATTAAATGGATGGAAGAACTTGCTGAGTTCCCAGGGCAAGCTAATGAGCTATAAATAAGATGTTCCTCTTCTGACCCCATTTCGTTCCACAGATTACTTTACAATCTTTCTTCTGGAGACATTTCACATGTACAACACTGGTTTCTCAAGGTGAAGAAATACAAACCAGCCTCCAAAAAGGCAGTGAGCATGACGGAGATTGGCAGAATCAGACCACAGATAAGTTATGTCAGGGCCTCATATTTTGAACACAAGTGTCATCACAACCCTTGAAGCAGACAGGTGGCACTTAGATACTCAAGCACAACTACACAAAGACAATTTTGTCTGCTTTTTAAAGAGATTAAAGGAATAAAAATTTCACCTAAATACTAACACACATGCACACAAAAATATATTGTAGTTCTATTTGCTGAAAAATATTTTCAGGTCAAAAATAAAACCAATATATTACAAAGTAGCTTCCAATTAAGCAAACTATATTGCTAATCTGTAATAGGGACTGTTTCCATACAAGCTATAAGCTTAATTGAAACCCAAAATGTTCTTCTGCATGTTTTGTATCTTTTAAACTTTCCTTTGAGCAGATGTTTTAAAACTTCCCATCCATCTGAGACGCAAGATTGCTCCTTTCCTAGGTCAGCCACTTCTTGTCTGATTAGTGATTTAAGTGCTGAACTGTCTATACAGCCCAGCACAAAAATACCATAGAATTATTTTTTCTTATTAATTTGCTTCTCCAATTAGATTCCATCAACCTCTGCCACTACATCAGTAATTTTTTTTTCTTTTTATTTATGTACATTATCTTAAGTGAAATCCTGTAGCTTTATCTGGATCACACATGCACATAAATCAGCAAGAGACAAATCATACTTTGTCAATGCATGTCAGGCACAAGCCATTTGGCTTTCTGTCTGGGATTTCATTAAACTGCATTAATGTTCTCTCTGTCTGTAATGTGCGAAGAGTATCATTAGCTGTTCTCTTTCTTTGGGCTGTTTTCTGGTAAGGCTATTCATGGCCTTCAGTCTGAGATAAGGGTCATTCAAGAAAAGAATCTATTATCACTTTCTGAACAGCCTGTCTTTATTTGGCATAAACTTTGCATACATATAATGGTCCTGCAGTAAGCTCTTAAAAGGACTAAGCTATATAAGACACAGAGTCCTGAACCTAACCCTATGTACCACTCTCAATAAAACCTGTCTAAGACTTTGAAACTGAAATGGGCCAAATCCTGTCTGTCCAAAAGATCTCATACAAACTTCCCTATACTCAAAATTTTAAATGCTTTTACCTCTCCAAGACAAATAAAGGTGCCAAAAAATATCTTATTACCACCACATTATAGAGAGACACTTGCACAAAGTTATAGTACATTGCTCAAGGTAATCCTGAAAATCATTGGCAAAGTGGGAATGGGCTCACATCTGGTGTGAAGAAAATCCTGTATTTACTACCAAACATACATATGCACTGCTGTTTTATAGGGCATCACACTGCAGGAGTATTTGGCTACACTAACACTATTTGCCCAGTTGTGTAGGGATGGGGTCAGGAAGGCCAAGGCGCAGCTGGAGCTGAATTTGGCAAGGGATGCAAATAATAATAATATGGACTTTTACAGGTATGTCAGCCAGAAAAGCAAGGTTAAAGAAAGTGTACCCCCCGCCCTGCCCTGGGGAACAAAATGGTGGCCTAGCATCAACAGATGAGGAGAAGGCTGAGGTACTTAATAACCTTTTTGTCTCAGTCCTTAACGGTAACCTCACTCCTCACCCCTCCCAAGTTGACAGACCACAAGATGGAGACTGGGGGGCCTGGGGGTGGGGTAAAGCTCTGTAAGGGAAGATCAGGTTTGCTGACACCTGAGGAACCTGAACATACACAAAACTATGGGACATGATGAGATGCATCCCAGAGTCCTGAGGGAATTGGCTGATGTCATTACCAAGCACTCTCATTAACTATTGGAAAAGTCCTGGCAGTCAGATGAAGGCCCTGGGGACTGGAAGAAGGGAAACATTGTGCCCATCTTTAAAAAGGGTAGAAAGGAGGACCCTGGGAACTACTGACCTGTCAGCCTCACCTCTGTCCAGGGAAGATCATGGAAATACCCTTCTAGAAGCTACGCTCAGGCTCACGGAAGACATAGAGGTGATTCAAGGCAGCCAGCATGGTTTCACCAAGTCCTGCCTGACCAACCTAGTGGCCTGCTATGACGGAGTGACTACATCAGTGGACAAGGCAAAAGCTACAGATGTCATGTATCTGGACTTTTGTAAAGCCTTTGACACAGTCCCCCGCAGCATGCCTCTCTCTAAATTGGGAGATATGGATGGAGATATGTTGGGTGGAGCGTTTGGTGGATAAGGAATTGGTTGGATGGTCACTTCCAGAGGGTAGTAGTCAATGGCTCGATGTCCAGATGGAGACTAGTGACAAGTGGTGTCCCTCAGGGGTCCATACTGGGACCAGTGCTGTTTAGTATTTTCATTGATGACATAGCGAGATTGTGCGCACCCTCAGCAAGTTTGCGGATGACACCAACATGAGTGGTGCAGATGACACACCAGAAGGATGGGATGTTATCCAAAGAGACCTGGACAAGCTGGAGAGCTGGGCCTGTGAGAACCTCATGAGGTTCAACAAGGCTAAGTACAAGGTCCTGTACCTGGGTCAGGGCAACCCCCAGTATCAATACAGGCTGGGGGATGAAGGGATTGAGAGCAGCCCTGCAGAGAAGGATTTGGGGGTACTGGTGGATGAGAAGCTCAACATGAGCCAACAATGGGCACTCACAGCCCAGAAGGACAACCGTAGCCCGGAATGCACCAAAAGAAGCATGGCCAGCAGGGCGAGGGAGGGGATTCTGCCCCTCTACTCCGCTCTGGTGAGAGCCCACCCGCAGTGCTGCGTCCAGCTCTGGAGCCCTCAGCACAGGAAGGACATGGACCTGTTGGAGCACGTCCAGAGGAGGGACACAAAGATGGTCAGATGGCTGGAGCACCTCTCCTACGAGGACAGCCTGAGAGAGTTGGGGTTGTTCAGCCTGGAGAAGAGAAGGTTCCAGGGAGACCTTATAGCAGGCTTTCAGTACTTAAAGGAGGACTACAGGAAAGATAGGGACAATCTTTTTAGCAAGACCTGTTGTGACAGGACAACAGTGATGGTTTTAAACTAAAGGAGGGTAGATTTAGACTGGATATAAGGAAAAAAAACTTTACAGTGAAGGTGGTGAAGCACTGGAACAGCTTGCCAAGAGAGGTAGCGGAGGTCCCATCCACAGAAACATTCAAGGCCAGGTTTGATGGGGCTTTGAACAACTTGATCTAGTTAAAGATGTCCCTGCTCACTGCAGGGGGGTTGGACTAGATGACCTCAAAAGGTCTCTTCGAACCCAAAGCATTCTGTGATTGTATGATTCTATGATTCTATTCAGACAGAACTTGAAAGATCTGCATTCCCATGCTATCACCGTCTTCCTGAGAGACATTAGGCAAATCATGAGTTATCTGTGTGCCTCAGTTTCCCATATATTAACTTTTCCTTCACTTTGTGTCTCTTTTAACCAGTCTGTGGCTGCCATTTTGAGCTGAGTTTTATTACAGTACTTACTACACTGCTCTCAGCTGTTGCATCTAACTCGTCTGAGAAATACTGCTGAACCTGGAATACAAGTCTTTAATGGAATCCACAATAGATAAATTGTGCAAATATTTACCTAGATATTTTTTTGTCTAGTGACAATCATACTCATAAGTTTTTCTAAATGTTTAATAAAATCTTGGCTCTATTTCCTCATCCTCTAAAAATATCCATCAACATTCCTAATAATTTTGGAAGCAATAATCCCAAGTGCACTTCATGGAGACAAATACACCTCCCTGATGAAATGTGAAAATATTCAGGACACATGATTTGCAAGATTTGAAGTCCACGGGGTCGTTTCCCGGAGGGATTATAACTTCTTACAAAGTTCGCAGAAGGTGGCAAATCAGGCCTATGTTGCAGATGCTCACTGCTCCCTTCTTAGCTTTTAAACTCTTTCCCAGAGAATAATAAAATGAATAGTATATATTCAAGTGACATAACTTTGGAAACAACCCATGATTTCTGCTGCTGCATTTAAATTAAGAAAAGGAATGTAAGTCCATTGTTCCTCTAGATTTTGGTCATAGGAAAGTCTGAGAGAAGAACAAATATCAGAGATCCCAACTAGCAAAAATTGCAGTCCTGTAACCAGAAAAGTATCTATAAAGTACGGTCAGAAGACTCAAAATTTGTAAAAACAAAGTCCCTTCTGTTTTCAATACTTATACAGATACCATAAACCACGCAGATGTTTTCCATTAACCAGGGAATAGTGATTTAGTTTAAGATTGTTATCATATAATCGTAGCATCATTAAGGTTGGAAAAGACCTCTAAGATCAAGTCCAACTGTCAACCCAACACCACCATATCTCTTAAACCATGTCCCGAAAGTGCCACCTATACATGTTTTTTTAGAATACCTCCAGGGATGGTGAGTCCACCACCTCTCTGGGCAGCCTGTTCCAAGGCCTGAACACTCTTTCAGGAAAGACATTTTTCCTAATATCCAATCTAAACCTCCCCTCGTGCAACTTGAGGCCATTTCCTCTTGTCCTGTCACATGTCACATTAGAGAAGAGGCCGACACCCACCTCACTACAACCTCCTTTCAGGTAGTTGTAGAGAGCGATAAGGTCTCCCACCAGCTTCCTCTTCTCCAGACTAAACAACCCCAGCTCCCTCAGCCGCTCCTCGTAAGACTCAGTCTCCTCACCCTTCACCAGCTTCATTGCCCTTCTCTGGACACGCTCCAGCAACTCAATGTCCCTCTTGTAGTGAGGGGCCCAAAACTCAACATAGTATTCAAGGAACAATCTCACCAGTGCTGAATACAGGGGGACAATCACTTCCCTGCTCTTGCTGGCCATGCTGTTCCTGTTGGCCTTCATGGCCACCTGGGCACACTCCTGGTTCATGTTCAGGCAGATGTAGATCAACAGCCCCAGGTCCTTTTCCTTCAGGCAGCTCTCCAGCCACTCTTCCCCAAGCCCATAGCATCGCATGGAGTTGTTGTGACCCAAGTGCAGGACCCAGCACTTGGCCTTGTTGAACCTCATACAATTGGCCTCAGCTCATCGATCCAGCCTGTCCAGATCCCTCTGCAGAGCATTCCTACCCTCAAGCAGATCAACATTCCCACTGAACTTGGTGTCATCTGCAAAATTCCTGGGGGTGCACTCGATCCCGTCATCCAGATCATTGATAAACATAAAAAACAAGACTGGCCCCAAAACTGAGCCCTGGGGAACACCACTTGTGACTGGCTGCCAACTGTATATAACTCCATTCACCACAACTCTTTAGGCCCACCCATCCAGTCAGTTTTTTACCCAGTGAAGAGTACACCCATCCAAGCCATGAGCCACCAGCTTCTCTAGGAGGATGCTGTGGGAGACAGGATCAAAGGCTTTGCTCAAGTCCAGGCAGATAACATCACAGCCTTTCCCTCATTCACTAGTCGGGTCACCTGGTCATAGAAGGAAATGAGGTTGGTCAGGCAGGACCTGCCTTTCATGAAGCCATGCTGGCTGGGCCTGATCCCCTGGTTGTCCTGCACATGCCTGGTGAGAGCACTTAAGATGAACTGCTCCATAGTCTTCCCTGGTACCGAGGTCAGGCTGACTGGCTTATAGTAACCTGGATCCTCCTTCCAGCCATTCTTGTAGTTGGGTGTCACATCAGCAAGCCTCCAGTCATCTGGGACCTCCCCTGTTTAACCAGGACTGCTGATAAATGATGGAGAGTGGCTTGGTGAGCTCCTCTGCCAGCTCCCTCAGTACTCTCGGTGGATCCCATCTGGCCCCATAGACTTGTGTGTGTCCATGTGGCGCAGCAGGTCATGAACTGCTTCCTCCTGGATTATGAGGGGTTTGTTCTGCACTCTGTCTCTGTCTTTCAGCTCAGGGGGCTGAATACCCATGGGATAACTGGTGTGACTATTAAACACTGAGGCAAAGAAGGCTTTAAGTGCCTCAGCTGTCTCCTCATCCTTGGTGGTGATCTTTCCCCCCACATCCAATAAAGGATGGACATTCTCCCTGGCTCTCTTTTTGTTGTTAATATATTTGTAAAAATATTTTTTTGCTATCTCTTACAATGGTGGCCATATTTAGTTCTAGCTGGGCTTTTGCCTTTCTAATTTTCTCTCTGCAAGACCTAATGAGATCGCTGTACTTTTCTTGAGCTGCCTGCCCCTTCTTCCAAAAGTGGTAGACTCTCCTTTTTTTCCTGAGTCCCAGCAAAAGCTCCTTGTTCAGCCAGGCTGGTTCGTCTTCCCTGCTGGTTCATCTTACTGCACTTGGGGGCAGCCTGCTCCTGTGCCTTTAAGACTTTCTTCCTGAAGAACGCCCAGCCTTCCCTGGACCCCTTTGCCTTTCAGGACTGCCTCCCAAGGGAGTCTCTCAACCAGTGTCTTGAAAAGGCCAAAGTCAGCCCTCCAGAAGTCCATAGTAGTGTTCTACAGATATGAAGGAGAAAAAAAATAGAGTGCATTTTCCATAAGGCTTTTCCACATGCCCATGTCCTTGTAAGGATGGTTGTCCTTGAAAAGTAAAGCTATGGGAAATCATATAAGAGCCTATGGATATGAATCATGGGGAGAAGACTAAGACTTAGCTTGTTCTTATTTAAAATTAATAGAGGGAATTTAAAGACTTGATGGGAACTTTCCATGCAGGCAGAAAGAATGAAAAACTGTGGGTAAATTGGAAAACATCCAAAATAGTCTTGGCAAGAACCTTTAGCAGAAATGGTAGAAAACCTTAATAAATTATAAGGAGAATAAAAAAAAAAAAAAAAAGAGAACAGGGAGGAAGGAAGATTATAGGTTTTCTCAGAACTAAATCATCACTTGTATAACAAACACCTCACTGCATGAGCTGTTCAAATTTCCCTGGTTTCTGGGGAAAGAGGTGCAACATTGTATTGGACATCTAGTTGCTTCCTTAATGTTCCACAAGCAGATGAATTTCTTGAGGGATCCATATGCAGTCCATCATTTCACTTATCTTTTTACATCCCTATTGAGATAACTGGATATTCCTATGCATCTTATTCTTATGCGTCATCACCTGGAGAACTACAGACCAATCAGTCTCACCTCTGTGCCCAAAAAGATCATGAAGCAAATCCTCCTGGAAATTATGCTAAGGCACATGGAAAATAAGGAGGTGATTTATGACAGCCAACATGGCTTTATTAAGGGCAAATTGTGCCTGACAGATTTGATGGCCTTCTATGATGGTGTTACATCAGTGTGGATAAGGGAAGAGCAACTGACATCATCTACCTGGACTTGTGCAGAGCATTTGACACTGTTCCACATGATAATCTTGTCTCTAAATCGGAGAGACATGGATTTGATAGATGGACCACTTGGTGGATAAGGAATTGGTTGGATGGTCATACTCAAAGAGTAGTGGTCAATGGCTTGATGACCACGTGGAGATCAGTGAGAAGTGGTGTTCCTCAGGGGTCAGTATTGGGACCAGCGCTGTTTAACGTCTTTTTTGGTGACATGGACAGTGGGATTAAGTGCACCCTTAGCAAGTTTGCTAACGATACCAAGCTGTGTGGTGTAGTCAACACGCTGGAGGGAAGGGGTGACATCCAGAGGGACCTGGACAGGTTTGAGAGGTGGGCCTGTACATACATCATGAGGTTCAACAAGGCCAAGTGCAAGGTCCTGCACATGAGTCAGGGAAATCCCAAGCACAAACACAGGCTGAGCGGAGGATGGATTGAGAGCAACCCTGAGGAGAAGGATTTGGGGGTACTGGTGGATGAGAAGTTCAACATGAGCCAGTAATGTGTGCTCACAGCCCAGAAAGCCAACTGTATCCTGGGCTGCATCACAAGAAGTGTGACCAGCAGGTCGAGGCAGGTGATTCTGCCTCTCTACTGTGCTCTCATGAGCCCTCACCTAGAGTACTGCATCCAGCTCAGGGACCACCATGATAAGAAGGACATGGACCTGTTGGAGCATGTCCAGAGGAGGGCCACAGATGGTCAGAGGGCTGGAGCACCTCTCCTGTGAAGACAGGCTGAGAGAGTTGGAGTTGTTCAGCCTGGAGAAGAGAAGGTTCCAGGGAGACCTTATAGCAGCCATCCAGTACCTGAAGGGGGCCTACGAGAAAGCTGGAGAGGGACTTATTACAAGGACAGGTAGTCCTTGTAGATAGGACAAGGGGTAATGGCTTTAAACTGAAAGCGGGCAAATTTAGTTTCGATATAAGAAAGAAATTCTTCACTATGAGGGTGGTGAGGCACTGGAACACATTGCCCAGGGATGCAGTGGATGTCTGTGGAAGTTGTGGATGTCCCATTCCTGGAAATGTTCAAGGCCAGGTTGGATGGGGCTTTGAGCAACCTGGTCGAGTGGAAGGCATCCCTGCTGATGGCATGGGGGTCGGAACAAGAGGATCTTTAAAGTCCCTTCCAACCCAAACCATTCTATGATTCTATGATCTTTGTCCACTGTTACCAAATTCAACACTATTTGGTATCAGCAAGTTTCAGAGGCTCAATGTATTGGCAAAGATTTCCTTTGATGATGCTTAAGTTTGTGGTATTTCAGCATCCTGGATACTCCTTTGTTCCCTTTCTGTCTGAAAGGTTGAATTCAGAGGTCAGACTTAGAATTAATGTTGTTTATAGGAGAGGTGCAGTCAAGTCATGAGTTGAAGGAGGTTAGCAGCTAGAGACATTCGGAACTGCAGAGTTTATCCATACAGCATGACAAACATTTACACACAGTAGTTAATATTTAGCTGTTATAGACTTTCTGGATAGATATTTTGGAAACTACAACTGATACTCAGTAGTTTTCTATCACATTGCTCTTCCTGTGTTACTACTTTCTTCTGTGTACTGAAGCCAGGTACTTTCCCCTTGCACTGCCTACCATATGTCTACTTTATATTTTAAATCACACTTCTACCTGGACACCTAGCTGTGAGTAAGCAAGCAGCAACAGAAGCTTAACATGTCAATCAAAACAGTAGATACAAGTTTTTGCAGATAGCTCTTCAAGAATTTCCACGACGTTGCCTCTCTACTAATTTGTGAGTCAACCTTGTAATGATGGTCAGAGCTGGAATAATCTTATCTTTGGAAGGCTACAGTGGGAGTTACTGTGAAACCTCTTAACAAAATATGCTTGAAATAGAAGACACACACAGATGTGACAGACAGTCAGATAGGTGTCTAACCAGTGTTTTGTGAAGAGTTTGTGCTCCTTCCTCATTTATTACAAAAAACACAGAGTTAAGGAGGACAAAAGAAAACCATGGCAAAAATGCTAATCCTGTTCCAATGACCTCAGCATTGAACTTGAAACTAGAAACTCCTGTTTCAGCTTTAGCAGACACTTAGTCTGTAGTACTAAGTAAATTACACGTGACTTGATTGAAATCCTGGCTCCCTATTCTTAAATCTGGATCATTAACAGACACCTCCTTACCCAATACTCTTTTATACCTAAACTGGGCAAAGGCAAAGTATTGTGGTTCTCTGAAGCCTTATGCAGCCAGCAGACCTTTCTGGAGCCAGAGGTGGTTGTTAGAAGCTCAGAACTTTTGGAAAAGTGGTCAGTTCAGTAAACTAGCACCAAAATAAAACCATTAGTCTCTGTTTTCTTTGTTTTTTCTTAGTTGCAGCTGAAGCACTGCAGAGGATAAAGGGAAGAAGGTTCTTTGCAGGACTGAATCCTGCAGAAACTGCATCTACATCAGCCAGAATTAGGGCTGAGCAGACGACTGAATATTAGTTTCTACAACAAAATAAATATTTTAAAGCACAGTAACATCAACACCTGGTAAATGTTTCCTTAATATCTTTTTGCTATTTTCTTAATTTCTACATTTCTCTGGCTAAAATTACTCAAATTCAAGCAGTTTTCCTTCATACTTTTAATATGGACTTTGATGCCCTTTTGAGAAAATATTCTGTGAGGAAAATAAATAAGTGCACCAGTTTCAAGAAAAATTTCATTTAAAACTGGGTCAGGACCTCTGAAGAGAGCTCTTTCTTCACTGCATCTGTGCTTTTTCTGCACATGATTCTTGCCGAATCATTTACAATTGGGTCATTTCCAGGAACTCTCAAAAATATATAAAAAAGAGATGGTTTGCAACTCAAGCCTTCAGGCTTTAAAGAGTAATCGCTACTGGAGTGTTTTTTGTTCTTTTCTGCTACAAGCTACCAAGATATTTCATAAGGTTGAACTCTTCCAAGCTGAGGATGGCTTTTCCCTTCATGTTGTTGTCTTTCAGCAACGGTTGTATACTAAGGTCTACCTTGTACTCAGATTGTCACAAAACTTGAAACAACAAGGAGTCCCTGATCACCAGGAGTCCCTGGTGCAAAAAAGGAGACACTTTGGTCAACTCATCCAGTCATAGCTGTTACTCATCCTTTAGCTTTTCACTTGTTTAACTCCACCTTTTGATCTTTTAAATCAAGGATACTGCTGAGAACCTTTGGCCTATGTTGAACTATATTTGCAGAGAGGGAAGTGATATCAAAATCAGGTGCCTTCAATGTGAGGATTGGGTCAGAGGATAATAAGCTTTTCAGTGGACTATAAAGTATGTGAGCCCTATGCCTAAGCCCCATGTGGGTATTGCTCCTTCTTGAATTCTTTTAGGGAAATAAGATGGAATTTGGTAATTTCTTGTTTGTACAAAAGCACCACCAACATTCTGTTTATCCTTTCCCTAGAGATGGATCAGCCACTTGAGTCAAGAAGTATAAGTGAATGCTATCAAACTTCTGTGAAGGAATAGGCTGGCTCCCTCAGGTGTCTGCACTTCCCCTTTTCCCCAGGCTGCTGATAGACCTAAAAGCTTAAAGAAGAAGGAGGAATTTTTATCCTCTTTATCCATTATTATATTCTACATCACAACTCAGACTATGAAGCACTTTTTTAGTCTATGGTGATCACACTATATGCAATAGAAGTATCTCTTCCCATCCTTCCCCAAGCTTGTGTTCACCATCTTGTTTTGCTGTATGAGTATAGTCATCAGGCTTTTGTTTGCAATCGCAAGGCAAGCAACCTCACAGACACGGGCAAGCACTAAATTCAGTTCAACTCATTTGTGTTTTCATTAATTGGCTGGCTCACATGACATGAATCCCCTAAGACCACCCACATTCTGCAACCAAATACTATGTCAGGGAGCACTCTCTCTTCTGAAAATGCTCGTCACTATATAAGCCTCAGATTCCTTCCTTGCATAAGCCAATTTCCTATTCTGCATATCAATTACATAAATGAAGGTAAAGTTCCTGATAACTTCCTTTGGTTCCTCTCAGCTCATGATTAAAAAGATGAAAAACTAAATAACTTTCATTTCAGTCCAGGGAAAGAGCTCGCTACCCAAACAAAAAAATAAAAATAAGTTTCTAAAAAGGACTTTTTAAAATGGGCTTTCTTCTTTAACCCAAAAGGACAACAATAAATGGATGAAAACCCACATCCACATTATATTGTTAAGAGTTTATTTCATTGTGTGTAGTCACTCAATTTCCTGCTGCAGCTAACTGCTGCCAAAACCAGGCACTGTGCAATGTAAACAGTGAGCAACATTCTCGATTAAGTCTACTTGATATGACATGAAAGCCTTCAACATTGTTTCAATGGCTTAGAGGCAATCCATCACATGAATATTTTTATGGCCTTCACCACATCCTCACAGTGTAAGTTCGTCACCTTCTTCTCTATCCCTCATAATGCTGATTGTAGATATTGTTCATGCCCCTTTTACAGGTGGGAACCTGAGGGAGAGCATGATTTGGGTCTGTCTCCTCAGGAGTTGTCAATATAATCCAACACAAATTAGGCCTTTGAGGGACTTTGAAGGCCTGAATCTAAGTGTCTTGCCTAACATTGGCGAGAAAGCGTGTTGGAGAGTAGGAAATTGAAGCCACATCTCACAGTTCAGTGACGGTCTAGACTCCCTGTTCTCTTCCTCTCTTCCTGATATTGTAGAAACTTCTTTTACCAGAAATCAAAAGATGCAACAATTTGCAGTTTAATTTGGTTTCATTAAACCCTATAACACAATTCAACAAAAAAAAAAAGGAAAAAAAAAAAACAAACAAAAAAACCACCCAGCCTTCCTATTATAATCCACAAACAAGAGAAATTCATTATAGAAGTCTAAAATTCTGCTTTTGCTTCCTGTGTGCAGCAGCAGTATGAAAGAACACAGTAATCCTTTGGATCCTGTCAGAGGTCCTTCGTAGTCTCTTCTAATCTAAATCTTGAGACTCTGAGCTCTGGTGACTGTATTTGCAATCAAATATTATTATGCCTAGTAACACAGAGATCCTTATCATGTTATTTGTACAACAGATTTTTCATCTCCCACAAATATAATACCTACTTTATTAGCGGTCAAATGGAGTTATTACACTACTGCCCACTACTTAAAAAAGAGGGAATTAAACCTTGATATTTCTGAGCCAGTCACATGGTGAAAATTCAAATCCTAACTTCCACATCCTTCTTAGAACAGATCCACGTCATACCTGTATTACCACTCAGTTGCACCCACTAGGCTTGAATAAAATTTTCAGCGTAGGATGTCATGTCTCATTTTAGTCAGAGAAAATGCAGGTAAGTAATTTAAGTTTTGGGGGTTTTTGGTGTGGGTTTTTCTTTTATGATCAGTGGAGGGAAATCAAGACATAATAGGAGAAAATCACTGTAACCTAAAATTAATCCTTAAGATATGTGGAATTACATCCTTCCAGTGTTATTTATGAAGGAAACCTGCACTGTAATCTTAGGCTACTCAGTCTGACTCCAAGACTACTCAAGTCTGTAATTATTAGTAAGATCATGTGAGAAAATCCCTTTCTTCCTCCTGATACTGTGAGTTGAACCCCAATGTCAAGACCAGCAGACAGAGATGCAAGAGACAATTCAAACTTATTAGGGGCATGGCAGAAACTGAATACATATATGCAAAATTCAAATCCAAAGCAAAGGGATATTCACTTTTGTGACTGGTTTCTAGGTGAAGTGTAAGATGAGAGATAACAGATGTGTAGACATAAACAGAAGAATCGAGGAAATTATGAGATTATATTAGTCACCATGACTGGAAGTACTCTCAGCACAACAGTAGGCTGGACTTGCATGAAGCCTTCACCTTCACCTTCACCAGAGCACCACTACTGTTGGAAAACCTGAGCAGTAATTCAGTGGAAAGAGTGGAGGTTCAGGGAGAGTTGCATTAAAAACCTCACTCAGTACTTTCCATTAATTTGCATGGATAAAATTTGTCCTCCTGTTATACTGTCTTCCTGGGATGGCTTGCAGACAAACATGGAATTTTTGGCCCACATCTGTGCAGGTCTTTGAATGGGTTTATTTGGGTGAAAATTATGGAAAAAGTCTTGGCATGATACCAAAAACTGCACAACAGAGGATGGTGCAAACACACCTAAGATAACAGCCAGCAGACTTCTATGAGAGCAATAGACAGGATAAATAATGTCCTATGTGCTGATGGAGAAACATTCTGCACAAGTACACTGTTCTCAGGAGGGAAGTTGGTTTAGAAAAGGTGTTGTATTAGGTTGCAGAATGTACCGGGTCAAAACTAAGGCTAAAGATCTTCGGTATGATTTTGTGCTTCACAGTAGAGACAATGAGCTCTTGTTTATCTTACAAGAACTTGGCCCTAAAGCTGAGTTAACTCACAGTAATAAGGCATGCTGAGATGTGCAGATGGGAAGTGCTACGTGGAAGTGGCAAGACCTAGTAGCTGTTAATGAGCAAATACCAAAAATCATTAATCAGTGTGTCTAAGCTGTTTAAAATTAAACAGTTCTTTGTCCCCACATTTTAAATTGGCTTCCTTTGTTGTTTCTGAAGACATAAATATGCATCTTCCTCCATACACATGACAGGCATTAAGCTTAGTCTTCCCAGAAAGTGAAAGAACACCGCCCAGCGAAGAGGAGGATTTCATCTGCTTAAAAACAGCCCTAAGTTGAAAAAGGTGTTAATGAGAAAATTTCCACTGAGGTAGTACCTGGCTGCATATATTATGCTGCCCAGGCACTGTGCAGAAGAGATGTAGCTAAGCTGGTGGGGGAAGCGATTTTTGCTGTTTGAGACTTAAATCTCCTTCCGTCTGGCTGGCCCTGAATTGCATACTCATCTCAGCTGGGCTCTGTTTCATATTCACAACAAATTGTGCATCCACAGTGGCCCTTCAGCTCCAGGCTTTGATAGACATGGAGACATGGAGGGTCATGGAGCAAGTGAAGCAGTGCAGCCTCCTGCAATGGGGTGGCAGCCCAAGCTCCAAGGAAGCTCTGCATTCAACTCTGTGCTCAGCATGTGATTCACCTCCTAGACCTGGATCCAGAGGTGTCCATCACACAGAGGAGTCTCCCATGTTGGAGTTCAGGCAAATTGACAATAGTTTTGATGAGCATATAAAAGAAGTAGGTTTATATTTTCCTTTGCACATAATGGAAGAAAAGGTCCTAGGCACCCCTCCACTCCCTTATTATGCCTCTTACACTGGAGTGCCTAGGGGAAACACCTTCCGCCAAACTAACCCATTTCTCACCGTGAAGGACTATGGGACTGATAACACTACAGAGCCAGTGTCTGTATTCAGACTGTGAAAAGCAGAAGCTGGTCCACTGCTGCAGATTTTCCAAATTCACATTAGTTATTTCTGGCAGGTTAATGTGTAGAGGTGGGAAAGAAATATTTTCATGAGCATAATTATTCTTCTAATTTTGGATGTGGTACAGCAGCTATGATGATGTTGCAGCATACTTCCATTTAGGACAGAAGCCATATTCAAAAACCTCCCACCTAGAAGAAAAGTCAGTGGTTTTAATTACATTAACAGACTCCCAGATTACTGTTATTATTGCAACTCATTATACAGTGCGTGGCAGAAATAGTAGGTCAAATATTTCTCTCTTTGGATCCACTGTATTACTCTCTAAAATGTGAACCGACCATAAAAAGTTTCAAGACCATAAATAATTCTCTGCTCTCCTACACTGTCACATATCCAAGAATATCAAAGCTCTTTATATTAAGTAATTAAGTTTCACAATACCCTTACGATACAGACACAATTAACCCCATTACACATATGGGGAAACTAAAACAGAGGGAGGCTGATTGCTCAAGATCAGAGCTGGGAGAAAGAGCCCAGCAATCATAGGAATTAAGGACTAGTAAATCCTCCTGGGTCCTCAAATCCTCCAGCTGTCATATGCCACACAGGCATATTTATAACTTCACAAAGCTCAGTGCTACAAACACTCAGGGTGTTTTGTTTCTGTTCAGCTCTGTCCTGAGGTTTTGCCTCTGGTATTCACTGGTTTGAATAAGTACATTGGACATGGTATTGGACATACACATTGGTCACTATCCATATGTGCCATAGTTTCAATTCTGTGTTATTTGTTTAACCAGGTGAAATGTCTGTAACACAAGGATTTTCTTTACAGTATACTTTCAAATTAGTTTCTTTTGTAAAAGCTACAAATGCTGAAATAATATTCTCTGAACTAAATATGAATAACAATTTCATTACTGTTTCTTCTAACGTAATGAGAAAGCTTTAGTCTTACTCTTAAGGGATACTGTGTTTATTTCCTATTTTTTTTAACTTACTTTTTTGTAGTTTTGTTTTTCTTAGTTTAAATATCAGCTTTAGATACTAACATCTGATGCCTAAGTAATGTGCAATATCATTTCTTTAAGAAGAAAAAACAGAAGGTATAGTACCATCCCTCAGTTATATGCTTTATTTTATAATACATTTTCTTTTGCTCCTCAAAATTCATTCACATCATTTATAAAATACTCTTGGGAAACAGATCTCTCAAAGTTATAATCTGCAATACTAGAGTAAAAATTATGGCCCATATTGGCTGGAGACTGACTTTATCACTTTCTACTCTGACACAAAAAGATGTAGTGGGTCAACTATTCTACTGATCCACCCATTTTACATGCAGTCCTCAGAGGCACATTTAAATGGACACAGTGAGATTTCAGGGAGTTTGTGATCTTACCAGTGGAGGGTGTTGTGCTAGCAAATATTTAATATGTGTTATGACTTCCCCCACAGGTATGCAAGGGGAACACTAAGTTACATGGTAACTTCAGTAGAAGGTGAGCTTTTACCACCTTTTACAAGCCAAATCTGTCATTTTGAACTTTCCTAGTTTCTACAGAATGCATGCTATTACACCACATATTTTTATGCCACCGACTATATAACTTAAAATCAAGGTGCAATCAGGAGTTTTCCTAACATTCATCGCCAGTCTACCAAACCATTAAAGAAGTGCTTATCTAATAAATGAGCAGGATCTATTTAATCCAACAAGATTGGTTTTAAGCTTCAAGTCAAAAGCCAGCATTTTACTCCACTGAATTTTACAGCATCCACCAGAGAAAGTATCTGCTTCTGACAGATCAGGCCATATTCAGAGGCTCCATGTAGCATGGAGGAAATTGTTTGTTCATGGAACATGAAAGACCACCCACATTTACATAAGCCTAGATACAGAAAAGAAGAAAACACCAAACAGAGTGGGGTTTTTTTCCCACATAGCTGGAACTGTTTGAACTATTTGGTTTGTTATCCTCCTTCAAGTGCTTCCTAATCATTCATGGAGGTGAAAAACAATGCAAATTGTTCCCTGTTCAGGGTACACATTGTTTTTTATCTTCAGCAAAGGTGTTAAAGATGTGCATGAAATCCAAGACAAAAAGGGTGTTTAAGTAAATGCATAAACATACACACATCACATCTGCATGCAGAAATCTATAGGAAAGGAAGTCTTGAGTTCCAGCATTACCTGCAGACAGTGTCACACCAGCAGGGAATGCAAGTCTAAAGAAGGAAAAAGGTTTGAATCGTTCTCATATTTTTCATTATGTTATACAAGCATGAGGTCTCATTTTCCTCAGGCCTGTATCTTCTTATCCCATTTGTTGTATCCCTTAGACTCCCAAGTTTTTTGTCAGAGGGAGAGTAAGATGAAGCCTTGTAGGCAGCAAATGGTTCAAGGCTGCCATTCAAACCAGATTGACTCTCCATGCAAATGGGTTCTGCCAAGCAAAGTCTAAAGTAAAACTGGCATTTTCCCACTGGGACATATGGTCCAATGCCAGGACTGATCAGCGCATCATCAGGACTGCTGTAGTAGGTTGCTAGGCACTGCTGGATGGGCTGCCTATAGCATGTCTCGAAGGTCCTACTACAGACGGGAGATTGAAAGGTATGAGAGCACCTACACAACAAGGCCTTTCTTTAAGGGCAGTACACATATCATCAGTGAGAAAGCGGTTTGACTCTAGGCAAAGTTTTATACCATAACACACATCTTGTCTGTGCAACTTAAACATCAAAATGAAATGTAAGTACTTAAAGGGCAATCTTAGTCCAGCAACAGCGTTTATGTTTATTCTTCTCACACTTAATTATTCTTCTCACACTTACTGGGCATATAAGTCAACTGTAAAAAGAAAATGGTAATTACTACATTCAAACCCATAGTCTTTGTTCATGCTGGTCATGACAATTCATACTTAGAATCATAGAATGCTTGAGGTTGGAAGTTCACCTAGTTCCAACTCCCCTGCCATGGACAAGGACACCTTTCACTAGATTAGGTTGCTCAAAGCCCTATCCAGCAGATTGTATCTGATTTTTTTTGCTTCTTTCAGCAATAAGGAGAACACAAAGAAGATGAAGACTACTAAAATCACAAAAGAAGATATCAAGTCTCTCTGATTATAGCTGCTAGAAAGGCAAAGGATGTTCCACTTATTTGTACCATAAAGTTATTACTAAAAAGCAGGCCAGTCCTCTCTCTCAAGTGGAAAAGAAAAAAAAAACAACAAAGCAAACCCAAAAACAACTCCCCAGAAAACAGACCTGTCTCTAAAATTATCATTGAATATCCTTCTACAAAGGTATGCCACAGTTCAAACACCAGAGCTATGCTTTGTGCACAAAACTCTTGTTGAAGTTCTATGGCTTAGGTTCAGAGGGCAGCAGACTAACTATAAAAATGGTCCCTTCTAAACATAAAAGAATCCATGAACAAATCATCCAGAACTTTCCCTCTCATTCTGACTTCATTATCCTGCCTGGGACATAGCTTTTCTGCTGATGGAAGATTTTGAATCGCCTGCTAGAGGGTATATCTCTCTAGCTATTTGGATTCTTGTTTAACTTACACATTTGGGAAGTTATTAAGTTATATATTTATTTGCATCTTTGAAGCAGTACCATCATTTTAGAGACAAGACAGAGACAAGGACACACAGTTTGTCCTGTTGTCTGTGTTCTCTGTTTTAATCTGTAGGCCAAAAGATTTTTCAGAGCAGTCCCTGTCAGCGTTATCGATGGGAAATTAAACCAACCAGCATTCCTTGGCTGGAATAGTAAATTAAGCAAATACTTCTGAAAGGCCCACATGTACACTTGAATGCACAGAAAATTCTCATTTTTCTGATTTATGATCACATCTAATACATAATGTTAAACTTCAGAGCCTCTCACAACCAAGTAATGTCCTAGAGAATTGTTAATAGTACAGAATGCTTTGCTGAACCCTCAAATTCAATTCTTGGTTCATCAAAATTCAAGTCTGGCTACTACTTCCTAGTATATTCTTTATCCATCTATGAAATTTATGGTGAAAATATAATCATAGTTTTAGTCATACAAAGTATAAATAAATAATAAAAATAATAACTAATTAAATAAAAATAAACAAACTACACCACTTCCATCATTTCATTTTCAATTAATAAATAACTGTGCCAATCTGGAAGGAAAATATTAATTCATATTTTAGATCATTTAGCTTTTTTCCTGTCAGAGGCAGAATCAGGTCCAAAGAAGAGAATAAGAAAGTTGTTCTCACATTTTTTAATCGTACTTTTTTACCCTGAGAAACCATTCAGAAGCACTATACAAAATCCTGAATCAAACTATCATCTGATTATTTGCTGGGAGAGACAAGAGTACCATTTGCTCTCTCTGTAAACTGTGTCACCTTTCCTACTTTTTATTATTACTTGCCTAATTTGCATTCATACATACATGAAGGCACAAATCGCAATCACAGACTTTTTGTGACAGGTCTTTTACAAACACAATGGAAGTGCCCCTCTCTGCAGAAATTCCTGCAACTTCTTTTATGGTAAATGGACAGAAATAGGTGTGATTCAACTCATCTTAAAATAGATATGTTAAATTACTCCCTCAAATTACCTGTTTCTCTCCTCTGACTATACAGGGAGACTGGGTGATTAGCTTAGGTGGAGACACTCACAGCACAGATATCAGCAGCTAGATAATATGATTTTTACCCTTAGTCACAGGTTCCCAGGGATTCTTCCATCTCACAGCTATAACTCAGGTTACGCATGATTTATTGCCTGCCTTTAGAATACAGCCTAACACATCATTACAAGACAACTATTTCCTGCTAGTATAGAAAACTTGGTGAAATAATATTTTTAGAAATCATATATAAATCATGTAAGATATCCTCCCCAGGGAAAAAACACTATTACCTGTAACTTTTAAGAGTATATACATATGTTCTAACTACTGAATATTTACTTTTTACATACCAACTGTCATCTAAAGATCTCAGGGTGTTTAAATCCTAATTTTCTATGATCTTCTATGTCCCATAGTCACTAGGACATCCTGACGACCTATACTCTCAAAAAGCCATCACTCCCTGAGATGTGTCTGTAATGATTTGCAAGCAGAACACTGGGACATAATCCACCATCCATAAGTATTTTTAAAGAAAGGCTTAGAAATATTTTTGTTCCCCATACAAAAATTGAGTTGCACCTTCCTGAAATTAGAGTTAGTTACAGGAACTAATAACTTAGTTCGTACTAATTCAGACTCCGAAGTCTTTCAGCTCAGATGACCAGTGAGACTTCATATTTATCACCTTGTTTGGGTAGCAAAACCTTCAAACCAGAATTACCTGCTAAATCTGAAGATAAAGCTTATGAAGAGGCTGAGGTGACCAAGAATGTAATCATGCTAAATGAGCTCCTTACTGGGGAATTCCTCTAACACATGGCTAGAGATGTGCAGCCATGCTGCATCCCTCACTACCTTCTGCATTTTGGATGCATAGAAGATCCCCTCTTAACTGATTATTCATGGTCTTCAAAAAAAAGGTGTCTATGACCTTTCTGTTACGATTTGAACTATCTAAACCCTGTAGAAAACAGCTTTTACAAAAACAGAAAGATGATGGAAAGCAGCAGATGACACCACGTTCAGTGGGAATGTTGATCTGCTTGAGGGTAGAAGGCTCTGCAGAGGGACCTGGACAGGCTGGATCGATGGGTCGAGGTCAGTTGTATGAGGTTCAACAAGGCCAAGTGCCGGGTTCTGCACTCGGGTCACAACAACCCCATGCAACACTACAGGCCTGGGGAAGAGTGGCTGGAGAGCTGCCCAGCAGAGTAGGACCTGGGGGTGCTTGTTGACAGATGGCTGAACATGATCCAGCAGTGTGCCCAGGTGGCCAAGAAGGCTAACAACATAGTGGCTTGTGTCAGGAATAATGTGGCCAGCAGGAGTAGGTAAGTGGTTGCCTCTGTGCTCAGCACTGGTGAGGCCACACCTCAAATACTGTGTTCAGTTTTGGGCCCCTCAGTACAAGAGGGACATTGAGTTGCTGGAGCGTGTCCAGAGAAGGGCAACAAAGCTGGTAAAGAGAGAACAAGTCTTCTGAGGAATGGCTGAGGGAGCTGGGGTTGTATAGTCTGGAGAAGAGGAGGCTGGTGGGAGACCTTATTGTCCTCTCCAACTACCTGAAAGGAGGTTGTAACGAGGTGGGTGTTCGTTGGTGATAGGATGAGAGGAAATGGCCTCAAGTTGCACGAGGGGAGGTTTAGATTCGATATTAGGAAAAATTTCTTCACCAAGAGGGTTGTCAAGCTTTGTAACAGGCTGCCCAGGGCAGTGTTTGAGTCACCATCCATGGAAGTATTTAAAAGACATGTAGATGTGGCGTTCAGGGATATGGTTTAATGGTGGACTTCACGGTGCTAGGTTAGCAGTTGGACTTGATGATCTTAAAGGTGTTTTCCAACCAAACCAATCCTATGAAAACACTCAGTTGTGATCTCTGCCTATTTCTTAGCTAACATAATTCCAGCAGAGTAGCATCTTCTGCAGAATTTTCTAGTATTTTTTAGACCTCTATTCAATATCTTGTATTCCCTCTGATATACCTTACCTAGAGGGAAAATGAGGTTATTACACCTGTCAGTTACACATAATACTGCCTCAAGTTCACACTGAATTGAAGAGATGCAGGACAAACTTTCAGTTTTGTCTGTATATCTGTAGAAAGACAATACACCTGTTATTCAGTCTGAGCACTAACTCTGCTGTACCATCCTTTCAGGTACTTGGAGCTCAGAGGACTTTATAGCACCCATCAACTGCTAAGGTAAACCCATTATGGTTATGGATCTGATAACAGACTTAGAAATCATGGAATCATAGAATCATTAAGGTTGGACAAGACCTCTAGGATCATCAAGTTCAATCATCAGCCCAGCAATACTGTCTTCTAAACCATGCCCTGAAGTACCACCTCTACACGTTTTTTTTAACACCTCCAGGGATGGGGACTCCACCACCTCTCTGGGCAGCCTGTTCCAATGCCTGACCACTCTTTCAGTAAAGACTTTTTTCCTAATATCCAGTTTAAACCCCCCCTGATGCAGCTTGAAGGTGTTTCCTCACATTCTATCACTAGTGACCTGGGAGAACAGACCAACACCCACCTCACTACAACCTCCATTCAGGTAGTTGTAGAGAGCGATAAGGTCTCCCGTCAGTCTCCTCCAGACTAAACAACCCCAGCTTCCTCAGCCACTCCTCAGAAGACTTGTTCTTTCTTCACCAGCTTCATTGCCTCAACGTCTCCTCATCAGACTTGTTCTCCAGACCCTTCACCAGCTTTGTTGCCCTTCTCTGGACATGCTCCAGCACCTCAATGTCCTTCTTGTAGTGAGGGGCCCAAAACTGAACACAGGATTTGAGGTGCAGCCTCACCAGTGCCGAGCACAAGGGCACAATCACTTCCCTACTCCTGCTGGGCACACTATTGCTGATACAAGTCGGGATGCTGTTGGCCGCCTTGGCAGACTAAGTTGTGATAGGTTATTTAGTTAGCCCATTTTTACATCCCATCTTCAGAATTACCTTTCTATTTCTATTCAAACTGTAGTGTTTCAGGCTGAAGGAAAAAAAAAAAAGGAAAAAAAAAGAAATACTGAAGCAATACAAATAACCAGTGACTTCTGAAAATTTAGGCTCAAAAACAACAAACCAGGGTTGAACCTGCCACATTTATCTGCATGTACTGAGTTGTATATCTTTTTAGTAGGCTTGAAAATTCAGTTGCTGAAGATTGAAAATACACATTCTTTAGCAGAAGAATACTCATGCAGACCCTCCACTTTTATAGTTGAGCTAAAATAAGCTTACTTTGAAAATGCACAGACAACATTTTCAGGCACAAACTCTTTCAATGCATCATCATTTTCCTATTTAAATGTTTGAAGAGACTTGTTTTAGTTTTGAAATATTACGTTTAGCATATTTATATTTGGAATAAATGCAGATGTTATATTTAGGATAAATAATTTCTAAAGGAGACACCATTATTTTTAAATTGCTTGATCAAAAAGTGCAGAATGTTTTCTCCCTCAGCATGACTTTTGATTAAAGCTGCACATTTCTGAGATGAATCCTTTATCTTAACCTTGCCTTTTGACATTTTGAATTAGCCTCACGGAAAGAATTGCATAAAACTGTCTCTCTACCCATACATAGATTCAGTGATGATAAAAAGGAAGATGTCCTATTAATTTCCTTGTATGAGAGATCCTAACATAAACGCAGTCTCTTATCACTATATTGGTCTATAAACTAAGCTTCATTTCTCAGACCTGCTAAAATGTGAGATGATAAAATTGCTGACCCACTTAAGGTCATCGGAGAGTTTTGTCTTTGCTTTCTCTAAATACTTAATATTTTGTTAAAATAAACAGATCTATGCTTTTGTAATGTTTTATGTTTCTAAATTCATTGCCAGTTCCTTAAGAGCTTTGTTCAGTTAGAGAATTAACTTCTGAAAATAATTCCGTGTTTCAGAAGCTTAGGTGAGCAAATACTTTTTTGTAGCTGACACTCCGTATATTTATTCCAAATATTAATTCAGATGAGAAAATTCCCTGAGTAAAGTACGGGACATCACAATAGGACACCAAATAGATCTTCATCAAAAAAGAGCAGGAGGAAATAGTTGACTGGATGTAATTTGCCTACTGAATTAGTGTGACTATTCCATATTTAGGGCAGTGGTGGATTTCAAATGACTTGCAATATTGAACTTTACATTAGACTGAAGGCAGCAAGGATCATTGTGTGGGGAAATCAGAGACATGTAAGTAAACCTGGAAGAGAAGAGAGCTCTGTGAAAGTCCAGTTCACACCAGAGTGGTAGGTCTGAAAGAGCTGTATGCCCTATTTAACCACAGAGCTGAAGTTCATTCTTGGCCTCAAGCAGCAGAAATACTGTGTTGGCTCTCTGCATCTGAACAACTGGATTGTGTTTCTGCCAGACCTTCAGGTGGCCACTGATGATGAAGTTTTGTATCTCAGACTCACTGCCTAGGGGAACAGACTTGTGGCATGCACTGGTGCTCACAGGCCCTCCCTTGTTCTGGCTTTCTCCACTAACCAAGTCCAGTTGTAGGTTGGGATGCTGTTCAGCATCTCCAAGACTGTAGCCTACCCCACTGCCATCTGCATGATCTGCCCCAGCTTCTGGAGGGGGAAGGGAGGGTGTCCTGCATAGTTCAGGGTCTATAATGGAAAGTCTCCCAGCTACAAAAACATCTTTTCAGCTTCCATCATTTGAGTCATATATGAAAGGCCTTGACTGGAAAAGGATTGAGACATGCACACAGAAGTAGCACATTGGTCAGAGATATCTTCAGTTTACTAATTTTCATCTTTTTTTTCCTGTCTCTTTCTTTTCTCTTGGAATAACATGGAATTAGTTCTGTTTAGAGAGTGAATCAACAATTCTTAAAATGTCTGACCATCTCCTATGATCTCACAGATAATGAGGTTTTCTAAGACAACTCATCCCCAGAATAACTTCTTGCACAGTAAGTCCCCTCTAGATTCATTTGTATTTGTCAGGTATGCTTTACTTTATATATAAAATACATATTTATTTTCAGATTACTTTAATAAGCTTTGAAAACAAAACCGTGTGTTTGCTAAAGCTTGAATCTCTCCCCCTTTGTCTCATGCTTTTGAAAGCAGTAAGCTTATCTTCACTTAATGGAGGCAGAAATTATCTTTCAAAAAGCTATTGAAAATAATGACTGCAATTTCATACTGTTCCACAAGTCATGGTGCTGTTTCTTCTTGCTCTAATGAGCAACTAACTGCAAATGCTTGTTTTGACTGCATTAAGAAGCCATTTACAAAAAAAGGTTTTTCTTTAATAATCAAAGTAGAATTCCTTCACCAAGAACTTCTTTGAGATATCCAAATACTAATAAAGAGATTAGGATCACTAATTTTTTTTTATTAAAAACAGGCCCAAACAGTTAGTTAAGGAGCATAACTGAAACATAAATAACTTTTCAAATTAGGTCTTAGGTGCAAGGTACTCACAGATCAACGTTTAATTTATAGCAAAACACATTCAGTGTGGGCGATCATGAACTTGTACAGCACAATGCAGACACAGGTTACAGCAATGTTCTTCATTTTCTGATACTCTCTCCTACTTTCCTTTTTGCACATCACAATCATGCTAATTTTTTCGTGTCACCTAACGTCAGCTATTCCGTTTTATGAGAAAGCATCAAACTGTGTGTACATGAAACATCTCTATATCACCAGTCAGAAGATTTAATGTGTAATAGCAGTCACAACTACTTTTTCTTGACTTGTCTGGAACAAGTACTGGATCTTATCTCCCCTACCTTGTATGAGATAGACAAGGAAAGAACCACATTCCTTGGCTGTCTTTGAGACACTCCGAGACAATAACCGAATTTAACTGACTAGAATTAGGTGGAACACTGCTATAATATAATAAAGATTAGCCTGGCAGGTAATAATTTTTCTTAAATACTTTATATTACTTGCAATTAGCTTTTTCAGGCCAAGTTTTCAAAAATATTTGTCTATTTGAAATTTTTGAAAATTGGAAGTGTAATACTTCTGGATGGGAAAACAAAATAAATCTGGGCATAAATCAAAGTCCTAAGTAATTTCTTTAGTTATATGCCATGTAAAATAATTTTTCTCTTGATGTTCACCAATCAAAAAAATTTCCTTGGCCTGTAAGGTAAACAGCTAGGCAAGCTGATAGGCAAACAGCTATCCATGGTTGCAGTACATGAGAATGAGTCATAGTGGGTCTAAAAGCAGAACTTACAAAAAAATGTGTCTGCAATTTTCACTAATAAAGAATAATTCTCTCTCAAAACAGTAATGCATCCAGATGGTGTGCAGACAACTGCAAAACACTGCAAAGAAAATTAAAATTTATACTTTTCCTGAGATTTGGCTTAGCTGGCATTTTCAACAATGTAATTCACCCTCAAATTCTTCATAGGCAGTAATGCTGCTAAGATTTACCCCATATATCTCATCTTCCCTAAGTAATCCTCACCTATACTGTTCTCCTGATCTTCACCATTCTCCACTCTTTCAGGTAATGTAGGAAATCAAAATAAAAGAGCTAATCCTAACTGTTTCTGACCAGTGTTATTTATCCCAGTGTTTTAACCGATGATCGTGTGTGTTTCAAATATATGTTTTTAAGATAAGCTCCTGCAGTCTTTCATCTTGTGTCTATAGCCTGGAAATCACTGAATGACTGTATATTCATAACTTTTATGAATCCATGTCACAAAATTTATACACTAGCCTAAAAACTTATGGAAGACACTTAGTGGATCATAAAACGACTCAGCCAAGGAGTTAATTATGCAAATGTGCTACTGTGAGATGGCATATTCACATTCCCCATTCCTTTAGCTGTTCATGTTTGAGTCATGCAGATTCAGCCCACTGTATGCTGCAGGTGGACACCATCACGTGAAGACTTTAACAAGACAACCTGCTGAAGAGCACCAGAGGCAAAAGCCCCAGAAATATGCTTAGAAAGGCATTTCTAGAGTTCAGCTTTAAGATATGTCTGCATTAGCTCAGCCCTGCAGAACTGATGCTGAGGCCAATGAAGTATGCGCTGTTACAAGCTGCACAAGAAGAAGCAGAGAGCATAATTTGTTCTTTCTAAGCCAAAAGCAAGCTGCATCGGTCATGGCTATTCAAAGACAGGATTGAAAACCTGAATAAGAGCAACTAAAGACCGTATAACATGCCTTGTTCCCACCCTCCTTTTCATTGCTGAAAAAGTCACTAACCACCAGTCTTCTCCTGTCTTTAAGGAAACCCACCTTGCTAAAAATGCTTAGGAGTATGAATGAAATATATATATTTTTACGAATATGTTTGTTCATATATATATGCTACATGGCATGTCTATGTTCATACAGCCTGACTCAATACAAGCTAATGTGCAGCCTTGATGATCTAAGTGACCAAACCACAGGGGCTACTGGGCTACAGCACATCTCCCCCTTGCTTCGACTGGGACACGTAGTCCATTCTCTTCCCACAATGCAGACAGGATGAGGCCAGCTGTGGACTTTGTAGTAGGTCCACAAGTAGCAGGGCATTAAGGCTTCCTGTACAACCTGCAGGTCCTGTGCCATGGATGGAGTCCTTGCTGCTCAGATTTGGCTGGCAACCACCAAAAGAATGCCCAGTGCAAGCTTTAGCTTCCCTCCCAATGAATTCTTGAAAGCTTTTTTTTTTTTTTTTGCACCCCTGTTGTTGAAAATATTTAGTGGGAAGTAAATATCGCTAATGCTGTCAGTTCGCATAGTTTTACTGTAAATCTTACGAAATTTTTTTTAAAAAAAAAAACACATGCACTGGAATAGAAGTACTACCTCTTATTTCTGTTATATATTTACATATCTTAGATATTTTATTACTACATATATCTACAGATTTTACTTTACAAACTTTCATTATAATTTTCAAAGTATATTCTCAGTTCTCATAGATGCTATGAACCTGATAAGGAAAATATTAAAAATATTTCCTTTAAACCAACTCATGAATCCTACCTATTTTGTATTCTTTCTTTTTGCTAAGGTAGAAGCTTATTCACTATTTTGTAACACCCTTGTTTTGTTGTAATACGACTTTAATAGGGGTGTCTTACCGAAACATACATAGCAATTTAATTAGTCCTATCTCAGCCATCCCATACTGAGAGAGATCTGTGGCATTAGAACAAAAAGAACATTATGGCCTGTTTGCATTTAAGTTCAATCCCATTAAATTATGCTCTGTTGCAGGCCTATGAAATCAATTAAGAAGTACTTGTGAGGATAGCCAAGGAAAAACTGTTTAAAGCCTTAACAGCTTAAATACCCTGTCTTGATGTTAGCCCTATAAAGCTATTAGACTCCAGTCTGGATTGCATTAGCACTATGAAAGTCAACTGCTAATCCTGTAACCGCACTGCTTGCCTCGCCTCTCTCCTGCCCATGCTTTTACATGGATTGTTTTAAGCAGAGGTGAAAGAATATGGGACACTGAAGATATGTCTGGCAGAAGAAAACACTAATCTGAATAAAAAACAAACAGAGAAAATAGCCGAGGTTCTTCCTTAAATAATATAGCCATCCCTGGCTTAATGAAGAATAGGAATATTGGGTTTTGTTGTTTGTTGTTGAGGGGGTTTTGCTCCTAGAAAGTAAACTTCTAGATACCTTCATACTGAGAGTATTTCATTAGTTCAAGACTGCCTATGCCAGAAACTACTGGAAATTGAGGACATTTCTAGAGAGCAAAGGAACACAAGGGGATTCTGGATACACCAAGGGCAAATTACACTGGAACATGATGAAAAACAGTTTTCTTACTTCTTTTGCCAAACCTGGACTATCTTTCTTTGTTTATTTCCCAAATCAATTTCTTTACTCAGATTTTGAGTTTGTGGATTTTTATTCAGATCACTTCTTAATATTTTGTATAACTCTTTCTATTTTATGCAAATATAATTTTTATAATAATTTTGTATTTTGATGTATCTATTTAATTGAACCAGATTTCCAAATTTTAAAATAATTACTTAAAGAAAAGAGAACATTTAACCCGCCAAATAACGATAAACCGGAATATTTCAAATGTAAAAAGTAAAAAATCCCTAAAAGCTATATCCATGCTCAGGAGCTCATTAGTTTTACACTCACATTTTTCCTTCATCTATGCACAATATTGAATCAAAAGGGTTCCATAAGTTGTTCTCTACAAGCTGCCATTAGCACTGAAACAATTTTCATCCAGAAATCACTTAGAACAGTAAGCCAACTCTTTCCATTGTCAGCAAGCAAAGCCACATATAAGAAAGGCTGCTGGCAGGCTGGATGGTGAGAATTTCCTCTGCTTTTCTGACAAGAAGTCCCAACAGCAAAAGGGCAATTTAAATTCCACAAGCAGTTACAGGATCTATGATGATAATAATGATGTTGCAATAAATTAACAGATACGCCAGACTGTGATATCGGTCCAGAAATGTCCAAATAATGAAGATATACCTGGAGAACAACTAGCCTAGAAAGCTCTGCAGTAAGCCTGTGTTACAACATTGCTCTACCAGTGAATATCCTTATGTGAAGGACCTTGCAGCCAAGCCTGCACTGGTTTCCTCCAGCCTGAACTTGGGTGTGGACTTGGTCAGGTTTCTTTCAACACTCATTACCCTGCTGAGACGCTCCCACCTCTGCAGCACCACATGACAGCACTCAATGTTACCCAAACATTTAGGGCAGGTTATAAAGTATTCTTTTTAGATGCACAGCTTTTCCCCAGTATGGGATTTTGTTTTCCCTTCTTTCAGTCCCAACACAATTCATAAGGCTCCCCAGGTTTTGCAAGTCTAGAAAAAATATGTCTAAGTAACATCTGGATTGCTCAGTGTTCCTCTGGACCAATTCCGTCTGCCTCAGCAGACATTCTTCCTGCTGCTCTTTTCACACGATGGCAAGGACTGCTCTTCATCCACCTCCTCCAAGTATAACCCAGTCTGAAACCAACCCCCTTACACCTATCCAGAGCTGAACATGGAAAGAGATATAAACACCAAAACTCAAGCCCAACTCAGTAACAGCCCTTACCAGAGCAGAGAGCTGAACAGCCACTGATGATTAGAGAAATTCAGGTTTCAAGCTTATACTTTGAAATTCATGGCTTCACTTCACCAATTCCCCACACACACCCTCCTTCTCCACTTCCAGTCATGTCACATGTGTCTGGGACCCACTTACCCGTCTGCCCTGCAATCGTTGCAAACAGCCTGTGGGGAATCCTGGATGGGATCTTCAGTCCAGCTCTTATCTGGTAATACCTGAGGAGAAAGAATTTAAAAATTACATGCTGTTACACAGGCAACCACTTGATCCAACTTAAAAATCTGTGCGAACACATCCTTGGCATCCACATTGAAACAGAAGTGCCCAGGAGAAAGGCTCAGAAATACTGAGCCTTTTCTTCTGCTTTGGAATTTTAACCAAAGTGGGTTTATGCTGATTTTAATCAGGCCCCTCTTCTTTTACAGTAGTGAGAGTGGACACACTGGCCTGATGTGTGACTAATGAGGAAAGATTGTGAAAACCTCTTGGCTTCTTGTAGGGAAAAGAGGCAGAGAAACATCTACAATAAAACACAGTCTGATCAGACAAGGAGTGACAAAAATTTAATACAGAATAAAGAAAGAGGAAACTTCTGTGGGAAGACAGCAAATGTGCTAATCTCACATCTAGGAAAATTCAATTTATACAGTGATTACCATTCTGCTGTTCCGTATGGAGGCTACAACATCATGAAAATGTTAGCATTAATCACATCTAAACTAGCTGTATTCTAGTTATTTGCTATCCCATAGGTGGTGACTATGAATGAAGATGAAGACAGAAAAAGAAAACATCAGCAATTTCATCAGTTTAGGTTACACGTGGTGCAGGTTACTCCAGAATGTTTGCAAATATGAGCTCAGTCTAAACAGAGAAAAAAACTCATCCCAGTCTTCCCTCACTACCACTTTCATGAACGAGGAGTAAGAAGCAGTGTACATTACAGTACCTAATCTACTACACTGTAGCTCAGGATATCTCCGCCTGTTTGCAGATCTCCCACTGACCTGCTGTAACACCATGTTGGTGTCAGTCCCCTTTTTTTTGCATTTTCCTTCCTACTCTTCAGTCTATTTGTTAATAAATTCCTCATACGTCACAAGTGCTTGCAGATATTTTTGGCCCGATTTGTGTCTGAGCCTCTAAATACAAAAATAAAGGTTAAATTAAAACTGTAAAGGTCCACCACGCACCTAAAGATGTTATCACACTTAGCAGAATTATTTCCTGAAGAGTATAACAATACGTGGAAATGAACATTTAAAACATTCAGTTTTCTGTGAATTGCTGTATAAACAACAGCTCATACAGGTTACGCTTACCAATAAAATCTTTGGTAGGGGTGTAACAGTGGATAAACCACATCTGTCTCTGCTAGGTTAGAAGCTGAAGAAAGGGGAGGATGGGGAGTTAAAATAACACCTCAGAGGCAATTGTGTCATGGTCCTTCACAGATGAATGCTCACGTTACCCTGCCTACTCCAACAGGCAGACCCTTGCCAACCCGCATATAATTGGAGAACATCCTTTGACAGTTTTAGGTATCTATTTTAGGTAAGAATTTGGGGATGAAAAATCTCCATTTACATTTTAGTTTTCAGAAAATAAAAGAGTCTCAGATGCAAAATACATACATTGCCTAGTTAAAAATAACAGCATCTAAATCTAAACTGCCTGATCTTTCTCCCTCTTATGCTGTCCTTGCTCTATGGCAGGAATTTTTAATTAATGCTGTCGCTCCTGATTTCTTCCAGAGCGTATGGAAGAATAATGCCTTAAAACCATTTTTATTTTCATTGCAATGATATGCAATACAGTTTTTTAACAGACAAAAATACCCTATTTGGACTACCCACACAGTCTAATCATTTCCAGATAGCAGCAAAGCGGTATTAAAGGAGGATTGGCACAGCAGCGTAACAGGACACCCCTCAGTATGCAGGTATTAATGTTTTACTACGTGTCCATTCCACTAGACTTATTCATAAGAATGATATCCTATAACTGTACAGCTACCTCTTTTAGACTGTTTCTGCTTAAGATTGTGATTGGTTATCCTTGGCTAAGAGCCAAATTCCCACCCAGATGTTCTCTCATTCCCCTTCATCAACAGGACAGCAGGAGAAAATAGCATGAAAAATAGGAAGAGATACAGACAGGGAGATCAGTCTTTACCAGTTACTGTCACAGGGAAAACAGACTCAACATGGGGAAAATTAATTTAACTTATTCACAATTTGGTGGTAAGAAACAAAACCAAACATTAAAAAAACACCTGCCCCAAACCAACCCCTCTCTTCTCAGGCTCAGCTTCACACTTTCTGACCCCTCTCCTCCCAGGCAGCTCAGGGGGATGGGGATGGGTGTTACAATCAGTCCATAACAGCCCCTCTCTGCCACTCCATCCTCCTCACACGTTCCCTGATCCAGTGTGGACCCTTCCAGCAGCTTCAGTTCCTTCAGGAAATATCCAGTTGTCTACCTACTGCAAACTATGATAATGTCTGCCTTCCCTCATCATGTTCAGAAGCATTTCAAGCAGTTCTAAATACTTTCACTAGGAAACTTATTTCCAGTGATTTGGCTGGTGCTCCAGATTAAGTCACCTAAAGCTGAGGAGACTATACATAGGTGCCTAAGGTGCCAGTTTCAATCACCATGTAGTCAAAATTCTGAGGAGACATTTCATTCCTAAGAGGGGATGCTGGGCAGACCTTGACTTCCCTCATTGTCCAGACTAGAACTGCTGACTACAACACAGCCTTGAATATCAAAAACACATGAAGATACCTCAATCCTGGTGACTGGAAATTAAAAGGTTATTTCCACTCTTTATTATTTCCTTTGCAAAATGGAGTAGGTGCAATGACATAAAGGAGCTAGGTCTTCAACTTATTTTAACCTTTCCTTGTTCATCTCCTTAATTTTGGCAAATTCATTTAAATGTCGGAGATATTCTAGCAGTCATAAATAGACATCTTCCTCTGCACCCACCAAGTTTAACTTCTCAAAACAAAGACTGCATAGAAAACTCATAAAAAACCTAAGGAACTCTCAGATTAAGGTTAAACTCTATCGTTAAAGTCCCAGATGTAAAGTGAATCTGGAAGCTGGTAAGGTCTGCAATACTAAGGAATGCATCAAAAAATGCCACTCATAATTTCTACCTCCAGGCTCCCCAGGGAGGCAGTCACAGCACCAAGCCTAATGTTATTCAAGAAGCACTTGGACAATGCCCTCAGAGGTATGGTGTAAATTTGGGGTTGTCCTGTGCAGGGACAGGAGTTGGACTTGATGATCCTTGTGGGTCCCTTCCAACTCAGGACATTCTATAATTCTATGATTCTAGGTGACCAAACATGTGTTTATTCTTACTAAAAACAATGACACTAATCAGTTACTAATAAACTATTTATTGCAGATTGTTTGGTACCTGAATCCAAAAGGTCTGGCCTTGATAATGCAATGGCATAAAGCAATTCTGGTACAAACCATCATGGAATTAGACACATTCTTCTTAAATAAAGAGTTTAGACAATGGTCCTATGTCCAGAAGACACAAGAGACTTCTGAACATCCTGTTGTTTCAAGATCTGTGCAATTGTGCGTATGTGTGCAATGCAATGCCTTGCACCTCAAGGTAGTGACACTGTTGGTCAATTAGATTAACGGCAGAGAAGGACAGTGATGTAGAGTACCGCAGATCAAAGTCCCCCAACTCCTCAGGGACATTTGTGGAAAGTAACACACATGGCAGTGAAAGTGTTAAAGGCTCAAACCCTAAGATTAAATTAAAAATTAAATAGAAACAGAAATGCTCACAGTTTAACCATTTATTCTTTTTAAAATTGAATATTTTCCCTGAAAATCTTTGCGAACAAGTCGTTTTTCAAAGAAGGTTTCAGGCAAAACATTAACAACAGCTCCAAAGGAGGTTATAAATATCACAAGCAAAATATGAGCAAAGAACAGATTCACCCTGGGTGGCCAGAAAAAGCTAAAGACATCCTCATTCGAGTTTCATCAAAACTCTTGTCCAGTTAAAATAAAGAACCTCCCTACAGGAAATTGAATAAAACCCATTACTTTTTTTTTTCTATTTTTAAGCCACATATCAATATTTATATCATAAGACAGATAAATGGTATCCATTCTTCCTCAGAGCTTCCTCTGAGTCTTTGTAGGCAGGGAGGAATTATGAAACAGTGACTTTATGCCTAAGCAGAAACATAAAAATCAAGGTTCCTCCTCCCACACTTTGAAGCTGGATGTTACTTCACAATAGTTTGTGGAGTGTGAGGAGGGTTTTCCTGGTCAAAATATAGTCTACTGTAAGACTCAGAGTCTCATACATTTTCTTTAGCAACAAACAAATAAATATGTCCATTTCCACACCCCACTGCCCTACACACATCTTGGTTGTGCCAGTACAAGTAATAGTGAGACCAAGATGTAAAACAGAACCATGTTAATGTGAACAGAAATAACAACTAAAACACTCTTTTTGCCACTACCTTTACAAAAATCCACACTGATGTATGACTGAACACTGTGCTCAGTCCCTGCTAACAGGACAGCAGATGGAAAATGGTTTTAACATGCTAAGACCATTCATTCTGTTACAGCAAGGTACTGCCTGAACTAGAAACGGCATAAATCATGCTGAGAAGTGACAGGTCCAGCTGACCATTCAGTGTTTCTGGTTTTCCTCAGAATGAAGCAAACTATCTCCAGGTGGCTCTAAATATTCTCATCAGGAAATGGCCTCATAGGCTGGTCATCCTCAGCAGCCTCTTCCAATCCACCCAAACAAAAGGGGGATCAGTTTAATGGCCTGAGCTCTCCTAGAGTCTGCTCGACCTGCTCTCACCCGAGTGGGACATTTGCTGTGTGGACACTGTGACAGCAGAGCCTTGAGGGTGGGCTGTCTGGGTGGAGGCAACTGCACAGACATGGCTTCTTCTTTTTGTAAGTAGCTGCTGTCTGCTTTTCAGGCTTGGGAATAAAGCCTACAGACAAGGGCTTTCTCTCTGCCCAGCTGAGTGAGCCTCTCCAAAAGGATATGAGGCAAGAACAGAAAAATTACAAAGAATAGGAACAGACCCTGGAGATCAAAATCTACACCCAAAACTGGAAAATCAGGTTGAGGTAAACACTGCAAAATCCACCAAAATAGTTACAGGAGGTTGTCCACCACATATGTGCAGGAAAGGACTGCCTGACAGGGCTGACAGTAATGATAAATGAGAGATTGCCTCCAAAAATAGCAAGCTATTTTGCCCTCTTGCTTACCTTTTTTTATGAAGACTACAGATAGGAAGGCTAAAGGGAAGGAGTACAAAGCTTTTAAAAAAAATCACAGCCAAGCCGCCAAAATAAAGAAGTCAGCATGCTTATTGAAGATAAAGCTGGATAAAGCTGAAGTTGCATTTGAACTGGACTTTTGGTAATACAGGTGTAAAACAAATCCAAGAAATTGATAAAGGTACAGAAAGGCTGATGATGAGCAGAAGCCAAACAGTAATTTTGCAAAGGGGCTAAAACAGACAGCACTATAGGCTCTGAGAGTGGCCCCAGCAATACATAAGACTTTATAGTAGATTTTGAAGGAAAGAATAATTAGGAAATAAATTAGAAACTGCAATAGAATTCCTGTTTTATTACAATTAGTGTAAGCCTGGCTCATTAGAATTAGGCTAGATGGTACTTCTCTTTGAGTAAACAGCTGTTTTGTGGTTTGGGGTTTTTTTGGGTGTGGCTTTTTGAGGTGGTTTTGGTTGGTTTTTTTTTTTAAGACAAGAGCAGTCTTCGGTAAAGTAGGGAGACCAGGGAAAATCACCACTTAATGTGGAACAATCACTGTGAAGGGAAGATCAGGAAACAGCAAGCTGATTTTATGAAAAGATCTTAAGGAACTTGGCACACTTAGCAAAACACAGAGCAATCAGATCCCCTCTCGATCTATAAATATACTGGGAGGGAAAAATCAGGAAGGAAGAAGAAGAGTGAAGTACAAAAAAGTACAATATTGGCACAAGAAAAACCATATATAAACTGCCCATGAATAAATGTAATTTAGAAATAAGAAGTTGTAGCTGGCAAAGGAGCAAGACAATCTCCTAACAGAAGCAGGAATGAAAAAGCCAATTTACTTTTAGGGGAAGTTTGGTAAATTTCCCAAAGACTTAGAAGACATGGATCCTTCTTATTTGCTGGACCAATGTTATTTACACAGGCACTGCATACCAGTCCAAGTCCCTCCTCTCCTGCAAGACAGCCTGCATGGGTCACCCTGGTAGCAATGAGTTTGCCGTCACCACCTTCACTGGCCATTTGTGAATTATTAATCTTTAAAGTTAAATAGATAATTTGAATATTAACTTTGTTTTCCTGTGCCTGGACACATGCTAGTCCCTGATGACTTGTACTGACTCACCTAGTGTGCTGAACTTAAAGCCTCCCTTGGGCCCTTGACTCCACTAACCTATGTGTTAGGTAATGCTGCCTCCCCTTGCCTCCCAGTGTCATCTTTCAGCCTCTCAGCACTGCAGAGGTCAGACCTCCTCTCAGGAGCACGAAGATCACTCTCAGTTGTTAAGTGCTCCCTTAATGATCAAGCAGGGTGCACAGGGTTGGGGTGTTTTGCTGTCTTTTTTGAATATTACAATGCAATCAAATACATAGAGGAAATATTTACTTTTAGGAGAATAAGATGTTTCTGCTTCTACTAGAGATTTTGCCATCTCTAGAGATCTAACCATACCACAAGGAGGCACCTAACCCCAAAGGATTTACATTAAAAAGAGCAAAGAGACATGTTGAGGGAGCAAGCTGCTACCAGCCCTGTTATTAATGCTTTGGACTCCATCCTCCCCTTGCTCCCTCCTCTCAGATCAATGCCAGAGCTCAGCTTTCATCTGGTCCTCCAAGCTGCTGCCTACTTCTCTTCCCCTGCCGTTGACTGGTAGTAGCATTGTAGAGCCTAGGTTAAGAAGGGATGCCTAGTTTGAGAGAAGCAATTTGTTGGGTAATATTGATGCATCACACTACCAAACCAGATCACTCTTACCAGGATCACTGACAGACCAGGCTTCTACTCCCTAATCATTCCTGCATCATGGAAATAGAAAAGATTGGCTCAGTAATACTGTGTAGGAGCCAGACAAGTTCAAAATTGCATAGCTCTGCCCGATTTGAATTATACCTGACCAGCTCTAAGGCTTAAAATTTCATCCCAAGTAAGGCTACATTTTAATAAACAACCTTTAAGCTAATACATCCTGCAAACAAACCAGCTGTATGCTTGAGCCTGATCAGTCAGCCTGGAGTTTCTGTTGCTCCTCAGAGGGGTGTTGGAGTTGCCCTCCAGCAGATCCTGTCAGCAAAACTTCTCTGTCGAATTACTGCTGCTGGGGAGGCAAGGCAGCACACAGTTTTGGAAGTCAATGAGTAAAAACCTTATAGGCAAGGAAAAAGACAGATTTCTTCATGAAAACACCATGAGGAGAGACCTCAAATCTCTGTGCAAGATGTAACTTTATTAGCCATAAGGAAAGTTTGAACTCAGGGATTTCAGCTGGAAAAAGTGCATTCCCTCTCTGGAAACATTAACAGACCTTTCTGTCTTGTGCTGATGATTCCCAAGTGTGTTACCATCTGAGATCTACTTGCTACATATTCCAGAAGTTTATGCAGGACAGAGGAAACACCTGTGATCATCCAGGTTGATTCCCAGGAAACACAGTAATCAATAATCAGCCAAACAATTTTTGGCTATGCAGACATTGGGAGCTGAAACATAAAAATAAGCCTCCCATCCAGTTAGCTTTATGCTGAGAAAGTAAAAAGTGAAAAGCAATACCTGTCTTGAAGGTATATAGAGAAAGCATGGGTAAAGGAGGCAACACAGAGCACTATGTTTATTTCTTTTCCCTTGAATGAGACAAAGCAGAGGTGCAGCCATGAAAGATTCTGTAACTTTGCATATGTCATGGTTTAACTCCAGATGGCAACTGAGTGCCACACAGTTGCTCGCTCCCCTACCATGGTGAAATGGGGGAGAGAATCGGAAGAATAAAAGTGAGAAAATTTTTGGGTTCAGGTAAGAGCAGATTAATAATTTAAATAATTAATAATAAAAATAAAAAATATACAAAGCAAGTGATGCACAATGCAATTGTTCACCACCTGCTGACAAATGCCCTGCCAGTTCCCAAGCAGCAGCCCCCTGGCCAGCTTTCCCCCAGTTTACATGCTGAGCATGATGTCATATGGTATGGAATATCCCTTTGGCCAGTTTGGGTCACCTCTCCTGGCTGTGCCCCTTCCCAGCTTCTTGTGCATCTCCAACCTTCTCAGCTGGTAGAGCATGAGAAGATGAAAGTCCTTGATTTAGTGTAAGCACTGCTCAGCAACAACTAAAACATCAGTGTGTTATCAACATTATTCTCATATTAAATCCAACACAGCACTATACCAGTGATAGAAAGAAAATTAACTCTACCCCAGTCAGAACCAGGAGAGCATCAAACAACAGAGGATTTTTCCTTGCTTGTCATGGTAATACTTTAGGTTACATGTCTGGCAGAGTCCATAATATTTCACAGATCTATAAAGCACGAGTCAAACAGCACTGCACTGTATGAATCCATCCCCTGTTCGTTTACAGTCTATTTTGTCTGTAAATATTTTGGTGGACTCTCTGGGTATTCAAAGACAGGAAAGCATGGGAAAAGGTGATGATTTTACACCTAAGAATGAAGAGTGAAGAAAGGGAGGGGATTGTCCTGCTCTACTCTGTGTTGGTGCAGCCTCGCCGTGAATACTGTGTGCAGTTCTGGGCGCCACAGAACATTAAGAATATAAAGCTACTAGAGGGTGTCCAGAGAAGGGCCATGAAGTTGGTGAAGGGTTGAGAGGAGAAATCGTATGAGGAGCGGCTGAAGTCACTTGGTTTGTTCAGCCTGGAGCAGAGGAGGCTGAGGGCAGACCTCATTGCGGTCTGCAGCTTCCTCACAAGGGGAGGAGGAGGGGCAGATGCTGATCTCTTCTCTCTGGTCACCAATGACAGGACCTGAGGGAATGGCAGGAAGATGTGCCAGGGGAGGTTTAAGTTGGGTATTAGGAAAAGGTTCTTCACGCAGAGGGTGGTGGAGCACTGGAACAGGCTCCCCAGGGAGGCATCACGGCACCAAGCCTAATGTTAATCAAGAAGCACTTGGACAACGCCCTTAGAGACATGGTGTGAATTTGGGGTTGTCCTGTGCAGGGACAAGAGTTGGACTTGATAATCCTTGTGGGTCCCTTCCAGCTCAGACATTCTGTGATTCTATGATTCTACAATTCTAAAGACAGATAAATTAGACTGTGCTGCATATCAGAAAAAATATCACTTTGCTATACAAGCAAGTACTCTGTGCAATACCCACACCCATGTGGAAGCTGTACAATATGACAACAAAATGTTTCAGACAAACCATTAATCCCTTTATCCTAATGAACAGCCAGTGTCAGTGGTTCACCAACACCTCCACAAAATCAGTTTGTGAACAAGTTTTCCCTTCATGATCACCCTCCAAACTGTGACAATATGGTGCTCATAGCAGCTGTGGATGATGCCTCGGGAAACAAGTATCAGTACAGAACAATGCTTATAGAACATATCAGTCACTGATATAATCCATTTACAACCTTTCATAATGTACTGAGTGTCCGTGCCCAGGCACTGGCAGTGGGGCTGCAGGGCCTCACTGTGAGGAGAGGCTGGGGCTGCCCCGTGCCGGGCACAGCCGGTCCCGGCCGGCTCCAGCGGCCCCACGGCAGGGCACAGCCGAGCCCCTCAGCCGAGCTGGGGGCGCCGGGGGGAAACGGGCTTCAGAAAGGGCCAAAGGCAAAACACGGCACAGGAGGAGGAAGCCGAGGAGGGAGCAGCAGCAGAGGCACCCCCAGGCAGGAGGAGCAGGGGGAGGAGGGCAGGAGGTGGTGCAGGCCCGGAGCAGGGACCCCCCGCAGCCCTGCAGAGGCCCCGCCGGAGCAGAGACCCCGCCTGCAGCCCGGGGAGGGCCCCACGCCGCAGCCGGGGGATATTTCCTGCGGGGGCTGCGGCCGTGGAGAGCCCAGGCGAGAGCAGGGGGTCCCTGAAGGGCTGCAGCCTGGGGAAGGGTCCGTGCTGGAGCAGGGAGGGGTGTGAGGAGGGAGGGGCGGCCGAGAGGGGCTGGGATGGGCTGACCGCAACTCCCATTCCCAGCCCGGCCACTTAGCAAGGGCAAGGATGTAGAGGAGCTGGGAATAAAGGAGTGAGTTTTTTTCCAAATCAAATCTATTTTGCCCTTGATGGTAACTGGGAAGTGATGTTCTTGTCTTTATCTTGACTAAAGAGTTTGTTTGTCTTATTTTCTGCCCCTATCCTGTTGAGGAGGGGGAGTGAGAAAGTGGCTGGGCGGGATCTGGCAGCTGGCCTGAGTCAATTCACAACACCCAGATCCACCTTCAGGTGTGCATTCGCTGACTGAAGCTGAGTGACGCTAGAAGTCCTGTGGTTTTCCTGCATCTTCAACTGCAAGTTCAGCTGTGATATCTCCTAATTTTTACTGATTAAATTGTCTGTATATTCTTCTAGTTGGTCTAATCAGGCTGCAGTCTTTCTGTTTTGTCACAAGTGCTTCCTGTTCTGCCTCTAACTGTTCTTTCAGCACTTGATCAGAACTGCCTTCTGTAGGTATGCCATGCCTTGTATCACCCAATTTAAACTTTATAGCAGACATCTGAATCGTATTATTGTACCGTTGCTGTTGTAATTCTTCTTCATTTTGTTTTAATTCTGTTTCCACTTTCTTCATTTTTTGCAGCTGCTATTCCAACTAGTTTATAGTCTTCAAGGCTTCAGTACCTGTGTTCTCCAGTTCTTGTATCTGTGCCACCAGTTGCTCTATGTCACAAGTTGTACATTCTTGACAGTTTTGCTCCTTTTCTAATAAAAACTTACTGTAATAAACCATCCTCTATTTTATTCCTGCTTGCAAAACTTCTCCCTCATATTCTTTGAGCATTCCAGAAGTCTTTGATGTTTCTGTAAGTTTAAACTCTTCTTCCAGTTCCTTAATTTTTTGTATCCCATTAATTTTTCCTTTCTATAGCTTACTTATCCATCAATTGCCACTGGTTTTCAAGCTGTTTTTCATGGACTGTAATTTGCTTGTTTAGATACACAGCCTCCAATAATTACTTAGCCAAGTCCTGATTACTACGCAGTTGTTCTTCAGGTTATACGTCCTATTTTTTTCATTTGAGAGGGCAAGCTTAGACAGTCCTTTCTGACCTGACACTGAGGCTCTAATTACTCCATTGCTAAAAATTCCACTTCTAGTCTTAGAAAATGTTTATAACAGGACCCAAGGAGTTGCATTATTTCTTTTACACTTTTGTGGCATATCACTTTCTTTTCATTGTCTTACGGTGTTGTACAGGGTATGTGAAATTTGTCAAACTAATACTCTGTACAAAAACTGTACCGTTTTTGCTCCATGTTTGACTCATGAAACATTGAAAAGCATCCACTTTTCCTAGCTGTTGCTTGAGTGTTTGTTTTTGATTCTGTGCTGAGAACCTTAGCCTTTTAGAATAGGGAATGCTGCCTTTCTGTGTGTTTTATTTCTTTATTTGTACCATGTGTGGCACTGTCATGTCTTATTCTCTATTTACATCTCATAGGAGTTGCCCTCATAACTAAGGCTGTCTCTTTGAATTAAGAACCTCATTTTGAGAAAAGCTGAACCATTGCAACCCCATTCTCTTTAACAGGAGAAAACCAAGTTATAATGAGTTCTAGAAACCAGGGTCCAAAGGAGAAAAGTGTTAAATTCCTGTTCAGATCCTGTAAATGTCAGGCCCTAGTGGTAGGCACTTTCCAATTACAGCATGGTCCCCATGTCCTCCTCCTGGAGAAATTAATGTGTTATGGCCTAGACAAGTGGTCTGTGCAGTGGGTGGGGAACTGGCTGACAGGCCGCACCCACAGTGGGGTGGTAAATAGCTCCTTTTCCAAGTGGCAACCTGTCACAGGTGGGGTCCCCAGGGATCGATATTGGGCCCAATGTTATTCAATATCTTTACAAGTGATCTGGATAACGGCATCAAGCGAAGCCTGATGAAGTTTGCGGGTGACACCAAACTTAGTGGGGAAGGAGATACTCCAGAAAGAAGAGCTGCTCTGCAGGAAGATATGGATCAGCTGGAAGAATGGGCCAGCAAGAACCTTATGAAGTTTGACAAGGAGAAGTGTAAGGTCTTGCACCTGGGAAAACATAATCCGGGAGTGCAGCACAGTCTGGGATCCACCTGGCTGGAGAGCAGCTCTGTGGAAAGGGACCTGGGGGTCCTGGTGGACAGAAAGCTCAACATGAGTGAACAGTGTGCTGCTGCAGCCAAGAAGGCCAACTGGATGCTGGGTTGCATTAAAAAGGGCATCGCCAGCAGAGATACAGAAGTCGTTATCCCACTCTACTCAGCGCTTGTCAGGCCACACCTGGAGCACTGCGTACAGTTCTGGTCCCCGCTGTACAAAAAGGATGTGGACGGTCTGGAAGGGGTCCGGAGAAGGGCCACCAAGATGATCAGAGGACTGGGAAGCTGCCATACGAGGATAGGCTGGGAGAGCTGGGTTTGTTCAGCCTTGAGAAAAGGAGGCTCAGAGGGGATCTCATCACCATGTACCAGTACTTAAGGGGCAGCTGCAAAGAAGATGGAGACTCCCTTTTTACAAGGAGTCCCATGGAGAGGACAAGGGGGAATGGACACAAGTTGCTCTTGGGGAGATTCCAATTGGACACAAGAGGAAAATTTTTCACAGAGAGAACAGTCAACCATTGAAAGTGGTTGATTCGGCCACATCAGACGCTTTGAAGAGTCTGCTGGACAGGGTGCTGGGCCATCTTGTCTAGACTGCTCTCTTCCCAGAAAGGTTGGACTAAATGATCCCTGAGGTCCCTTCCAACCTGTGATTCTGTGAATGTGGCTCCTCTCCACTCCTTGTTCTGCCAGCCAAACAACAATGGCTGAAACTGAGCCCAATGATGGCAGATCAGTACCTGAGCATTGGCTGGGTAAGATTATGGACCAGGACACCATCCTGAAGTTGCCAGGGGTACAGGTATAGCCATGGAACAAAGCAAGTCCTATGCTGAGACCATGCAACTTGACTTAGCTGCATTACTTTCTTCCATCATAAGAAGTGTTCATCTTGTATGGGACTTCCAGGTATTTGAACTGACCAGTTTAGTGACAGCAGAATTTAGGGATCTTCTAGATGGACTAAGTGGCATAACTTCTCCTGGGATCATGATTAATTTTGTGTTAGATTGCATATGTCTACACTTTGCTCACGTCCCCAGACTTCCTTCTTTTGGAAACTAGTTCAGGGGCAATGGCTGGAAGAAGCTCAGGTTTTGTATTCATTTGGGATTAGACAATTGCCAGGCTGTGAATGAAGTGAAAAATCTCTCCTTGGCATACCCATTTTGTCCCCAGTCTGTCTGTATCTCTGCTTCATGGTCACTTTGGCTTTCAATCTTCTGGGAAGTTTTGAGAATGAGAATATGAAAAGATTTGTGTATTTTTTAAAGCAGCAGCCTCTGAGAAGCCATTTCATGGTTATAATTTTCTGTTGTCTCCTATTTCTATGAGCAGGTTCCAAAACTTCATAAAATTTAGTGTAAATAACCATTTCTTCAAACCTGTTTATCCATTTCAGTTCATAAACATTACAGAAACACTTTAGGACTCTCATGAGACACCGTACTTGTCTTATTCTAATAAAAAAGATGTAATATAAAAGTCTGAATTAAGAAAGAAAAAGAATAATCTTCAGGAATATTCAGCTCCTTTTACATCTATTAAATGATTGCTATAGAGTGCCTCTTGTTTGTACCCAGAACAGTTAAGGGTAACTTAAGTCTCTGAGATATCACAGTGTAAGATTTTTCAGGTGTTTCAGTTAGAAAAGTACAAAATCTCTCAATTTCTAGCTGTTCATATAACATAAGAGCAGATTGAAAAAGGTTACTACTTGATTGTGAGACTAAATTAAGCCATGTTTTCAAGGTTTCTCATTGACTTTGAGACAAGCATATAAGTGCTTGTATCCATATTGGGGTTCTATTTTTTCTGCCCTTTCCTCTCGCTGTCTCTTCCAACAACAAAGCACATTTCTTTCATGTTACTCTGCTCTTCATCATTCTACTGCGTACTCCTCTTCACCCCTACTTTACTATGCTGTCTGAAAGGGAAGTAAAGGGCAAATTGCTTTAAGAGTATGGATATGGGACCAAATAAAAGGCAGCATTGCTACCTTGGTGAGCATGAAATGGCAAGAGCCCCTGAGGTGAACATGAAAGGAGGTGTAAAGAGTGCTGGTTAGTGTAATTGTCAGAGAGCTGCAGGGATGCAAGGGCTGGAGCTTTTATGGCCTGTAGGGTAGCAAGTTTCTGCAGAGAAGAGATGATCTGATGAAAAGCTACAAGAAGCTAGAAGTATAAAAAAGATCAAGGTTGTGGCTTGCCTGGGTCCAAATGAAAGCCTTACCTGAAATGCATCAAGTGCCGAGTGTAGGCTCAGATTCAGTAATGCACCGAAACATGGGAGCTCTCCTGTTAACACTAGTGCTCATTTGACAAAAGTGGTTTATATCTTCTCCACATTGTACCCAGAGCACGTGGCTGTTGGGAGCTTCCAGCTCTAAATATTGGACTCAAAGCATATCTACTTGTGTTTGATTCTGGGCCAGGCTGAGCACCTCCAGAAGATGCTGAGAACCCTTGCACACTGTTTGCTTGGGTGAGAACAAATCACACCAGGTACCTCTCAGGTCTGCAGAACTGGACAGCACTTGTTGTTAAAGCAGGATTTTCTGTCAGAATGAAAAATCAAAGAGGCCTGCCCTAGATTTAGAATCGAACAATTTCCTCTTATTGAATGCACAACTCCCTTTGTCATGCTTCCTTTTGTCCGCATTCTACAACCTCCTTGTAGGTGAGACGTTTGCTTTCAGTAAACCCACTACACCTTCTAGCTAGAGACAGGGGCTACTTTACTTACAGTACTATAAGGAGGGTATGGATTGCCCTCCTCTTCCCCTATTAATTTTAGATCTACCTTCATCAAGTTAAAGAACATGAGGATAAATCTGGGGCAAGAATCGTAGAAACTTGATGTGATAAATGGCTGTGGAGTCTGGATTGGAGTGCCACAGTTGTGTTTGACTAACCTGCTGTCATGCCCTGGCACAGCAGCCATGGACAGTACAGAGGAAGCTGCCAGACAGACCTGTCATCTTGTTCAATGTTTGTGTATGACTGAGCACTGTGGGCTGAGGAGAGCCTTCCTCTTGCCACCTTCAATGGTTTCCAAAGTGAGCAGAAGGTTCCCTGGGATGTTCGAGGTGTTCCTCCTACTGCCAGAAAGGTGGGAATGAAATGCTGATGATGGGAATGGTGATGGCTGCTGTGAACAAGCACCTTCTGCCTACTGGTAGCTCCTGTGTCACACTCTCACTCATTTTTTTCTGGTGTTATTCTATATCCTGCCAGAAGCCGATGGTAGAACTAGGTCAGAAAGATTTCTTGAAATAGCATTTAATTGAGAAAATGTTTGGATTGGTGTTTGTAGTTGTATGTAAGTTCTCAGGAAACATCACACAAATGAAATGTTTTGAAATAAGCTTATAATTTAGTTTAAAAGTTTACGTTTGATTTTTATACCTTTTCGATCACTTCAGAATGTAACACAATAGGAATTATTTTCCACTTTAAATGTAATAGCACATTTAAACTAATTAAAAAGAGCTTTATGCTAATCCACTTCATGGTCTTTTCTGAGTCAGTTTACATCCACCTCCTGTAAAAAAGGATTTTGAGATTAAAATGTCCCAGATGGAATCTGATTATTTGTGGCATAGTGGCAAACTCTTTGGTTGCAAAATGAAAAATTCTGCCTTTGTATGTAAAAAAAAATATTTCTGTAATTGGAAACATTGTGTGTCTCTGGTGGGTTGACCATGGCTAACAGCTAAACTCCCATCCAGCTGCTGACTCATTCCACCTCATCATCAACAGGACAGGGGAAGAAAAGAGGATGAAAAAGCTTTTGGGTCAAGATAAAGAGAGGGAGATAACTTACCAATGATCATCATGGGTAAAACACACTCTAACTGGGGAAAATTAATTTAATTTTTGCCAATTACAAAAGATGTGATTAGTAAGAAAAAAAGACAAACATTAAAGCAACACCTCCTCAACCTTTTCCTAGGCTTTTGACTTAGGCCTGAGCAAAAAGAGGAGCAAGAAAGAAGAATAGAGTCACCCTTCCCCCCTACATTTGCCCCACTCCCACCTTCACCCCTTCACTCCCTACTCCTCTCCCCACCCCGAGGGGCGCAGGGGTGGGGATGGGGGTTGCGGTCAGCCCATCCCAGCCCCTCTCGGCCGCCCCTCCCTCCTCACACCCCTCCCTGCTCCAGCGCGGGCCCTGCCCCGGGCTGCAGCCCTTCAGGGACCCCCTGCTCCCGCCTGGGCTCTCCACGGCCGCAGCCCCCGCAGGAAATATCCCCCGGCTGCGGCGTGGGGCCCTCCCCGGGCTGCAGGCGGGGTCTCTGCTCCGGCGGGGCCTCTGCAGGGCTGCGGGGGGTCCCTGCTCCGGGCCTGCACCACCTCCTGCCCTCCTCCTCCGCCTCCTCCGGCCTGGGGGTGCCTCTGCTGCTGCTCCCTCCTCGGCTTCCTCCTCCTGTGCCGTGTTTTGCCTTTGGCCCTTTCTGAAGCCCGTTTCCCCCCGGCGCCCCCAGCTCGGCTGAGGGGCTCGGCTGTGCCCTGCCGTGGGGCCGCTGGAGCTGGCCAGGACCGGCTGTGCCCGGCACGGGGCAGCCCCGGCCTCTCCTCACAGGGACCACCCCTGCAGCCCCACTGCCACCCAATACACTGGATAACAATGACTCTTCAATTTTCCTTTTCCACTAACACTGTTTCAAGAGATAAATCAAGAAACTGACTATTTCAATGAGCAGATGAAGAAACTCCAGACTTTTGAGCTTCTAAGCTCAAAATCGGTGTATCCCTAGGAGGAAGTCAAGGAAAGGATCCAGAAGACCTGCATGGACAACCAAAGAGATTCTAGAGAAACTCAAATGGAAGAGGGAGGTTCACAGTATGTGGAAAAAGGGACTGGCCACTTGGGAGGAATATAGGAATGTTGTCAGGGTATGCAGAGATGCAACAAGGAATGCCGAGACCCAGTCAGAACAAAATCTGGCAAGGGATGTCAAGGATAACAAGGGCTTCCTCAAATACAACAGTAGTAAAAGGAAGACTGGGGAGACTGTGGGCCCACTGCTGAATGAGGTGGGTGCCCTGGTGACACAGCCTGCAGAGAAGGCAGAGTTACTGAATGCCTTCTTTGCTTCAGCCTTTACTGCTAAGACTGTCCCTCTGGCATCCCAGCCCCCAGACAAGGGAGAAAAAAATCTGGAGGAAGGAGGACTTCCACTTGGTTGAGGAGGATTGGGTCAGAGATCATTTAGGCAGGCTGGAGCCTCACAGATACATGGGCCCCAATGGGATGCACCGACGAGTGCTGAAGGAGCTGGCAGATGTTCTTGCTAAGCCACTCTCCAACAACTTTGAATGGTCATGAAGGACAGGAGAGGTGCCCAAGGACTGGAGGAAAGCAAATGCCACTCCAGTCTTCAAAAAGGGCAAGGAGGACCCAGGAAACTATAGGCCAGTCAGCCTCACCTCCGTCCCTGGAAAGGTGATGGAGCAGTTAATCTTAGAGGTAATCTTCAGGCATGCAGAGGAAAAGAAGGTTGTCAGAAACAGTCAGTGTGGATTCACCAGGGGAAGATCATGCTTGAACAACCTGGTAGCCTTCTGTGATGGCATGACTGGCTGGGTAGATGAAGGGAGAACAGTGGATGTTGCTTACTTCAAGTTGAGCAAGGCTTTTGACACTGTCTCCCATAGCATCCTCACAAGCAAGCTAAAGAAGTGTGGGTTGGATGAGTGAAGAGTGAGGTGGACAGAGAACTGGCTCAACAACAGAGCTCAGAGGGTTGTCATTAACAGGGTAGTCTGGATGGAGGCCTGTCACTAGTGGTGTTCCCAGGGGTCTGTGCTGGGTCCAGTCCTGTTCAACATATCCATCCATGATCTGGACAAAGGGATAGAGTGTAACCTCAGCAAGGTTGCTGATGACACCAAGCTGGGAGGAGTGGCTAATACACCAGAAGGCTACGCTGCAATCCAGCGAGACCTGGACAGGCTGGAGAGCTGTGCCAAGGGGAAAGTAATGAAATTCAACAAGAGCAAGTGCAAGGTCCTGCCCCTGGGGAGGAACAACCCCGTGCACCAGTACAGGTTGGGGTCTGACCTGCTGGAAAGCGGATCTGCTGAAAAGGACCTGGAAGTGCTGGTGGACAACAAGCTGACCATGAGCCAGCACCAGGGATGACATAACTAACACCTTTAAATAAGGGAACAAAATTTGTCAGAAGCTCAGGTTAGATAAAAATTCTTAGTTTTCAATATTTACAGACCTTCTACCCACTTCATCCACTGAAATATTTCCTACTGTTTTATTATCTAAAAACTGCCCATGTATTTCACCTTTTGATAACTCCATAAGGTAGGGGAGCACAGGTTCTTTATCTGAACATAGTTAGGGCAAGTCCTAAACAGGTTTATTCATCCCAAGCTGGTAATGTGACCTACTGACGTAAATGAAATTATCTATTTACTAATATCTGAATGCTTAAGTATTGTGTCCATTGCCAAAAGTAAGAACTTGAGTCCAGTATGTTTTCTGTTAAGGGATTTAGCCTTCCTTCTTTATCCAGTGGTTGGACAAGCCAGGGCTGCTCTTATCTCAGAATCTTCACACCAAGTCATTTTCCTTAAGCTCTAGTAGGTCTACTACATCAATTTATTTCTCTCCACTGCTTCACAAAGTTTATCTTGTGAGGAGGTCGTGTGAGTCCTGGCAGTATCTAAGCCAAAGAGAATATGTTAAACTGGTCAGCAAAAATATCACAAAATAAATTAAAAATCCATGGCTTCCTCAGTATTCTTGGTGTTGTCTGATCACTGACGTCACTCCAAACAGTCGCATTATAAACTGACTTCTCATTTGTTGTAGGACATCGTTATAAAGATTTATCATGCATAGCCAAATGGGAACAAGAGATTAGTAAACAACAGTTCATTTTTCAGCTGCATTTTATTTGTAATACCTTTTCTTGGCAAATGTTATCCCCACAAATGAATGAATGTTCTGAAGTAACAAAGTGGATGTGGATTGATGGGAGAAATTGATCTGCATTTGTTAATGTACTTTCGCTGCGGCAAGCACATTAAGTAATTAAAGTGCTAAAAAAGATCTTCCAATCCAGAAACACAATATACTGAACTCCTTTAATGCAAGGACAAAGGCCGGGTTTTTTTTCCATTGCACCTCAAGCAGACCTTGTCTGCATTATACACACCATATAGTTTGATTGCATCCACAGAATTAAACTATCCAGTTACACAAACAGTTATTATCTCAAGGCAGCTCTAAAGGATGAAGTGTCAGAAATAAATAACGACTTTGAGTTCCCAACATAAGCCATCTTAAAAGCATCTGATCCGGAGATGGTGTACAGTTTTCCATCCTGAAAATTAGGCTCTGGGATATTTTAAGCTGAACACAAAAATATCTGGGAAATAAAAGTCAGAGGCACTCTGGAGCAGACTTTTCCCATGCACAATGATGTTTTCTACTATCACAGCATCTGACCATTTGTGATTGTACCTTGTTAAGAACAATCTTCTGAGATATTATTACTACTCCCATGTTTGTAGATAATAGCTGATGAGTTAAAAGGCTGTTCAAGCCTACCTCAAATTTCCCAGACTCATTACTCACTCCAACAAATAAAACCAGCCATAGATCATTTGGGTTTCGATCAGTTACATTTAACTGCACCTGACAATATGTGCAGAAGTGTGCGGGCAGTAGTGTCAAGAGACAGGATTTCTTCGAAGATAGAGCGGGAAATAGAACTGAACCACATGTCCTAGCCATCAGGCAGTGCTTTCTCTCTGAAAATGGTGGGCATTGGACACTAAGTCAAGGACATAACAGTGAGAGAAACTACTGTTGTAGCTTTTTTCTTCAACCCTAGTTTGCATGGCAATGTGAAATTTTTCACATACAGTTCCCAGCAATCATTAATGCAGAGTTGAAACCAAGCATGTGCAATATCAGAGGGAAAATTCTGGACAACATGGTTATTTAAAACAAACACATGTTGGAGAGCCCAGAAATGTTATATTAATTTGAGAGCTTGTGAGAACTCCAAATGTCGCCTTGTCACTTTGCAACACATATGGACCAAATTCACCACTTGTTCTGCTCCCATTTGGTGCCCGTGTAGCACAACAAGAACTGGCTGAGTCATATGTTGAGAAAGATTGTGCTCACTTTACTTCAGTCACCTTTCACACATGGGATGGCAGCTGGTTTTTCTTGGTCATGAACACTAGAATGATAACTAGTCATTAAAACAAATTATTTAAAAGTACATATTACACAACATTCAGCAAATTGGCCTCTGTTTAGTCATAGGTATCAAGGAAAAAATAGTTTAAGAATAATCTAGTGAATCAATACATTCACTTCCTAGCTTTCTTTCTGATCCTAGTCTTGTTACAGTCACCGTAGCTTTTTCCCATCTGTAGAATATAAACAATGAGGACTTAAGAAAGTATTTTGAAGCATAAGTAAAGGTTGTAGAGTGATTTCTGATCCAAAGATAAAAGGTGGTGATACTTAAGTAAAGCATAGTTTGGTATAGGTACTCTGACTACCCAGTTAGAAAGACAGTACACACCAGGAAAATTCAGAAGACAGAGAAGGCATTCTGCTTGCTTCTGGAAGACAAACATTAAAATATATCATACAGAGAGTGCTAGCCAAGAGGAACTCATGCAAACAGATGGGATCCACTCTCTTAGGAAATAAAATGCAAGGTGTGATGTTAGATTAAAATCTTGGGTGAAAAATATAATTTAAAAGCAAAGAAGAAACTAAAATGAAACTTTTGGGATTTAGCCGGCTTTTAATGCTCATCAGTCATTAAACTGGAAGATGGCTTATTCTATCGTATATAGCATTAAAAATTGACCATCATAAGATTTTCTTCAAAGCTCTTGGTATGTAATTGGGTAGTGCTTTGCCCATTTTTATGAATCCAATTCATAAAATAAAAATATTTCTACAAGCAAGACCTTAAATTTAAAGTATTGTACTCTGGAGTGTCAGAGTGGCTTTGATCACCCTTGAGAAAGTTAATTAAGTTTTAATCTCAGCAAAGCAAAGGTTTTCATTTAATGGGCTAAAACCATGTCTTTGAGGTGAATTTGTGCTTGAAGCAATAGTCTTTATACAGAAGTGGTTGGTTTTCATTCATGGATATTCTAGAAACAGCTGTGATCTTCATCGATGCACTCGAGTCTAATGGTTTACCCTCTGAGTATTTGTGCTTAATGATATCGCTGAGAACTGATGACACAAATCCCATAAATACTTATTATTGGGAGGCATTCAGTGCAGCATTGAAAATTGGGCTCCTTCAGGATGTGGCATATTTATTGAGGAAATGGACACCATAACATCAAGACTTAAGGTGTGGAGCATTGAATGTAGATGAGAAGGCAGGATTTAATTTTATTTGTAAACTGCATCACTCAGCTGAAATAATTTTTTAATGTTAATCGGATAAACCTATTCTGTGCTGTAAGCTAAGCAGGTAGACAAATTAATACAGACCGTGGTGCTGATGATAAATCACTAAGACACAGTGTCTACTGCACGGGCTGCAACTGAGCAATGCAGAAGGAAGCTGTACAGGTTTCTTTCAATGCTGGAGAAGGCTTTGGTCACACTCAGCCTAAAGTCAGGGAATCATTCGGGCTGGAAGGGAACTTTGGTTATCTCCAGCCCAATGCCTGTTCAAAGGAGGACCAATTATTAAATTTGAACCAAATTGCTCAGGGCCATGTCCAGTCACGTCTTGAAAACTTTCAAGGATGGAGATTCCCCAGCCTCTCTGGACAGCAAATTCCAGAGCTTGACTATCCTCACAGGACTGGATTTTTTTCCCCTTGCAACCAGGAAGTGTAGGAAGGGAACAGGTCTGTTTTCTCAACAGCTTGTCCTATATTTAAAGACCAGATTTGCTGCTGGTGATTATGCCATGCTTCCTCTAGGGATATACACAGTGTGTAACAACGTGATAACACATTCTGAACACAGATAACTTCATCTGCCTCAATTAGTTGCTGTTTGCAAAGTGTTTTAGAGAGGAAAAGTGCCACAAGAGCTGCAAAGCACCACAGTCATCCTCACGTGAAAACTTCTAGAATAACTTCCTATTACCTCAAAATTACACACAAGGTACACAGTGGTTTTTTGAAGGATCTCATTTTATTACCAGAGCTGCCCTTTCAGTAATTTCTGGCACCGTCTCTTCTTCAGAGTAAGTGCACTGACACGGTCTATGCTAGTGTTATGTTTCTGGCTAGTTCTGGTTAAGTTCAGTGCTTTAAAAATATGTCACTTCACTTGTTCTTAAGTAATAAAATGTTGTAGCGCATACATATATATCCTTTCACAAGCCTGAGGGCTTAGACTCCTACTCCTCCCCTACACACTGATACACACTCATACACACACGCACAGAGCTGAGTGATTCCCAGTGGTAGACACAGGTCCATCTGTGGCTCTATGAATTAGGGACTGCAGTCAACAATTGAAGTGTAGCTCTGTGTAAATGTAAATCATGTTAGGTGAAACTGAAGCTGCTTTCTGACATAAGTCACTCAGAAAGTCATCAAAGCAGCAATGTAAATGTCACTTGGATTGGGGTGATATTTGCTTTCCTTAGAGGAGATAGTATCCAAATGTTAAGGGAGCAAAGGTTTATTTTTTGGTCAACCAAACACATCAGTTAGCCAAGTTTAGTTTTTTTTTCTTTTGGTTTTTTTTCAAAGGCTTGCAAGGAACACACTTCTTTTCCACTCTTCCAACACTGATTACCAACAAGGGATTGTTTAACAAGTGAATGGAACTTGGAGTTAATATTTTTTAAAATATTTTCTAAAACTAATAAATATGAAATTATTTTTTTAAGCTTTGACATACAACCTTCCATGATTTTCATAGCAAACATGAGTATTAAAAGGTTAATTTTAAATAGTGCAAAAACTTCTTGTCTAACTGCCTGACTCCAGGAAACACAGCTTTAAAAAGAAAAAAGGGTGGGACCTGCATCAAAAGCATAGGTATTGCCAAAGGCTCAGTTACAAACTCGGGCACAGAAAACTTACTAGAAATATCTTTGCTAAATACTGGGTATCAAAATTAAGCTTTCTTGGAGGCATGAGTTGTAGAGGTGTATTTCTTACCAGCCTCTAAATTACAGTTGACCCAATCCAACAAGCTGATGGGAAGATGCCCATTGTCTCAATAGTTTTGAAGGCTATAGAAGCCTGATTAACATAAAATGGCACATGCTTTTAATTGAACTCCTGACTACTTAGCAGTCTTGAAAACTGAGGCTAGAAGAACAGTGAAACCCTATATTTTCTGAAATGTAGATGTTTGCATTGTTTTATTTGCCTGTCACAACCCATTGCTGAGAAGACCACTAAAATGTGTCCATTCTGCTGTGGTACAGGCTTTGTCTAAACATCCAAAAGATTATGGCATTCTTTAGTTAAAAACATGTACATAAACACACCAGCTGGCAAACTCTCTCCTTTTTTGGTTTTTTTTTAGTCCCATTCAGTATGAGATTCTTATATGATACTCATGACTAATATCTGAGTAACCCTCAGTGGTACTTCCACAACGACCAATGTCTGTCATATAACTTTCCTTTAATTCTCTCCCCTTGGGAAGAAACTTGAGCAGTAGAGTGTGTTTGAGTACTGTGTGCAGTTTTGGGCACCACAGTACTTAAGGATATAAAGCCACTAGAGATTGTCCAGAGAAGGGCCATGAAGTTGGTGAAGGGTTGAGAGGAGAAATCGTATGAGGAGCGGCTGAAGTCACTTGGTTTGTTCAGCCTGGAGCAGAGGAGGCTGAGGGCAGACCTCATTGCGGTCTGCAGCTTCCTCACAAGGGGAGGAGGAGGGGCAGGCGCTGCGCTCTTTTCTCTGGTCACCAATGACAAGACCTGAGGGAATGGCAGGAAGATGTGCCAGGGGAGGTTTAGGTTGGGTATTAGGAAAAGGTTCTTCACGCAGAGGGTGGTGGAGCACTGGAACAGGCTCCCCAGGGAGGCATCACGGCACCAAGCCTGGTGGTATTCAAGAAGCACTTGGACAATGCCCTTAGAGACATGGTGTGAATTTGGGGTTGCAGGAGTTGGACTTGATAATCCTTGTGAGTCCCTTCCAACTCAGGACATTCTGTGATTCTGTGATTCTATTTTAAGTCTAAACTCTTTGCACACACAAACACACTATTATGTGCTCTTGTAAGAAATGCCAGTGTCATGGTTTAACCCCAGCTGGCAACTAAACACCACACAGCCACTGGCTCACTTTTCCCTGTTGGGATGGGGGAGAATCAGAAGAGTAAAAGTGAGAAAACTCCTGGGTTGAGATAACAACAGTTTAATAGGTAAAGCAAAAAAGCCGTGCACACAAGCAAAACAAACCAAGGAATTTATTCATTACTTCCAATCAGCAGGCAGGTGTGTTCATCCACCTCCAGGAAAGCAGGGCTCCATCATGCATAACAGTTACTTTGGAAGACAAACGCCATAACTCTGCACGTCCCCACTTCCTTCTTCCTCCCCCATTTTTATATGCTGAGCATGACGTCACATGGTATGGAATACCCCTTTGGTCAGTTGGGGTCAGCTGTCCCAGCCGTGTCCCCTCCCAGCTTCTTGTACACCCCGAGCCTACTCGCTGGTGGGGTGGGGTGAGGAGCAGAAAAGGCCTTGACTGTGTGTAAACACTGCTCCGCAATAGCTAAAACATCCCTGTGTTATCAACACACTTTTTAGCACAAATCCAAAACATAGCCCCATACTAGTTACTATGAAGAAGACCAGCACAGCCAGATCAGTTTTAAGAGTGAAATCAATGTGCATTTTCCAATTTCTGACACAAAGTTCTAATTTGCTAAAAGAAAAATAAGGGAAAAAAAAAAGAAATTTGTAAATTTTCTGATGAATGTGTTCAGTCCTGAGCTTAAGAAACCTTGTCTAGGCTCTGGTCACAGGCTGCAAAACACTCTGAAAACAGAAAGTTATTCTCTGCTTTCTACACCATCTTCCTGTATGACCTGGTGTCCAATGTGCTCACTGTAACCTGTAAGCTTGAGGAGATAATGTGCAGTGTTTTGTAGCAATTGCCTCATGATAACATTTCTCCAGCTCAGAAGAATTGTCATTAGGACATCAGAGCAAGAGTGTATCTCCTACGTAAACAGAGATAGTAGAACTTCTCCAAGGCCTTTGATATGGTCCCCCATAGTCTCCTCCTGGAGAAATTAATGTGTTATGGCCTAGACAAGTGGTCTGTGCAGTGGGTGGGGAACTGGCTGACAGGCCGCACCCACAGTGGGGTGGTAAATAGCTCCTTTTCCAAGTGGCAACCTGTCACAGGTGGGGCCCCCAGGGATCGATATTGGGCCCAATGTTATTCAATATCTTTACAAGTGATCTGGATAATGGGATCAAGTGTAGCCTGATGAAGTTTGCGGGTGACACCAAACTTAGTGGGGAAGGAGACACTCCAGAAAGAAGAGCTGCTCTGCAGGAAGATCTGGATCAGCTGGAAGAGTGGGCCAGCAAGAACCTTATGAAGTTTGACAAGGAGGAGTGTAAGATCATGCACCTGGGAAAACATAATGCGGGAGTACAGCACAGACTGGGATCCACCTGGCTGGAGAGCAGCTCTGTGGAAAGGGACCTGGGGGTCCTGGTGGACAGGAAGCTCAACATGAGTGAACAGTGTGCTGCTGCAGCCAAGAAGGCCAACTGGATGCTGGGTTGCATTAAAAAGGGCATCGCCAGCAGAGATACAGAAGTCGTTATCCCACTCTACTCAGCGCTTGTCAGGCCACACCTGGAGCACTGCGTACAGTTCTGGTCCCCGCTGTACAAAAAGGATGTGGACGGTCTGGAAGGGGTCCGGAGAAGGGCCACCAAGATGATCAGAGGACTGGGAAGCTGCCATACGAGGATAGGCTGGGAGAGCTGGGTTTGTTCAGCCTTGAGAAAAGGAGGCTCAGAGGGGATCTCATCACCATGTACCAGTACTTAAGGGGCAGCTGCAAAGAAGATGGAGACTCCCTTTTTACAAGGAGTCACATGGAGAGGACAAGGGGGAATGGACACAAGTTGCTCTTGGGGAGATTCCAATTGGACATAAGAGGAAAATTTTTCACAGAGAGAACAGTCAACCATTGGAATGATCTCCCCAAGGAAGTGGTTGATTCAGCCACATCGGACACTTTGAAGAGTCTGCTGGACAGGGTGCTGGGCCATCTTGTCTAGACTGTGCTCTTCCCAGAAAGGTTGGACTAAATGATCCCTGAGGTCCCTTCCAACCTGGGATTCTCTGTGATTCTGTGATTCTGTGCATATCAGTCATATCTGTAAGGTTATTATCAGCAGGCAGCCAAGGGACAGTGCCAAGCTGTGGGCCAGACAGACCAGTTACAGAGATAGATTTATATATATCTTTCATGAAAGGATAGTGAGACATGCTCTACAAGAATATGTCATTTAACTGCTAAATGGTGTCTTCTTAGGTTCATCTCTCCATTTTCTCACTGAACCATTGTAGTGTGACACACATGCAACTAATGGATGTGCATTTTCTCTGCATAATGTTGTCACTTGATTTTACACCATCTTGTTAATTGTCCAATCAGCAAGTATTACACAAAAATGGCTGAAAAGAATCAAAGAGAACTGACCACAGTAGGCCACAGAAGGAGCTCCAGCAGGCAAGGCACAGTTTTCATCACTCTACCCTGGCTGCATTTCAGAGAGCACACACTAAGGTTCTCTGCCACATCTAGCATATGAAACATTATCTCAGGATCCTGAGTACTGTCTATCCATGCCATTTATTTCTGAATCTAGATTGTACTAATTCTATGATTTTGCATTGGTTAGCCAACCTGTTAGTTGAGTGTGGTGGGTTGACTCTGGCTGGATGCCAGCTGCCCATCAAAGCTGCTCTGTCACTCCCCTCCACAGCTGGACAGGGGAGATAAAATATAACATAAGGCTCATGGGTGGAGATAGGGACAAGGGGAGATCACTCGCCAGTTACCATCAATGGCAGAACAGACTTGGGGAAATTAGTTTAGTTTATTACCAGTCAAAATCAGAGTAGGCTAATGAGAAAATAAAATCCAAATCTTAAAACACCATTCCCCCATCCCTCCCTTCTTCCTCAGCTTAACTTTACTTCTGATTTTCTCTACCTCCTCCCTGCTGCAGCTCGGTGGGATGGGAAATGGGCATTGGGGTCAGTTCATTACACATTGTTGCTGCCACTCCTTCCTCCTCAGGGGAAGGGCTCCTCACACTCTTTCCCTGCTGCAGCGTGGGGTTCCTCTCATGGGAGACAGTCCTCCATGAACTTCTCCAAAGTGAGTCCTTCCCATGGGCTGCAGTTCTTCATGAACTGCTCCAGCGTGGGTCCCCCACGCTGCCAGCCAACATGCTCCAGTGTGAGCTCCTCTCTGCATGAGGCCAGAGGTCCTGCCAGGAGCCTGCTCCAGCGCGGGCTTCCCATGGGGTCAGGGCTTCCTTCGTGCATCCACCTGCTCTGGTGTGGGGTCCTCCACAGGCTGCAGGTGGATATCTGCCCCATCATTAACCTCCATGGGCTGCAGGGGGACAGCCTGCCTCACCATGGTCTTCACCATGGGCTGCAGGGTAATCTCTGCTCTGGCACCTGGAGCAACTCCTCCCCTCCTTCTTCACTGACCTTGATGTCTGCAGGGTTGTTTCTCACATATTCTCACTCCTTTCTTCTGGCTGCGCTTCCCCAGCAGGTTTTTTCTCCCCTCCTTAAATATATTTATTATTCCAGAGGCATTACCACCATTGCTGATTGGCTCGGCCTTGGCCAGCGGCAGCTCCATCTTGGAGCCAGCTGGCATTGTCTCTATCAGACATTCTAGCAGCTTCTCACAGAAGGTATCCCTGTAATCCTCCCCCCACTACCGAAACCTTGCCATGCAAAGCCAATACAATGAGTTGGAGTTGGCCTTTAGCTCAGTTCTCTGTAAGCAGAGAAGTGACACAGAACAGTTATGTAATGTATGTATGGTAAGGTAAGTCAGAGTATTGCTTGTCTGAAGGAGGAAGATAATTTCCATATACGAGAGTGTCCTACTTTCCACTGACTATTTTGATAATTGGTCAACAGTTTGTTGAGATGCGGTTCTTCTGCAGAACAGTCTCATGTCTTGGACTTGATGATATTTAGTTTTGATCTTTTCCCTCTACCATTGGCACTGGAGATCCCACCTCTCTTCAGTAGACACAAGGTGCCTGAAAATTAAAGATGGCTACACTGTTAACCAAATGAGAGAACTGTCTTCACCAACTGTCATGAAAATAACTCATCATACCTGACTCTTCTGAAGTTGGACATTTGCTACACTTTGGGACACTGATGTTTAGCTTAATGGACACCATCGCCTCAGCTACTTTGATAAGTACAGGTTTGTGCTACACTAGGTTCAGTCCTGTCAGTTCAGTGCAGCAGGTTCTCAGATATCTCCGCATGACCATGTAGACAGTCATCGCCTTCATACTCCTGAGCTTTTTTTTTTTTGAAGGTATCTGATGCTGTCTCAAATTGAAGGTCTGTTCAAGAGTCACAGAAATAATATGTATTCATGCCAAGAAAAAATTCAGTTCTGTCACTACATCTGTTCCAAGGGACAGCACTCATTATTCCAGAAATGCACCACTTCAGCATGTCTGTTAGCCCTCTTCTTTTTCTTTTTTTCCTTCATTTATATTAAAGAGAATCCTTGCATCATAAATGAACTAGGTAAATATTTTCAAAAGGACATAGATTTACAGTCCAAATGTGATTTGCATTTCATTACAGGTGAAAAGTTTGAAAAAATTCATATTGTTATGAACAAAGCAACAAGATTTGCCTCTGTCTTAGGCTTTTAAATTATTTTTTTTCCATATTCTGACACTGTACCTCGGAGAGTCCAGGAAATAAGGTCTGAACCTCTGAATATGATGTGCATTTTCCAGGTATCCATCCTGAAAAGAAAGGCATTTGTTGGTTGCCGAGCCCCAGTTTACTGAAGAAAGGAGCTGCTGCACTGTGTCCCTGAAGGGGATGATTTCATGACTAAGCACACTGTAGTCCACCTGGTAGGAAACAGGGGTGTTTTGCCACATAAAGGCTTTGTCTGTTAAGGCAAAATACCATGTTTTCAGCAGCTCTGAATGTTGCTGATACCTGGTCTGGTACTTGTAGAATTTTGGAAACTCTGAGACCACTGATCTTTTCCCCAAGGCAATATTGCATTCATTTCAGAGGAAGCTGGACTTCATTTTTGCACTTATTTTTAATCTCCACCACCCTTTACTCACAAAAAACATCGGTGTGTTAGACACTTACAAATTGCAGCCTGGAATTTGAGGAGTGCAAAAACTAAGTAGTTGATACAGTCTTTTGATTGGTAACTAATGACTTACCTTGATCCTTGTTTTATAATTCATCATTGCCAGAATCCCAGCATTATTAAGTCAGTATTTCGCCTTCTTTGTGCCCTCTATTCCCTCACAGACTCCAAAAGTTACTTTACTCTGTGAACGCAACAGTTGTGGGGTTGTTTTTTTCCTCTGTCAAATAGATTTTGAAAAGCTTTATAAAAAAAAAAAAAAGGTGCAGAAGAATTGCTTCTGACAGAACCAGACAAATCAATTAATTGATCTCTGGCAGTCAGGGATAATTTTATTTCCTACTCTATTAAGGAAAATCAGAATCAGTTAGCTAATTTCACTAGAGAAAATATCTGTCACCAGTTATTAAGCAGCACATGGTGGAGAGAATTAAGGATAGAAAACGTAAAAATGTTTTTTCTTCCAGAAATTATATTACTTATGACTCAACCTTTAGAACTCTGGCATCAAACAGCATTACAAATCCTTTGGTTTGACCAAAGAAAATGTTCTTTCTTCCCGTATAGCAGCACCCACAGCATTTAATCTTTGATGTCTATAAATATTGACACCGTTATGTTTGTGTTTCATAAGAAGATAAATTTAACACTAACTGACCAAAGTAAACTACCTGCAACACATAATTTACTGATGACTGCTCCTATTGCATATGCCAGAAACATATAACCATAATAAATATTCACCAAAATAACTCTGATCTATTTTGTATCGGAGTCTCTTTTCAATATTAACCATTCACACAGGTTAAGAAACATGATTCCAATATTGCAGGGTATAATTCAGAGAGAATAAGAAGTTTCCATTTCTTGTGGGGAGGGAGAGGTGGCAAGTGGCGATGTGTGCATACAGAATTCAAAATAGCTTCCAGTGCAATCAAAAATAGAACAGGACTGTTACTGAAGGCCTAACATTTTAAAGCACTTTGACTATGTGGTTTATGGCCAGCAAATCATGTCCTTAATCAAGTTTGATTATTAACCATCACCTAACAGCTCCAGAAGGGCTGATTCTCCCAGGATTCTCTTGCTAAACCTTGTTGATTTATTCATTCCTTTTTTTCCATGGAGTGCTCTTCTCTAAAGGTCTCACTGTTGGCCCAGCCATGCTCTTCCTAAAGGTACTGTCTCTAGAAGGACAGTTAGCCCAAAATAAGTGTTTTGGGAAAATACTGTCCCTATTTCTGCACAGTTAAACAGTTCCTACCCAGGAATTTCAACCTTATGTCAATTATGCATAAGGTAGCAGGACTGTTATGTATTTGTGGAAATACATAATCAGGTCTTTTATGTTTATGTTTTTCTATTTTGTTTTTGTACCAAAATATTAAGAGGAAAAGTAGACAACATAAATTATTACTAATACTCTTCAGTGTTGTTCTTGCTTTTTTTTGTTAAAAAACACAGCATCTTGGGTTCCCACAGAAATTAAGATTCATTTCAGCTCCAGTGCTAACAGGATGGACAACCTTTCATAAATCACCTGTCTGGCCTTCCTCAGGACAGAATGATATTGACTCAATTTACAAGGCACTCAAAGAAGAAAAACACTACTTAAATAGACAATTCCCATCATTATTAGTCCTACCACCATCTCATTTGAGGAGACCATATGTCAGTCCAAGGCATCCCAGATTTCTGTAGTGAATATCAACAATGGCAAGAGGAGGAAAAAAAATTAAAAGTGTGCCCAAGTTAAATGGAATTTGGCAAGCTCATCTACTCCTTTTCTTCACACTTTCATGCTATGGCGATAGGGGCTGTTGAGTGGATAAAGCCAGCCAGAGGATGCTGATCAGCAAATATGAGACAGAATAAAGGATTTAGTTGGAAATTCAAAGGTTAAAATTATGGAAGGAAAGCAAATGTAATACTATGCAGGATACATAGAAAGAAAAATTACTGTAAACAAATTAAGGCAGTATAACCTATAGTACCATGTGTTTGGAATATTAATCACTAAAGCAAGGTAAGCACCAGTAGGGAAAAAAGCAAGTATAATTAGGAACTCATTAGTGTGACAGCAGAATATATTATCTGTGTTAGTGCTGGTTTACCCCCACACGAGAGATTTGATCTGACTGTCAAAGCCAAGGAAAGCATTTTACAGAAAATATTGGTCTGCTTTTGCGTTCAGTATAACAAAAAACAGGCAGCTTGTCATACAGCAACATGAGAAGTGGGAGGATTCCTGGCTAACCTCTAACATCCTACTGTCTAAGTCCAAAAAAATAACTGAACCCACAGATGAGTGAGGAAGATCAAAGACACTACAGTGATCATGAGAAGCCAAGAAAAAAAGTCTATAGCTAGGACTGCTTCTAAGGTCATAAGGACTGGAATACACAGGAGGTTTCTTTTATAACTCAGATAAACCAAACACCTCAAGCACAGAGGATTTGCTTTTTTCTTTTTATTTAACACAAGTACTTGGTATACTGAGAATGCTTTTTTACGTAAAGTTAGTAGATATTCCTTGGAGACATGAACAGAATGACAGATGTCAGCTGTTAAAACAAAATAGAGCTGTGTTTCCTTCATTCAAGTTCACAGAATCTTTTCTATGTAGTTCATCACAGTAAAAACAAATAACAAAAAAAAACCCTGTATATTGATGGAAACAGTTCTACCTAATTCATCCCAATATCTGAAACAATTCCATAGTTTTCTTGCTCAAAATGGTGCTTGAGATGGACAAACCAGCTGTGAACCACCCCTGTGACAAGCTAAGTCTTGAAAGAGAGTATCTAGTGTGCTGTACATATTGATCCTCATAGATGAAAGAAAATAATATTCCTCTAGACCCATTATTGTCCGTGAAGTACATTGGTTTTACCCATCTGGGTCTTCTGGTCTCCTCAAAAAGTATTTCAGCATCTTATATTTTCCTCACTGAAAAACACCTGTGGGGTCCAATATGCCAACAGAGTAACAACTCGCACTTCATAGAATCACAGAATATCCTGAGTTGGAAGGACTCACAAGAATCATCGAGTGCAACTCCTGTCCCTGCACAGGACAACCCCAAAATTCACACCATGTGTGTGAGGGCGTTGTCCAAGCGCCTCTTGAATATCGTCAGGCTTGGTGCCATGACTATATTCACCTAGTTAGGCTTCTTCACTTCACAGCCACCAGGCTGTTATAAAAGCTATTAGGAAGAGAGGTGCAAAAGAATAGGAGCAAAAGTTTCAGTAAAACAGGAGTTGTGCATGCATAACTTAGAGATATGAAAAAACAATGCAGCCACCAGAACCAGAGCTTTCGGCAAACATTAGTATTTATATTCCCTGCTGAAATGGTGGGATTCAGCTAAATTTCATTAAAAGAATATAGTCATTAGATATATGACCCTAAAATGAACATATTTTCATTATAGTTCAATGCAGTTATCATTCAGCACAGAGGCTCAACACCAGTCCAGAAGCATTTGAAGCAGCTATTGTGCTTATATCTGAGGAGATGCTTAAAATAGTTTGGAGGATTATAACATTGTATTACAAAAACAAGTCAGTCAGTCTGACTTTACAGTGAAAGTAATGTACATTGATCTTCCTTGACAGCAATGAAAGCCCAATGACATCCTTCTCTGCCCTGGAGATTGCATGAAATATAACTGCCTTTAGCAGAAAAGAACCTGTTCTGGAGTTTAACCCTTTTCTGTAAACTACTCCTCTGTAATCAGCTGCAAATTAATGGAAACATCAACTCACCCTCTCTGGAAGAGGTCCACATTATGGAATTTGTGTAGCTCCACAGAAAACTCGACCGTTCCCTGGACCTCAGACATGATTTTTTCAGGTCATCACCTAAACAACACATATATACAGGCACTATAAACATTGGAAGTATTTTCCTTAACAAATCTATGAATGGATTACTACATTTTATTCAACATCTTGGGGTTCATGCAAAGCTTGAAATCCACTGAAATCAACTGGAATTTTTCCAATAACATCATTGGGGTCCATCTTCAGGAAGGCTCGATAAAAGTCAGATCAAAGCAGTAATTAAGAGCGATAAAAAATCTAATTAAGCCTGAGGAGAGAATGATAATATTATGGAAAGTATAAGAAGCAAAAAGTAAATAACATACCATGTGCAAGAATCTCAAAGCAAATTTTAATTAACTTTCTTGCTACTCTTGTATGGGAAATTGATTTTTTTTTCCCGTTTACCAAATGGCAGATATCCAGGGTCAGCACAGCTCATTTCTGTAACAGCACAGGCCAAAAACCCTAGACAGATGAGAGCAGAATTCAAAACTCTCTTGCTTTTGCTATGACTTTACTAAAGTCCCGGAAGGGAACCTTCTGAGGGAATATGAATAATTTAAAGATTAATGAATGGAAGAGATTCTTCTAAGTATAATGCTGACAATCAAAACACCTAATAGGCCACAACAGCAAGATCAATATTTTTAAGCATTACAGCCATTTACAGGTAACATCTCATAGATTCATTGAATCATAGAATAATTCAGGTTGGAAGGGACCTTAGGAGGTCATACCTTACTCAAGGAAACTTTGTGAAACCAACACTATTTAATATACCAGTATAAACCTTTAACATTAATTGCAGCAGAGGCAAGCCAAGAGCTTTTACAGCTTTTGGACAGATTTTGAATTTACTATTTCCCTCTCCTCCTTTTCTCCCTGCAAGTTTACTTCTGGCAATCTGCAGGCTCCCTGGAAATTGTCTACAGCCTCACTGAGAAGATAGAGATCAGATTTGTTTAATTAACACATTCACAATCACCATTTTGGTAGCTGTTTCACAGCAGCCAAGTACAATCTCTGAGGAAAACCCATGTCAGGACTATTAATAATTCCCCTGTCTGAGATATACAGGGCTTTAAGGGGACATCTAGCTCAGACTGCAAAGTGGAGAATTTCTCTATATGTGCTAACCAGTAATTTCCATGGTACTCAAAGGTTTGACCATTTCCTCCAATGAAGCAGGAATGAAGAAAAGTTTGATACATGAAGTCCTCAGATAAGCATTACGCTGTAGGTCTGTGATAAGTCTCAGTGCTCACTCCTGATTAGTAATTTTCCAACTGACTGGCTTATTACTTTGATTATTTTAAACTATGTTTTCTTTCTGGCTATCCTCTCAAGCACTACCATTTTTCAAAAAGAGCTCATTCCAGAGTTAAAAGTTGTTGATTTTTCATTCACCCTCCTCAAAAACAAACATTGCAGATGTTGACTGGAATGACAAGAATGGGACATAAGATGTACACAATATATGTAATATATGTCTATAACTCTGAGAAAAAAAAGACAATTGTTAAGATACCCATCTGATATACCTCCAAGGTAAAGAACTCTACATTGGCTTGTGTCAGGTCATGATTTAGGAGCAGTGAAGGTAAATTCAAATGCTATTACTTGACAAAGTACTTGTTTTTTCTTTCTCCCCTATTTCAACAGGAATGAGACTAATCCTTTTTCCTTTTTCCTTTCTGTACAGCCTAAGGAATTGTATACTGTTTATAACGCATGTATATCACATATCCACCTGGTTATGTGTGTGATAGTCTTGTCTGAGCGTACAGCAGCAAAGCAAAGCAGACTGTGTGTGGGAAGCCAAAAGAAAACCACACAATACCACAAAGCAATACTCTGACAAGGTATTTATCCTTGAAGAGAGTGATAATTGGAAGAATTGCCTCTGGATAAATCTCCATGTTGTGTTGAGGCATGTTTCCCTAGACCAAAAGCTCAGGATCAAAGGAAGCTCCATGCCTTTGAAGACACCTCTTTAAAGAGGAGAGATGTGAATGGATGGTCAGCCAGTCAAAGACAGAAAGAACGATGTGAAGCTAAGGTTAGCTAGGGTGAATGAAAAATTAAATACATGGAAATATACACACAGGTCTTCACTGTATTTACATTTTATTTTACATGCTTTGTACCTTTTCAAAACAAGCGTAAAAGAATGGTCCTGGGGGTGAGGGAGGGAACCCAACCAACCAACCAAAAAAAACCCCGTTTGTGTAACTTTATTTCCCTCACTGACCATAAGAATTAAAAAGTAAGTAGCTACTACACCAGGTTGGACTGCCATCCACCCCACCTGCACACCAGAGGATCAGAGCACATAAATCTACATCAGGTGGCTGTAGGGACTGTGCCCCCAGCAGCAGGGCCTGGTACTTCAGGGAACACCTGACAGGTACTAAAAGGGACCTCTGGTGCACCTTGTCATCATGGTGTATAGCAACATTCAAAGAAAAATTGTTCAGAAACATGGGCTTCATGCTTCAATGAAAGAAGCTATGAAATTTGAAAATACAGCTGCAGGCACTCCTGGATCTAGAAGACACAACTGCTTAAAATGATGTGCTAAGTTTTCACTGCTGTACCAGGTGCCTCCTTAAAGGAACCTGATCACAGCCCTTCAAAATCCAGGGCTTGTGAAGGAACTCTGACCACCCGTTACTCACTGATCACTATGTGGGACAAACTTACGTTATAAATAGAGAAATAGTTGGTTAAAATAATACTGAAGGATGCCATTTCATCAGCACTGTAGGCACAATAGGGAATGTTGCCAGTATTGAAGTATCATCAATTTATCTAATAAGCCATTTAACGAAAATTATAAAGGTGATTTTTGGGAAGGCTTTAGTACATTGTTTTTCTAAAATGTCTGTTTTTAAGTCAAACCCTTTGCATTTTGCAGAAGAGGACTGAGGATGACACTAGTAAATATCCATGGGAAGTTACTAAACAACATGGGACAAGTTTTAGTCATATGCTTCTGTAAGAGCAGTGCCCATGATCATTCTCATCACTTCCAAAGCACTGGATTGCTTCATAAGGCACTGCTGTCATCACTGGTTGTGCCGTGCTGTCCTACAGACACCGACGTTATGAGTCAGGTCACCACTTCGACAGTTTGTCCTTCCAACTAGAGTCCTAGCAAGAGACAGTCAATTTCAGTTGTCACTTTTCTTGTAGCAAGGAGACACTACCTGAAAATGCAAATGCTTTATACAAACAGAGCGTATGAAAATCTATGTGTTTAAAGATCAAAGACTGTCTCACTTGCATTTTTAAATGTAGGCTTGATTTTACTCCCCACATCTCCATTGTTATCAGTGGAGATACCTCCTGGATTTGAGATTGTTCAACATATGATACTGGTTAAACGGCTCCTTTACCTTCCATTGCTCTCTGCAATCTTTTTCAGTCAACTGACTGAGCCCTGTGACAGCAGGTGATTAGCTGGTTAAGTACCACACACACACAGAGCTCTTAAACACCTGGAAGCTAAAAAGGAGACTGACAATTGCTTGGTGAGATAGCAATCAGCATCAACCCAACCAAGGAGAGTAGAGGAAGATGAGATGGGGACAGAGCAGGGTGGAAACAAGGACAGGACACTGCATACTCTGACAGTCCATGAGCTTTCTAGCATTTGTATAATTACATCTGAGTGAAAACTAAATCACACATTTAGTTAGTGCTTTCACCATTCTTATCCATCTCCATCACAGAAGCCGGGGCGGGGGGGGGGGGGGGGGGGGGGGAAGCACCAAGGACAAAAGAACAAAACACCATGTGATAAAGGGCAATGACTCATAAACCTAGAAACATTCATTTAGGAGAATAAAGCTGCCTCTCGGGAAACACAGCACATACTATCTCCAGGATAGTACCACTCCCTTACTGCTTTTAAAGCATCTTTTATTTTATTGTGAATTTCTTCAGAAGCTGGTGTTTGTTGATAGCTGGGAATTTCTATTTGTTTATTTATTTATTTATTTATTAATAATTCCTTGGTTAAGCATGTAGGATAAAGTCACAGTGAGATAACCCTATTCTCCTCTCCACAAATACCTTCACTTACTGTAAAATTCTAAGGAACAGAGGAACACAGTAGAACGAGGACAATAAACACACACAAATATGCTCTGAGACTAAAGCATTAGGAGAAGAAGTACACTCATTAGACCAAGTCTCTTTTTCTGTTCTTGATATTTTTCTTTATTAATTAAAATACTCCAATGTTTGTCTTCATGCAGCTGAACTGGATCCCAGTTTTATGGTAGTGATTGCACTTCAATGCTCAAATTCTGAGCATACATCAACTGCTTGAGTCAAAGCAGTCACAAATGTCAGTAAGTCTTTTGACTACAACATTGTCATTAACCATTCTCCAGTTTACATAACCTGTCATTTTTCTCTGCCAGCACATCAGTAAAATGGGAGAGGTGAGGTCTCCAACAACACACTGATTTTGAAAAGTAACACCTCATTTTGTTAAACTAAATCAAGCCAGTAATTCTTTTCTAGGATTTTGGGTGATGGCAAGATACCTCCTCTACACTTTTAAAAGGAGTCAGTCTCAATACATTACCAAAGATATAAAGAAATAATAAGGCTTTTTTAGCAAAAGTATTAAATAAGTAGTTACAATATCTTATATTTTATCCTTTCTTAGTAGAAATTGCTGACTTAACAGGACCTAGAACCTGGATCTCCAATGACTAATATATTTTTAGACTCTTCTGGGGTAGAGGTGGCATTAAATTTTATTCAGAATGCCTCTTCTTTTCCTAAAACAGTTTTGTTTGTTTCTCTAGCACTGCTGAGGCTAAAGAATTACTGGAATGTAAACTTATTACTTCCATTATTATAAAGCTTACATTTTCCTGAGACATGTGTCAACCCTGGGGAAACCACCAAAGATTATGGTTTTACTTCAGCAAAGCGATTCAAGCATGGTTTTATGTCCCTTTGACTTGTTGAATTAGACCTTTCATATTATTATAGCACAATCAATGAGCTACAGCGGTTATCCTGAGTCATGGAAAGCCAATGAATTATGTGATCCCTCAAGACTGGCCTTTTGCCACAGCTTTAACGGTAACAAAAAAGCTCTGCCTAGTATCCAGATTCTCCCATTCAAGTACAAGAACTTCAATGGATTGATAAATCAAAATATCTACACTCAGTGGACAACAGATACCATCAAGATTAGGCTTCACTCAACAGTATGTAATGAAGCTGAAAGCAAGGAATATATGCAATGAAATCTGCATAGATGATGCACATACAAAGTTTAGAACTCAGCCAGAAGACCTCTTAATTTGTTTCCTAAATGGACTTAGAAAATCCACAGCTTTCAGGTCACTGCCTGTGTGTGATTTTTCTGTTTGTTTTCATATGTACTACTATTTAAGACTTCAGTATCAAGTCTTCTTCAGAAATCATGTTATTCTTAGCCATGAGAAACCTTCTAATGCTCTGTTTAGTCATGGAAGTCTCAGAGATTACTTTGTAAGATCTTCAATCTTTACAGTCACCTAACATTACCCAGTACAGTTTACAGAACATGATAGTATCACAGCACAAGATAGCAATAATCCCTTGCAGCTATTTTGTTAAGGTTTTTAGGTTTCCATTCTGTTGTGATCCTTTGCATTTTTTCTTCGGTATGTAGGCAAAAACAAAGACTTGTGATACAGGTAAAAACAAACACAAAGCACATAGTCTTATTCAATCATATGTATTAAACAGGGTTTTTTTCCACTGCATAAGCATTTAGCTTAGTCCAAAATGTTAAAGACTAATTTGGTTTTTATACTCCAAAGAGCTAACTCTGTTTGGATGCAAGCCCTGAAAATAATCTTCTAATATTAAAAAAAAAAAAAACAAAAGTTTGCTGTTTAATATTCTTGGGAAAATCAATATCCACATTTTTGTCAGATGCATTAGACATATGTTCATAAAGAGTGCAACACCATGAATCACTTTTCCCAAGGTTCATTGATTGCTACTACCAAAATGTTATGAGTTAGAGACACAGAAGACAAATAATAAATGATCCTTTAAAAATTACTCATAATCCAAAGACTATTCAGAGTAGAGCAAATAAGAAAGGAGCTGGTTTAATTTACATAATTTTTTTTGCATTTACAAACTCCACTCTGCTTTGTCTTTTACCAGCACAGCTGGAATTCACACAGAGCCAGTGGCACCTAGTTCAATAGGGGTAGATACCCATTCAACCTCCAGCAATAAAATCAGTGCTATGAGTAAAACCACTTGCACCTCACAGTTGAGAACCTTCAATCTAGCTCAATAGCTTCAGATATATGGTCCAGATAGTCATGGGTGAAAACAGAGCGTACCTAAGGGCTACAAAGAAAATCACTTCGGAAAACAAGCCAACAACTTCAATTCCTCTCGCATTCTGTTTGTGGGACCAAACCACATTGGAGAATTTGTACAGGTCACCAAATCCAAGGAGGCTGAAAACTAATGGTCTAAATTATAGCCTTCACAGACTGGTCATTTCAAGGGTATTTAGATAGAGAAATAAATATACTAGGGGGAAAAAACCAAAAATACCAGCTTATGCCAGAGGATTTGTAGGGCAGAACTGAACAAGGGCCAGAATAAATGTCAGGTGCCAGTAGGCTTCTCTTACAAGATATAAAGCCTTTGAGCTATTAGGCAGGATTAAATGTGAACACAGCTGTGCAAATTTAGGTCAGATCACTTGAAAAAAGAATGAAGAGCAACCTCGATTTGTCCTCTGTTAGCACGTGCCTGTCAGGACACCAGTTCTGAGTTCAGCTCAGCACAAATCACTATCTGCTTACACCAGTTAATAATAATCTGCTGGTGGTGTTGGGCACAAAACAGAACAGCAGGGAAAATTCAGGCAGAAGAGGAGGGAGAGCAAAACAGAAGGAAAAAGGAGATAATACAAACTTTCACCTGAGCTAGCTTCTCACTGCTACATAATCCTCTGTTCTTCACACCTTCCCTACCTCTTCCTTCCCCAACTTGCATTTCTTCTTTATGACCTTCAGAAGAAAAAGAGGTTTTAAAGTTTTATGCACAATCGAGAGCTAAAACTCCAGACTCCTAAGAACATCATCATCTTCAATCTTCAGCAGTTTTTGTGTCTTATTCCCACTGTTCAACTGAATCCTTTTTTTCTGATATTCCCAGTGTCAGTCTTAGAAACACAAAATGCATCAAAAAGCAGCAACTTATTTGAAGCCTATTTAAGACACTCAGACAGAATTATCCATCGTTCTCACATTTGCCTGTGCTCCCCTCACCAAGAAAAGCAGCTATATTCTTCTCAGTCTGGGATCTTTCATTAGTTTCATAAGAAAATTAGAGCTCTTTAGGACAGGAACATTATATTATTTTCCTGTACTCATAAAAGAGTCCAGCAATATTTGTTTTTAAATTATACTCAAGTTAATACATGACTGATCTCCATACTGGAGGGACATATATCTACACTAAGTCCTTGGGAGCATATCAGGATGTTTGACATCATTCAGATATTTAGCAACACCTAAAGGTCAGTTCTGTTTGTCTTCTGCATATGCCACATCTGGACATGATAGCAAGTTGACCAAGATCTTCCTTGGAAAGATTCCAGTATCAGGTGCTGAAGGGCTGGAAAGGAGAAGTAAGAAGATGGATGTCATGGTTTAACCCCAGCTGGCAACTAAACACCACAAAGCCACTGGCTCACTCTCCTCTGGTCAGAAGGGGGAGAATCAGAAGAGTAGAAGTGAGAAAACTCCTGGGTTGAGATAACAACAGTTTAATAGGTAAAGCAAAAAAGCCGTGCACACAAGCAAAACAAACCAAGGAATTCATTCACTACTTCCAGTCAGCAGGCAGGTGTGTTCATCCACCTCCAGGAAAGCAGGGCTCCATCACGCATAACAGTGACTTTGGAAGACAAACGCCATAACTCTGCACTTCCCCACTTCCTTCTTCCTCCCCCATTTTTATATGCTGAGCATGACGTCACATGGTATGGAATACCCCTTTGGTCAGTTGGGGTCAGCTGTCCCAGCCGTGTCCCCTCCCAGCTTCTTGTACACCCCGAGCCTACTCGCTGGTGGGGTGGGGTGAGGAGCAGAAAAGGCCTTGACTCTGTGCAAGCCCTGCTCAGCAACAGCTAAAACATCCTTGTGTTATCAACACAAATCTAAAACATAGCCGCATACTAGTTACTATGAAGAAAACTAACTCCATCCCATCCAAAACTAGCACGATGGATGAGATACATCCTCTTGTAAGAGCCATGTTGCTGCCTGATGCATGAGTAAAGGAGGTAACTGCTTTTGAGCTCAAACTGTCATGTCACTGGAGACATGTCCAAAGAATCCAAGTACATAACAGAGGGACTTGCATGTCACCATGATGCTACTAACTAGTGACAGCTAATGAATTAGTGACAGCTAAGACAGTGAAAGGCTAATGGATTATATGGTTTTTGGCACTGTTCTGACTGCATTTCTATTTCTGGTCATGAAAAATTTCATGGCACTGTCTAACTCCACTGTAAACTCAGCTGTCCTTGTCAGATTTTAAACGCTTATTTTGCATTTTGCCTCATCAAATTCACTACAGAACTTCATTTGTACAAGTTATAGACTCCTTCAGATGTTCTGAGGACATTCTAAGCAAGCACATAGTTTACATTAATCACACCGATTATTCTTGTCTCTGAAAAATTTAAAACACGAACACTTACCCATAAGATTAATTTCACTAACTAGAAATGCCTTCATATATATGAGATGTTTCAAGTCACAGCATAGTCAATTGAGATCTGGCAAATACACTCAGGAAGACTCATGTGACCGTTGACCCCTATTTCTACACTGACTACCAGGGGAGCTGAGGGTAACTTGCTCAAGTACAGCCATGTGAGCCATGTCCGCATCCAGTTAGATGAAAGTAATTCATAGCAAAATTGCACTTATAAACAGGATTTTGAGTGTGTCCGAAGAATCACACGTGAAAAGCATGAGAGGCAGAATGTGTGTGTCTGTAGAGATATTATTACCGTATACATTTAAAAATTATAAAGGAAAAAAACAATAAAATCCTCAAAACTTAATGATACCACATTTTGCCTTTTTTTTCCCTGTACAACATTTTGCCTTTTATGGCACAAATATAGACATCTAGCTGGAATCAACATTCAGAGTATCACTGGGCTGAAAGGTGTTCAGCACTAGGAAATGGCAAAGATAAGGTCAGCCGTGGAATCTCCATTTCCTCCTTACTTAATGCATATGCATCATGTTATGATCAAACGCTGAGCTACCAAACCACATCTGCCTCTTACAGTGCTGAGAACAGACAAGTTCTGGGAATGACTCTGGACTTTTTAGAATACTCTATTCCCTTTTTCAGATTTCAGAAGATGTGTTATAAGGGAAATAAGGGATCCCGGTAAAAAAGAGAGGACTCTGCTGGTTCAAGAAAATATGTTCATATGCAGCAAGTCTCATTCTCTGATGTCTTCATTGCTTAATCCAAGTTTTGAGCAAGTTTAAGATTCTTAACACAGCCCTCCTTATTAAATAAAATTCTGTGAAGTTGCTAACAAAATAAACATTGTCAGCAGCTGCATTAAGGTTTCATATGGAATCAATGGAGCTGCTGACAATCGTAAGGAGAGCTGTTGTGTGTTTGCAGTGCTGAGACAAAACAGAATGACACAGCAAGCAGTGTCCTACACTCACACACTGAGCAAAACAAGAGCTTAGAGCACTGAAAGCTTGACAAGCAGTTCTGGATCATTATCACCAAAAATACTCAGAGGCTGAGACAGTATGGAAAGAAGATAACAACATTGGGAAGAGAACTTGACAGAGAGGGACCATCAGAGCAGCATCAGCAGAACTAGGATCTTGGTACTACTGAAAGTGGGAATATTTGCAATACATAAACTAATACAGCATGATGTTTTACTTTCAGGCTCAAAAACAAAAAAGAATAAGTTTTTTAAAGCCACCCTCACCTGCAAAATGTTAAACAAATTAAACACAACCTTTGAAACAAATGTTTATTCCAAGGGGCACTGACTACTATAGAAAGTAAAGAATCTGTAGACCATTTTCCATCATGATGGCTCTTCAGACAGGCAGTAACTATTAAGCCGGAATGCAGTAACAGAGGAACAGGTGCCAGTTTAGAGCAGCATGATTTAATATAAGCAATAAAATACGCAGAGCCATAATCAGAATGGTGACTTGTTTTAAGTGTTTGGGGCCATGTTGATATAAATACCTGCACCAGGTTTTGCTGTAGAGCAAGAGCTAAAGGATATCCACCTGCAGCCTGTGGAGGACCCCACACCAGAGCAGGTGGATGCACGAAGGAGGCCCTGACCCCATGGGAAGCCCGTGCTGGAGCAGGCTCCTGGCAGGACCTCTGGCCTTATGCAGAGAGGAGCTCACACTGGAGCATGTTGGCTGGCAGGACTTGTGACCCTGTGGGGGACCCACGCTGGAGCAGTTCATGAAGAACTGCAGCCCATGGGAAGGACTCACTTTGGAGAAGTTCATGGAGGACTGTCTCCCATGAGAGGAACCCCACGCTGCAGCAGGGAAAGAGTGTGAGGAGCCCTCCCCCTGAGGAGGAAGGAGTGGCAGCAATGTGTAATGAACTGACCCCAATGCCCATTTCCCATCCCCCTGCATCACTGAGGGGAGGAGGCAGAGAAAATCGGGAGTAAAGTTAAGCCCGGGAAGAAGGGAGGGATGGGGGAATGGTGTTTTAAGATTTGGTTTTATTTCTCATTAGCCTACTCTGATTTTGATTGGTAATAAACTAATTTCCCCGAGTCGAGTCTGTTTTGCCATTGATGGTAACTGGCGAGTGATCTCCCCTTGTCCCTATCTCCACCCATGAGCCTTATGTTATATTTTATCTCCCCTGTCCAGCTGTGGAGGGGAGTGATAGAGCGGCTTTGATGGGCAGCTGGCATCCAGCCAGAGTCAATCCATCACAGTGGTTTACAGAGGAAAAGACTAACTTATTTGTTGTGGCATTGCTTGGTCTGTGACAAAAAAGGAAAGGGCCAAGTGAGGCATCGCTAGACATGAAGTCAACGCAACAGGGCCTGAGATACAGCTGCTGAATAGAATAAGGCTGGCAGAGTCTATCGAAACAAAAGGAAAAACATTTCTTTCTCAGTTTCAGGCCAGCATCTTGGTAAACTTCACCAAAAGGATGGCTTTGCACGGCTACAAAGTTTGCCTCACAGAAGGACTGTAATTTTTGCTGGAGGCCTTGGCTCCTATTCCAGTCTCAGAACAGCTGTCCCTCAAGCTTTGCCTGACAAACCTGTCGCGCTTCAAGCATGTTGCTGTCATCTCCTGGAGCTAATGACCCTTCTCAAATGACTAAGAGCCTGCAGAATGGATGTTGAGCTCTTGAGGTTCAGTAGGACAGGGAGCTGGAGCTTCCTTTGGAGAGCTGGGTGCCCTGGCAACCCATCTCATGGTGTGAATTACTGATTCTCCAAAGTGTCTAAGTATTGCCTTTGGTGTTGTCCTTAACACACTTGAGTTGCAAAGGAAACAGTGCCTGAAGAGGAAGAAGATATGCTAACGAGATAAAGATATCCAGCTCGAGGCTATTTCCCTGAAATCCTCTTTGCTTGTGCCCAAATACTTCCATCCAAGCAAACTTGGGCAACACAGGCAGGGAGCTTTCTAGAAAGGCATCTACTGAGGAACCAGTACCACCATCCTGCCATGCCACCTCCATGGCCCTTGAAGTTCTGCTTTCCTAGCACTGATTAAGTGTGAACAGATCCTATGTCCATAGCATGCTGCAGATGTACATGAGCCAGCAATAAACTGCATATTTCTGACACCGGTAGCAGTCCGGTGGGAGCTGCATGGTATGCGCAGCAGGAAAACTCCCTCTTTCTGCAGTCATTTTGGAGACTGTAATGAACTACATACTGCTACGATTTACGCTGGCACCAGGACCCAAACAGTCTAGTTTAAAGCAAGCAGACTACCCATACCCTGAAGTTATAGAGAGACCACTATTTTGACATAGCCCTCCGTTCGTAAGGTCTAACCAGACAACAGTAGGAGATGCTTCTTGCCAAAATCAGCCAGAATTGTGTGGCTACTGGTTCTGCACCTGGGAGAAAACTGACTGCTGAGGTATGGGCAGCAGAGAAATTTTCCCCTTCCAGATGGGGCTACAGAGGGCATGTTGCTGTCTAATGGAGTTTGACTGCACTTGTTGCTGACTCCTCCCAGACACCAGAGCTGTTACTCTGCCATTTTAAGCACAGATCGGGTCTTGAAATCTTACAGGCGCTGTCCTCCTTCTCGCTTCCCGGTGGGGTTAATAATGAAGTAACTGAAGGAATTTGATTTTGAAGCCAAATGGTCATTGGAGCCTTTTGTGGGAACTGATCATCTTCAAAATGAATGGAAAGGCCTGTTATGTACAAACTTCCTCCTTCCATCAGTAACTGAGTACTTTGTAAGCAAAGTGTTGAATGCTTCTTCAATATTTTTTTTGTTCTAGGTAAGTGTCTAAGGTGTCTCCTAACTCCTCTCTTTCACAGACTAGACTATGCACAGGACAACCCTGTCAGAATATACCAATAGCAAAGCTGGAAGCAGCAGAGTTTTAACAGCCTGATCACTCCAAAAGCTGAGGCAGGCAGGAATTATATCAAAAGCTTTATAAACTTTTCATTATAACATCAAAACTGTTGCAAAAATATAAAAATTATGGGCAGCAGTTCCAGTAGCAGTCACTGGGGCACGAAGGCAATACTGAAACATATATAGCAGAACTAGACTTGGTTCCTCCTCACTCAGTATCCCATCTCTAGCAAGTCACAGAAGAAAGTTACGGAAAGAATGTAGCTGGCAGAAGACATTTCATATGGTCATTCATATGAGAAACCCCATCAGGTACAGAAATCTGGAGACTTTGCGAGGACAAGGCTGTACAGACATCACATCTTCAAAACTGCGGTGAAGTTCTTCCTCTTAGATCCGCTCGACCATCCTTCATAATTTTATTTTCAGACTATTGTTCCCAACAAGCAACATAAAGGCTGGGTAACTTTTTGCCCGTTTTTTTGTTACTTTTTTTGTTTTTTAAACCCCCTTTGTCAAAGCTCCCTGTCCACAGGTACACTGTGTGCCATATTGCAGAAATACTTAGAAAAGCTAAGGAACATTTCATTGTTATTCTTGGTCACTGCCATGTAGCGGTACTAAGTGTGTTTTGGGTACTGGACTATTTACAACATAGCAGTGATGACTGCTTTTACTAGATTGCCATGGCTTGCAGCTAGTTATCTCAGAGCTCTATTTAATGTATTGTTGTTTTAGGTAATGCAGACACACAGTTTCAATCAGAGGCCAGAACCAGACTGTGAACACACCAAATACTGTAATTCTACAGAAACTCTAACACTTCCCGTATAAATATTTATACTCAAATAGACATAACGTGGGGGAAGATTCTAGGAAACCATTACACGGGAGCTCTTCCCAAGGCAAAATATTGCAAACTTGGAAACTGTGAAGGAATTCTCCCAGCTACATGTCTTTCCCCAAAAGTCCTGCTTTGTCATTTCAGTAAGGACAGAGAGTTTACTACCACTCTTTCTCAGGTCTTTAGAACATTAGATATCCTTCCAATAAAAACACACTCAGTGAAGATACTACTTGGTATCAACTGGTCCAGCTGGATATTTTCATAAAGGTTGAGAAAAAACACATGAAAAAAAAGAAATTAAAATATTTCCTACTAGACCTTTTTAAATTGTGTGGGATAATCTCAGCAAAATGAGAGATGCACCCAACACCATGTACTCCCTGCGACAAATTTGCAGCCAGCAAAGGTGTAATTTCAATTATTTTGCTCCCATTTCACTAACACAATGCAATTCCAGGAACAAGAATATCTTGATGAAAATATATATCACCACAAATATCTGGTACAACACTGTAATTGCACAACCACACCCCAAGCTGCTGAGCTAGAAACCAAACCAAAACAACTTCAAAGACTCCAGGCCAGGAATTCAGTAAGAATGAAACACCTAGTCAGAAGCAGATAGGTTATCCACGAGCAGAGGAAATTTCATCTCCCAAGCAGAAACAGGGACAGCATTTTGGACTAAACACTTCTTATTCAGAGCAGGAATCTGAGCAAACAAGGATGAGACAAAGACCAATTTTTTGGTTTATGCCAACCTGAAAGACAATATTATTCAGATTTCCTCTGACACACTGGAACTTACCAGATCTTTTGCTTCGTACTAGTGTGAAAGAAAGTGTAATCTTAAAAAATTATTTACATTATTTCCTAAGTAACTGAATTCTCTGTAGAGGACTAGCCTCCCAGTCCTGACCCTGCTAAATTTTTGAGCTCTTTATATTTACATACCTCACAGGGACATTCAAGGTCTCTTAAGAACGAAGAGTCAGGAGAGGCACTAACAGCTTCTAAAGAAAGATGGGAGATGACTGTCAGGCACAGATATATGCTGTCTATATTAAAACAAGCAGAAGGCTTTTTCTCGGACTCCAAACAAGAAAGTGAGATGTGCATGAAATTGAAGTCAAGACAATGTAGTTAACCACAAAGCTCTAAGCAAAAATAGGTACATCAACATCTAAATAAAAGTCCTTGTCGTGGTAATATATCTGTTCAGAGCAGGTGTATTTAGCACAAATGTCTGCTCTGTTCCTGAAGATTTTTCATAGCCTAGTTCTTGGTAACAGATTAATCATTCCTGGTGTCCCACAATCAAATGCTTAACCCCCATTGTATTTGATTTTTGTATTAGAAGTACAATCAATATGTAGAAAGTCAGGAGAACTTACAGTGTGTTCGGTGGTATAAGAAGCTTAAGAAAACATGAACAAAACCCAGCAAATTTTTTTCATTTCTTATGACCTCATTTTACCTCTGTTGTAGAGGGACTACCTGATTTAAAAATCCTGTATGGCTTTTGTCAGAAGAGTGATTTTATTTCCAGAACTTACGATAGAATTGATGATTGGCCTGCAGGGGTGAAACTAGCTTTATGCTTCCATTTCACTCTGGATTTTAGACACTAGCTTGTTGTGCAAGCAAACATTTCAGATTTAATCTGAAAAACAACAAGATGCAATGAACAGAGGGCCCCCAAGGTCTTTTTATTGCCACTTTAGAAGCAATGGCATCTTTGCCTCTCATTTTGACCCCTGTGAATGTTTATATCTGCGTAAGATACTTTGGCAAAAGGGTAACTTTGGATATCTTGCAGACTCGGATATGTAGCCAGAATGTCAAACTGCTACTATTTCCACCTATGACACTAGATATGAAATTATTCAAGCTCTATTTTCAATAATAATTAAACACCTAGGGAGAAATTCTGGTACCTAAACATAGCGATCTAGTGCCATGTTATACCCCCTAAGGTATAAAATAAGACATCTATTCACAACTGGCAGTAAACCCACAATGTAAAGGATTCCTGTTTCCTTCTGAAACAGCAGCTAAATACCAGATGAGGCATCCTAAAGCCTTATGGTTAGACAACTAAACCTTTCCTCTAAAATCTACAAACAAATAAAACCTAGAAAGAGACTGAACTTAGCCTGAAAGCCACCCAGCTGGACTAGGTCAGCCTCTAGTGACTGCATCTCTGGCTGTAATGGAAGCTTGAACGCTTGGATCTCTACATATGATGTGTGCATTAACAACTAAATGTAGGTGTCTCAATGTGGGAATGCATTCCATTCTGAAACTGAAATTCATCTCACTTATTTTAGGTATATATATTGTCTATCTCTACATATGGGCTGCCTGTCTAGCAAAGAGAAAAATGTAGGCACCTTTAGAAGGAGATTCCTCTGACCCATTTTTCTACATCCATTTTACACTGAAATGAGTCACACCCTTTCTCTCCACAGATTAGCAGGGGAATCTCGGTGCTTATCTCTGATGTAGACTTCTTAAAGACAGATGGGAAATCCTACTTCTGGAGAAGAGGGTATTGATCAAGAACTAGATACCTACCTCTAGACACCTACACATACCTTTAGACACCTAATATGCATTTGAAATTCTACTCCAAAACACAACTCAAAACAATTGCCTTAATGGAAACAGCATTTTCAATGATACACATATCAGACAAAAACCTATGGCTAAGCGTCTAAATGCAGCTTTGACCTACAGACTGTATACCTCAAACAGAAAAATAAATTGTAAGATATAAAATGGATCCAAAACTTTAATGTAGGGACTCTAATGTATGAGCATCAGACTAATCACTCTCGGAATATTAAATGTACTTTTGTTTGTTTATCTTCTTTGTATTTTACTAATTTCTAATGACTCTGTGGAAAGGAAAGGCAAGATTAAATAATAGTGGAAAAGACCCTAGATGCAACAGGAATTGTACTATGAAATGAAGTCCTGTCCACTCACAGGTAGAAATTCCATTGCCTTTCACCTAACTCCCAGTATAGGGAAGTACATTTTATGGCTAATGAATTTTCCACTGCCACACTGTCTGTTTCAAACCAATTTCCAGTTTTGATGCTATAAAATAGTTTCTTTCTTCATCTTACAGGAAGAAATTAAATGTATGTATGCTGGAGTACTTTGGTGCTCCTCTGGGTTAAAGAAACGTGAATTATTGTTAGAACAAAGTAACAAAGCAGCAAGCCACTTCTTCCCCAGGAGTGACAGCCTGTCATTCTGGACAAGAAAATATAAAGGCGTGTTTTCTCCGAGTCATGTTATCATAATCAACATGAGTTTTCAGTGCCTCACAAGATCTTTCTCTTTAAAAAAAAAGCTTAAAATAGGAGAAGAAAAAGTGTGATATCAAGGGGCAAAGTTTCAACAAGATCTTTGGAGTTTTAATCACAATCTTGAACTTGTTGTATTGAGTAAACATTCATTATGGATTTCTGATTTCATCCTCCTATTAGCAGCCAGACATCCATGAAATGTAATTCTCACACAGGGCTGAAAATTAGGAAAACAGACAGAACACATGACTACGGCAGGCACAAGATTTCATCGGGCCGTAAATAGCAAGTTGTGAAATGTTCTGTTCTTCTGCATTTGAATAAATATCACTATGAAGCAGATGAAGACAGGCGACTCAAGCTATTTACAACTTCTGTCATAAGGAAAACGCAGTCATGTTTCCAGAGTGTCCTGATAGCAGAGACAGAAGTTGGCAGAGCACTTCCTGAGTGAGCATTGCATGCTATATAGCAGCTAAGCAACACACAGGCTGCCAGGTAATAAAATCAATTGTGGGCCAGGATATACATTTCACCCAGTCTAGAATCTCACCCTGATCTTCCAAAAAAGAGTCAGTGTTGGCTGAGTCACTGAGTCCTGTTTGCAGGACCTAACTCTGTCGCAGGATGAGCACGTTTTCAGCAGCTCCAGCTCTTTTTACTTCATGTTTATATGCAGAAACATGCCATCTGTGTGTCTTCTGAGATAAAATCTTGGCAGCAAAGACAACATCACACACTGAGTAATAGCCCAGTGGTTCCTGGAATATACTGATTGCAATAAAAGTAACAATGTTGGGTAAAATTCTAGTCCCACTGGTGTCAACAGAATAGCTTTGTACTCTGTCTATGAGTGATAAATACCTATTAAGAGATATCGGAAAAAAGAGACAATAAAAACACTATATCCATCTTCTTACTCCAAAGTTGCACCTAAGGTCATTGTTAAAATTTTATCAATAGCAACACTGTGTGCACTAGAAAGTGCAAAAGACTATTATTTTAGTGATGTGGATCCTCACATAAGTTTGAAGTTGAACATCTGAAACAATAAGTTTAATTTGATATCATATTTATTAAATTCAAGGACCAGCTTCAATATTGTAGAAGAAAAATCTTTGCAGGCTAAGTAACACATTTAACATTGTACACCCTTCTGGCACAGCGTAGACTTTGATATTTGCCCCTCTTTCCAGATGTCTCTCCTTTAGATAGAACAACATGCAATAACTTGTGTGGGAATTGCGCTTTTTTTGTTGTTTTTCAAGCTAGTGAAGAAAAGGTTGTTTCTACTTGCTTGGTCAAAGCAAGGATATACTGAGAGATAAGATGCAATTCTTCTCATTGCACAGAATCTTATTTCATCCACATGCTAAGCCAGAAAAAAAGGTCTGTGTCTGTAGAAGAGAAAAATAACTTAAATTCTACATCTACTTATGAAACTTGCAAAATTTGGCCATCGATGTAGCTCTCTCTGGAAAAGGTCCCACTCCCATTCAAAGCAGTAAAACAGCTATTTTCAAATTTCTTGCATATGACTACATGTCACTATTAAAATCAGGAGATATAAACGACTCTGAAAATTACAACAAGTGTTCTCACGAATCTGTCAAGCTTAATGGGTTTGTGGGATGATACTGTACAAGAACATTAATTATCAAACAGCATGGAATCTGAACAACATGATATCTGGGATATTTCTTGTCACATTCAGGTGCTCAGCCAGTGAAAATCAGTATAGTCTGACTGAGATCAAGAGTGGTTTTTTGCCTACTTATATCATAGGAGGATATTTCCCACTATATGTTTAAAATATCTTGTCCTTCTCTGTTCTTGTATAATAAGCCATTATTTCTGCAGCCAAGGCTTCTGAAAAACATGATTTCTGTGTCAGAGGGATAAAAATATCCCTGACACAATGCTGGATTTCATTTAGAAAAGCATCATAAAATTCACAGTTTGAGCTGGAATTTATTATTGATCTTTTCAGCTCAATGCAAACTTGAAATTGTGCTCTGAAACAAACAATACACTTTTCTAAGTCAAATCCTTACAACAGCATTAAGAAAAAGATCAAAAGAGTTCTAAAGTTAACCACTTCTTGTTAAAATATTTTATGGCTCCATATTTAGTCATATAGATGAAACACAGGGCAGGAATCTGTTTTGGATAAAAACTTGTAAAACTTGCATTTTCTTCCTTTTTCATTTTTATTTCTGTGATAAGATTTGTAGTTTGTGTTCTGAGAGCACCAGGCTGAGATGGGAGACCCATTTTAATGAGCCCTATAGAGACAGAGTAACAATATGTAATTAACCCTTGGAACTTGAGAAGACAGTGCTGTAAATCTCAAGCAACCTCTTTTGAAGGAAAACCAACTTGATTCAACCTCTCTTCTATCCTGATTGCTTTGCCCATACAATCTTCTGCACAAAAACTAGACTCCAATTTGTTTTTTACGGGATATTATAACATAAATAACAAAATGCCCAAACTTCTCAAACATTTAAAATCTAGAAGTGCAAAATAGTTTGGTTATTTATAGCACTACTATGCCAAAATTAAGGTCAGGAACCAGTCTTCTCACTGTCCTTCTCCCACCACATCCAAGGCCTCATCTGGGTTTTTACCAAGAAAGCTCTCTTGGTACCTGCAATTCTGTATAAGGCCTGACTGACATAATTTTGGCTGGGCTGAGCAGCTTTGTTCCCATTTCCCAGTTGAATGGGACAGGGCAGCTTCAAAACATGCATCTATTTCATGCGGTCCCTTGAGTGGCCCAGTCTAGAAAGCATCTTCTGGACATGCTTAAAGCATATGGTAAAGAGCAAACTACACCCCAAATACAGTGTCTAGGACGGCTTTCACCCCAAACCCAAAATATTGGTTGCAAAGGGAGAGGGTTTGGGGACTGAAGGAAACACCCTAAGGGTCAGAGTGGAGACACATGGCTTAAACATAGTCAACACTCCTTTACTACCGTATGTCCCCACCTTATGCCTTGTCTGGCAAATCCTACATTTAAATTCCTGGGTTTGGCATTAACAGTTTTAGTCTTGATGCTCTAAGCAGGCCTTTTCTGTCACTCGCAGGAGTTTGTTTGCTGGTGTAGAGGCTGCAGAAGACGCATGTGCTATGAGTTTCCAACATGCATTTGGGGCTCTGAGCAACCTGATCAAGTTGAAGATGTCCCTGCTTATTGCAGGGGGGTTGGACCTTTAAAGGTCCCTTCCAAGCCAAATTAATCTATGATGCTATGATTCCAGAGAAAGACCATGTGATAAATGAGGTGTTCAAAGACTGAAAGTTCCAGCTATAGCTTGCTAACTGTGCCTGCTGGCAAAAATGATACTCCCCAAGAAAGTCCTACTTTCTCCATATTTATGGTTTTTCTTTTAAAATACTATCCTTGGCTGGTGGGGCAAAACTTCCCATAGAGTGACAGAGGACACATGAATATGACAGTGTCCTTAGCCTTCAGAAATCTAACTACAGTCATGCATCTGTCAGGGACCTCATCATCTGAAACTCCATCAATTCAGAAGCCTTTTAGTGATGTTACAGCTGTTAAGGTTGTAATTCTACAGAACAAGGACATAACAGACTCCCTCTGAAATCACCAGCTATTTTGGAGGTATAAAAGAAAGCATTGGATTTCAGTAGGAATTCACTATGCTAGAAAGCTTGTGAGGAAGCCTGCTTTTTAACAAGCAGGTTTTCAAAGAGTCTGCTTTTACAAGGCTAGCTTGTGAACTGCTGGCTAAGCAGCCAGGTGCTGGAGCTGATTCCAGATATAGCAGGTCTTAAAAATTACAACAGCTCTGTATAAAAATAAGATGTGGAGAATATAAACTCTGGAGAGGAGAAAAATTTGTTTCCATGCTTCAGAAAATTTTGGAGCTCGGCTAAAAGGATTCTGGATATGTCAGTAACAACCGACCACGTGTGGCCTTTTCTGAGCAAACTTGCAGACAGTTATACATAAAGACTCTGGTGTAAAATGCTGTAGTACATTACTATTCCAAAGAGTAAGGAAAATATATCAGTGGCAAAACCCATCATATGGGGACTTCAGCAGTGCTTCATCTCCATATTCCCTTGGGAAGTAAACTTATCATCCTCATTCTATAACTATGTGTAGGCAGTGAAATGTTTGTTAAGAGCAGATAAGGAGAAAAGTGCTGAACAGATAATGCCATAAGCACATTCTTAAATCATCAAACTAAAGGTCCCTCTAGGCCTGCAACATATTTTTTAGAGACCAAGAGAGGCAGAAAAAAACAAGGAGCCATCCTCCTCATTACAGAGCCTTCCAGCCCTCTACAATAACACCCTGGCTCCCAGGCAGTTCCTCCCTAAGCTGAATACACCAGTCTATTTACCTCTGTCATTATAGAAACTATTCCATGTTTGTGATGACTCATGACCCGCTCGCTACATTTTTAGAACCAAAGACAGAAATTTAAACTGTATTTAAAGTGCATACTCACTGCTCATGGCATACAATTCAATGGCATAACAAATTTCTGAGCTTCTTTGCTACTGATTTCCTACTGCTTCCTACCTGTGATTTGCTTCTTTGCTCAGCAGTGACCTGTTTGCAAGAATTTTTCACCATCTTTCCAATACCTCTTTGTGCTCTAAGCAACTACTTTAGAGCCTTCAGTTCATTTAACTACTGAGGTTTTGAGGATTTTCTTTCTTGGGTATTTTTCCTCACCAACTGATACAGAAATTCTGCTTCTACAGAAAAGTTCATCTGGGCTGGACTCGACCTTCACTGAAATCAAGGACAGCCTGAATGTTAAACACAGCTTGTGTTTTGATGGCTAGCATGTCAAACTAAGTGTCAGCAGAAGGGAGAATGCTCCTCTCTTACACCACAAGGAAGATGATAGAGAAGGCAATATACAGCTGGGAAGTTCAGGTCAGGCAGAGGATGACACTACAGTGATAACACCACCAATAACAAAGTATAATCATCATTTTGAATCTAAAGGTAAGTACCTTTCTATGAGCTTTTCAGTGGTTTATCCTAAAATCCTCAATATCAACATGTAGGTCAGTTAATTCAGGGTAAGGTAATATCCCCAGGCAGAAAAATAAAAGGAACAACAACCAAAAAGAAAGGAAACAAAGAGAGTAACAGCGAATTGTAGAGGCACAGCTGTGGGTGCATAAGCACACGCAGGGACATGTGTCTCCTCTGTGCTCACAAAGCAAGACAGCTTCACCTCTCACCTTATTTGAACCAACAAAAGCAAAGCTGATCTGAGAAGCATTCTGCAGTAGGAGTATAAAAATGGTAATTGAAAGTTTATTACTTAACGCTTGGCGAAGCTATTTCCCATGGCAATTTGATAAATACCTTGACTTTTCTGCCCGTCATAACCTCAGACGTTTATTGCCTCATTTGCTATAACAAATGTTCAGTTATCTTCCAAATACCCAGCCTATATTTAACAGACTGTACAGTGGAGATGTTACCACAGTAGAAAACAGCCAAGACATGAGACTGGAAGTTCAGGGGGTGGGAAGGACAACAGCTTTCCAGAGAACTGCTCTCATCTTACACAAGAAAAGCGGCTTAATTTAAGCAGAAAACCTTAATTTAAGCAGGCTTGGGGAAACAGAGGGTCTTTTCTGCTGATGGAGTCTCTCCTCGTTCTTTCCAGCTACAGGGAGAGCAGAGACCCACATCTTCGCCAAATGCCATAGGGCAGGCAGAAGAAATCATCATGGGTTAAGTCACTTGGACTACTGAAATGAAGTATTTATTGCTGTATTTACTGCAGCCAGTTCTTGCTTAGGCAAGGTGATCTTAGGCAGCAGGGCTTTGCAGTCAAAAGAGAATTAGTAGCTGGAAATCCAGTATCAGAGTGGATTGTAATCCTCTACACAGTGCAATTTTTATGGCCAAAAGGATAAACCAACTTGTTACATGTCCTCCCTCTGGTTGATGCAGGCTGACACTGCTGCTAGTTTTAGCCCTCTCTGCTGCAATGAATTAATTGCTTGAAGGCATAGGGCTACGGGGAGCACTGCTGTGGTGGAGCCAGACAGGGTTCTCCTCCTCCCCACTGGGCACTGGGGCAAGCGTGTCCCCAGCCAGCAAAGCAAAACACCTACTGCAATGCAGAGGGAATTTTGGAGAAGAGATGGAAAGATATCCTGATGCTCACTTGAGAATGATAGGGAAAATACTGCCATCAGAGGACAGATCCAGCTTCAGTGAGGTTGAGCACCTCACTCACTGCAACTCATTATTGTTGGCAGGTATTTGTGATCACCAGGTAGACGTGCCATCTACGTGGTAAGGCACAACATGCCCTCCTTGCAGAGTGTCTTGTGCGTGCAGGTAGTGATTATGAGGCAAACCTGTCCCAAGTCAGCTCGCAGTGACACCCGTGGCACCCGTCCAGGCAGTGCCCAAAGCTATTGCATCCTCTGCATCTGTAGCGCTTTTATCTTTTGAATGAGATAGTGACATGGAACAAATTCCCAAGCCAATAAAAAAGAACCTGAGAAATCCAACAGAGTAGGTAACACCCATGAAAGGGGGAAAAATACATGGAAGACCACTGCAGTGTAAAACATGAGTCGTCTTGTTTTCAGTATCTCCTTTGGTGTTTGGGTACTTCCAGCAGCTGAGGAAAGATCAAAGGACCCCAAATAGACCAATGGATTATAATGTCCTATGGAGCCAGTATTAGAAGTTTATTCTTTGGTCAGCATTTCTCTGATATTATTCTAATTAGCTGCATTATGATGGTGGTGCCTAGAGGTTCAATTATTTCATTTCACCAGGGATGGCTGCTGTATTAATTTTTAAACAGTATGCTTTAAATATTTACCAAAGTTGTTAAGAACTTGCATGAGATGCCAAGAGATGCCAAGACCCTTCTTACCAATAGGAAGGATTTAACCATTTTTAGCAAAGTTCTGCTTGTTTTATCATTCAGCCAAACTCCACAACTTACAGAGAAATATTAACCTGTGTTATTTTCCAATAACTCTCCAACCTGAAAGAAATAGTTATGTGATTTTTTCCATTTATTTTATTTACACATTTAACCTGGAGATATTTTCTGCAAAAGACTTAATTCTTTCAGTATAGATATCACAGGTAGTGTAGTATCAGATAAATTTCACAGACTGGATTAAAAGAGGGGAGAGGACAAAGACAGAAAAGAAGAAATGGTGAAAATGTGATTCATTTCCGAGTATTTGGCTCTTTTCTTTAAACTCCAGATCTCAGATGCAACTAGATACAAAAACGTTCATCTTCTGTTACACAAAGGCAAAACATGGAAAAAAAATTGGTTTCAAAGTCTTAAAGTTTTATGAGAAACACAGAATTATTTAATTCTAAAATTCAAAAAGAGTTGACAAATATTTATATACATATATGTATATACTTTGATCAAACATTTGAACAGTTGCCAGAGAGGTTGTGGGATCTCCATCCATGGAGATACTGAGTTCACCTAGACAAGGCCCTGAGCAACATGACCTAACTTTGAAGGTGGCTCTACTTTAAGCAGGCGTTTTGTCTATGTGACTTATAAAAGTAATTTTAAATCAGTCAATGGTTTTATGTATATAAATGATAAATTATTTTGGAGGACCTTCAATGAAATTACAAAACATGGAGTAAATGTCCCTTCTCCAGGAAGGAGACCCATTTGATTAATCCTTCCTCCCCAAATTTCTCTGTGTATTTAGAGATGCAGGGAGAGGAAGCAACAGTTGCAAGCGTGTAGCTGAATGGGGACCCTGGGCCACTCCCCTGACCACATTGCTCATAGACTAGGTGCAAACAAAGCAATATTAGGTCATTTTCAGAGATAAAGTTTGGATTTTAAATCAGAACCAATGCTGAAATTTGAAGATTCTTATGCCAGATTTTCAGAGGAACAATCTTGGAAGAGGGTTTTTTTCTTCTTCTTCTTCATCCCCTTTTTTGAAAGGTATAGAATATTTTGTTGTTGTTGTTGTTTTGGATTGAAAATAAATGTCTAATAACATCTAATAAACAGATTATTTTGGCACTGCTGACGTATTTAAGTATGTTTTGGTTCTGTGTATTTTCCCCCCTCAAAGCAAAATTTCATCACAATTGACACCATCTTGTAAAATTACTGCGTTTTTTTTTATAAAAGCAGCATTTTCTGATAGGAAAGTATTTCATCACAATTTTTTCCTCCAGCTTGATCCGTGATATTTGTTCAGCACATTCTATTCCCTGCACAGTAACTGTAGTATCACTGTGCCATGGGCACTAAATAAAAATGAAAATAAACTAAAGACAAAATGCTCATCTAGCCTGAAGCAGTGGAGATGGAGGGAAGTCAATAGAGCTATGCTCAATTACACATATGAAGGGCCAAAACTGCAGTATAATGTACAAGATTTGTAGGGACACCTCAAAACCTGTCACTTTTATCTATTAAAGAACTCCCATCTTGCCCATTCGCAGGAAAGACTTCTTATCTTCTTACTCAGCTTGGCAGAGTCATACCTCACTTATTTCCTTCTCTGCTTATGTAAGTATTTCTGTTCATATGCTGGTTTAACATCAACATCCTCAAGCTAATTTATTGGGCTTTCTTGATTCACAGATGAGGAATTAGGTAAATCTGGTAGGAATGAGCATTCAGCAGTTTAAATGATGCTTCATAGTGCTAACCTCTGTGCTATCCTGATTGATATGGGCAAAGCCAAGGACCTGCACCTGCTGCTGGAATCTATGCGTCCAGTACAATTTTAGCCTAATAGAGGTGTCACTCAGAGCACCCAGGGTTTACACAAAAGGCAGGTTAAATCTCTGATAGCAAAGTTCTGTCCTCTTTTTCTTCAGTAAGGATCTTCTCTACAACAGTAATCTCTGTCCACCAAGAAATCTGCATAGATAACCAAGAATCACCTTATATATGACACAGAGTTGATTATATCAGCCAAAATATTTAGCTTAGATGACGATGGGCATAAGCTGCAGCAAAGGAAATTATGATTAGAGGTAAGGGAAATATTTTTTACCCTGCAGGTGGTTGCACACTAGGAACTTGTCCAGGCAGGTGATGGAATCTCCAACCCTGGAGATATTTAAAACTCAACAGGACATGGCCCTGTGTAACCTGGTGTACCTTCAGAAGCACCCCTGCTTTGGGCAGGGGTTGGACCAGATCACCTCCAGAGGTCCCTTGCAACCCAACTTAGTCTTTAATTGTATCACCAAGTTTTGCAGTCCTTTGCAGCCGTGCATTGCAACAGTTGAATGCTCAGTCCTACTAGACTCACCTAACTCCTCATCTGTGAACTGACAGACAGCTTAATCTAATCATGATGCCTGTTTAAACTGACGGTAAATCTACAGCATAAGGATGATCCGCTCCTGAGAAGCATAGCTAAATCAGGGCATTTAAGACTACACATCTGTGTTGTTACAACAGAAAGGATAAAAGGGGAAAGGGTACCATGAAGTGCCATATTTGCTGGCATATGTAGAGAAACGTCATCAACTGTAGAGAAACTCATCAACTGTTAAGAAAGTCATCAACAGAGCTATTGTGGCCCTTTCTTCAGGAGCAAGAATATTTCAGAGCAAAAATTCAATGCATAACTCAGCAGTCATAACTGTAAGAAAAAAAGCTTCAAGTGTTACACAACGGCTATCAGGTCCACCTCCTTGATGTCCTTTCCTCATACCCCAGGACTCTGCAATGTCGAGATTACAACCTGAGAACAATCAGACAACCAAGACAGGCTGTAGGTACTCTCTCAAGAAGGAAGTAGGTGGAAGCTCTGCAGTTCTCTGAACTTTCATAGCAGGCCCCTGGCAAACACCTACACAGAGTTGCTCATGACTGTGAGGCTCACAGCTTGTACCGACACACCCGAATATCTCTGTGCTTCTCAATCCTGCAGACCTGGGTGCAGAAGGGTAACTGAAGTAGTTGCACACGCAGAGATCAAAGGGAAGAGAGGAGAGCAGTCCAGGATGGAGATGAACTGCAGCACTGTAGGCTGCTGGTACAACAAGCACAGGGGTCTTCAGCCTGTGAGGTCCAAGGGTCAAGGTATAAATGTAATGGATTGGAGGACGCACAAGCCAAGGTACCCCTCTCATCCCTTGCTTCACATTGCCCATGCCAACCATGTTACAATGGTAGATGTAAGAGTAGGAGTGGAAGAAATGAGGCTGAAAGATCTGATAACATAAGTATGAAGCAGACTAGGGAAAAAGACTGTCAGGGTTGCAAACATAAATGCATACCTGTGCTCATACATTGCAGCAATATGTGAAGAAATTAATAGTCAGACAGGGTCAGCCTTATCTGAAAAGCTTGTCTAGAGTATTAAATCACTTTCTGTATTTACATTTTGAGGCTAATCTGAAGAATATTGAGAGAAGGTGAAACCTGAAAAATACTGACTAGTAGCTATCTTCTTCTTACCCAACAGAACTTTAAGTCTGTAAAAGAGCATTAGCTACTGCACATGCTCTGAAATCAAAATAAAACAAAGAGTAAATGTGTTAATTGTAAATTTACTGTTTTCTCCACTGCTAACATCCATAGGCTGGGTTTTGCAACAGAAAGACTGACACCTTTTTCCTGGGTCCCACAAATGCTTGTGTTGTGAAACAGCTGAACAGGGAGAAAGCTCCTAAAGGAGGAGGAATAAGACGACTGGAAGAGGATGCAAGTTTACTTGTTGAGTAATATAAGCATCAACGTAAATGAAAATGTGACTCTATCCTTCCCTACAGTAAACGCATATATTAATAAGTGTAAAACATACATCAATATTTAAAAGAATACTAAGTGAAACATTTTTCTCTTCCCTGGGATAGTTTTATTAAAAGCAAGAGACTTATTTCATAAAAAGGAGGAGAGAAGAAAATGAGATCAGTGCCACTTCTCATCCCAGTGGCTAGGTCACTCCCAAGAGGCAGAATGTGGACCTTTACATCCTCCATCCTCGCAAACCAGAATGGGGAGCCCAGTACTCGCCGTACTCGCAGTCCCATATTACAGGAAAATTATTATTAGGGGAAAATTCTTGGATGGTTTATCCCAGCTTTTGCACAGAGGGTATATTCCAATGTGTAGAAATAATTAAAAACTAGATTAGTCAGAGAAAATCTGTCTTCAAGTAGGGGCTAAAGAATTTGGAGAAGGTGCAAGAGACATTGGCTCCAACCGCACAGTCCTTAATGTTTAATTTTTGAAACATAAAATAGGACAATTTCAAAAAATCAGGAAAGACACATTCTAAAACTGAAAAACCCCTACAACACTGGCAAACCTCTCTCCTGGCAAATGGGAGATTAATTTCTGCTTCAGGTAGTCTTCTTTAAGGTTCAAACCACCCGAATAGAGGATTTAAAATTCCTAAAATCTCATGGATGGCACTTGAGCTTTGATGTTACTTAACTCTAAATGTAAGGGGAGGTGCGGGGGCTGCAGCTGCAACAGCACTGCAGGCAAATCAGGGTTTTTCTGAAGTCTCTTTGCTCACCTCTTCTTTAAAGAGCTTCTGAACACCTGCAGCTCCCATTAACTGCAATTTGTGGAAGCCCAGCTAGTCTGAAAATCAGTCCCTATCCCCACACCACAAAATACATGAAAATGAAACACACTGATACTTTAACATCAGCAAGTCACTAATAATCTGAGTAACTAATAATTACTGAAAACCACCTGTATACAGCCTCCATGAAAGTATTCTATTACTGAAGTATGCATATGCCCAGCAAGCAAATGTCTAACCCTTTCAACACCTCATTTAGCTCAATACACTATCTGCACATCTGTTTTTTCAAGCAGCTATTAAACAAATTATATTATTGTACTTCTTTTTTTTTAAACAACCCACCAATTCAGATCTCCCTCCCATCTCTCTGTGTAATTTTTGTGCCAGAAAGAGAATGAAATACTAATATCGCTGTTTTAGGAGATATTCACTGTTGCTAAGAGGACATCAACACAACTGTTAGCCAGCAGCAGTCATGGCAGAGATTAACATTTCAAAGGATTTTTGTCTAGCTTCATAGTCTAAACGAAGGGAACAATAGAAGCTATTTCCTTTTATTGTAAAAATCTCCCATTACTAATTCAAAGTCATTTAGTCAGTTGAACTGGCATTTGTTCTAAAGACATCCACCAATGAGCTGTTTTAATGCAGTCAATATATCACCATTAGCCTCACTGAGGAAATAAAAGATGATTTTCACAACAGAACACAAACGCTCATGTTTATTATAACAGGTTGTGTAAAGACCTGCCTCACAAACGTGCGGCCACACAAACGCTGGCATACACAGGACTACCCTGTGTGCAGGAGAACAGTATGGTGCATAAATTTCCAGTCCAAATGCAGGGTACCTGCACATGACGTGTTCAGCAATGCATTTTGATACAGCTTTAACGACAACACTCTGAAGATTCAGAGTTGTACAGGACAGTGTTTATTCGTTTACTTGAGTTGAAGGAGTCTGTGATATGGTCAGGGGACGATAACCTCCCCCCAGGATTTTTAAGTGTACTGGGGCTGTCTTATCAACAGTAATCACTGGACATTAAACTGCGAAGAGCTGTAGACTGCAGAGCAAATGCTGAACTTGCCTTTTCTTGCACAAAGCAAACATCGTGTGGCTCGCCAGTATATGAAAGCTTTTCTTTTAATATAGTCATGATCTATGATAAAAAACCTTCTGCTTAGTAAATGACTTACATTGCACCCTAGCTGGGCAGCATTTATTTAAAAATAGGGATTTTTTTTAGAAAAGAAAAAGGACAAATTTCTTTCTTTTATTAAAAGTGGAGAAGGATAAAGGAAAAACTGAAAATGCACAAAGTGTCATCTGACACATGGCTGCTTCCACCATGTGTGAACGCAGGTCTATAATCTGCAACAACCTATTGAACCACTGAGCTCAAATAGGAGCAATGTGAATCATCGTAGAATATGAAGCTGTGAATGTACAAACTATACAAACCTTAATAAGAAAACTGAAAACAGGATTAAAAGAACATCTTTTCATTTCCTTGTTCTGAGGTGTTGGGTCTGCTGTTATTATTGGTCCTTTATTTTTTAATTGTCATCTGAAGATTTAACAACCAGACATTTGGTTCAACAGGAAACAAAAAAGAACTAGAGAAAAAAAAATAAAAAGAAAATATTTCCATGGCGAACACCATGCTTGGGAAAATGCTGTTAATTTTGGAGAGTTTGAACCAAAAGCTTTCCGATTTTTAAGTCCTATTTCACTTTTTTTCCTGTTGCTGCATGGAAGATTGAAATAAGTAACCACTTCACTGAATCTAAACACAAAATAGTAAAAAGGTATGTAAAAAAAACCACAAGACATGAACAAACTTTAAGAAATTGATTTTTCCTCCTGCTTGATTTTCAGTTCAGGGCACTTCTATAGTTTTCCTACCACCATGGTAGAAATATTCTCAGGAAGATGTATGTCTTTGGAGGGCAAGGGCAGTGCCAGGACAAGAGAGAGAGAAGGCTGCACAACCAGCCTAGACAAACTGATATCACACACTAAAGGTACTACACTAAAACTGAAGATTTTAGAGGAACTGACTAAAATCCTTTCAACCTTTCCCTTATATATGAACAAGAATTTTGAAATTACAGAAAAACTGTTAGTGACCCACTTCAGAATCCCAAGACCAACAAGCCACAACAGCAGACTATAGGAAATGTAAATATTGGCTCAGCCTGAGCTGCAGGAGCAAGATAGGAAAGATATCGTCCTCCTTCAACCCCAGTACACATGAAAATTGACCTTAGGAGCTGTATTCTGTTGGCCTGCATACATACGGCATAACTTGGGTGAAGAGGATTCTTTATATGATGGGAAAAGAGCTGTTTCCCTCTTTCCCCATACTAAAATCCTCCCTCTACCCTGAGGAAATTCTGCCTCTTGGTTTGATGACTCAGAAAATTAAAAAAAAATTAAGGTGAAATCTTCTTTTCCGATGCATTATTTTGGATGGGAGAGATCAATATTCAGCCATAGACTGCATGTGATCTAGCAACATCAAACCTGATAATCCACTATTGATGCTTCCATCAAGACCTCAATAAAGCAAGCTCAGGTTTAGTCTAGTCACTAGGTACTGTGTCAAACTGACATACAAATGTGGTGATATACGTCTAGACATTTAACCAGCAAAGACGAGAGCTAAAATACCAGGGAGTTGTCTTAAATTTGAAGTGCCCAATGTAATGCAGTTTTACATAATTTCATAATTAAATTCTTAATCTTGCTATACCCAGTCAACAGCTGTAAGCAATGAAACTGCTCCCATCCCTCCTTCCCAAGGGTTTCACTAAAATATATAAAGTTCTTATATTCTGAAACATATAAAACTCCAGCTGAGTGGAGTAAGTGGATTATTACACTTTCCTGCAGCAAGAAGTGCACACAGGAGGTATCTACATGCTGCACTATATGAAGTCTGTCTTCATTCCTCTCTGCCTGTCAACAGCTCAGAATGTTTTGTCACTACAAAAAGGTGGCTAAATGTTTTAATAAGAAGCAGTATTTTCTTTTTCAGTCCTCAGGAGGGAGAGGGAATAGCTGGGTATTTAAAGATTGCAAGCAAGATATGAAGATATATTACAATTGAAGGATTTCCTTAGTCGATAGATGGCAGCACACTGGAAGACAAGAAATACCACAGCTGAGACTGATGCTTATTTAAAATGTGTTTATTATGAACAGAAAGAAGACATATGCTTACCAACACGTGTGCATGCAAACACAGCGACACGTGCACAAAGTTATACATGCACTTTAAGTTACATAGTGTGAATGCAGGACAATTCTTTATATGATTTCCATGCTTGTTGCTTGGATGATGATATCTAATGGCAAAATCTAAATGTCTAGAAGACCATATTCCTCTTGTTTGTGAGCATGGCTAGCAATCCCTGCATCGGGCCTGATAGTAGTAGGGTTTTGATCTGTATCTGAGCACATCCTCTGCTACAGTGTCTGAAAATACCCCGACTGCTTATTCGAAGCATACAGAGATAGTGAATGAAGACTTGTACAAACATGCCAAATGCATGTCAACACTGAAAAGCAGACCCTGCAGTTTTAAGAGTGCTTTTTGTCATTTGTGCTGAAAATGCTTCAAATTGCAGCCAGTCACTATGCTGTTGTCTCATCTCTCACTTCACCAAGCTTTAGCACTCGCCGCTGAGGGAGAACCCTTTTAAATTGCTGGCTCAAATCCAAAACCAAAAAGGGCACCCTCAAGTTTAATGTTCCTGACAAAGATGAATAATGTTGAAACAAGTTACAGAAGCAAACCCAGTCAGAAATCAAAGCACATATCTACTAAAGCCTGGGCTTCTGCAGCAAGCCTAGTCAGAACTGGATTCATTGCCTTTCTCTTACAAGAACTGCTCAAACCCAGGAGAAATCTCACAATTGTGATTACTCTTCCAGAATCACAGAGGAATGTTCCAGCTTTGGAGTATTTTTTAATTTTTCAGTTTAGTTCCTGTTAATAAGCATTCATATCACTACCTAAATTAAAGAAAGAACATTAAAATAAACAATTTCTTACAGAGAGAACAGTGAGGTTTATGTCAGACCTTTGCTGATTCTGGAAGATCACTTTGTGGTTTTCCACTGAAAAATTCCTCTCTTACACACATAAGAGCTTTTATTCCACAGAGTTCAAACAGATCAGAAGAGCTGTCTAACAAACTATGTTTTTCATCATCATTAGATGATCTCCAAGGTGTCATGTAGTTGTCTAGTGCTATTGAAGACTACAATGTTTCAGCTATTCTTGGACAGAAGATAAAATATATATGCATGGGGTTGTTCGACTGATGTCTCTGAAGATACATGTTTCACTGCTCTGTAAAAGTTGGACTTTCTAAGGTATATGTACAGAAATATCACATTTTCATAACTCAGCTGAGAACAAATGAAATTAATATCTGTCCATCACCTGCCAGGACAGAGTGGGTTTTCATATACAGCCGTGGGGAACTGCTGGCACTCCCACATGTTGCTAAGATCTCAGAAGGAATTTAATAGCCAAATTTCCAACCAAAGGAAACTACATCAACGCTTAAAATTCCTATGAACTCTAAAAGGATTTTCCTCTGTCTATTAATTTTGCCTCTGTTTTCCTCATAGTCACTTCAGCCTTGGTAACTGGTCAAGAAACAGAGAGTCACTATAAACATCACTTTTATTCACTAAACACTAGTGAATGTTCTATTCACTAAACATTTGATGAAATTACCTGATCTAGTGAGCTCTTGGATCTCTCCACCATTTCTTTCTTGGCTGGATCCACAAACATGATCAGCTTTTCAAATATATGCTTGCTGTGGTCCCTGCATCCTTTCCAAAACTTAATTTCATAGTCCTACTCTTGCACAGATATTTGTTCCATACAAAATAGCCTGGCACCCTGCTCTTACCTGAAGGTGGAAGAATGATTCAACGAACACTGTGCAACCTTGTGATACAAGAAAACTGAATTTGTTTCTGTGTTGTGACACATATTATAGCTGAATTTAGATGAATCATTTAGTTTCTTTATGTTTCTACTCCCTTTATGAAAAATAAAAAAGCAAAACAAACAAAACAACAACAACAACTACAACAACAAAAACCACCACAGAATAAATAGCACACATTTGGCTCAAAGGCTACAATGGAATGCTCAGGTGTGAGCGCTACACAACCCAGGAAAGTACTTCAGATACTGTTCTCATGCTAGTCCAAACACCTTCTTCTTCCTCCACCACACCAGGTAATTTGTGCTCCAGCAGCTTGCTGGTATTAAACCACTTTCCACAAATGCCCACCAACAAAAAGTGTTTTCTTTAGCTCACGTTTTACAAGACAGCTTTGGAACTGGCAGAGAGGAAACCCGGCTGAAGGGCTTGGACAATGACTACCAACCCACATTTATCCCTACTGCAGTCTTATGATTTTTTCCTAGACCTGAAATCTCTCCTTGAATAGTTTTGAAACCCTTTTGCACAACGCTGATTACAGGCAGACAATGAGACTCTCAAAATCTTTAATGCTTCAGTCCTTTTTAAGGTTTGGTGAAATATATAGAAAACATTGCACACACCATGACTGTTTATGGGAGCAGCTAGGACCTGGCTGGTTTATTACTTCAGAGACAGATCTACACAGGGATCTCCATGCTATCGTTTAATACAATTGTAGTTTTTAAATAGCTTCTGTCTGACTGCACAGCCAAACAGCAAGGATTTTAAAAAAATATGTATTATAAATGAAACAGTGGAAGATCATTTTCAAGGTTAAATGTGGTAAATTTGAATCAAGAATGATCAGCACAGAATGGATTAATTCTGCACTGGTTTATACCCACACAGCCTGACCAACTCTGGTAGCAAAGGACAATGAGCAGAACTGGATTTTTTGAAAGGTAGGGAACTGAGAGTACCTTATGAAGAAGACAGGTTCCCCCAGGATCAGTGTCTCTGGTAACAATACACAATGAGTTTGAGCAGCAGTAGTTTCAAAGAAGAGTCACAATCTGCATTCCCATTAAGTGCTTTCAGCTATAAAAATTCATCAGCCTCAGAAAAAAAAATCTGAATATGCACATGCAGTGCTGAATTTGTGGTGATCTTTACTTGTAACAGAGTAGGATCTATATTAAAACAGAGTCCCTGTGTTAGGAAAGCTATGGTTCTCCAGTGGGGTACATCCAAGTCATATGAGGACTTCAGGACCTTGCTTTTATAACATCTGAGTGTCACAGGTCAATGAGGCTTTGGTAGACAAAGAGTCACAGGAATGTTACTGGAGTTTGGATTAAATGGTGTGAACCATAGGTGCTACAGATTGCCAACACTGCTGCAAAAGAGCAACACAATGGGACAGAGAGATGCGGGACAAAGTAGTCGTGATGTGACCTATTGGTACAGCTGTTGGTCACACCATGATATTAAAATTACATGGAATACCCACAAAATGGTGTTGAAAGTGAACATGGAAAACACACTCAGTATAAACACTGAGACAAAGTGCAAGAGCTGACTATCAAGCACATACTACCATGCAATGATGGAGAATATTTAAAGAACCTCTTCATATGGGATTTGGCTCCATATTCAGATGTAATGAGTTTAGGTGACTACATGTGCACCTAGGTACTCTCCCCATTGCATTCAATAGAATTGATGGATCCCGGAGCATTTCCAATGTACTCTAAAATAAGAAATTCAGAATTGCAACCAGTCAGCTGAGTAGACTGTTTCTAAGTCTGTCATTATTTTGAGGAGGTCTAATAGTTTTGAAACTCTTTTTTAAACTCTTCATTTTTCCTGTAACCTATCTGAAATCAGAATAAAGTATTCCAGTACTGGTCACTGAGCCTCAGTAAAGACTTAATATTTCCTTGCCATCGGTATTGGTAGTCCCTCTTACACAAAGTCCAACAGAACACAAAGCCACTTATTAAAGCCTGGATCTTTATATTAATCTGTGAAAATATTTGGCTTTTTCATTATTATTATTATTAACTTCTTTTCTGAATGTATTCAAACATCACATCAAAAATTTTAGCAGGAAAAATGCTTTTGAAGTTATATAAATCAGAAATCATATTTGTTAACTTAGCTGACCCTAATATGGTAATTAACATAGAAATAATCTCTCTTGAGGAGATATAAAACATATGAAATCAGAAGAATGTACTGTACCATTTAGTCAACAACTTTGCACTAATCTTTTAAAAGAAGGTTCCAAATACTAAGTTTTAAAGTGCTAGAATAAACTAAAACCTTGAAGACTTTATTCCTAACCCCATAGAGCAGAATCTTAATTACAGCTTCAGAATTAGATAATTTCATATGCATAAACATTGTTCACAGGTTAACCACCCTTTTTGCCAGAGGATTTTGTCAGCGAGGAAGATTCATTCCTTTAAATAAAAACAAAACAACCAACCAACCAACAACAACAACAACAAAAACACCAAAAAAAACCCAGACATTATGTCAGTCTTATTGTAATGGCAAAGAACAAATCTGGCAAGAGGATCTAGTAGCCAAATCATTGACTCAGACTCTCTAGCAAAAAAAACTTCAGCTAAAAGCTGGAGAAGAGACATGCTATTGCAAAAAAAACCCCCACATGCATAACCTGTTTTAAAAATAAAAGTAACACAAACATTCCAAAGAAGGGGAACAAATCCATCAAGAAATGAGAGCAGTGAACAAAAGAAAAAGGGCTAAGGAGAGAAAGAGTCCTTTAGAGGAGGACTCAGTCTCGCACAGGGAACCCACCATAGAATCATACAATCATAGAATGGTTTGCATTGGAAGGGACCTGAAAGAACAACTAGTTCCAACTCCCTTGCCGTAGGCAGGGATACCTTCCACTAGGTAATGTTCTCAAAGCCTCAAAAGTTCTCAAAGCAATGAAAACTAAACAGGTATTTGCTAGTTTCCACCCTCTATAGCTTCCAGGTACTTTTCTGTCAGGGAAGAGGCCTCATCTCTTGTTCCTATGCAAACATTGGATCTTCAATGTCTTTGAATCTCCAAAAATGTTGAAATGTGATCCTGACATGAGCATAGATAAGCTATGGAGGAATCTCAAGTGAAGCTGAGGTCTGAAAGCATCACACTACCAGACTATCATCAGGAAGAATGGAACTGTGTGCACAGCATCAAATTGACAAGGCACCGTCCAAACCCACTTGCCTTATGAACCTTTGTAATTTAAAGCTGTGATTCACACAACACATTGGCAACAGTTCAAAAACGAGGGAGGGCAATTTTCAAACAGGAATACGTTGCTTTCTCCTAGTGCCCTGGAGGTCAAACAGGCATAAAGAAAGTCTATTTCTTTCAAGAAGTATACGGTTGCATCCTTCACAAGGCAACTGGTGATTTCTAATCACCCCATTTTATTAACACAAATCAGCACGGGCACATTAAACAATGCAGGAAGGAAGCTATTAGACAGAGAAGCTGCCTTTTCGTGACAACAGTCTAAATATCCTCCCATCACCACTCACAAATGCTAAACACATACCTTGATCCCCAAAAAGTCTAAGCCAATTTAGCAGGGGAAGCCCTAAAGATGCCTAATATGATAATTACAATTAAATAGGTGTATCTGCATTTTTAAAAATGTAGGCTTTGTAAGGGGGGCACAGAAATTGGAGCTTTATTAGGCACTGAAAAATTCCCATGTCATTTAGATCTCTTCTTTGCCCTCAGCAAGCATCTCTTCCCCTTGCCTGTTTGTACAGCCTTGGCACTAGGGGTCCATCATTCCCAGCATTTAGCTCTCAAGGCTCTGACAGCCGAACATATTTAGTCTTATAAATAGAAAAACATTTGCGTCAGCCACTACACTATGTTAATTCCCTAAATTGCCATATTTTCATTACTCGTTATAAAACATCCCTTTTTCCCCCTCATCAGGGAATGATCTCTTGTGTAAAGGAGATAAATGTGGTTAACAGTCTAATTAATCCTCATGTTAAATCGTATTTTCTTAGAAGGAAATACTTAAATTTATAGAAGGCAAAGAAAGAATATAAATTAAATGGAAGCTCCCCTTTCTGAAAAAGACTGTTCAGATTTTCTGTCCACGTATAACCCCTCTAATTGCAGCACTTCAGACCTTATTCCTTTCATCCATAGCATTTCCATTCCCACTTCTCAGGAGGACCGTGCAAAGATGATAGTCCAAGCCACACTCCTACCACATCGGATTCTCATATGAACAGAAGAAGCTTCTTTGCTGCCATCAATGGACACACTTCCCTTCACTCTTCCCGTTCTCCCCAAGTCATCTGCCACAATACAGCAATTACACTGCAACGTTAAGTAAACTTTACAATACAGGTATTCATAATGGGTAGTCTCAGTGTCCTCACTTAGCAAAGATTTCTTTGATTTGTCTACCATATGTGACCTAGTCTTATAACCAGTATGGTTGTTCTCATTTGCTGGAGGACCAGATAATCAGATAGCTAACAGGATATTTCACAGGGTAATGAAGCAGCAATTAATTTGTTAATAATTGTGTAGTGTTTTGAAGAGGTAAATAGCTGTAAGTGCTGGGTACTATAATTAAGAAATTGCTAGATGCAGATAAACTGAAAAACAAAATTTCATATCTGAAATTCCTACAGAGCTATTCACCATCCATCTGTGGATACTGTTCTTGCAGCAGCTATTGATTGCACAGCAGTAAGCTTGAGAAGGCTTAATTCTGAAAAACTAGCAGGTGAAATGCTGGTCTTATTCAAGCCAACATCCACCTTGCCCTGACTTCAGAGGGTCTGTATCCTGAGAAACTAACTTTCATGGTGAAATATTTCTAGTTTAGGCACCAGCAGGTCATTCTAGGTAAGCAGATTTATTTCTCCAGAAGCCACCTTATCTGCACACAATGATTGACTGGAATCATTGGCTGTGTCCATCTCAGGTGCTTTAGCATTACTGGAGGGGGAAGGCAGGTATGAAGAAAAAGCTTCTCTGCTTCCATGCCTGGAGATCAGTTTCAATACCTTAAAATACCCAGAACTAGTAGAAATGCTTTAAATTTTCATCGTGCTCATAGGTGGCAGTGAATATACTCATATTGCAAATCAGACTTAATTTTTGCTTCAAAGCAGGCCCTGAACTTTTTACTTTGTCTCATATTCACCAATATCATTAAAGTCACATTGACAATTAATTGGCCGCAAAGTGCTGCCACCTTGTTCTGCATTGATCAACAGAAGAGAGTGACCTGCAGCAAGGAGTGACTTGGGCAAGGATCAGCCTGGCTCACCACAGACTCACTAATGATTTGCATCACCAATGGAGGAAGAACAGCATTACTGTAGCTCAGACACTGTAAAAAAGGTATAAGGGAGTTATCTACTGTGGTCTACTGGGTTGAGAAATCCCAAAGAAATTACTCTTTTCTTTACATCAAACCAGGGAGCCCAACTAAAATGTTGTCTCTCTAGACAAGAAATCAAGTAAAATCATCCTTCCACTAATGAAAAAATACCAAATTAAAGGCAATACGACTTGCCTTATATGCGCTCTTCCAGTACAATATGCAAAAACTGGTCTCACTGGTTGTGTACGGAGGAATTGTACGGGGAATTGTTTGCAATATCTAAGAAAACAAAATCTGTTTTTCCAGACAAAACCTGATAGTGGGGTCAACCTGGATGCAAAGCAGCTCATTCCCGCTTGCAGTCTAGCCTGATTCTGGAGGCACAACACCCAGGGTAGAGAGAATACAGATTAATAGTGCAAATCTGTGCCTAAACCCAAGCAAGCAAATCTTCAGGGGATTAGAGCTTTCTGCCCACAATATGCTTCAAATCACTCTGCTTTGTTTTGTGATATTTCTTCATGTTGTCTGTCAAATACTGAGTTGGTACCACTGGATTGATTGCTCCCAAAATATGTTTCCTCACATTTCTAGTAAAATTAAACAAATATAAGCAACAGCTCAGTCTTCTTTCAAAAATATGCACAGATCTACTAGTTTATTTGATTTTGTGGCAGTCAAAAAATCTGCAGCCTCTCCTTAATCCCCCAAATAAATCATTGAGCTGAAAAACAGTATTTGAAGCATTATGGCTAAACAGTCACTTCTGGTAATACAAGCATGTGGAGCGCAGACACAGACCTCAAGTGCATGGAAACCCAAGACTCTCCAAGGCTCATCAGAACAGTAGGGAGCTCGCTGCCGTTAAGAAGCAACTTTCAACTTGCGTGCAGTTAGGTAAACAAAACATAGAACTGGTTTGCTTAACACGTGCTTTCTTTGTGTTGGGACAAAGCCACTAAAATCTAGGAAAAAGAAATGAAACAAAACAATCCTTTGCATAAAGAAATTTTGCCTCATGAGACTGAAGAAACACCTTGAAATACAATGGAAAATTCACTATTCCTAATTTTTTTGTCAATTATCATGTGAAAAAATGGACTGCCCCAATGGAATCAGATGAGGCAATGTCTCAAGAACACACAGTTCAAACCTACACCACAGCACCTTTGGAGACAGAGAGTGCAAAGGCCCTGATTCTACAGGAAAACAGCAGCATGAAGAAGCCATTTTTTATGTTGCAGGTGCCCAAACAGAACCGAAGAAACTGGATTTTGCAGGTTCCCCAGAGCTTTACTAAGACATCTGAAGTACAGAAACCAATAAGCAGGGGATTTTTTTAATCACTCTCATACTGAAGGTATCCTATGTTTCTATTTCAGTTTTGCACTGGAAGTTTCTTGCCTCAGCACACTACACAGGCAGTAACTGTTTAAAAACTACATATGTTCATGTTCGTGTTGTCATTCCAAGACAGAATTATCATCACCAACTTCACTTGGTAAAGCTTGTTAACATTTCTGTTTCTTAACCAGTCTAATTAAGGCTGCTTTTTCCTGAGTGGAAAGATCACAGTACAAAAAAAGAAAAAAAAATTAAAAAAACCCACCTCTCAAATTTTTGTATATTGTTGAGAAACACACAATGCCATGTAGCAGTTAATATACTGCGACAACCTGGGGGGTGTCAAGTGAAATACTGGCTGAAGCACAATCAAGGATGATAAACTATCTACCCTGAACCCTGAGTATCGCTGCCACAATAAATAAACAAAAAATAAAAACAAACAAACAAATAGAATAGAACATGGATTCAAAGTGACTCTTCACCAGAGATTCACTGCTACAAAATATAACAAGATATTGGGTCCATCTTTCTTCTACTGAAACTCTTACCACCACATCTCTAGGTATTTAAAGACAAACCTGCAGATCTAAAAATAAACAGATCCAAGACAGTGAATAACTGATTCCTCTTCTCCATTCGACACCAATCATAGTAATGAGACCTTCATTGAGAAATAAACAAGCTACATAATTAGTCTGCTATCCTGAGTCTCTTATATTCCTCATTTCAAGGAACATCAATTACTCACATCCCACATTACTTCCATTCTACTCAGGCACGGCGTCCTTCTTACTGCTACCACAGAGCATTAATTCTGTTAGAAATGCCAAATCACATAAGCAAAGTGATACAGAACATTGTTTACAACAGTGTAAGGAATCCCATAATGTTTTGTATTTCCTGCCTAAATTATGTATACGTTTCCACTTCACATTTGAGCCATGGCAGGCTCAGAATTATGTTTAGCAGTTCAGTTAAGAGATCAGTTCACACTCTCGTGAGATGTTCATATAATTCCAAGTCAGCCGGTCAGGTGCCGGAAGATAGCTTCCAGACCACAACTGCACAAGTCAAGGAACACAGCACACTTTATAAAAGCTGACTATTAAATGATATCAGAGAGGAAAGGAAAGATGTAATCTCAAACCTTAAGGGAATGCACACCATTTAGCTATCACCGTCTCCTGGCTGGCTTGCTGACTGATGACAAGAGCTACAGATGGAAAAGGTGGGAGGGAGTTAAAAGGAAAGCTGTCCAGCTCTTACACTTTCCAGACTGTCAACAGCTCTTCTCTGTTACTTTTTATGAAGTTTTTTCAATTTCCCTAGGAAGAATTGTTCATAGATTTAATTACCCTCAATTTCTAAGAAACAACATTGAAACAGAAAACAAAGTTATTGGAGTTGTTCTCTGCTCCTGAATTCAGTAAAGACCATGTCAGCGACTCCCACCAGCCTCACAGGGACTCTCAGCGAACAATTACTACACATCAGAACAATTTAGGGACAGCTTCTTTCAGGACTTGGTTGTCCAAAGCTCAGCTATGAGCCAGAGGGGCCTATCTTTGTACGAGATCCACACGCTTCCAAACTGATGCCTGTTTCTCTGAGCTCCTCCAGTGACATTTTGTCCCAGGCTGAAACTCAACAATTCCCTCTGGTCAGCATGTACTACTGAGGAAATCTCATTAGAGACAGATTTTAAATATGACATTGTTTTTCTTCCTTACCCTTTCCCCTCCTATCTTCAAAAGCCAGTTGAGTGCAAACCAAACAGAAAAGAGAGTAACAAGGTTTGACAGAGATATGAAGCCTAAGATAATATCTCACCAAGGCGTTAAGTCTTCCAAACATTTTGTAATAAACCAATGGCATACTGTAAAACACAAATGAGCATCACTGCGGCTGTGATTTCATTGTCCCAATGGGGGACCTGTGCCTGGCACAACGCCAGCTACGTAATTCAATACTGAGAGAGAGCACACAAATGGACCTCCGGAGAAGGATCGATTTTAATGTAATCCCATCTACTAATCAAAAGAGACTGAGAGACCAACATTCACTAGGAAATGTCTGCTCAAAGTTGTCATAGCTTATTGATAAAGATAGCTTTGTTTAATTAAGATGCAAAATGCCAACTCCAGGTCTAATTTTAGCTGCAAAAAATCAGTTATTGATGATGTGTCTGGCTGAATTGTTTTAACCTGCCCTAGAAGGTTGGGTTTTTAACTAGATCAGCCAGTGTGGATTGGTTTTTCATACTGCAAGGAGATCATGTTCTCATACTATCTTCATCCTCCAGGCATGAGTTGTCCATAGTTTCTTATTTTCCCAATATAAAACACATTGTTGGCCCCATGCCAAATCCAATTCATGACTCTCCGTCCACCACCATCTAGCCACCTGCAAGACTGTATCACGCTTTGTCTATCCTATGACATGCTGAAAGCAGCAAGCCAATATGCACACCTCAAAAGTGCAGATGACATCTTAATAATCCAAGCCAGATGTGTCTAAAAAGGTTATCACAGAATCACAGAATGGTAGGGGTTGGAAGGGACCTCTGGAGATCATCTCGTCCAACCCCCTGCTTGAGCAGGCACCCCCAGAGCAGGGGGTGCAGGACCACATCCAGGAGGGTCTTGAATGTCTCCAGGGAAGAAGACTCCACAGCCTGTGACAGTGCTCTGTCACCCTCACAGGAAAGAAGATTTTCTCATATTTAAGTGGAACTTCCTGTGTTCCAACTTGTGCCCATTTCCCCTTGTCCTGTTGTAGGGGGCCACTGAAGAGTCCCATCCCATCGTCTTGGCACACACCCACACCCTTTAGATATTTATATTGATGAGATCCTCCCTCATCCTTCTCTTCTCCAGGCAAAACAAACCCAGGTCTCTCAGCCTTTCCTCATAAGGCAGATGTTCCAGTCCCCTGATCATCCTGGTAGCTCTCTGCTGGACTTGCTCAAGAAGTTCCCTGTCCTTCTTAAACTGGGGGGTCCAAAACTGGACACAGCACTGCACGTGTGGTCTCACTAGGGCAGAATAGAGGGGCAGGATAACCTCCCTCAGCCTGCTGGCCACACTCCTTTTAATGGACCCCAGGACACCGTTGGCCTTCTTGGCCACAAGGGCACAGTGCTGGCTCAGGGTCAGCTTGTTGTCCACCAGCAGTCCCAGGTCCTGCATCATCTGCTGCATTATCTCCTCAGAAGGACCAGAACCTGGTCTAGGCTGTGTGAGTTTTCCAAGATAAGCAGAAATAACTTGCTTAAGACTACAATCAGTGACAAAGCATAAGAACTGTATCTTCGGAGCCCTGTGTCCCACTGTCCCCATCACTCTTGAATATTACCGTCTGAAACACTATCTTGTAAATACTTTTGGCTGCACTTATCTTTCAAAACTACAAATCACACAAACAGCCATTTTCAGTGGAAGATGGCAAACTGACACATGCTTTTATGACCCACAAGAAGCCTCATCCCTCTGTGGGGCACTGCTTGTAGAAGATGCTGTCCACGGTGATGTTATTTCCCCGAGTCTCGGAAAGCAACTACAGGACACAGCTTGGCTTCACAGGGCTGACAAACCTCTTCTGATCTAGTGCTGTAAAATGCAAACAGCAGTTAGGCTGAGCAGCAATATGTGAAAAGGCAGGGTGTTTTGCTGCAGTGGCGCGTACAAAATAATTTTCCCGATTTCCTTCACTCTAGGTTTTCCTCACTCAAAAAAAGCTGCAAAGTTTTGCCGCAAATCAAACACAACACACCCTAGCCTCTGCAAGATCGTAGGGACAAGCAAGGACTCTCTGACAAAATATCATGAAATCTTAGGCTCAGACCCAGAGTCAGGTTCAGAACTGACTTTTGCATCTGGAGTCTCTGTGGGTAACAGGCCACGGATGCAGATAGTTTTATCATATTGATCTTGAACACTGAAACTTGAACTTGTTTTCTGATTTGGCTCAAATCACAGTGCATTCCTATTCCAAATGTTGGTGTTCAAGGAGCTACATAGAAGTAGTCAGGCCAGGGCAGACTAAATCCTACATCATATGCGCTAAACTGCATAGCCTCACAGCTTGACCAATCCTCTGCTGATCTCCCACTTCCATCATTTGGACAGGTTGCTTTCAAGGTGTGATTTAACTTAAAAGCTTAGGCTTTACTTCTTTGACAAGCACTCAGTTGCCTCCATCTCCCTGCTGCATAGCTGTCACTCCAAACTCACCCCTGCTCATTTCCAAGGCCTGCTGATAGCTCTTTATTCATACCTTGCCAGTACAAAGTACAGGGCCTATTCCCCTCCCACCCACTTATTTGCAATCAGCTGGTGCAACTATGAGTCATCCACTTCTAATACAGACTTCAGGAGTTTATTAGCTGATCTCACAGTAGCTTGTAATTAGTTGCCACCATTTAGAGAGGAACAATTTTAAAGATTGCCATTTTCTTTCTCTTCTTTCCCTGGGTTAGAAGAGGATGGGTCCTTTCAGAAGACAGATGGCAGTGGAGATAAGAACATGGTCCTACCTGAGAAAATGGGTCCCTTTTCAGTACAGGGGGTGGGTGGCTAGATCTTGGCAGGGGGAGGAGAGAGGGAGAAGCAGCTTTCCTATGGAAAGATTATGAGATTTTGGAGAAACAGACATTTGTGATAGGTTGGAAGGAAAGTGAATGAAGGTATGGAGAGGGAAGACATGGAATGAAAGGAAGAACATGGGTGATTCAGCTTCTTTTACCAGAAAATACAACAGTCTCAAGCCCACCTAAGATGAAGGGGCTACAGATACTAGTAAAAATATTATATTTTTTTCTGCATAACTTCAATCACTTTCAGGCACCTGTTCCATCCTCAGAGCTGAACAAGTTTCCAGGATGCAGAACTCACATTCTGCTTCCCAGAGACAAGACACTAAGCCAAAGGAGGGAAAGAGTTGAGCAGCTCTTATGAGACAAAGCAGCACAAGGATAAACCCACCTCAAGATCATCCTTGCCAAACTGGACAAAAGGGGAGAAGAAAGAAATTTAATTTTGAGGTAAGGGAGGGATAAAAGGGAAGCTACCTTCCAAAACCAGAGGAGACAGGTCAGCACAGCTTTCTGTCTTGGCTAACAGGGAAAAGGACAAATGAGAAAGCAGATACCTGGGAGTGCCCTAGCAGTCAGCATGGTGGTTTGCTGGGCTTAACACTGAGATGAAACAGAAATGTGGCAAGTTCCCATGCAGGGACGGCAGAGATGAGGAGATGAGGGCAAATCATCAGGAGAGGAGGCAATGGTCAGCACATGTCCATGAAACTGGAGATGAGCAGGCCAACCCTTGCATGTTGAAGCACTGCTGAAGTCAGGACCTGTTCCTCTCAGGGAATTGGCCTGGGCAGATTAGCATGAAGCAGTAACAGCACAACACAATTGCAGGGAAGTGGCTGTAAGACTATTTCTCTTGTTTCTGCGGCAGTCTTGGTATGGGGACATGGAGATAAGAACAATCCCAAGCATTACAAGAAGTTGATTATATTGAGAGCTATTTTACACAACTCTGCCTCCATCCTACATTTGACCTAGAGGAGGTCATAGAAGATGCTGGCAAAGAGGAAAAAAGAGGGGGACAAGCTGTGAAGGGGTGTTTCTAAGCTAGGAGGAAAAAAAAGGCAGAAAAATGCCTACTGAAGCTTTGCTACATTTAGCTTTCCTCTTTTGAACATACCATCATGAACACTGTGGTTTTTAACAACTGCTTTTTACAATCGCAGCTACACAATAATGGCAAATATTAAATCCTACTACGGTACAATGGGGATTTTTCTTGAGAAAGACAGTGAATGTTTTAATCTACTGTGGTAAGGCAGATGGGTCTCCTTTGAGCCCTGAAGAAAAGATTGCTAATAATCAATTTATTATAGGACAACTTCACCATGCAGGTGGAAGAGAAAAAACTGGTTTTAGTTTTGTTTTCTGTTGTCACAAGCATCTAATTTCTCTGTGTATAGACTAAGCCTTGGAATTTTGCAGTTCTTTAAATTTCCTCCCCTCCATTTTCAGCATAGAGTTCACCATTCTAATTTTCTACACATTGAAAAAATTGAATTCTCATTTTTACAAAAAAAAAAAAAAATAGTGCTGAGAAAGTTAATTAACAGGTTTGGGTTTTCTTTAAAAAAATCCTGCATGACACAGTACGTGGCACCAAAACCAAGCTTTCTGAATGCTTTTAGCAAGGAAAGCACTGTGACATTTAAAAAGCAAAGCAAAATACAGATAGCATTCTGTGTACTAAAGTCTAGCGTTATGTGCACTATGGCCTAACAATTTCAGCACTGAAAAAAAACCAAACTACAAGCATCTCTGCATACAGATAGGGGTTTATGAACCAAGAAATAGATTCAGAGTTCACCTTTTGACTTCAGAGTACTGGAGACAAATCTGGCTTGCAGAAATGCAAGAGCAAGAGCAAAGACAGAGGTTTCAATTAAAAATAAAATTAATCCTGCAACGACAAACTAGACAAACTGTATCTATGAGACAAACTGATAAAATACAGACTGGACGGGCAGTGTGTGAGATGGGTAGGAAATTGGCTAACAGGCTGCACTCAGAGGGCGGTGATCAATGGATTTTACTTAGGCTGGCAAACTGTCACAGGTAGGGTCCCCAGGAATTCATACTGGGCCTTACACTGTTCAGCATCTCCATAAATGACCTGGATGTTGCGGTTGGAAGCACCCTCACCACGTTTGCCAATGACTCCAAACCGGGTGGTGAGGAGGACACACCAGAAGGGAGAGCCATCTTTCAGAGAGTCCTGGGCAGGCTGGAACAGTGGGCAAGCAACAACGGTATGAAGCTCAATAAAGACAAGTGCGAGGTCCTGCACTGGGGATGACATAACTAAAGAGCCGAGTGCAGGCTAGGGTCTGTGTGTCTGGGGCGTAGCCTTGCTGAAAGGGACGTGGGGGTCCTGGTGGACAACCAGCTAAACACCAGTCAGCGGTGCACCACTGCAGCAACAAAGGCAAATTGGATCCTGGGCTGCATCCACTGGGGAATTCCTAGCAGAGACAGAGAGGTGATCAACACATTCTACACAGTGCTTCTCTGGCCACATTTGGAGTATGGTGTCCAGCCTTTGTCCCCACAATTCAAGAAAGACATGGACAGATTGGAGAGAGTCCAAGGGAGTGTTAAAAAGGTGATCAAAGCAGGGCTGGAGAACCTGCCCTATGAGGAATGACTGAAGGAGGTCTCTTCTGACTGCAGGTCTGTTCTCCCTTGAGACAAGCAGGCCTAGGAGAGACCTCATCACAGTATTCCAGTACTTAAAGGGCAGCTACAAAGAGGATGGAGGCTCTCTCCTCACAAGGAGCCACGTGGAGAAGACATGGGGCAACTGTTACAATTTAGACTGGGAGAGGTTTCATCTCTGTATAAGAAAGATTTTTTTTACTCTAAGAACAATCAGTCACTGGAATAACCTCCCCAGGGACATGATAGAGTCCCTGTCTCTGGAGGTTTTCAAGATGTGACTGGACAGGCTGCTAGATGAACTCATCATCGCTCCCTTTCCCAAGAAAGGTTGGACCAAATGATCTTCTGAGGTCTGTTTTAATCCTAGGCTTCTATGACAATGAAAAGTTATAAAATGTATTTCCCACTGGGCAGGTTTTGTCATAATTTCCCTCAGATATTGCTTGATGCAAAAATGCATCTGATAGGAATCTCCTTTTTTTTTAGCCTCTGTCAGCACCTGGGAGATTTTAAATTCAACCTGTAACTGCAAATGTTTTTATTGGCTGTAAAAATAAGTAGTACCTTTCCCCCTCTCCCTCATTTTCTTTCTCTAAATTCTCCTAAGCTTTGGCCTCTGCTTTTTTCTAAGTTTGTTTTTTTGCAATGTCCATATTTAAAAATGTTTTAAAATCTATAGGGAATGTAGCGCCTTTCACTTTCACAGAATGCCATCTTTCTCTTACATTTCGGAAAATAAGAGAGACAAATGTAAATTGTGTTACCTTTTATTTTTCTAGGTACTCACCAGTTAGCTCTGCAGAGCCCTACTGCACCTGGCCTGGCATATAAGTGACCTTGCTGATAACAAAACCAGGAGTGAAAACCCTTCCCCATCCAAGGGGAAGTTTTTCCATTAACTTAATAGGAGCTGAAAACATCAGTACATGGCCCTTCAGATAAGGAGTTTTCTATATTCACAGCTGAAATAACATATTCATTCTACTCAAATAAAAGCATAGAAAAGTCTTCCTATCACTAATAATTCTTGTCACCTGCTTCTGAAGCCTCCTACTTATGACGTGGGCTCCTTAGGAGACAATGATCAGATTAAAATGCATTATTTTAAGAGATGCCATGCTTCTGGTAAGACACTGTAATGTTTTGGAGAGCATGCCCATGGGGCCTATAGCAAGCAATTCTCCAACTGTGAGTGGATGGTTATTTGTGTTCAGACTCAAAATGAAAACCCTATATTTCCAAAAAAATAGCTTTTTTTGTTTGTTTTTGACAGAAATAATATTTTGATGGATCTGAAACACTGCGCTTCAGTGACTCAGCATGTTTCATTTTGAGGTTTTGGGGTTTTCTAAATCTAAAGAGCTTTTTCTTTTTCCTAAAACAATTGCAGTTAGAAATTAAAAAAAAAAAAAAAAGACATTTCAAAACAAGACAAACCCTAAGCATTCCAATAGGATTACGGAACACTTAATTTCCAGCTTTTTCCCCCCAAAAATTTTAGAAGATCAATACTTCCCACAGGTTGATGTTAATTTAAGTGAAAACATTTTTAATTGACAAATATTTCACTATGAGAAAAAAATTATTAATACTTACATTCAGAAATAATCCTCATCCCAGTGTTTATGCCCCAAATATTCTATTCACTCACAGTGTATTTTATTTACTAAAATAACCATACGTGTAGGAAAGTTTTCTGGAGGATCTCCCATCAAGTGGTGAGAATTTATTTAGAATGCAGCAAGGGCAATGAATCATTCAAGTTGCTTCTTACCATTGTACATTACTTTGTATTCATCAGAGAATTTAGTTTTTTTCCATACAGCCTTGTTAAGTTTCGACAAGACTTGCCTAAGCATAATAATTTTGCATTTTCTACCATCTTTATTACTTTGTTGATCATTAAATCAATGATCTGGAAAAAAGGGATTTATTCAACACTGATTTGGGGCTTACAGTGGATTTGCTAAGACTTGACAAAGATTCATAAACAAAACAAGATAAATATTGCTCTTAAAAATAAAAGGAAGTAGTTTCTACTCTCTCTCAGCAGGTCCATTGCTCCAGACTGGATGAGACAAAATTTTTAAATGAATAGTTTAGGTTCCCTGTGAGAACCCACCTGACCTGCAAATCCTACCAAAGCAACGACAGAAAGTGAACGGCAGTTGTGCAAGATCGTGTACTACATTGCACAACAGTGGAGAGAAAAGAAAGCAAGAATGTAAGTTGCCTTCTGCACATATTGGCTAAAATGTCTGGGACACAACTTTTGCCAGCAGCTATAGCCACTCACGTCAGCAGTTACAGCAGCAAAGCATTTCAGCCTCCTTCCTGCACCGCCAGCCACAGTATTCATCCAGCATCATACTGCTGCTCTCCTTGACTTCAGAGTCAGAAAGGCTTGCTGTGAATGAGCCAGAAAAACATCTACAGCCACATTAGGAGTTTAGGCTCCAGAAAAAAGGCAAAGTCCAGGTGGGAGTCCTGACAAAGGCAAAGAGGACCAAGCCTCAGCATGGCTTAATGTCACTCTATTAGCAGTTGTAGCAATAAGGTCTAAAGGTGCAATTCTTTTAACAAGTTTGTGGATTTCCTTACTACCAGACACATTTCCTCCCTTTGGGAATTAACTTCCAACCCCTCTTCTCTCCCCACACAGAAAAAGCTATTAAGGTACAAATATGATATTCACAACTAAAAGTGTTGTCTCCAAAGAACTGCCGGTGAATAATGGAAGTTTCCTCCACCAAAATGTCCTTTTTTCCTCCCTCTTATTTTGCAGCCATAACATCTGTAAATATCAGAAACATGCATATCTCTTTAAGAGAAGCTGTGTTTTCCCATGAAAGCACCCACACAAAACACTAAATTACTCCTCCAAACAAAGGGTACTGCATATCCGAACCACAGCAGAGGTGTGCTTAAGCTATCTCTGAACAAGCTCTCTCAGGGGAAAGGAAAGGATGCTGCTCTGCTTGGGCTAAAGCACCCTACCAAGGCATGGATCCCAGTGATGTCCTGGTGCTGCTGGGCAGCAGGCTAAGGCAGTTATGGTGCCTCTGTTATCCAAGCTGGCTCATGGGTTTTGCATCCTCAAAGCTCAAATGCACTTTCCAAACATATTACATTTTTGCCAAATAAGCCATTTTTTCTCTGACTATATCTTATGACTAAAATCACAGAATCACAGAATGGCAGGGGTTGGAAGGGACCTCTGGAGATCATCTCGTCCAACCCCCCTGCTTGAGCAGGCACACCCAGAGCAGGGGGCACAGGAACGCGTCCAGGCGGGGTTTGAATGTTTCCAGGGAAGGGACCCCACAGCCTCCCTGGGCAGCCTGTGCCCCTGCTCTGGCACCCGCACAGGAAAGGGTTTTTTCCTCATACTCAGGTGGAACTTCCTGTGTTCCAACTTGTGCCCATTGCCCCTCGTCCTGTCGTTGGGCACCACTGAAAAGAGTCCTGTCCTGTCCCATCGTCTTGGCACCCACCCTTCAGATATTTATAAGCATTGATGAGATCCTCCCTCAGTCTTCTCCAGGCTGAACAAGCCCAGGTCTCTCAGCCTTTCCTCATAAGGGAGATGCTCCAGTTCCCTGATCATCTTGGTAGCTCTCCAATGGACTTGCTCAAGCAGTTCCACATCCTTCTTAAACTGGGGGACCCAAAACTGGACACGGCACTCCAAATGTGGTCTCAAAAATCCTTGCTACAATACCACAGTGAAAGAATGGTAAAGCATCCCCTAGCATTGCTTCATATTATGCCTATTAAAATCCTTCAATAGCAACGAGCCAGGAGTCCAAAGTGGGACATCATACAGAGGAAGATGATGGCAGATCAGAGGAAAGGTGGTCTTCCCATGCAAAATACCAGAACGGTCTGGAAACTAGAATGACGAAGGCAAGAGGCCGGTATGTGGTCCCTCAGGCAAAAAAAGACCACTGTGCCACATATATCAGAAAATGTACAAACAAGTGTAATGGTGCCTGGAGAAGAGGGGTAAGGCTCAGGATGTCCATGCTCTATCTCATATTTTGACAGATTTGATTGATTGGACCCACTTGGTAAAATAACAGACATCTATAATGCAAATGGCTGTTCCTCAACTATTTGTCTAGGTTCCTATTTAGACAGTGGAGACAAAGTCTGAGTGTGATCTTTCTATCCTAAAGTAGGCATTTAAAAATCATTGTCCATGTAGTGCCTTAGAAGTATCTTTATCTCTGCCAAATAGTCACCAGAAAGCTGCTGGCTACTCTGGATTAAGTTGACTCCACTGCAGATTCCTGAAGTAAAACAAATTAAATTCCACAAATCACCAGGATCTCATATAAAATGCAAACACTCTTGGACCTGAGCCTTCTTGTACATGAACTAGCAACAGCATTTCTGCATGGAAATCCTTGCATTAAAAGGTGAGGGGGGATGAGCAGACTTCACTGCAGTTCAAAGAGCTGCTAGATTGTGTGACTGGTCTCCAAAATCAAGGGGGGCAGGGAGGGGCATGGCATTCATCCTCTCTTCGGAGGTCTGGCTGCACAAACTAATGTCTCAGAGGGTGAGTTGGAACTGATATCCTTCCAATTTTGCACCTGTGCAACCATCAGAGGAAATATTCTCACTCAGTGCAAGTCTGTTGCCCACAGTGGGAGTAAATGGAGGTGCATTGCCACCAGACAGTTTAACACCAAAGGTGGGATGAAGGCAGAAAAGAGGACTGCTGATAATGAGACCATCACCCCTATCACAAATGCACCATGGCTGAATAACCATCTCCATTTATAAAATGTTTCAGAATGGAAACTACTCGTAACCAGGATTCACTCCACCACTCACACTGTATAGCTAGTGGTATATTCCAATTTTAGATCTTGTGTCTGTCTTGAGACTAAGAAATACTGTTCTCTCTAGCCAGAATAGGCTACAGGGATTTTGTTGCCAACCATAACATATAAAAGAACCTATAAAATTACAGTCACACACTAAGGCATATGTCTCACATTTAACTTAATGTTTATCTTGTCAGGAAATCCAGCTAGACCATGCCAACATTTTGTTTCATTCATGCTGTCTTCAAAATCATCTGTTGTTGACAGAGGAAAAGGAAGGGAAGAGAAAAGAAAATGCAAGAGAATTATCTAAATATAAAAAGAGAACAAAAATCAAGTTAATCTCAAAAATGAGGCTCAAAACCAAAAGCATTGTACAAAAGACTCCATCAGTAACAGCATTCACCTTTATTCCTCTCCCGTGGATTGAAGTCGTCATCCCCAATTTCACCTGGAAAATAAACAGTGATTCTAAATCTGCCCTTTGCACATCTATAATAGGAAGTGGACTCCTCAACTTCTGATAAGCCTTATTCTGCTGAAAGGCTTTGTGATTTCTGCTGCTGAGGAGGTCACCTTGACATGCTACAGGCCTGGTATCAGCCACTCCTGAAGAACACACTCATGACAAAAATCAGCTGCAACATAGACAGAAGCAAGATAGTGAAATGGTAGCTACTTCTTTCAAAGTTATCTGAGATATCTGCATTTCCTTCACATTAAGAAAAGCATTTCCTTACTTAAAACACAGCTTACACAACTAAATAATTCATTATGATGAATTATTTAGAGAGATGTGGACCCAGTATGTTTACAAGTCCCAAGCTGTTTTACAAAAGAGGAAATATTTATATAATTGATCCTCAAACTCTTTTTAAAATGTTCTTACAAAAAGAGGTTTAGCAGTGGCACTGGTCCTGAAAACAAAGCTTTTATAAACTAAGCTGTTGGTAGGAAGATGGAGTAACAGGGAAATTACGAAGCATGACCTTTTCTTAGTAATCGGTGACTATTGTTGCTGAAGAGATGATTCTTCCAAAAGCCATCCCTTAAGCTTTGAGTTATCTCAGGTATGGTAAAAAATGTCCAAACCAGACATAATTAAATCACTGACCTGAGGCATTACCTCCCAGAACAACCATCTGCCACATTCAGAAGCAGGGCAAGCCAGACCCATTTCACTATAAACATCATCACTTTTCCCCCATCAATGCATATTCCACAAGTCCCCAGAGTAAGCCATTTATGCCTAGGAATAAACCTGTCCTTGACAACCCAAGGATGTTTCTGATAAGTTCGTCTTCACCTCTGTCATGCTCTACATGCCACTCTCCTCTCAGAGTCTCTTCCAACTTCCTCTGCATATTTCCATGGTCAGAAGTCCTCATGGAAATGCTTTTTTCACATGCTGGCAGATCTCCTCTCTCTCTCAAAACAACCTCTTTCTGAAAGCTCCTGCTGACCCTAGCTCTGACAATTCAAAAGCTTTTACAGGCCACCCACTTTTCATGGGTGAAAAGCTGTACTGGTTAAAACCCTGAGAAAGCTGGCCTGACCCCGCACATGACCCTGATTTGAGCAGGTGATTGGAATAGAGGTCCCTTCCAACCTGAATTACCCTATGAACATACCTTATGAACAAAAATGGCTTTTTGCTATTCACTTCATCAAAGACTAAGTAGACTAACAGTCCCAGAAAGAAGCTAAGACTGGCTAAAACGGACTGGCAAGCATGCTTGTCATTCCTGGTGCTCCTTTTATCTAGAGAAACCTCAGCACAGAGATGCCCACACAAAAGGTACCTATTGCAAGAGAAATAATCTCTGTGCGTTGCCTGGCCTGTCCACAGCTGATCTCTGTGACTCCAGAGAGTCTCAGATGAGACACAAGGGAGATGATGTCCTCGGATTTTCTGGCTGTAATACAGCACAGAAGGAAAATAGGCAGAAGAAAAGCTCGGGTGAATTGAGCAAAGGGCTTACCTTTAGGTTGAATCTTTTTAAAAAGTTCTGTTAGCTACATTTCTTTATACAATATACTGCCATTTTCTGCTCTGAGGGAAACACCTGTGCTTGTATGGTAAGCAGACACCTGACTTTAGGAGGCGAAGCAAGGCAGGAGTGCTGATGAAGACACCTGTATTCCTCCTGCCTTCAGGTATGGTGATCAAAGTAGCTACAATCTACAATCATATCCTTGTCAACTCCTATCCCAGCTACACTTCTGTCTGCATTTAAACCAGTGAAGGATTCCCACCACAGCCAGGGTTTTATTACACATAACACAGGAATTTCAAATTATTCAGCCCTTTCTTCTTGTCTTCACACTTTCAGCAGTATGTTGTGTTTGTGTCCGTTATCCGGAGACAATGTCTCATCACTTGTTCCCAACACAGTCAGTTAACTCCCTCTTTTCACTGAGCATCATTCTTCATCTATGGTGTGTTCCTCATCTTTGATCTAACATCTGACAATGCAGCAGATACTCTACGCTGCACTGCTGATTCTGGCGTTAGATGTGTCCTAATTTAATCTAGCTAACCTATTTCAGGGTCCCACATCACCACTACATCTGGGCCACTCTTAGATTATTGTCATGGTGACTTCAAAGTTCATAGCAGAAAAAACATGTACACGCTGTATCAAATTCCACCCTTGTAAAGCCCAAGTTGGGAGGGTGGATATGCCCTGGGAGGCCATAGAGAAAAACTGATAAATTTCTTTAAGCACAAACAACCCTTGTGTGCAATAACTCCAAGGCTCATAATTCAGCAGGGATCTTGACATCTGCTGTTTATCCCCAAGCAGGAGAATGGAGCAGAGGAACAGAGTAGCCATGGTTACATCCCTGTCCCTGCTGCAGGTCACTCCCACCTCATCGGGTGCTGCCATGATCACGTAGTCCTACCCTGGGACAAACTGGCTTCCCAAGTCATCCTACATAGTCTGTTTCACCCTATATAGTCTGTTTATGACTCTGGAGAATTATTAACTTGCCAAGGATACTAATTAACTTGCTATGAGGGGCCTTGCACATCTGAGGTAGAGTTTGGCGGTCACACACGCAGGTCACTGCAGAGCACTGCTGATCTAGCAGCTGCTGAAAACAAAGGAAAGCCATTCCCCCCACCCCCAGAGCCCAATGTGTGTTCAGCATGTGCTGCTGTAGGCAAGAGGGTTATGCTGTTGTGTATTTTTAGTTCAACTAGCAGCGACTATTTCTGCATTCCAATTTCTGATGCCGAGTTATCCCACCTTCTGTTTCTCGATTAGGGTGTTATTATTAGCTACGCTAAACCGATGAGCTTCTCAGCACAGCAAGTTTAACGGGTAGACTTGATGATCTTAAGGGTCTTTACCAACCTAAACAATGCTATGATTCTATGATTCTAAAGCACTAATATCACCCACTACCGACACAAGTCACTTAAAGAAAACAATGGCTAATTTACAGTGCTGCTAAAAATTAGCAAGAGTCTGCTGATCGTTCCTCACTAGTTTTTTGTTTGTTTTTTCTTTTTTCCCTGAGCAATCTTTTTTTCCCTCTACAGACAAAAGAATTGACACAATCCAACACCTAGCCCTCCCTTTCCAGCCATAAAAGATAGCATATCTAAGGGCTTTTAGCATAACATTCTGGAATTATTGTTCCCCTCTGTTTTGGGCCAACCTGCAGACGTTGACTTCTTGCAAAAAAGAGTAGCCTTGCTGAAATGACATCTCTCTACCTTGTCTCTCTTCTGCCTCTCAATGCCCATGACTTTGCTGCTCGGTTCCCTGCACAAAGACAAGGAACATTCTGGTGGTCGTGACGTCCAAGGCTAAAACAGCAGCATGACATTGATCCATCCACAGCAGCCAACAAAAGCTTTTCGACCGACAGGGTTCAGGCTTCCACGCTTTTCTCAAACAACAATCTCTTCACAGCCTTGTGCATTATCTTTCCTTCTGAAAAGACTTTTGTGCATGGGGATGAATCCTGCTGTTTCTGAGGTCACTGTCAAGCACCCTATAGCCTCCAGCAGCGAAAGGGCTGGGTGACTGTAGAGCAAAGCACTGTAGAACATAACACAATGCAACTTTATTTTCTCTAATGTCTACCCTGGCAAACTCTACCGTCACACAGCTCAGCTTAAACACAGCTGCAAAGGGAGAGGGAAACAGAGAGAAAACAATGAGGACACATGGATAGAAAAGAGATGTTTTCAGCTGAGATTTTAAACCAAAAGTCAGGCAGGCAAAGAAAATAAATAGGGCTGCGCTGCTGTGTGGTGTGGAATAGACTTATGCAGTGTAGTGTACTCTGTGAGCGCCTGTATGAAGAGTCACTTGCGGCAGCAGATGCAGTTTAGCTCTAATGAAATCCATCTGCCTTGTCCCACAGAGATCTTCATAGCTTAAGATGTGGGATAGTTGGCTTCTAATGGCACAGAAGAGCTGTGCAAATAGAAGCCAGAAGCTGCTGAACTCAGGTACTCCATCACACAGAGAGTAAGCAGTCGCTACAGGTAGCAGCACCTAGCAAGCCTGCATCCTAGGCTCAAAACCTGTAGCTCAGAGTCTCAATCCTCTGCAGAAGCCAAAATACCGGTAAGATCCCAAAGTTTTTTTAGATCACAAATATACAGAAAAAAAAGGGTATACAAAGGGATATGTTCTTCCATAATTGTGTGTTGCCCCATGCTTCCCCATCACCTCTAAAACAAATGGGAGACTTTCTTATGCAAACAAAATCATTGCAGCAGTTGTTTCATGCAGACATCTTCAGAGCTGACACTCACAAGCCCAGGGCCTATTTAGCTAGGCCATGAGGTTACACCATCTGCAAGCATCATCTGGCCACAACAAGGTCAAGTCACAGCCACTGAGAGAGCAATAAGCTACGAGTGGAAAGGAGAAGGACATGATATAATAGAGATGGAAATTTTCATTCTGAAACACCTCACTTGTAGAGGACTCAGTGGAGGGAAATACTGGTCCTTTTCCTCTGTTCTTTATGAAATCATTCTCAGAAAATAGGATTGCTTTCCCTACTGCCACAGTGGTTTTTGCAGTACGGGCTGACAAATTGATAGAGATACAAGCAACGTTTCACTCAAGCCTCATCCTCCAAGTAATATTCATGTTCTTTTGGGCCATAAAAAAGTAATGGAATACTGCTTTCTAGCCTCAGAAATAAATGCAATGTTAGCAGCATGTTAGGAACTAAAATTACACATTAGAAGATGCTGGCAGAACCGGATTCCTTCCCAGTCATGCAGATCTGTATAGTAATACAACAGGAGAGATTTGTTTGCCCAAGTAGCTGGACAAAGAAAGAGCCTGCTGCCCCCCGGCTGCTAAATGGTGGCATCAGGGTCCTAATAGCCCATATAGTCCCTACCAAGCCAAGTTACATTAAGAAAGTCCCACTTGTCATAGTGCTGCATGCTGTGAATCCTTAAAAGCCATACTGTTACCTGGAGGTCAGAATTTGAAATTTTTATGCAAGAGAGACAGACACCAACTTATTATAGCACTGTTGCTATGCATTATCAATACGGGTCTGTGGTATAAAGAATAATATCTGCAATTCCTCTTTTAAAGTCCAATAGGATGCATAAGATCTGACCTATCCATGAAAACACCACATAGCTAAGAATAAATAAGAACAAATGTAGATAAATACATCTACTAGACACAGACCAGAAAGTACAAAAAGCAAGAATTTGGGAAATATATACACCAGCAGAAGGTCAAACTACAGCTTAGGCTGTCTTACACCTATGAGTCTAAGGATGAGAAAACACAACAGGCATCAAGGACATGTCAGTATATTGCATCTACCTACAGTGCCTCACATGCAGTAAGAGAAGCAAACTTTGTGGATCCCTCTGTGTCCACTGAAGAAGACCAGAATCACTTTCTACCGGACACAGCCATAAGAAGGGATTACTTCAGTACTGAAGCATAGCCACATCTGAGGTGTGGGGGATCAAGGCACAAAGAAACCGCACCAACACATGGCTGAAGCTGAGAGAGAGAGGCAGAAATGCCATCGGATTTCTGGCAGGTTTACAGAAGGACAGGGGAGAGCACACCAGCACCCTCTTTGAAGGGATTCTCTTTTGATCTGGGACAACACATGGGTGTCAGCAGCATCTGAGTGTAGGAAAAAAGTAAATTCTTTATTTTACACTTTGCTGGGATGCTCTGTCTGCTGCAGTGAAACAGGGAAGAGGTAAAACTGCTTAATAACAGGGTTCTTAGTATTGCAGGCACTAACAATAGGATTAGAGAGAGAATAAAATCATATTTTCTTGGATTTGGAAGATTTGGAAGAGGTCAACTTCTGACTCACTTGCCTGACAAGTTGAGATCAGGCATGTCGTGGTGTTGACCTTCTGAAGAAGGACTCCGATCATAGCAGCCCAGTGGCCACAATCACTCTGGGTAGTTTCAGCCCATTACCTCCTGGAGCAGTGTTAGCAAAGGTCAATCTACATCGCAGGCCCTGGTTTCTTTGCAGCATGTCAGGCATTGCCAGCATGCATGGAAGAGAACTGGGTACAGAGAAGATCAGAAGAAATAAATACTGAGACACCTGCACTATTCATGCTCTTAGACACACTTTTCTCAATGCCTGGTAGCTGTGCTGCTGGGAAGCACACGCTCACGGTCTGTCTCACCAAGCTGAGGGGGAAGGTTTAACCCATGAGCCAGAAGCCAGTGGACCCCAGGAGATGCTGAACAGAGACCAAGAGCTTCCACCACCTAAGCCAACAGACTAGTAAACAGTTACAACCTTTCCAAGTGTCAGTGAGGGTATCCGCTAGGTGGACACAAAGGTCGATATTACATGAGCCAGGGTATGATTCAGACTCAAGGAGAGCCTGCCAAGACCAGACTGACCCCTCAAGAGGATGAGTATTGGCAAAAAAAGGTAATTTCCTTATTAGGTGTGGATGGGGCACAACTTTTGGTAATTTTAGGGGGACAAAACAGAGTGGCCAAGCTCTGATGTAAAGATCTCACCTTCCCCTAACTCACTGGGAAAACTTTTATTTTCCATGGTTACCTGTCTGCCTCATTAAGCAGCAAATCTAGCCAATCACCATATAGTGTAAAGGAAGAAAATTACAGTATTGCAACACGGAAAATCACAGAGTGTGATTATTGAATGGAGTAATAAACAGCAGTTTAAACATAGCTTCAAAATAAAATGAATAGCATTGTTCAACTAAATGCAAGGTACAACATTCATCATCAAATCATCTCTTGCCTGAGGTTACTAGAGAGTAGGATCTGGAAAGCGGCAGCTTCCTTATTTTAAAAAAAAAAAAAAAAAAAAAGCCTTGGCTGCAGCATTTCAGAAATCCCTGTGTCAACCTGTTGGCAAACACTGACTTTTGAACAGCAACTATTGTATAAACCTTCTTTTGTTCTGAGGTCCAAAAGACGCAGTGGATGACTAACAAAAATAAGGAAATAAGGATCAGGATTTTAAAAGATGCTTAGTAATATCGTTAGATACAAAAATAGCTTTTTTTCTCTAGAACAGTGCTGGTGAAAAACACTAAGTGGGCATCAAGAGACCAGCTCTTAACAGCCGTGCACAAAGCAAAAGACAGACTGTGATCCCTTCCATTACCAAACAAATAAAATACAATAGAAAAAGCCATAAGGCAAAATGAAAAGAATCTCTCCTAAGCTTTCCAGTTTAAGCAAGGGAAAGAGATGCGGGGGTGGGGGGCACTGAGTATTAAAAATTGGTTATCGGAGATGGGGAACATCCTTGCTGTTTACACGGATATCAGACTCAGTGCCCTGACTTTCCCTAAACAAACAACCCTCCACAGAGGGTTTTAATGGCAAAGCAGTGCTCATGAAATCACCAACCTTTCCTGCCTTTCCCAGAACCATTTCTAAGAGAAGTTTTGCATCCCTGTAGTAATCAAAAGTCTGTGTATGAGTTCTGGTTTCCCCGTAATCATCTGCCCACAGACAGCAGCAAAGTAAGACTACATTAGAATATTTGCAAGGTGTTGATGTGTAATCCCCAAAGCCCTTTGACCTTCACTCGTTTGCTTGCATTGATGAGAGGGTCACGGCTCCACGACTTATTGAGGTGCCCCTTGACTCTGCAGTTTATAGCTCTGCGACATATATAAGCAGGATTTTGACTCTCCTACTGAGATCTCAGTGTCAGAAGCATGATCAGGTTTGTGCTCTTTTTACAGGCAGTTTTACAGGCACTTTTATTCCCTCTCTGTTATTACAAAGGAGAAGTTGCAAGATTTAAATATTCTCTAGATTTGGAGTAGACATCGAATCTTATGCAGAAACACGCTGTGTAATGTGGCCAAGCTGGTCTAGTGTCCTGAGAGTTGTAGCCCTACAGTGCCTCAGTTTAATTAACATAAAGATCCAAGATCACCCTCTTCAGTTAAACTTAGTGTCCATGAGCACTGTTATTAGCATGAATCAAACAGCCCCTTGTACAGAAGACCTGTTGTGATGATAAGGTCAGGTTCCTAAGGAAATTGTCTTGCAAAATAAAGCACAGATACCAAATACTTGTCTGTGGTTTCTTTACCTGCCCCTCATCCTAACAGGTTCCCTTGGGATGGAACATAATTCCCAGGTAATTTTTACAACACTTCTGGATAAGGACTGGGCGTGAGGTCCTGCCTACCCAAATTCCTTGTTCTCCTGTAGCTTGCAGGAGGAGGATGTTTATAATCAGAGACAAAGGGTGGGCCTAATTCTGCCTTCTGTTCTCCTCATCATCAGGATAATGATGGTTTTAGGAGGATCTGCAGACAAGTAGAAAAACACAGGATCAGGGCCAAAAAGCCCTGTGATTTTCAAATCAAGTTTAACATGAAAGACAGGTGCCTCTTAGCCTTTACCACATTACTTGGTACTGGGTCATACCCAGACTGTCCCCACGGTATAATTAGGAAGCAGAATTATAACTGTATTGTACCATGGGATGGGCTCAAAAGCCTGCTATTAAAATGCTTATCATCATTAAAGCCAGTGGTGTTTCCAGCCACGCAGACAAGGATGATCTGGGGAGGACAGGGGAAGATCAGGACGCCAGACAGGGAGAACAGGGGTTTAGAGAAGGACATGATAGACAGTAGCAGCAGCAGCTCTATTACTCCTTCCCAGTGACAAAATAAATGAGTAAATAAAAATAGTTAAGTGGAAGTGGAAAGAGCTCTCTGCAGTCATTACATAGTAAACACCGCTTGGCTTAAACTTACTTCTTATTCTCTCCCCCTTGGCTGTCCCCAGACATGTACGCACTCATCCACATATATTTGCCTCCACAAGGACACTCCACAGCTCTGGACCTCTTTTTTTTAAAAAATGACAAGGACTGTCCCCGTATGCCTTCAGATTAGAGCTATTCTTCCTGCCGTTTTGAAATGTACCCAGTACATGCTTTCTCACACAGAGATGAAGTGAGCATCTCTTACTGCCTGACCATCACACCCACATCTTTAAGAAGATTTTATTTCTTTTTTTCCTTCTTAGGAGAGATAAAGGTTTAACAGCAGTATTTTTACAAAAATATATATACACACACACACATATACTCACAGGTATGGTCGTGTTGTTATTATAACCATTTAGTCTGGTTTTAAAGCACTTAAGGTAAATGTACCCGTTGTGGACTACAGTGAGGTTTCTAGTCTCGGCTGTTCATACACCTCTCCGGTTTACAGCTCTCTGCTGAATATGATGAGATTTATTTGCAGAGTGGGCAGAGACAGAAGTACGTTGTTGCATGATTTTTTTTTTTTAAAGGGTTATTAATTACCATGTCAACCTTTGCTCTGCTGCTGCTGTCCACTTTTATTTTGGAAGCACAGCCGTGCGACACTGATCACATTGGGTTCCCCGACCACCACATTTTCCACCAACCTTTTTGAATATTATTTATTATTCCTTATGTATCTGGGTGGAGGGGAGGAAGAGGGACAGTATGGCAGAGATGGGAAACATGAGCCGGAAAACATGCTTGCCTTGAATTGTCATCACACTGCTGCTGGAAGGAGCGAGCTGGAAAACTAGCAACAAACACTCGCACGCAAACACACGCCAGGCACACACCACATCGATCACGGGGAGTTTGCGAGCAGCCCCACAGCTCTTACCTGGGTTGTCTGGGATCCCTCTGCAGTGCACCTCCCTCAGCTCCCTCTCCCCTATTTTTCCCCTCCGTGGGGAGCAGCAGGGCCGGTGCTGTGGCTGGGTGACGGTGCAGGTAGGGGACAGCAGGCAGCTGGCTGCAGCCTCGGCTGCCGGGCTCTGGCTCCTGCCAGGGCTGCTGCTGCTGCTGCTCCTGATGATGCCGAGGAGGAGGAGAGCCGAGTGAGGAGGAGGAGGATGCTGGCAGTGATGCTGTTGCTATGGTTACCCAACTCAGTGGCAGCGGCGGCACCACTCAGCGCAACAGCTGCCCCAGCACCCAGATCTCCCCGGCACCCATCACAAACGGCCCTCAATGTACAGGCACAGGTATTTCACCCCGAGCCCTTCCAGAGGGACAGTGACAGTGGGGAGGATAGAGGTCACTCCCTGGTGCGGCGCTGGGGCTCTGGGAAAACAGATGGAGTGATGCCTCCAAAATGTTTGCATTTTACACTTGTGGGTAAAGAGCTCACTACCCTGCAAAGGTCAAACACCAGCTTCTAGAAGAGCAGATTTTGATTTTTCAGAGGTGCCTTGCATTTTTATAAGGAAGTGAACGAAACAGCAAAGCTGAGGAGGGGAATAATTTTCAAAGTTCCCATTTTGATGATATTTTAAACTTTCTCTTTTAAACCAAAGGTAAACCCTCTTTCCTTAAAACAGGACTTAAAAGTGGGATTTTACTGCCTTCTTGTGCAAAGGTGTTTTTTGCATAGAGAAATCCCCTTATAAGTGAGTTCCTCGTGAGAGAAAAAACTGCCTCTTACCACGAAACAGTGAGAAAAAACCTTTCTGAAAGGAACCTTCTTACACAGCCCAGGACACTAATACTTTCATGCGTAACTGCATGAAGCAAGCAAGCTGAACTTTGCTTTTCTCTAGGGATCTGAAAATAAGAAAGGAAAAAGACCTGAGGTGGATGGACTGGCACATGAACAAAATGCAGAGTCCTAACTGAGACAGACATGTGAAATCAAGGCATTCAGTTGCCATTTATCTATCAAATACGCATGTCATGAGGCTCTCATTTTGCACTGGAACATCAGAAGACACAGTAAGGTCACAACCATCAAATGTCACTTCCATCCAAAAACGTCAGTGCAAAGCTGCATAATGCTCATAAGCCATGACAGTTCTTTCAAGAGCTGGTACTGTTTGCAGGACATTGTGAAACCCTGTCTAAAACCTACTGAAAAAGAAAAATCACTGGTGGAAACTTTCTAAAGGGATTTGCTGCTACTGCCAGAACTCTGCTTGCAGCCTGGATACTGCAGATGATATGAATCTGTGAGCCTGAGACACCAAGAAGATGCACTGGGTGGTGTTTCCTATTAATGTATCAGACCTGGAGAAATTATTGTAGGAGATGTGCTGGTGGCACCTCTTCTAGAAGACAGCGTCTCCACACCATGTTCGATTGAAGAGTTATAATATAATTCATATAAAGGTGTTTTCTATATATCTCTTTGCTGTGGGAGAACCTGGAACCACCCAACTGAGGAGCGCAATGTGCCAAACAGCATACATCATCAGATTTCCTTGGAATAGCTTCCCATTTCCCACCCTCCATGTTTCTTATAAAATTAGTCATCATATAAACCATTCCCCCTGTAGGTTTTTAATTAACATCCTTTTAGGCAACAATTCTGATATCCACTCAGAGACTATATGGAATAGTTGACTCAAAGGGCTTTTCTACCTCTCAAAAGGAAAAAAGAAACTTTTTATCTATTTTAATCTTCAAGAATGTCATGCGTGTAAAATTAGACAGTACTCTGAACCCTTTCTCAAGAGCTAAAAAATAATATTTGCTGCATGTATGGCCCAAGGGATTCCCTGCTGTAATTCTGGGTGCAGGGGGAGAAGATCTCACTGCAGTAATAACTTTGAGCATATCTAAATCACCACCTCCATAACTTACTAGCTGACAGCAAAACACATGGTTATTCTGAATAGATCACTGAAACCACAAACATCTTATTTCTGCTAAATCAGGGAGCGTACTGCAAAATGTATCTGCTGAGGTACGTGTAATCAGCTTGCAAGCTTGTATTTTCCAACTTTGCTTATTAGGGCTATTTTTTGAAAGCTGCATCTCTGATTTCAAGAACACACGTAAGAATAGCAGAAGATAGTTGGTCTATTTGGCTTCAGGTGCTTTGGCTCAGTACGGCTGTGTTACAACACTGAGGATCTGCCCACCTTAGTTCTCTTGTTGGCACTAGTCTGCAACACTGAGGAAAAATCCATCCCTAAGGACATGCAGAGCCCACTAAAATCGATGGCTCTTATACCTCACTGTCTGGACCCTGCAGATTGCACAGCTTCAACTGCGCCAAGGGAGAACAAAGTGAGTATAAAGCTCTAGCAAAACAAAATACAGGCAAAAAAATTTCATTTGACCTCAGACATACAAAGAGGTCCCGCCTAGTGTGATCAATGACCTTCACCGGTTTGCTGGGGAAATAAGTCATGTTACAATATGTAAAGCATGTTGATTTCATAAGTAGATATGATTCTATAAAGAAAGGACATGTCACATCCATATTTGACAGAGCCTAGAGGAAAGGCTGCATTTTCAGTCATAGCTTTCATTTTTAAGGGTAGAACCTATGTCATATCTTCCAGACCTGGTTAGGAATTACAGACCCCTTAGGATATCTCAGATGGTACTAGGCACATAGTTTATGCACCTTAGTCATGTCTAGATTATTTTCTTGCTTTAAATACCGAAGAGAGGTAAATCAACTTAGCCTAACACAGATTTCTAAAACAAATCAGTTAAATTTTCCCTTGTGTGTCTTTTTCTCTCCTGCGTTGTTAGGAAGACACCAAGGCTGACTAACTTAGCTGTGTTTATCCACAACACCCTGAGGTAAAGGCAAATCCCATCCCTAATCCTTGTTTGGAAGAGCTATCCCACCAAATCAAACATCTGAGCTCTGATGACTGTCAACGAAGATTAAAACCAAAACGTACCTTCTGGAAATGCTTTCTTAGTTGCCACCTTAGCCCCACAGGAGCCTGAGCTTTCAGCAGTGAAGACACCTGTGTGGCTGTTTAGCTGCTACATGTTCCCCAACTGGCTGAAATCTCAACAGCACAGACATACTTGGACATACTTGGTGTCCCAGAACCCAGCATAGGCAGCAAATGTCATATTCTAGATTCTTTGTGTAGAGCATTTGGGTTATTTAATAATAACCTATAGCAGATATTCCCATTAGGTAGCAGGATACCTAATAGATGTTCAGTGGAGAAGTCCATCCTGTGGGGCCCACATTGGGCTGGGAATCATTTCTACAGGCTGTAGACTCTCTTCAGTGTGCTGCTCTACACTGCCTGAGCTGTAGTGTAGTAGTCAGTCTACCAATTCTGCTAAGAGCAGGATTAAAAAAAATATCTGAAATTAAATTAAATAAGCTTAGAACTGCAAACTTCCCCGAGTACTCAAATCTCAGCACATAAAACCTTACACAATGACGCACAAGCATGTGCATTAAACACATACAGGACAAAGCAGTGAGGGTGTCTCAGGCCAGCTGTCTCATGTGGCAGGGAAAGACCGCAACACTAAGCTTCCACCTGGAGCACCCAATGAGTGGTTGCAGGCAGAGACCACATCCTGGTCTGCAACAGCTTTCTTCAAGTTCTGGGACAGAGCCTGCAGCACAAAAACCCTGTGACAGCACACTGTGGCAGTGTAACATGACAACACCATGGCTGGAGAGCAGAAGGTAGGGTCACATGTGTGCTTCAGGCTAGCAGTAGGAGACTCAACAGCTCTGTAGTTAATGGACAGAGAAAGTTAAGCTTCTCTTTTGATTAAATGAGAATATGAATTTACCTTCTGGTTGTGACAAAGAGTTTCCAGTGAATGCTTCTTTCTACTTAATCTTTATAATTTCAGGAAATGGGAAAGTGTCCAAAGGGAAAGTGTCTGGCCCACAAGAACAGACAGCACTTTCAGTCTTGGGGCTTTGCTTTCTTCTGGATCCTCTATACCCTCTGGGAGCATTCAGATGGCCAAGACCCTTTTAGGAAACATTGCACCATATTGCTTTAGCAGGATTTGAAACACCCTCTGATGCAAAAGGCAACACAGTCTCACATAATCCAGTTTCACGCTATGCAACAGAGGAGCAGTTAAGCAAAGGAAGAAGGAGAAAAACAGGAGAAGGGATCAGAGGATGCTTTTCATGCAGCTATTTGATAAAGTATGTCTGGAATGGTTAACTAAAGTATATCTATATTTATTTTGATCTAGCTGGTGACAGTCAGAGCTCCATCACTCATGCCTCATCATTGGAAGTGTTCAAAGTCAGGTTGGACAGGGCTTTGGGCAACTTGATCTAGCGTTGAACTAGGTGATCTGTAAAGGTGCCTTCCAACCCAAACCATTTTATGATTCTATGATTGTAATAAATATAACAGATTCTTGGGGAGTAACACAGCATAAAGGTGTTTTTAAAATAATGTACCATTTTTAAAATCATGCAGCATTTTCACGTATCATACAGCAGAATTAAAGGTAAAGATTACAGCACTAGAAAAAGAATAATCCCTTGCAGTATAAAGTATAATTTATTATTTTACTAAGTATGTATTTCACACAAAAAACACAGTGTAATATTTATAAGGATCACAAAGGCTTGGCTTGCTTTAACTGTTGATCCAAGAAGAGCTTCAATGGCATAAGCTTATGCTTCTAACAAGTCCTTACACTTATCCTGTCCTCAAGGCACAAATTCCTCATTCAGCTGCTATCCATTTATCATTTTGTTTCATTCAGCCATTCAATTTGTAGTCCGGCATCTTACTTTTTACAGCCAACCTGCCAAGTAAACAGCCTCGCTTTAAATAAGAAAAAGCTACATTTAGCCACCAGTGCTTCCCTTACCTGGAAGGCAGTTGGAAATCTCAGGATACAGTCTTCTCATTCACGACCCTGGAAGATTGCATACTAGATAGAAAACCCAGAGTAAATATACTAAGCACACTTCAAATGCTTAACATGATACAAACATCTGATAGGACTTGAGGGAACTACAGCAGTATTATAAGTTCAAAAACAATTTCTGAAGTGTCTTTGTGTACCATAGAACAAAGTTCTGGAAAATAACACATCTACTGACAGTGAGCTATAGGAATGAGGGGTAAACACATTCTGGACACCTTTAAAGAGTGACAAATATTGGATATCTACTTAAGCACATCTTCTTAGGGTCCTCTGCAAAACACAGTAGTTTGATTTAAAGGTATGTTTCTTATCTTACCAATGGCTAAAGCAAAAAGTGAAACCAAGCACGCAAGATTATCCTTCTCTATCCTCAGCTTAGTGCCCATGGTGGGGGGTGGATTTTGCGAATAATCCAGCCCAGGCCTGAAAGATCAGGTTACAGACAGCCTCAGGAGCTTCAGAGCACTCCTCTCATTGTTGCAGTATCTCACAGAATCACAATCAATCACTACTTTTCTAAACACCCCTATGGAAAAGGGCTATCATTGCCATTTATTTTGTGTATAGAAAACAAGGCATGGACTTTTTCAGAGGCACCCACACGAGCAGCTGAACTTTCTGAACACTGGAACAGGTTGCCCAGACAGGTTGTGGAGCCTCCATCATTGGAAATATTCAAAACTTGATTGAACGTTGTCCTGGGCAACCTGCTCTAGCTGATCCTGCTTTGAGCAGAGCTATGGGCAACATGATCTCAAGAGGTGTCTTCCCACATAAATCATTCTGTGAAATCATGAACACGTCCCGTATCCCACCGCTCCCAGCATGCATTCCACAGATTCCTGAGCTCTGCCCCCTTAGTTCAGCCACTGCTAACCTCTCCCTTAGTTTTACACATAGCCTCTACATACACATATTTCAGTACACATACTGTCACACCTCACACACATCCATCCCAGTCAACCTACAATATCCTAAACCCAAATCACTTGGTCCCTTCCTAAGTCTTTTGCTGCCTCCTAGATGTGCCAGTTTTGTTCTGTAAATCACAAGGGCGACTTCTTCCCCTTTTTAGCTTGGGCATAGCGTAGGGAGCCTTTCTCCCACCTTGGGTGTGTCACCTCCCATCTGGTGTCCCTCCTTGGATCTGGTCTACCCTCCCAGAAAAAGGAAAGCAAGTTTTAGAACTTCAGGACATCCCAGAAAAAGGAAGGCAAGTTGTGGAGAAATTCTTGTTTGAGGCAGACTGGAAAACATCCAGTGCAGTCAGCATGTTGGGGAGACAACTGTTTATGTCTAGTTGCTGCCGAACACCAGAAAACTGCATTTATTCAAATGTTTATGGGCTGTCTTAAGATAGAATTTATGAGCAATGGATGCAACAGAAAGACCGTTTCTTCTTCTCTCTTCTCTTTGGAGTATCTGCTCACAAGTACATGAGAGCAAGTCTTCCAAAGAAAAGCATATGGTCCATTTCTAATGTGAGCAAAACTGATTATTTCTCCTAGATACCTTTATGGAAACAGTTAAACTCTTTTGGCTGCAGTTTTCCAAAATTAATTCAGTGCAAGGCAGATGTCTCTGCATAAAGACTTTCAGCCCAAGCAATTAAGATACAGCAAAATTATAAGTAATAAAATCTAGAGCATTACTATAAGAAATGCTGGACAACCTTAACAACACTCATTGGTATCACTCCCGCCTAAAATACATAATAATTCACTAAACAGGCAGATGGGCTTGTTTGTTAAAAGACTCTTCCGTAGTAGTTTCCAGCTTATTTTTTATATATGTCTTTTATAATGCAAAATACCAGTTGGCAGGCAGTACTAGCAGTACCTTGCTATCAAGTGGAGTTTGCATATAAAGATTTAAAATAAGATAAAAAAAAAAAAAAGAGAACGAAACACTGTTTACCTCCAAAAGGCTTCATATTGTGGCCTTGCAAGCAGAGGAGAAGCATCACCCTCATTTGTGTCCGGGTAAACCATGGTACAGATAAGCTAAATGTGCTTGAGGAAATGTCTGTTACAGGTAGAAAATGGACAGGGCAGCAAACGGCTTACTCAAAGATATGTTTGCATGCAACATGTTATTCAGCCACTGGATGGCAATCTGTTGTACAAAACCCAAACGAGTGGCAAACCAGCACTTTCAACAGTGGTGGACGCTAATATTTCAGATCTGAACACCTGGTTTAAGTTGCTTTAAACGCTGACCTGTAACTTCCAAAACCCACATTGTTTTCTAGGTCAACGACACACCAAAGCCTATTTACACAGTGGTAAAATGGTATGAAGGGGTAAGATCAGGGAAAAGCCAAACTCTGAACAGTTCTGACAAGTCTGGGCAAAGCAATTTAACATGTCATCATCCAGACGGATGAGTCCCACCTTTCTACCACAGCTCTATAGACTGCATTGCAACAAAAACAGAAAAGGATATTTTTCAGTGTCCCAACCACCCCTGTTAATCATAGAAATTGCTGGTGGACACTTCCTTACCTCATATTCAAAATGGCTTTCAGCAAATAGGTCATTCATAGCATCATGAGGTGGAAGGAGCTCAGCATAACAACTTTTGAGACACGTCTACATCACAGACTGTTTTGGAAAGGCTTGCACAGCTATTGAATGGAGTGCAAATGCAGCAGTGCATAGCTTAAGTGAATTTATTGCAAGCAGAGATACATACCCATTGATTCCCTCTCTCACTACATTGTGTTCGTTCTCCTCTTTTGAATTACTAGCAGGCATGAAGCTTCAGATTCTCCCTCCGCAAAGCTAGTCCAGTTAGCAAGTTTGTAACAGCTACAATAATCTAGGGGATTGTAGAAAGCAGCAATGAACCTATAACCAAAAGGCCATGAAGAGGATATATACCATAAAGTTGAGTTCCTGTGTTCTGGTAAGTCAGCAGAGCAGGCTAGAAGCACAGATCAAAGTAACACATTCACAAGCATTAATGGGGGAGAGACTATGTTGTTCCTCTTCCATTCTGCAAAAAGCTAAAATTTCATGAGGTCTCACTTTAAAAAATAAAAATAACAGAGGATTTCTGGTGTTAAATTTCATTTCTGCTCTTCCTGTCCCCAAAAGAACTCACACAAGTGTCCATCCCATGATTACCTTGCCACAGCCATAGCAGTACAGCTACTGTGTAATTGCTGTGCATTATATCACGTGGACGCACCACACAGCCTAAGGGATAATCAGATGTTGGGGACAAGATTCCATAAATCTTCTCTGGTTATTTTGTAGTGCAGCCACTGACTCATTTCAGGGGAGCTTTTCCTTTGACACCTATTTAATTTTCTTTGTTATTTACAGGGAAGGAATGAACTGAAAAAAAAAACCCAAAGAAAATACTGGGACGTTTTAGGTGGAGAGAAAAAATACAGATCATGTAGAAATGTGGAAGTTTAGTTCACAATTTTTGAGCTGGCCTACGTGATTTGAGGATTGGAGGCAGAAAATTGCGTGCCATTCAGACCAACGTGTCTGTGTCTCAGTCTTACTAACCTCTGAAATCCCAGAGACCATGGTTACAAGTGCCAAAAGACCTGTTCTCACCTGTCTCCTGGGTGGCTGGAGAAATTAGTTGGAAGAAACTACACCAACCTGCTTTGTAGAGCTAATGCCAAAAAAATTTCCTCTCTTTGCACGCAAGGCCAAACAGTGGTTATGAAACACATACATGTTGAAGTTTAAGTAAGCTAAACATTAAAGGTTTTCATAAAGGGGGCTATGCAAGCTATATGATGCTCTTTGGTCTGTGGTAGTTCAAAGAAAGGTGAAAGATATTATTTTGCATAAGAAATCACAGAACCCCATCTTAATATCTGGGTAGACATCTGCTGTTCTTCTTATGGCTTACTATTTATTGAAGAGAGAATAAGAACTACTACTTCTTCATGACATGGTTTAGGAGGCATGCTGATTTTGGGTCGACTGTTGGACTTCATGATCTTGGGGATCTTTTCCAACCTTAATGATTCTATGACTCTATGATTCTACTACAAGTCTAAAGCAAGAGGTAAACCACAGGTGCAGAGAGCAACTGGAGGGCTTCAGGCATTTGCTGTAGCATAGGATTTATCTTGAAATCCACAGATACACAATTCAAACACATTTCATCCCCTTCATCTGTCAGTATGTTTCTGTTGAGCATATGACAACAAGAGTCAGTGATAATACATGCCACCAAATGGTTTTTCTCAATGGGGAGAAAAAAGACAGTGTAGGTGTAGAGATAGAGCTAATTTGGGATGATGACAACATAGCACCCTCTCACTGTATGTTCCAGCCATGTAGGCATATCTTTAACACTGAGACCATACAGCCTGGATATTGATACCTAAAGATATTTGAAAGACTGGAAACGAAGGAGTTGGGCCTTTGTGTTTGCTAACTTCTCAGCTGGAGGCTTGATATGAACAGGGAGGGATTTGGTTTCCCAGTAAACTAAATGCCCCAGCAGAACTCATGTTCAACATTCAGTCAAAGCAGAATATCCTTGTTCATGTTATTACACAAAATATTGATTAAGAACAGACATTATCCAGCTCCAAAGGAAGGACAAAGAAAATTATTGAGGATTTTGCCAGCTTTGGGACTTTCACTGCAACACATTGCCCTTGTTATCCTTGAGAAACAGCTGCAGTACACGTTATATGATTTAGCACGGTCAGAGTCCAGGGGATGACTGCAAAGGCTGGACATACATGTGTCAGAAGGAACAACACTTTACTTTTCCTTCTCTGCTTCCCGGATCTGAGGGGGAAAAAAACCCATGGTTTTGTTCCCCCCGTCCCATTCCATTCCAATGGGAAAAATCCCCACATACACTAACAGCAACAGAGGCTTTATCAGAGCCAAAACCCTGGGCACAGCTCCATCGTCAGAGTATATTTTATGGTCCTCCTTGCCACATAAGTGCAAGTAGGAAACTATGTACACACACCACAGCGTAGGTGGGAGCATGAGGCACCTGGCACTACTCTGCCCACAGCAACATCATGGCATAACATCAAGAATATTGTTATATATAGATCCAACAGCCAATGAGGAGAACTGCAAAACATGGCTCTTGCAAACGCTGCTGTATCCTTGGAATCACTGATTCAGTGTAAGGAACTGGGAAGGAAGAAACACTGGAAACAACAGAGGCTGTGGCTGATGGACTGCAGAAAAAGCTCAGGGGGTCCCAGTGGACTATGGGCTGAATGTGAGCCTTGTCAGCAAAGACCAACTGTCTCCAGGGCTGTAACAGGGCCACAGACTGTAGATCAAGGGAAGGGATTATCCCTCCCCTCCTCAGCACCCTTCAGACCACCTAAATACTGCATCCAGTTGTGGTCCCCCCAGTACAAGAAGAACACGGACAAACCAGAGCAAGTGCAGCAGAGAGCAACAGGGATGGCAGGATCTGAAGCACTTGCCCAGTAAGGAGAGGGTGACAGACCAGGGATTTTTCAGCCTGGATAAGACACTGCTTTGGAGGGACTACTGAAGGGTCAGCAGCCACCCCACTACCTATGGGGAGAGGTCATCAAGAAGATGGCAAAATGCTCTTCACAGTGCTGCATGATAGGGGGACAACAGACAATAGGCATAAGGTTAAATAAGGAGATTGAAACCTTTTCCCCATGAGGTCAGTCAAGCAGTGGAACATGTTGTCCAGAGAGGCTGTGTGGTCTCAATTCCTGGAAGTTTTCAAGACTGAACTGGATAAAGCCCTGAGCAATCTTAACTGACCACAAAACTGACTCTGCTTTGAGCAGGGAGCTGAGCTAAAGACCTCCTGAATTACGCTAGGGTACCTACGACTTGGCTCACTACAGAAGTCACTTTCCCTGTTCTCCAAATCTTCCTTAGTAGCCTGCCTTGCACTCTAGTCTGTGAAAGGAAAAAGAGAGATTATATGCATGCGTACTTCTCAGTGACGACATTCTGGATAACAGATTGGCACAGCAGGTAGATGTCAAACCAATAAAAAGGAAAACTAAAGAACGCTAAAGATAATCACTGAATTTATCAGAGTATTACATCACATTCTTTTTACTTTCCTTTCTTCTCTAGTCACAAATAAAGCAATAGCATTGGCTTCATTACCCAGCTCTGAAATTAAATGGGGCAGGAGAGAGACTCAATCTCTTCAACACAAAGTGAAAAGTAAATATTTCCCTCTGCCTTGAAAGCCTGCATGACCCAGTTCCCTGCCAACACACAGATATGAAAGAGATGTGAAAGAGAAAGGAGGGATAGATCAAGGTGAAAAACAGTAAAGGCTCTTCTTATAGCCTGTGTGTTGAGAAGTGATGAACCCTTATCTATTGTTTGTCCAGTTCACATCACAGACCATGCCTTTGTTTGCCATGCTGCATGGGACAAGGGATGATAACAGCCCCTCTATACTTAAATTGGGTGTTAGCATCATCCTCTGCAATCTACACAGACAGCCCAAATCAGCAACTGGGGTTTGGGTTTTGATAGGGCAAAACTGGGTCCCTATGCTTGAGTGGCCACACACAAACCCATGACAAGCACTACCTCTTAACAGAAAGGACAACATACTGCATGTTGTGTGTCACTGGGTGTAAGGTGGCAAAGACCTTGAGAGATCCTTATTCCAACCCTGGCTATCTTGTTAGGAACTCCGCAGGCTCGTCAAGGACCCCAGTCCTCAGAAGGTAGCTATACCTTTCCCTTACAGGCAAAAGCAGACTCATTAATGCGGCCAGATATCTCACACCTCTATTTTTGTTCAAAATGGAGAAAAAAGTGGGACCATTTTTGTTCTGTTCTGTCACCAAACAGCATCATTACTCACTTAGGGTGTACTATAATAAATCCTCTGCTAAGCTACAGCTGTGACATAAGGAACAAACAGGGTCTGACTGGGTGCAGAATAATGATGTGTCACCCAACAAGCTGTTGGAATTGATTCTGCACAGGGTGTAAAGAGATTGAAATTGGAGGCTCTGTCAGTCCTAGCCCTGAGCAACAGGACTGTGTGCTTTGGCTAGCCCTGCTGCAGGCTCTTCTTGTAGCCCTGGGTAAGGAAAATCCCAGTGGAGTAATCCAGTCTGTGTAAGTAGGAGAGCTCGCTCTCCTCTGGAGAGACTTGGACCTCCAGAAAGCCGTTCGAAGGACACCCATTTGAGCTTATCTCCAGCCTATCCTGAGCAATAGTTAGGAGAAATATCTGACTCAAGCTTTCACATTTTGGAAAATTTTCACAAATTTTCACATTGCTTCATCTTACGGAGCCAGAAGACTGAATACCTCTGGAGGCCCGAGAGGGCTTCCAACTTCCAGGAGATTTGCCTGGAGATCAGGCCCAGTGGCAACCAAAGCTAGTGATTTCTCTGCCTGTTCACTCTGTTCAGTAAGAGTGGGCCAGCCTGCAGGCAAGAGGGATGCTGTAGCCTCCTAAGGGACTCCCCTGGGACAGCACCAGGCCTGTTGCATATGCCTGCTTCCAGGGGAGTCAAATGTCTTAAATACTATTTAAGTAACACAGTGGGAAACTCAGCCAGGTGGTCTGAAGTATGTGGCTGAGGACCTTGTTCCAGATCCTCCAGAACTGACAAAAACAATACAGAAGTCATAGTTTTCTAATTCCTTATGTTGTAACGATCTAGAATCACACATTAATATATATATGTAAATGTGTATACACACAAATTCATACATATATCCACAGATACACTCTGCAGATATATATATTAATTTATACAAATTCATACAGGCCCTAATCACATATTGACAAGATACCTCTGTGTGTGTGCTTTTGTACATACAGGCACAAACACAATTTTGTGAGAACTTAGTACTCACAGAACTAAGCTAGTTACGCATAGTTGTAGTGCACACTTAGTACAAATACAGTTTCAGTCCATGTTTCTAGAACTAGCTAATACTTTATTTTATGCCTCTTTTCCTACTTGATTTGAAAATTTAAGAATATTTTGAGAAGGTGACTAATACAATGCTGGTTCTAAAGGATCTGCTCAGTTTCAAAACAAAGTTGTTTTCTAAAGTATTCTCATATTTATATTTCTCAAATTCTAAATTACCATAAATTTACATTTGAAATGACCCAAACGGTATTTATAGGAAAGTTCAACAAATCTGTTTCAGTCACAAAGAAAATAATCTCTGAATATACCAATCTTTCCCCAATTTCACATACGTACAACAATTTTGTCAGCTTAATCTTTTAAGAGATTAAGAAATATGAGATATTATTGGAGTTGTTGACCAGTTTTGCAACGTACTTTTTTCTCCTGATTCTCCAGTATGACAAATCAGTGAAAAAAACATGTATCTTTTTAATTCATACTGTGAAGGACATTAGAAAGTGTTTTCTGCTATTTCAATCTTTATTCCATTTTCCTTTTTTTTTTTGCACTTCCCTCATTCTTTTCCCATGCTTAGACAAGTCCTTGGACATGAGAACTCACCAGAAGATCAGGTGTCCTGAACACTAGAGGGCAGATTAGAAACAAACCATCAAGTTTATCTCTCATCATTCAGCCACTGAAATAAATTTTTTCTTCCGGTATTTTCTACTCTTTCTTTTTGCATTCCATAAGCAATTGTGATTATTTCAACTTTAAATATCTGTGCCAATGATCATAATTGCATAGCATTTTATTTTCTCTTAAGTATCACTTGGGAACCAAAACAGGAAACTTCATGAAAATAAAAATCACATTCAGACTTGTAGAAGGACTGTTGCTTACATGCTTCCTGCAGCTGATGGGAAATCAGTCTTGGCACTAAGACTGTACATAGGGTGAGCTCTAGTGCAGAACAAACCAGAAAAAATCCTTCACACCCTTGTACATATACTGGTATTGCAAGCATATCTCAGTTACAGTCACCAACAGCCAGGGCTAAAAGTTTACATTAAAAACGAGATTGACTTGCTTGGCACCCTTTTCACTGAATGCTTCCTCACTCCAGCCTGGTCCTGGACTTCCTCCATCCCTGCAAACACTGATGATCAATTATGTGTCCCCCTTCCTATAACTTCATCCACGGAGTTTCCTACATTTGGGAGACAAAGATGAGATTTCTGTCACTCCCAGCCATTGGTGGTCTCTGATAGAGAGGCAGAAGTCACATGCACAGCAAAAATGACATGCACATTTATGAACATTAGAGGGTTTCCCTCCCTCGTGCTGCCAGAAGCAGCCAGCCCATAAACATTTGAGACAATTCACCTCATTTCTCAGGACAGCTTGAGCGAATACTTTTTTAAAAAGTCAGTCATAGCCTCACAAAAAGCTTTGAATCACACCTGAGGTGAAGTAATCATGCTGTACTCTTTTGCACATCCTTAGCACGTCTCTTGTCACCACCAGGAACCTAGCAGACTGCTGTAATTCAGAGGGATGTCTCAGTACTATTTACAAACACACCTCCTTCTGCAGTACTGCTCTCTCAGCATAAATGCAAATACAGACCCTACAGTATCTCACACACATAACATTTAGTGCTATGCAGATCATGCCTAGATGTTTTGGGAAACTGTTTTCTCTATATGCTGATAGAAATATAAAAAACCTGCTATTCTTCAAGCCATGACTTTTCCGGGCAACCCTCAGTACAGGGTCACTCAGAATATATCTTGTGGATATAGGCAAGCAGAGGAAACAAAAATAGCCAGTCTCTGCTGGCAGAGTGTACAGGCAGAGACATGCAGCTGTATTAGTGTGGCTGAAAGTCTGAACTAACATATCTCAAGGGCTCTCAGAAGGAGTTACTAACTTGGGTACAGACAGATGTATCCATGTTATATGACTTCTGGCTAGGAGAGGGCTCTCACAAGCATGCAAAAATGCAGATCACAAACTCTGTGTTTCCAGTCTCTTTTAGGCCAGCAAGGAGAGCCAAGACACTTCTCTCACTCATCCAAAAATGGAGAAGAAATGCAACATGATCATGATAAACCCTCAGGCAGGAAGAAAGGGGCACATCAACTGATCCCGAAACAGGTGCCATTTCCGATGTGGTGAAACACAAGGGACACTGAGATCCTTTAAAAACCACTCTGAGAAGCTTTACAAAAACTAGATAATACGGTCATTCCTGTGTTTCTCTGTGGTGGGTTAGCCTTGGCTAAGGGCTAAACTCCCACCCAGCTGATCACTCACTCCACCTCCTCAACAGGTCAGAGTGAGAAAATAGGATGAAAAAGCTCATGGGTTGAGATAAAGACAGGGAAGTAACTTACTAGTTACGGTCACTGGCAAACCAGACTTGACATGAGGAAATTAATTTCATTTATTGACAATTAACATAGATTCTGTTAGCAAGAAACAAAGACAAGAAATTAAACTGACACTTTTCCACACACTCCTTTCCCACTCCCACCTTCACCCCCTCACTCCCTACTCCTCTCCCCACCCCGAGGGGCGCAGGGGTGGGGATGGGGGCTGCGGTCAGCCCATCCCAGCCCCTCTCGGCCGCCCCTCCCTCCTCACACCCCTCCCTGCTCCCGCGCGGGCCCTTCCCCGGGCTGCAGCCCTTCAGGGACCCCCTGCTCCCGCCTGGGCTCTCCACGGCCGCAGCCCCCGCAGGAAATATCCCCCGGCTGCGGCGTGGGGCCCTCCCCGGGCTGCAGGCGGGGTCTCTGCTCCGGCGGGGCCTCTGCAGGGCTGCGGGGGGTCCCTGCTCCGAGCCTGCACCACCTGCTGCCCTTCTCCCCTTCCTCCTGCCTGGGGGTGCCTCTGCTGCTGCTCCCTCCTCGGCTTCCTCCTCCTGTGCCGTGTTTTGCCTTTGGCCCATTCTGAAGCCCGTTTCCCCCCGGCGCCCCCAGCTCGGCTGAGGGGCTCGGCTGTGCCCTGCCGTGGGGCCGCTGGAGCCGGCCGGGACCGGCTGTGCCCGGCACGGGGCAGCCCCGGCCTCTCCTCACAGGGACCACCCCTGCAGCCCCACTGCCAGTGCCTGGGCACAGACATCTGGTATTCTCATATATTTATTTACCATGAATTCAGCAGGGATGTTATTGCGACATGTCTGTGTGGAAAAACAAAATGCTGTCTAATGACCTCAGTGTGAAGTGATACTAAATCGTATGCTAATAAGGACAAAACTATGTCCTGTGGAGAGGAAATAAACACCAGTTTAATTCTTCAAAGTCAACTTACTTCCTTTGTGGTCTACTACAGCCCTAACCACCACATTTCCAACAGACCACACCTCATCTTTGTTCGTATCCAAGGAGCTTCCTTTCTGTGCATGTGAGAGATCAGACCCATGAGCAAGTTCCTCCCAACAAGGACAAAGACAACACAGTACAGGTACAAATGGCAAATTATTCTTAACTCATTTAATACAGCTAAGGAATTACCCACACAGTTTTAAAAAAGCCTGGTGTGGCCTCAGACTGAATTGCATTTATATTTCTAAGTACTTGTTTTCAAGAGCAAAGAACATCAGTGAAAAGAGGAACCAAAAAGGTCAGATAAGATCATTGGGGGACAAAAATACACAAAAAGCTTGACTTGGCATAGGAATCTAAAGGTTGAGGGAGAATATGGTGACTCATGCTTATAAAGGATGAATGTCAAGAGAGTGGAAGAGTTAACTAACTTTATGTATGGTACTGGCACACGATCACCTGGATACATAATGTTCAGAAACAGACTTAGGTTGGAAAACTAGAAGATGATTTCTAACATTCCAAGAACAGTGGTTTTGCCCAGGCAAGATTGATAAGGTTTGTAACGGATTGAAGAGATTAAAAAAAATGCTTCTCTTGATACTACTAGCCATCATCTTCTTCCTCGGATCTCAGAGGGGATTTGTTAGATTGAACTTCTGCTGCTGCAGGAATACAGGATAAGTGCTAACAGACATGTCTCCTACTTCTTGAGGAATCATATCGTAGCAGCTCTAGGTTTCGCACTGTGGGTGGGGAGGTTAGTATTATTTATCAATGATACCAATGGTTGTGCTAAAAAAATTACTTATTTTGGAACGGGCATCAGCGAACTTGAGGGCAATTTGTGCCTCTAGCCAAGACCTGGTATAATTTTTTTAGATGTCACTGCCAGCCAGCTTTCTAACTGGAAATTTGGCACTTAGTTCACATTCATTTAAAAGGAAGTGAGGAAACCAAACACCTTGGTAAAACTGACCCCAATTTTTTTTCATACTTAAATCCCTGGTCAATAAATAAAACATAGAAAATCTGTGCTGCTGTTCTTTGGACTTTCTCTAGACTCAGTTGTGAGCTCTGTGGTTCACTGAGGATACCTTAGTCTTAGTATGTGCTTGCACAGAAAATCAGTCTGGTGGGGACTGCCATTGTTACTGTGAGATAAATAACAACAGGAGTTGGGAATGCATAAGTAATGCACATGTGCTAACAAGTATGAATCCTCCACCCTCTTTAATAGAAGAATACTCTACAAAAATACCTATAAACTTCTGTAAGAAACTATATGGAGGGGAAAAATAACCCCACCACATTCATTGGTCCTGGTTTTGTAACAGTGAAGCAGATTTTGCCCGTCTATTAATTTTGCATGCATTACACGCTTGGGCTAGGTACTAACTGCACATTTGTACTTAACTAGATGAAAGGAGATCAATGCTAGAAGTGTCCTGGATGGCAAACTGCTTTGCTTGCAACTTAATCAAATAATGAAAGAATTAAAAGTAATAATGAACCTACAATAAAGCAGGGAATTGTTATGTAATCAGGCCTATTCATATATATGGATCTTAAAATGCTGCTTATTTAACATTCTAAATTTCCCTTATTGAATAAAACACAGTCTAATGAACAATTTAACTTAGAACACAAAGCTGAATGTTACATATTAAATATTAAGCACACACCAAGGAAAACAGTTGTGTTCCTTGCGGGCATACAACTCTGGGCTGCTGGCTTAGTGGTTCAAAGGGAAGCAGGAGGGCATAGTCCCCGTGCGGGGAACCCTGGTGGAAAATAAGGATGGAAGGAAGCAAAGGGACGATTTCTGTGACTGGCTGACTTTTTTAAAAATTTATGAATCTACATTAATGTATGTCATAAAAATAAGACATACCTAAAAAATTGTGTCTCCCATTCTACAGAATATTTTTAATGGAACAGTTCCTTTGGCAGCAAAAGGAGTTGTAAAAGACTGATAAATCATATCAGCCACACTGATTGCAGAATGTTAGAGTGTAATGCAGTATTTCTCATTCCTTTCATTATTTATTTAACATTTTCAGCAGAAAAGGGGGTCTTTTTATGGACTATTTTCCCTTGAAATTAAGAACTTCACCAAAGTGAAAGGATTATGATGAGACAGACTAAGTGGAATTGATCCAATTATTTTGGTACAAAAAATTTATTTGACTATGTTCACCTCCTCTGACCCCCTAAGCAAGCAGCCACAGCAGCAGCAGGTGTTCAAGAACACTGCACATTAAAAATCTGTGAACTACTCAAAACAGTCGAAGAAACTGGGTGGCATATGAGGTACTATAAACTAGAGAAGTCTTACTGAATTGAATGGCTAAAAGTAGTAGGTGGTTGATTATCAAAATCATCTCAGGATCCACCAATGAGAAGTTTGGAAAATTTTTATAAAGTTTGCTCCTATAAATATTTTTGATCAGTGTTTAAATTCTTAACAGGGTGCACAGAGTACCTAGTGTGATCTAGTTGGACAAATTCAATTAGTTGTTCTGAATACCCTGGTCATCTAAATTGGAGAAGGTTGGCTAATACCTGGAGATAGGGCAGAGACTCATCTCTCTAAAAGCCAGCCACGATAAATCTCATGCCCCAGTGTAATTGCAGTTAAAAATTCAGGTAGTTTTAGGACTAAGCACAGGCTAACTGGGTGAAACTTAACTGCTGTACTAAAAAGTACAAGGGTATTTTCTGGCCTTAACTTTCTCACACTGGAATTGCACTGCTTGCTTTGTACGAAACAAGTGTGACCTGCAGTTACGTTAACAGTGAACAAGGATGGATGTTTGCCTGGGCAATGTGAGAAATAGTGGCCCTCATTCTTTTACCTGAAGTAACTGTTCTTTCTTTCATAACCCTAATTACTATTCACTGTAGCTATGATGTTTATTGAATTATTTAGCAAGATTTAGGTGCTGAAAAAGGCTGAAACAACACTGCTTCCGTTCCCTTTATGAATGCATTAAAAAGGGAGCATACAACTTGCTCTTGAGCAAGAACACATAAAGAATTTTTTCTTGTCCACAATATTTACTTGAAGTTGAAATTAAACAATAAAGTATTAGAGAAATGCATTGTCCATCCAGAAATATACTTTCAACAACTCTTATACCTTGCATCCTCTTTATACTTTCCTAGAGAAAGGATATAGGTGTACTTGTACATTGTTCAGCCTGAAACTGTGTTGTATTAAATGCTGCATGAACATGAAAAGAAACCCTATGTCTCTCAAAATATACATATAAGCCCAGTGCAGAGTTTAAACTATTTACCACCCCACACATTATGAAACACAAGGTGCCTGCTAGGTTAATTGAAAACCTAGGCTTTCTCATTGATCATTGATATTTTCATAAAGACAATGCACATAGAAATAGAGGTGGGTCAGCAGGATTAATTACAGTAAATTAGACACAAAAAATACCCTTACATTACGTTGCCAGGATATGAAGTTTCTAATTTCAACTGCAAGAGCAGCAGGTATTCACAAGTCACTTGAAATTTTTGGTTTGGTACAGACATATGCGTATGTTGCGCAGATCTATTTAGAATGCAGCTCCTGAATTTGTACACCATTGTAACAAAAAAAAGTAAGCATACGGCCAGCCAGTTGTGATGGCATCGCAGCAGTGAAAACATTTTGCTAAGCAGAAGAAACCTGACGCCTGCCTGCAACATTCTCTAAGAGTATTAGGGCTGAATATGAACTAGATAAAAAAAAAAACTTTAAAACATTCAGTGCAAAACTTCAAATTCACACTGACTTCATTCATTTGTACAGCTTCTTCCTGCAACTTTTTATGAAGAGGAAGATTTTCCTGACAGTAAATAAATTCCTGTACAACAACACATTTAGACAAGTGTTTAAGTTCAAGTACAGATTTAATTCCCATGGTTTGCTCAGTCATGTACAAACTCTTAGCTGAAAGCTGGTATCCTAGATTACCATCCTGGATCAGAGGAGTCATCCATTTATCACAGTATGTTGTATCTCCCCGGCATTAGAGGCTTCAAGGGATGACACACTTAAAACCCACAAGGGGGAAATTTGATCCATCTCACCTGACCTTTATCAGTGGTCTAGATGCCATAGCACATGATTTACAACCCACTCCAAAACATTTACCACCAACATCCCTGAGTCTCGTTATCCATGTACAAACACCTAATCCCTTTCTAATTCACTTCTACTGCTGTCCTCAGGAGTCTGCACTTCTTAATCACAAATTATGTGGAAAAGAACATTTTTGTTGGTTGAATTTGAACTTCTCACTATTAGCTTCATTGACTGCTATTTGGTTCAAATGTTCAGATGTAGGGAAAACACAGAAGCTCTTGATCTACCTCCTCTAGAGTATTAAATATCCTTTTATGTTTTATAATGTTAAACTTCATAGCTTTGCTTCAGAGGAGTCACCACCCTTCTTTGCATTCATTTGAAGTCCGAAATATGGTTTTTGAGGTAAGGGATCAGTCCTGCACGTACTATCTCAAGCAAAGATGCACTTTTCTCTCAGTAGCCTTCAGCACACTCCTTATATATCACAATGCATTTTCTGCTTTGCTCTTTAAAATTGCAGATGACAAAACCAGAACTAGTTGGGTTTTTTTGGTTCCTTGAAATCTATTCTGAAGCAGTTAAAACTGTAAGAGTAGTCACATTTTTCTCTCCAAATAGTGATGACCATGCCACTTCAGAGCAAATGATTGTTTGAGATGTGTTTCAAGAAAGTAAAATAGATTGTTTATACATTTATAGATATAGAAATTTCTTTCCAATATTCTCCACAGCAAGTGTGATTCCAGTTGCAGTAGAAATAAAAGGAAACTTTAAAATTCAAACTCCTTAAAAAAAAGTTACCACACCGAGTTCTACTTCTGTCTTTACACATACTTTCTGATACTCTTTATGCTTTCATAATCACATTATCAGGCTCTAGAAATGTCTTCCCCCTTCTGTAGGAAAGCCTGAGCAATGCAAAAAACTCAATGAACCTGCCAGTCATAAGCGTGCTGCTGAATGTGAATAATAGGAGCCAATGGAAGAAAAGATGTCATTCCCCCAAACCTGCCCTTTTCTAATCTCTTTCTTTTAGAATTGTATTTTGGACAGTGCCTTTAGACAGCACTGTGCAGTTTAACTTGGCAGCAGTCTTTGGGACTGAGAGAGGACTGTATTTCTCAGGTGTGCTGGGCAGCTACACCTCTCCCAGCAGTTTCAGCCAGAGTATGTGGGTGTGTGGCCCTCCAAAATCCAGCCATTAATGAGTGTCCCTCAGTGTTCAAAGTGAAGAGCTCCATTTTTGCTAGCTGCTTGGTGGCGTTGCTTCTGAGGAAAGAACATGCCATTTCAAATTTGGTAATTTAACTGGGCATAGCAAGCTTGGCGGAGCCTGCAGGAGGAACAACCATTAGAGACACATGTGGAAAGAGAAAAAGGTGGGAAACAAAGGCTGACTGCAAGGGGAAAAGCACAAAATTGATCTTGATTTCTGTTTTTATTTCCTCTTTGCATGGTTCTAAAGGGATTTTTTTTGATTTGTTTCTTCAAGTATGAAGTTCCTGAAATAGCAATAGATATCCTTATAGAAATGTGAGGGTGTTCATTGTGGAAGTGAAAGGAAACAGTGAGGAACTACTTAAAGCTAAACCTCAAAGTGTAATATATTTATAACGTTCAGAGTATCTATACTGAAATGCTGTAGTAACATACAGTGGTATCACCTGCTCGATGGTACTGATATGGAATATGGAGATTCCTCTGTATCTTAAAACTAATCTTTACATAATTTGGGAAAGACACTTCAAGTGGTTAAGTCTGCCTCAAAAATCTCTCAGAGACACCAAACACTCCACAACAATTAGTTTAGTGGTAGAAGTTGTGAGCCCAGACACAATCTGCTCCAGAGTAAGGCAAAAGATCTCCATCAACAACAAAATTTTTAAAACCCCATAATTTATTTTTTTGTTCAATTGTTTGCTCCTTCACTCATTCCAACTGCAATCTGATGGAAGATTCTAAGATGAACTAGACCTTTGGGACATGCCAAAAATCTCTGCAACAGGGCACTAGCAAGAAGTCTCACCCCATGCTCTGCAGAATTTATCTACATGGGAAAGATAAACCCTCCAACAGGGATGTAAGCCCATTAGAACGCAATATTAAGGATAGGGGTGGCTAGTTTTTGATGTAAGACAGCAGAGCTAAATTATAATTATGGAAGTCCTGCTATAGACCTACACAGAGACATGCAGTGCTCATCACCAAAGAGAACCAAGATAAATTAATTTTCATATGAAAGAAAAGGAAAATCTCATCTCTTCTCCTGGCTCTTTTTTTTTTTTTTTAACATCATCCCAATCAAATGGCAAATACATCCCTATTGCAAATATGGCCTGCAAGCCAGACTGTCCTTGGAAGGCTACACAGTACCACTACTATCCTAAGCCTTCAGGCACTGCAGAAGAACAAAACTGATCATCACTATGGCCTTCCTAAAAAGTAAAATATTTTCTCACCCCCTTGTTAGATAAGAATGTAATGAAACACTTATGGAAATTCACAGAATTCAAGTTTAAAGCTAAGGTCTCAGAGAGTTGCTAAATATGGTGTGTAGTGCTGTTAGGATGCTCAGGGTTAGAGACAATAAATTAACACAGACAACTAGAAGTCCCTGAGTATCAAATCTCATTGGGAATATATAAAAAAAAAAAGTGAGATGAGGGGGACGGCACAAAAAACTCCCTAAGGAACCTTCAAAACAACATATTTCATCAGCAGATGTGAAAATAAAGATGCCACAATGAACACAAGGATGTATCCAAAATAGAAGCTAGCAAAAGCCACAGGATATTGTCTGAAGCAAACCACAGAAACCACATACCACAGAAATTAAAGCAATAAATAATCTTCCATCTACAGGGAGGTCCAAGAAAAGGATTTAGGAGAAAATGAGAAGAGGGGTCAGAGTATTCTGAAGTAGGCAAGAGATGAGCTCAAGCCACCTTCCAGCCATGGAAAGATAAACAAACAAGAGAGAAGTCTAGCTTTGTCTCTTTTCACTAGCATCTCATGTTATTGCCTCTCAGTTTATACCACTGGAGAGTCTGAAGCAACAAGCAGCATTCTTCATGCTCTTGGTTCTACCAGTAGTAACGATCAGGATCCCTTTCCTTAATGTTACTAACATCTTAGGTTACTTGGGTTATTCATTTGCACCTCTACCTCAGTAAGCACATTCAATCCATATTCATGTTTTACTGTTTTTTTTCTAGAGAGAAATTGCGCACAAGTACAAATGTTTGAGACAATACAAACCTAGACCATTGGGTTTTCAGAGGTGTGTGGCAGAGAAGCAGGTCAAGGAAGAAACAAAGAAAATTTTTAAGAGGTTTTTAAATAGAAGTTTCAAAACTTCCAAATAGATTTGGTAGATAATGTCAATATAATCTTAATTTTTAAATTCCCATTAAAAACTGTAGTTTTCACAGTCACAAAACTGAGAATTTTATCTTCTGACAACACTGCCACAGGATTTTCCCCACGCTGTTTTTTTCCCCATTCTGGCTGCAAAAATATTAATCACTAATTCTACTTCCCACAGTCTTTTCAGAAAGATTCTGAAAGTCTGTGAAGAGTTCAGTGTGAACAAGTGCAAGGATTTTAATCTTTCTTACATTAGATAAGAAGCCCTTGTGTTTTCTGGGGCCTTGCACTGAGAGCACAAAACCAAGCCTACCAAAAACTATGTAGGAAAAGACCATCTCAGAAGAGTACCTTTGGTACACCCAGTCTCCTAAATATGCCAATATCAAGACATATCAGTTTGGTAAGAGGGAGACTTCTTAGTCTTCCCGGAGCAAATCTTTACAAAATAGCAAAAGGAAAGGAGGAAGGGAAGGGGTGTAACTGTTAAACTCCACCTGCTTCTAGTATCAAGAGAAAAGTTCACCAGCTTGAGCAGCTCGTTCATAAGCTTTCACACAAATGAAGGCCTGTAAATGCTTTTCTGAAAATTTTGCAACCCAGAGGACTGATTTTTCAAATACCAAGTGTGATGAGTGCTTCCTGGAGCACCATGACTAGTATCTTTGCCTGGACTTACATTTGCTGATCTAACTTACTCTACATAGACAACTGACTGCCTTTGCCCCATAAAATCTTTCTGCATTCTTCACAAATCAGCAGAGGTTTTCCTAACACCACTATCAGTACAACACAACCCTAATCAGAGATAAGAAAAACAAAGTCGTTGTAAACATATTCCCATTACAAAAACGTGATTGTCCTGATCATCTGAGAGACAAAAGCTGCGCTTTCAGAGTAATAACAGAGCATTTAACACTGCCAACTGCAGAGGAAACTGTTCGGTACAGATCAGGCCATAGCTAAATTGCAAAATGCGCCTTGTTCTAGCATGGTGAGCCTGTGGCAGCTTTGAATACAATCCGTCTGAGAGTTTGTGCCAGCCCATGCACATGGGCTGTAATAAAAAAGCTATTAAACACTTCTTGATTTGCAGTCTCAGCCCGTGGCTCCGTCTTAAGGGACTTAATACAGCAATAATGTCTTGCCTTAAAATAAAAAGAATCATTATGGGTCTTTCACATAGGTATTTCAGCTAGCAGAAGAACGTTATTTGGGAAGATTATCTTGGCTTTCTGTCTGTAGATGAGATCATTACATGGAAATCTTTACAGCCCCACCATCATCACTTTAAATTTTGTTTTTTTTTTCTTCTATAACATGATGTCTGGTTCCAATTGCTCTGAAAGAAATGGAAGTACCAAGAAATCCTTATTTTCCTGAGATATGGAACACTTCCATTGTCTGGTTAGAAGATCCTCACCTTGTGCCTAGTGTTCTCCATGACTTCTAGGCAATGTTTTGTGAAATGTAATGTTTTTCTTTTCCATTTTCGTGCTCCCCAGAAATCTACTAACTGTAGATTTGAACTGGTAGGAAGAACATCTATTGTAAAAGGCTGTGTTTGATTATATGTGGATTAGGGGATTTGTTAGGTTTTTACAGTTTTTAATTACAAACATCAAGTTTGACAACAGTTAACGAAAGTTTTTGTTTTCAGCCTGCCTTCCAAAGATATATTTGGGGTAAACAAAAATAAAAATAATAAAATATATTAAGAAAGAGGTTTTCTATATGCACTACTTTATATTAAATTAATAGCATGGCAACACACAGTATCAACAGCTCTAGAGTTTCTGCTGAATTATGACCAAGCTCCCCCTAAAAAGTTGACCTCCTTTCCTTTCTGATCTCTATAGATTTATTCTTTACTCTGCTTGCAACACAAGGTTTAATCTTGTAAGACCTTAAACTTAAATGAAAACATCTAGGTGCTTACATTTAAGAAGTACGTTGGCTGGTTCATTCTACAGAAACTTTGCTATCTCTGCACATACCTACCACTCATCCTTTGGCTCTCCTTATCTCACTCTCTGACCAGCAACAGCCTTTTCCCTGGCCTTGATGAACGCAGTCTTGCTGTGGTCATTGTCTACTTGGCATGATGTTCCCTTTCACCTTACTTTGTGTAGTTTCCTCACTTCATCCCTCATTCAGCACTAGTGAGAATCACAGCTCAGAGGTTTTCAAATGTTGTTTTCTCATCTTGCCCTGGTGTTTCTGCTTTCAAGCAACCTTCCAGAAACTTGCAGTGGGCTATCTAATTATTGTCCTTCAAATACTTCTTTTGCCATTATGCACTTCACAAACATTGCATGTGTTAGAAGAAAAAGCATAAGACCTACTGACACTCAGATCCTAAACGTAAGACTTGATACATTATAGAAAGTTGGGTTCTAATATAAACATGGTGCAAAATTCTACCATCTGCCCTTTGGGAATGCTTGGTTTAAAGCTGTGATGAGCCTTTTCAGCCTTATTGTTCATAAATCAGAGGCTGCACATCTCCCCAACCTCCTTCCTTCTTAAGCCACAGAAAACACAAGAGCAATCCGCTTTGTCCTCGTGACAGTCTTCACCATTACAGATCTGTCTTACATGGGCTATAGTCAAACTTCATGTTTTGCCAATTACCTGTGAAGTCTTTCCCCCCCAAGGACAATTTCTGTTTTGCATGACATATCAAAACATCTAAATTTCTTGATAAATAGGAGTCACATGGAGTAAGTGAGGTTGGCTCTCTAGAGAATTCACTTTTATCCATTTGGAAGACAAAAGAGGGGAACTAAAGAAACCAACTGAATTCACAGACATCATTAATAGTATTCAAAACAAAGGGATGTGTGGTACACACACCTATAACACACCATCTTGGATTAGTATCATGTATGACCAAACCTCCCATTTCAGACACACTGGTTTGGTCTAAACATTTGCAGGCATTTGTTAGGAAGTCAGGTTTCCATCTCACTGGGAAAAGCTAACCAGGTCTATTTTTTCTGGTGAGGCAATAAACCCTGGCTGCAGAATCCTAATGCCACACTTTCTCCTCTAAAATAATTTTGAGCATTGATTGTTGGAGAATGAAAATAGGCAGTGGTTTTTTGATATAAAAACACAGTTACTGTTGTAATATAGTCCTTTTTATGTCCAAGGGGCAGAGTAGGACAAATGAAATGGATGTTTTCCCCATGGCATTTTCCAGCAAGGCTTGCGTTGATCTGCAGTCAACACTTCCTACCATTTTACTCAAACATTGAATCAAACAAGGATGAAATTAAATCATGCATTTTCACTTCTTCACCCACTAAATATACTTTCATATACAGAATCCTTCCAAGTATATCACTGAGAGCCAGACACCATCTACCCCACACTGAGTCTATGTAATCAAGTCTCCATTGAAAACACAAATATAAAGCTGGCTGAGTGACTGATAGGCAAATTAGTTCCTGAGCTAAGCCCTGCAGGACAGGCTCGGCAAAGTAAGAGGGTATTTGCTATCTAGAAAACCAAAGAAAAGAAAAGTATAGAAAACTCTTGGTTCAGGAATTACAGCTTCATAGTACTCTTTATTAAATACAGATGCTAGAAATAGAAGATTGCTTTTGACATCTTTGCCAGAGAAGGTAAGAAGCCATAGATCATTATTTTGAAAGAGAAGGGCTACAGCTTTTTTGCACAGAGTCTTCATTGTGCTTTCACAGAGCTAAGGCAAATTCCAAACTGTTGGCCTTACTGAAAAGGTATTGCTTTTAAAAATGTTCAAGAACCAGGTCTCCAAGAAAACCAGACCCATAGCAGTAACCTAAGCTTTAGATATATGCCGGTGTCATCAGCACCCATTGAATTCAACCTCAGTACCTTTACTATACTGTCAAGGCTGACAAATTATTTCAGAGCCTGTTCCTGAAAATGTGCTGAATATAGAGCTATAGTTCATATACCAGTAGTTTGAAAACTAAAAGAATCAAGCAACACCTCCACCAAATAATTCCTACAAATAGCTATGTCACCGTTATCAATTCTGTCCTCAGTGAAGTAAAGCAGGTAGGAAAGAGCCTAATTCAAAGTTATTATGTGATTGGACACCAAGATGAATAGGCACAGTTGATGTATTGGTTCATTCAACATAGTAGACACCTTTAAGGTCAGAATAGAACAACATATAGTTCACTAGACTATAGACGGGAAGTATCACCAACCTTCACCACTTAACTATCAATGTACTTTCTTCCTCTAGATGTAACTGAGGACAGGGGAGAGAAACAAGTTCAGGAGTAGGAAAGGAAATGCTTATTTCCCTGTTATATTATATTTACTCTACTGCTGTTTCCAGGCTTGTTTATCATTCCTCAAACAAACATATTTCTTTGCAGGTCTCCAGTGATTCCTGAATGCATCAGGTAGATCAAATGTAATAGACTATTTCAGTTCAAAGGGACTTACAATGATCATCTAGTCCAACTGCCCGACCAATTCAGGTCTGACCAAAAGTTAAAGCATGTTGTTTAGAGCATTGTCCAAATGCATCTGAAACACTAACAGGCTTGGGACATCGACCACTTCTCTAGGAAGCCTGTTGTAGTGTTTGTTCACCGACTCAGTAGAGAAATGCTCTTAATGTCCAGTCTAAACCTTCCCTGGTGAAGCTTTAACCATGTCCATGCATCCTATCACTGGATTTCAAGAAGAGATCAGCACCTCCCTCTTCACTTCCCCTCCTCAGGAAGCTGTAGAGAGCAATGAGGTCACCTCTCAGCCTCCTTTTCTCCAAACTAGACAAGCCCAAAGTCCTTAGCCGCTCTCCATAGGACATTCCTTTCAGCCCTTTCACCAGCTTTGTTGCCCTCCCCTGGACACATTCAAGGACCTTCATATCTTTCTTGTCAGGCCCAGAACTGCACACAGTACTCAAGGTGAGGCTTTCCCAACACCTTTTTTGACTGGCTCGTTTTACTGTGTTTGGTGCACCCCAGGATGAGGTTTGCCCTCTTGGCTGCCAGGGCACACTGATGGCTCCTATTGAGCCTGCAGTTGACCAGCACCCCAGATGTCTTTCTGCAGGGCTGCTCTTCACCCACTCCTCTCCAAATTTATACTTGTGCCTGGCATCACTCTGGCCTAGGTACAGAGTGCTGCATTTTGATTTGTTAAATTTCATCCCATCAATCATAGCCCAAAGCTGCAACCCGTAGAGATCTCTCTGCAAGGCCTCCTGTCCCTCAGAAGAGTCAAAAGCACCTCCCAGTTTGGTATCATCAGCAAACTTTGCTAATGGTGCATTCAACTTCTGCATCCAGATCATTGATAAATATATTGAACAGAACCAGCCCTAGAATTGAACCCTGAGGCACACCACTGCTGACCAGTCACCAACTAAATGTAGCCCCATTTACTACAACCTTTTGAGCTCTGCCCTTCAGCCCATTCTTCACCCAGTGCACCATGAACGTACTCGTTCTACAGTTGGGCATCTTGTCCAGAAGGATGCTGTGAGGGACAGTACTAAAAGCCTTACTAAAAACCAGAAAAACTGCATTCACTGCCTTCCCTTCATCCACTAGGCTGGTAACCCTATCATAGAAGGATATCAAATTGGTTAAACAGGATTCTCCGTTTGTGAACCCGTGTTTACTGTGCCTGCTTATTGCCTTATTCTTTAAATGCTTTTCAGTAGCACCCAGTATAATCTTCTCCATAATTTTTCCAGGAACTGAGGTTAGACTAACAGGTCTGTAGTTCCCCCAGACTTCCCTCACATCCTTTCTGTAGTTTGGAATAACATTGGCTAGCTTCCAGTCATCAGGGACCTCCCTAGACTCCCAAGACCTTTGATAGATGATATAGAGGGGTCCTGCCATAACATCCACTAGCTCCTTCAGAACTCTGGGATGAATCTCATCAAGCCCCACAGGCTTGTGAACATTCAGATGGTACAGCTGGTCCCTTACAATTTCGCTGTCTACAAATGGAAAGTCTCTGTTCCCACACTCGTGGTCCTCTGACTCAGGGGACCAGGCAGCTCAGAAAGGAAAAGCAGCAAAATGGTATGCTAAGGTTTTATTTTGCCTTTACTGGTCTCTTGAGGATATTACCTTTCACAGTCATCCTAAACAACACTTACATGGGAAGTTTCATCATTACTCAAACATGCAAAACTAACCCAGAGAAACACAAGCTAACAACACAGTATGAAAGAGATGGTAAGGCTGGAAAAGGTGCAAAGCAGGTGGAAAACGTCTACACATAAGATGGAGTGAAACTACCTTTTGTTTTGGAACAGTACCAGAGGATCCCAAGTGCCAGACACTTGACCTTAGAAAGATAGCAAGAGGCAATAGCAGAGCTCTCAAGAGAGTAAAAGTGAAGCAGCTGTTTAAATCTGAATGAAACTGTTAAAAAACTCCTCAGTCAGAACTGCCATAATATTCCAAAACCTTTACAACAAAATGGACAAGGATTTTGGAGATGCTTATTTTGTTTCAGCCCATTTGATTACTTGATTTTTTCCTTGAGGGCTCACCAAGATAATAATCGCTTCCACTGGAATCAAGTTCCTCAGTCAAAAAAAAGCCACGGAGCTGATCAGACCTTAGCGAATCTCCCGCATAATATTTGTTGGGGTTTTTTTTGTGGTTTGGGTTTTTTGTTTGTTTTTGGGTTTTTTTTTGTTGTTGTTGTTTTTTAACGCTCTATATGTATCAGAACAGTTACTACATTCCCAGCTAAATGTATGTGGGAAGCTAGCACAGACCTACAACTCTGCCCAGGAGCTGTCAAATTAGTAAAACCTGACAGAACAATTCGTTCTCTCATCCCAGAAAAAGTAATCTGTTACTGCCACAGTTCCTTATCAATGAAGACTTTTTATCCTGTCTTCCTTGGTATCTCTGGCCATGTAGGACACTAAATGGGAAGGGAAAAGTCAAGGCTTCGCTAACCTTTGCTCTCTTGGCATGCATCTGAGTGGTAATGGAGCCTCGTCTGTTCCCTCTCTGACATGGAAAAGATGTGTTTCTTCTTATTCTTTGCTATTTTCAAAAGCAACCCAATCAGGAGACATAAGTGAACTGCTCTCTTCTTTGTGCCCATCAGCCTGGCCACCATCTGGCCTTTGGTTCCAATAAACAAGGTGGGGACAGGGAAGCACAGCATCAATAAACATTTTGTATTTTTTAATATATCACTTCCTACCCATTAAGTATATAGATCCTGAAAGGTGTTAAGGTGTTGATTTAAAACACCTACAGCTCTAAATATTTCTCTTTCCATGGAAACCTCCTGGGCTGCAATAATCCAGGCTTTCCTAGACTTCAGTTAGGAAACATGTTGCTTTGCTTTGCCTGTGTAAAGAATTGTAGATTTGGGGTTTCGGGTTTTGGTTTCTTGTTTTCTGGGGGGTGTGGGTTTGGGTTTTTGGGTGTTTGGTTTGTGGATTTTTAAAAATTATTTTTTTTTTGTGGTGGGAGGGTGTTGAATCAGGACTGAAAAGGGGCATTAAACACCGCAGAGGCAGGATGAATAATTTTGAGCACACAAGTCTGCATGGTGTCAAAGAGAGATGAGACAAGTTCAGTAAAGAGAAATCCCCTGAGGAGGCATACCAACCAGTTGTGACTCGGGAAGTCTCTGAGGGTGAAAAAAGTAGAAGGCTGGGAGAGATAGGTCAGGGGAAAACATCTCAAAGATACTCACCCCTTTTTACTCCCCCTTGGATATCCACCTCAAATCGAGGGCCAATAAGACCTTTGGTGTTGCACAGTTTGGCTATGAGGGTCTAGAAAATGGTTGATACTTCAACACATGGAATGAAAAAACAGGGCTGTTGAATGCCATCTGGTGCCTACTGAAAAACTTCCTTCTGAATGAACCATTCACAAAAGAGTGTTGAACACTGAAGGTGTATCTATAATCTTCTCTGAAGTTTGTCTTGAGCCAACTGATAGTGTAAGGACCCCTTCTGGAGTAAAGGGACTCTGCCCTTTTCGCTGTGTGGCAGTCTTCATGGATCTGATCCACCAGGACTTAATAGTACTTTTGAAAGTGAGGTGGTAAACCATCTTTGTATTGTCAAAGGTAAACAGATTGTACAGTGCATTGCTGGGTCAATGCCAGAGCACACACTCCAGCGAGCCAAAGTCGCTCCCTGTGAAACAGACTCTGTAACAGCTCCAAAATAAAACTTCCTGTGCCCAGGAAAACACAAGTCCTAGTATCTTCCACCAGCTGCTGTTAACATTTCTCTTCATTTCACAAATAATCAAGTAAAGCTCTCTTACAAGATGAGCTTCCTACAGAATTCTACAGAATTCTACAGAATACAGAATAATTCCTACAGAATTAAAGACAGGATCAGGATACTTAGGACTATAAATTAAAGGAAGTCATATTAGACATATGCTATGTTTTCTGTAGTAGAAAAAGGTAATTAAATAATGAAACAATTAACTTGGGTATATTTGTCATCAAATGCAGAAATTATGTCAGTTATCAGATGTCTTTTCCTAAAGCAGCAGAAATTATTGGCTATAGCTTGGAACTCCTTTGGCTTACTTCACAATGATGGTCAGACAAGAACATATCAATTCTATTTGACTTCAGAATCTATGCATTTGGGGAAACTGTTTATGTATCAGTCCCTTTATTATGAAGAGATGATAAATTCTTCAATGATGTCCTGGGCCCGGCTGGCATAGAGTTTTCTTTCTTCTTAGCAGCTCATATGATGCTGTGTTTTAGATTTGTAACAAAAACAATACCGATAACACACTAATGCTTTAGCTGTTGCTGAACAGTGTTTGCACAGCGTCAAGGCCTTCTCTGTTTCTCAATCTGCCCCTGCCCGGGAATAGATTGGGGGTGGCACAGTCAGCTGGGAGGGGTCACAAGCAGGCAGAAGACCCTAAATAACCAAGGAGATATTCGATGCAATAAAATGACATGCTCAGCAAAGAAAAGGGAAAAGAGGGGGTTTTATGTTAGTTAGCCGTCTTTTGCTCAAGAAGTGGGCATTGGTTGACCCATGGGAGATGGTGAGCGATGGCCTCTGAATCTATTGTTTTGCTGCTTTCTTTCTGACTTCTTCCACTTATCCTTCACTAATTAAACTTTTAAAATTATTTTCATTTTTTAACCTCCAAGCTTTTTTTTGCTCTTACTTTTCCTTTCCTCTTCTTCCATCCCACCACAGAGGTCAAAGTGAGCTAGCAGCTGTGTGGTGCTTCGCTGCCTACCAGGGTTAGCCCACAACAAATGGGCTAAGTATGAGATTCACATCAGAAGTATTGCAGATAAGGGTATTTGACAGACATGGATCCATTTACACAGGAAGGACCACCTCTGAGTAACAGGCTCAGAGCAGCAAAGGTGTGACGGGTATGACACAGCCGATGCAAATTATCTTTTCCCTGCTGAATAGAGTTAGGCTAAACCTTGCCCTGGAGTGGTCAGGAATTTAGACTATATGATAGTTACAGGTCATTTACAACTATTCTATTCTATTCTATTCTAGTCTAGTCTAGTCTAGTCTAGTCTATTCTAGTCTATTCTGTTCTGTTCTATTCTACTCCTGAAGACAATGAAGACAGAAGATCTCAGCTCAGGAATATCTGTAACAGCAGTAATCCATGAGATATAAGTTGATAGCTAGAGAGGGGGAAATTTTGCCTTAACTCAGTCTGACTAGGACTGCAACAGTTTCTACCAGGCTGGTTTTTCCTTGAAAAGTAACTGGAAAATTTTAACAAGACCCTCACACAAACATATGTAGGGGGAGAGGGGCATGGAATATTTCATCAGGGTCATGAAGTTGAAGCAGGTTGATGACAAGAGAGTTTAGGAAAAATGAGCCATGAAGGTCATTTGATTTGAGTTTGATCTTGCCTGCCTCCTCGTGAGCGTGAAAAACAACGTAAATGTAAATTAACATCAAACTACTGGCTTATACTTAAAGGAATTAAAACTTGTGCTTCAACAAGTGCTTTGATGGAAGAATGAGATGGTAAAACTTTGTAAAACAAAGGATTAAGAGGAGTTGAGGGTCCAGGGAGATCTAAGTTACACATAGCTTATCTATGCAGCTCTGTCAGTCCTAGCAACTAACTCTCCAGTGTCTGGAAGAAGAAAACCAGAACAGAAAAGTAAGAGCAGCTTGAGAAAGGCAAGTAAACTGCAAGAACATAGACTAGAACATAGGCTAGAAATGGAACATGAAAAAGTTCATTATTTGAACAAATATTTCAGAGGCAAAACGCGTGTCAGATTGATGAAGACAAAAGGAAGCCTAAGTCTTTATTGATGGTTAAAACAGTAGACCCTCACATCAGACCTTGCAGAAAGGGATCACAAAAAAATAAAAAAGGAAAAACAGGAACTCAGTAAAAGGTAAATGATTTTCAGGCGACAGGACAGACCCTGATACAGAAGAGACATAGAAAGATGGGAAGGAGGGTTTCACAGCTCCCTGCTTCGTGCATCCCTCATTTTCCTCTCAACCACTGCACTGCTGGAGCTTTCACTGCCAGATCCTTCACAGGAGGCTAAAACCTAGGCATCCATGAAATAAAATGTGAGCACTGGGGGTATGAAGAGCAAGTGCATGAAGGCTGAAGGACACACAGTGCTCCACCATCCTTACCAGAACAGGAGCTGAAAGTTAAATACCAAATGAGACAAGTGTTGTAGATGTTATTACAATTGATAGGGAAGCATGGACCCTTTTCCCAGGAGGTGGGTGGTGTCCTGAAGATGTCCCTAACAGTCCTAGCCTAGCCATAAATAGCCCTAACTTCATGTTAAGGTGAGTCCATTGTCCCATTCAACTTCATCTGCCCACTTGTATCCTCACCGCTAGGCAGAAAGCTCTTTAGCACAAGTATATGTTTAGTCACTCTTAAAAAAACTTTCTGTGCCTGGAAGGTTGTCTGTCTTAGTAAGTCTCTTAATAAAGACACTACCTCTCCTTACAGAACTTGCTTTACATATACCCTTAGGCCCTCAGACTACATCAGGAATACTAATTCATAGATCTATCCCTTTGACTAAAATATTTTTCAACCCATGAGAGAAGTTTCCTTAGCAGAACAATAATACAAATGAATAACCTCATTGTAAAGATCACTTTTCACAAATGGACACAGCTCATTCCTAGCTATGAAGTAGGAGCAGTCTCATTGTCTTTTCTGGCACTAGAAATTTTGGGTTTCATTTATGTTGCTTCATGTTTGGTTTCTGGATAGGGAAGAAACACATCCACCTTTAGAAATCAAACCCCTAAATTTGAGTTTGAATGAGCCCTTGGCAGGGGCTCTAGCCCTAAGTACTTTCTTTTAACATGAACACTTTAATATAATCTCCTTCTGTTGTTACCTGGCTGAACTTCAAGAAGAGTGAGGCAGCCACTTAGCAAATGAGATATTTCCGAATAGAAAGCGAGAGGGAACAAGAAATCCGTTATCAGAGACAGGCCTGCATTGCCTTGGCAATTAAAAAACTAATGACCCCATAGCTGGAGCCAAAAGACTTTATTGTTCTTTTCTACTATAAATCAGCCAAGCCGAATTCAGCCCAAATAATTACTATGCCTACATCCTACAGCAGAGTGCCTTATGAAATTACTGGCCATAGGAGGTAATCAGTCACTCTTTGGAGCTTCACGTTGGAGCCTGGAGATGGACCTTGCAAAGCCTCCTTTCAGCCATGTTAGATTCAGAATCTACAGATCTAGGCTAGCAGGCAGGTCCTGGACAAAGTCTGGTGTCATCATGGAAGCATGAGAATGATGCCAGGTTAGAAAGCAGGTGTATGTTCAACTGGGGATGTAAGCTGCAAAATTATGTTAGGGATGCAGCAGTAACAGGCAGAGGAATCAGATGAATCTTTGCTGAGACTGTGTCTACAGAGTCACTTAAACCTTCATCCTGAATTGTCTATTCTTTACCAACATCTCCAAATATTGGTTGTGCCTAACCAGCCTATTCTCAGCCACCTATTTAGCCGTTCTGCAGTGCTGCTATCATTTTCCATTCAGTGACATGTGCCATCGGAAACAACCCTCCATCAGTCTTGCATTGGCCAAAAACATATTTGAAAGGTTCACCCACTTCTGAGAAAGCCCAGCTAGCTCTGCTTCAGCCTTTCTGATGTGGAATTGCCCACAGATCTTCCTTTCTGTGGATATCAGACATTGACCCTGTGTAATGGCATTCAAATAAAAATGCTTTTTCCAGTCCCACAGTACACTGCAACTCTTGCTATGCAGTGAATTTTTCTGTTAATATCCTTTGCAATCCCATTCAACAGACATACGTCTATCCATCAAAATAAGAACCTTCACATCTTTTAAAAATCTACCTTTCACTCCCTCAAAAAAAATCATTGCCAAAGCCAAATCTCCATATTTTCTCCCAGGGTCTTTTTAGTAATTTTTAAAAAATCTAATTTATGGAAGCCAATGGTGGCAGCTTTGTCAAAATGTTTGCAAGAGGGAAGGGGGAAGACGTGCAGAAAAAAAGTGGAACATTGCTGTTGAAATCATCCCTTCAGTCCATTCCTGTAAGATCTCTTTGCTATTGCAGAGCACTCTCTAGGGAAACACCTCCTAAGAAAGCGGACTTCAGTGGGTTGTCAGGAAAGAGCAGCTGAGTGGAAAACAATATTTTTAGTGACGTACGCAGCCATGCCAAACACGTCAGCCTGGAGCTTAAAGAGCTGCTGAAAAAGTCCACTGAAGACTGTACTGGTCACTGTGTCCAGAGCTCCAATTTCAGAAAACACAACCATATCTCATTCATACGCTTGATCTCAACTTCAGCCTGGAGATGAGGGTGAGACACCAATCTCGCCTTCCTTCACACCACGACCCCCAGGAGTGACCCTACTGTCACCTCTTACCCCACTTGAATTTGCAAGCAATTCACCATACAGAGACTCATACTCCATTTGAGATTTCAGAGTGACCCACAGAAAGAAATAAGCTACACATTAATTAAATCCACATCTGCTACAGCAAATATTGCTGCTGCCAGCACTGCAGAGAAATGATATAAAAGTACCCCAGGCCATTAGAGAGAAATTCACTTGATTTCCTTCCAGTGCTGCTGACTCAGAGCTCTCCTGTGCTCTTGATGTCGTATCTCTTTGGCTTGCCCTCTTGACCCCATCACTCTAGGATTTCTTACTGGCTCATTTGCAGCCTAATTCTCTCCTCCTTATTCAACGTCTGTCATATTCATGCCTGTCTCCCTAGTGCAGAACGAACATACTTTTCAACCCCATCTTTGAACCCCTCTCCAAGCCTTCAAATTTTGATGGCACAGGCTGTTTCACAGTTTTAGTGACCTCACCACCCTGTTTCCTTGGGTGAGAGATGTATTAGTACGTAAAAACAGGGCCATTGGTGCACAGAATCAAACATTAATTGCTATCAATCGTAGCTTTCAATTGTTAGCACACCCTTGTTCAGGTGTAGTTAGAATGTCAATTAGCAGCCTTTCAGGCTGGTTTAGGAAGAGCTTTTCCCAGGGTCCATTCCCTGAAGGCAACGTGGGCTGAGGGAAGGGGAGGAGAGGGAGTTTAGTTGTGTGGATACAAGCAAAGCCTTACCATTTGGCCTCTGGGCTGGACACCAATGCCTAGCCTGCTTTATTTAGCAACGCAGCAGCACCTTTGCCATCTAGTTTGTTCTGTTCCCATTGAAAACCATCCTGATATCTTTACAGTACACCTATTTGCTGCTGGATGTGATCTTACTAATTTGTTGCCCCGGTCAGAGAAGTTACTAGGAACTCCCTGGTCTGGTACAGCCTTGTGATTATCACCCACTCTTGGCTGTGCAGGTGTTCAGTGATGAGGTTGTGGAGAGAAGTCCAATGACTCCATGGCTGGAGTGTTGCAATGGATGGCTATAAACTCTTCAGACACTTATAGATCATACTCATAGATCAGATTGTATGATCCTATGATTCTATACCACCTTCCAAGCCAAGTTTCCATTTTGCTTCTATTCAGACCAGCAATTTACTTTTTAGTTCCTTCAAAGAGGGGATTTGTGCCCGCAGAGCTTCCCACCTCCCCAGGAGCATAGCCAATGTGTTTTAACAGACGTGATGGTGTATCCCCTTTTCCTTCTGCTATTGTACTGAGCTATCGTTCAGTTGTTTTGTGTTGTAGCTCCTGTATCTTCTTGAACACTTCACCACTGGTCATGTCCCTCCAGGACCTGTCCTCATTTCACCCCTTTGACATGTGTGGGCTTTCCTTTGATGACGAACAGTCACTCAGCATTTGTTTCTGTCTCCCAAACCTGGAAATTCCCAAAAGCTTAACACGCCTCTGGCCAATTTCCCTTTCACGTCTCCATGCAGGCTATCCAGCAGCCAACTCTAACAAGAGGTTCACTTATCGTTCATGTATGGCAGATTCACCTCCAACCTTGAGCATCAAGATCAAAGAACTCCAGCACAATTTTCAGTAGGATTTTCCAACAAGATCATATAAAAATAATAAAAAAATAAGGTCTCTTAACTGCTTTCTCCATCCTCCTTTCATCATTGGTTGACATCTTCCTCTAAGATGTGTACTGCAGCTCAGAGAGGAACTGGATACAGCAGCTGTTGATTAGGATCAAGGGCACCGCTATGCATGAAATTAGTATTGATACCTTAATGGCCTTAAAAATATTTGTTAATTGATTACCCTTTTTATTCCACAGCCACAGTGAAACATCCTCTCTGTTTCTTTCTAAACAGGCATATCTAAATTCTTTGATTTCTTCTTTTGAAGCATCTAGCAACATGGACCATCCAACTCAAGCATTTGGCCAATGTTTTTACATCACTGCAGCTACTGAAGCCTTTGCTTCTTTCTGAGGTCTTCATTCTCTTCTAATTGTATCTGGAATAATCATTTAGAAGAGCAACATATCTCCTGCCCAAAGCTTAATATTTGTTGTCCAAACTCTTTAATGACTTTGTCTTCCTTTTGCCTGCATCACCTTTTTATCTTTTCCTTCCACAAACTTTTGCTCCCACAGACCTGAACCTGCCTTTCTTCTTTTCTTTCAGTGCTCTTTCCTGAATCATTCTCATCATATCCCTCCCTTTGCTTTCCCACAGGAACTTTCTGTCAGAATATCCCTCTCTGTCTTCTTCGTTAAAAACATAAGAAATTTCATGGAAACACACATTTGATAAGGTTTGTTATATTATAATCTGAACCTGATTTGATAGAAAATCAAATCCAGACACACAGCAGACTTGATGGCTTTGTGTCAAAGGAGGCCCATGTTTTATTTTAAAATGAATACATGTCTATGTTTCTAAATAAACACCCTGAAACTCCCAGCATTTCGACCTTCAGAGAGATGTCTCATCTGTATTAGCAACAAACTCACATAGAAACATTTTCTATGTTATTTTTTAAATGAAAACATAGGCTTATATTTTCCCTGTATTGCTACTTATATCTCATAAGGTGTACACACTAACTTTTCATGTTATATGCCTGCTTGTTTTAATCTCATATTATACTGGCAAATTATATGACACTGTAAGGATTGTTTGTGAAGATATGGAGTGATTAAGATAAAGCTACTTTCTTTATTAATTACATCAAAGTATTTAATGATGCCCAATGTATTAAGTGAGAGAAAGGTAAACCACCTTCTGGTGCTGTTGTTTCAGAAACAGAGGTATAGTAAGCGATATGCAGACTAAGGTACTTACATCATCTCCGTCTCAGAAGACTCACATAATTTTCATTCTTCCTAGCATTGCTGTTGTTCTTCGTGCAAGTGAAAGGTTCTTCTATGGTAAATTCACTGTTAAGTTTACATTCTGCTGTTGCTTAATTGTATTCAAACATTAATTAAAGAAGAGGTTAGTTATATTGGCAGTAGTAACTACTGAAGATATGTGAGTCATGGTATTGCAGTCGTTTCAGTTCCCTGAGTATACCTCTAAAAAAGGGACATAAAACAACGTGGGATACTTCAATTTTAATACCTATGTATAAGTCTAATTTTCAGAAAAGGTAAGCAATTATTCTATCAAAAATCAACTGCTCAACCATAACAAAGCCTCTGCTCTTCTGTCCACATTTACTTTACCTTAGACATCCTACCTTTGGAGCAATATCCACAATAATAACAACAAAACATGCCCCCTTTACCTGTTTAGGCATCATTATTACAAACATACCCAGTATGCACTTAAAAAAAATATGGTCCCACACCACATTGCTGTTTTAGAGAGTTCAGCTAAAAAGAACATGGGTCAATGCATCAAGGTTAGTTTCATTTCTGGGAACTGTAGGAACTGTTCGTGCCAAAACTAAATGTTAAAATACCTTGTAGGACACTGGAGGATAAGGCATGGATTAGAGCACACAATAGACTGCAACTGGCAACACATCTACATGAACCTCTGCAAAACTGCAACAGAGGATCACCCTTCAAAAGTGCCAGCAAATCTGCATGCGTGCAGCACAGGATGCCGTCTCACCAGAATGGTCATCTTCTAACCTTTAAGACATTCTAGTTGTCTCTTAAAAATCCAGTTTTTCTCCAGGTTTTTTACCTTTTTTCAGTCTTTGTGGATGACAGTGGTGCAGTAACATCTTTAGTAGGGACAACCTGTCAGGCACACACCCACAACCATTCTAATTTGGGTGTCAGGAAGAGCTGCATCAAATGCTGCGCCTATTTTAGGGATGCACAGTTCCCTCCACCCCTCCTAGATGCATCCATTCACCAGGCCCAAGTTCCTGCCATGATGTAGTCTTTTAACAGCTATACAGCACAACCCAGTGAAGTCTGTCTGACACTTTCTTCTGTCCTCTGAATAAATGCTGACTTAATGGTCACTTAAAACTGAACAATAAATAAATAGATAAATGAAGTAAAATCATCAGGTGTCCTTGCTCTCCAATGAGTAAGCCTGCTCCTCAGACAATGGCTTAGGAATCACCCAGGGACAAGCACAGCTAGCCTGTAATGCCACAAAAAGGCTGACAGTAATGCAGTTGGACGTTCATTTTGAACAAAACTTGGCTGCTGGCATGCAATCTGTTTTGAGACAGTACCAAGAGGACAGCTCTGACAAATGCCTTGAAATTCAGTGCCCGTGGCCCTGCCCTTGCCATGCTGCAGTGTGTAGCAGAGAACAGTGACAGTTCAAATGGCTGGCTGGCAGATACATTCCCAATACATTAACATTTTGCTAGAATCCTGCCAAGTGTCTCTTTGGTCTCAGTGGGAACCAACCAACTGCTTTAGCTACATTTGGATGGGACAGCTGCTTCATCAAAATATCCCATTAGTGGATGGTTTTGCAGGGTGCACAGCTTAGTAATAGCCTCTTTCACCCCTTTACAAATGTATCTTTCATGTCATAAAAGTCTAGTTTAATCTATATTCGTCCAGTCCACAAGCACCTTGTTAATAGAAATCAAAGATTCTCATTTTCCCAAGGTCCAACACAGAGACCATAAACTCTGTTCATCAGTCTTAGGGCAGCACTGCCAAGACCTGGCTCATGCCTTCATTCTGCCTCCAGAAGTGTGTGGGGATTTCATTAATGGAAGGTCAACACATCTAAACACATCTAAAGGTACCAGTCGCAGTGCACAGTCACATCTTTCGTAGTGCTGTGAGGCAGCCCCTGAATTACCCTAAAGTGAATTATCTCACCTGGATTAGGTTCACAGGAGGCTTCTAGCTGTGGAAAGACTCCTGCTTCCCTGCAGGGAGCTCCTAAGATGTCCTCAGGTGTGTGTGGAGTCAGACAAGGGCAGAAGCAGGAAAGTCAGCAAGAGCTTCAGTGAGAAAGTACTTCCTCCTGACTCCCTTGGAAAAATAATGCACCTGGGTGTATATTAACTACTCTGCTATGGAGCAACCCTACTACCCATTCCACAGTTCTGGGTTCTCCACTCCTGTTAAGCCCTTGTTGACTCAGGGCAGCGATGAAAAATAATTTAGTTTTAGCCCAACTCGGTACTGATAAGACTCTTGCCAACTAACCAGGCTGGTGCAAAGCCACAAAACTTGGTGTTCAACTCTGACATGCAGAAGCAGAATTATAGGTAATGAAACATCTGTTTCCCACTCTGCAAATGGTGTACCATTGGCTCCTTTGGAGTTGATTCAAGCTGCTCTCTGGAAGGCAAGGGTATCACTGTTGCAGCACTGTAGCAAACCTGTTCCCCCTCTAGCTCACACTACACTGAGCATAGTTTTCTAGACTAAAATAGCCATAGGAACAGTCAAGAATAAGGTAGTAAGTTGCTGTTCACATTAGGGTCCAGGGATCAAGTGAAAGGTCCTGCACCTGGGTTGGGGCAACCCCCAGTGTCAGTACAGGCTGGGGGATGAAGAGATTGAGAGCAGCCCTTGCAGAGAAGGACTTGGCAGTGCTGGTGGACGAAAACCTGGACGTGAGCCAACAATGGGCACTCGCAGCCCAGAAGGCCAACTGTACCCTGGGCTGCACCAAAAGCAGCGTGGCCAGCAGGGCGAGGGAGGGGATTCTGCCCCTCTACTCCGCTCTGGTGACACCCCACCTGCAGTGCTGCGTCCAGCTCTGGAGCCCTCAGCACAGGAAGGACATGGACCTGTTGGAGCACATCCAGAGGAGGGACACAAAGATGGTCAGATGGCTGGAGCACCTCTCCTACGAGGACAGGCTGAGAGAGTTGGGGTTGTTCAGCCTGGAGAAGAGAAGGCTGTGGGGAGACCTCACTGAGGTCTTTCAGTACTTAAATGGGCACTGTAGGAAAGATGGGGGCAACCTCTTTAGTGAGGCCTGTTGTGACAGGACAAGGGGTAGTGGTTCTAAACTAAAGGAGGGTAGATCTAGACTGGATATATGGGAAAAAAATTTTACAGCGAGGGTGGTGAAACATCAGCATAGTTTGCCCGGAGAGGTGGTAGATGCCTCATCCCTGGAAACATTCAAGGTCAGGCTGGACGGGGCTCTGAGCAACCTGATCTAGTTGAAGATGTCCCTGCTCACTGCAGGGGGGGATGGACTAGATGAACTCAAAATGTCCTTTCCAATCTAAACCATTCTATGATGATTCTATGATCAGAGGTGAAGTAAAGGACGGTTAAGATTGTGAAGAAAAAAGAAGCAAAATTAAGAAGAAAGACTAGGGTGAAACTGGACTGCTGTTTTACCAGGCAGTGTATGTGCATGGCTGCTTAACACGTTGCAGAGTGAACCCCTTCCTACCTAATGAATATTAAACTGAAAACACTGGGTGGAAGAGGAAGGAGGCAACCTTCAGAGGTCAGGCTTCAGATGGAGGCAAGTTCTGTCTGGGTTTTGTACAGTATAATTTCAGAGAACAAATCAGATGTCATCTTAAACAATCAATACAGCAACTCTGAGCATAAATCCAAGCCAGCAAAGCACCAACGATTTATGCACACAGCTATCAGATCCATAGTATTTACTCCAAGTATAATGCAAAAAGCATTTTGGCTTGCTGTCAGGAAAACAGACAGTATAGGAAAAAGGAGCAATTTGAACATCCTTTCCAACTGGAAACTAATTCTGAACCCTTTAAGATCTGATTTCAAAGAGTACTGAAATGAACAGAAGAAGCTCAAATGGATCACAGAGTATTACAGATACATTCCTAAGTCAGTCTGCTAGCAAATCGGCAGATTGAATGTGGTAAGAATGGACCATAAAGCAGTCTACATAAAAAAAAGGATAAAGTAAATTAAACTTCACTGACCAGATATTGTCATCTTCAACTCTGGTAGTGGCAGGCTATAAAGCTGTCCATCACCTATTCTTAAATACTTCAATGTAAAACCTGCTACAGCCTAGAGATACATCCAGTAAAGGCTACCTTTTATAACTTATGAGTGCCCAGTTTTTCCTTATTTGGTGGTGGCTCTGACTGGCCTTGGCTGAAGGACTCAACTGTTTGTGAACCAAGACCTAGCTTGGTGCAGAACATCTGTGTAATCCTGATTCTGTTTTCCTAATAAAACTGTTGTGGGAGGTGGTGGTGAACATGTCCATCCCCTTGGTGAGAACACCCAAGAGTTAAAACCGTGCAAGACCAGAAAAGTAATAGCAGAGATGTATTAGCTAGCAGATCCAACATTCAAAAGGGAAAAAATATTGACATGAAAAGGGTATAAGACCCTAATTTAAAAACCAGGCAATCAGAAGATGGCAGCTGAGGAGCATCAGGGATCACCCTGTTCCATAGAGCAATGGAGATGAGCCCTTCCCTGTCTGATCGATGAGTGCCTTGCCAACAGAAACACTGTGGTGAGCATATTAATGCTTAACCTGCTAGCTCATTAAACCTAGCTATCTACTGCGTGTAGTAGCCAGCAAAGAATTACTGTGTGCAAGTTGCCTACATCCTGCTTGGAGGCTCTCCATGTGCGCACTAAAGTTGCCGGAGTCAAGTATGCTGGAAAAGGAGAGTTACAGTTCATACAGAAAATTGTCCACACAACCAAGTTTTTGTAGTGGGCCATCACCACTATGATGAAAATGGAAAGAAATATAGAGCAACACCTAGAAATCTCAAAGTGAGAAAAAAACCTAAAAAACACATAACTAAATAAAAGGCGTTGAATGTTAAATGGTTCAAACACTACTACAACATTATTAGTATAGAAATTATAGGAAAATAGCAAAAATTATAAAAAAACACCATCCATATTTCTTTTTATTTTGGTACTGAAAAAAAATTGCTAAAGGCTAAAGCCTGATACAAAGAAAAATAATCTTTTAAAATCAAGATTTATAGATTGCCACCTGGCTTTTAATTTATTGCATCTCCTTTCTCTAATTAACAGGCTGTGTCACTGGAAGAGAAGAACATTAATGGCACAAGACCAAAGTGTCATCTCCTACTACAGAGTAAATCTTGAAGAGAAAATAATCAAAGCAGTTGTTTAAAATAAATCAACAGCCTTGGCTGAGCTGGCTGTCTGCATGGCAGGTATTTATCGCCTCACACAGTCTTTACAGAGGAACAATATCTGGCAGCAACTGGTTAAAAATAAATTAAGAAAGGTACTTCCAGAAAAGGAAACAAATAATACTGTTCAATATTTTCTTTCTGGTTAAGGTACAAACAGTCTCTTGAGAAGGGGAAGCACAAAATGGAGATGTATTTGCATCACAGTGCTCAGCCATGAATTCTACCCTCAGTCAATTCTAGTGTCAATCTAAAAATATATATTGTTATTTCATTTTTATATCGTTTCATATTTCATTTTATTCAGGAAACACACTATATCATTTTTAAGGGCCAGTCATCTTGGAAGCCTGCATTTTCAGGCACAGAGTGCTCCACTCTTCCTGAGCTCCAGTTAGAGCCACTTTAGATGTGATCCCACAGTCACCATGGCCACTACAGAACATAAGGCAGTGGAAATATTTCCACACACACCCCCCAAAGTTTGTTGGATGTGAGTACCAAACTCATGGGGCTAAGCAGCACTTTGGGATACATTCCAGCTCCCCTTCTTCCCTGGAGAGATCACTGCACTCTCAGCAATCTCAGATGTTTTCCAGCTTAGGCAGAAGCAGCTCCTGCTGCAGGTATCATCCCCCAACCTAGACCTGATGGCAAGCATGGGTTTTCAGTGCTTGGCACACAAATCTGATGGACAGTCCAAAGTCAACCATCATCCAAACATTCACATATACTTTTAAAGTTTAGTGTGCTTAGATTAACACTGACTGCATTTTTAAACTCTACATCAGTAAAGAGAGGAATCCTGCAATCTGTTCTGCTGAAGGTGTAATGTCAATTGACACAGTAATTTTTTTTTTGGCTGGCAATTAAGTGCAATATTAACAATATTAATATGGCAGCGTAGTTACTCTCAGGCTAAAGCTAAGAGAGGATTACAACGTTTAGCAAAGGTCACAGATCTCCCACTGCAGACATCTGTGGTTTCCAAGATAAGGCCAGAGGGCCAATGCAATCATCTGTTCTGAGCTGCTCCATGATGTTGCACCCTTTCATTTAGTGCAGCAGGGAAAACCCTTCTTCCTTAGTGTGTGCCTACCTTTGAGAACTTTAAACTGTGGTTGAAGTAGGTCAAGTAGTTTCTAAGAGATCCAATACTGACCCTATTTAAGACTGCATCTGGGCCAATTGAGACACATTTTGTATTTGATATTTTATACAAAGACCTTCATAAAATAAATGTACACAATCCTTTCCTCTCAGTTTGTGTGGCAGATTTTAGGAACAATAAAGACAGATCAGCATCTTGAAGCAACAGTGTCAGAGTTCAGCTTTCTCATCATAAGATCTTGCCATGTCTTTGACCAAAACACCATCTGCTTTGCTAGAGAAGAACAAAGCTTCTGATTTTTCCACTCTCAGTGTCCAGCATCCCTCACAATAGCCAGGACAATCCTCGATGGCTGTGGTAACTCTCTCCTTCCATGCTGTACCATCTGGGTACCTACTGGAACAAAGGATGATGTTCTCAGAAATCAGTCCAGATTTCATGGAAGATGAAAACATACTTTTGAGGTCCTTTTGTCTTATTTTTACTTTCCCAAGAAAGAACATCTTTAAAAATTATAGGAAAAAATATTCATTTATAGAGACAAAATTGCATTTTAATAACTTTCTTTTCAGCTTGAGCTTTCTACCTACATCAGGAAGGGTTCCCTGACATCCAGATAAGTCCTGCGTGTGGAGAAAATAAAAGCCAGAGCAGGTGGATGTGCCCTGAAGGAAGCCGCAGCCCGTGGAATGTCCATGCCAGAGCAGGCTCCTGGAAAGATCTGTGGCCCTGTGGAGAAGAGCCCATGCTGGAACAGGTTTTCTGACAAGACCTGTGGCCATTGAAGAGGAACCCACGCTGGAACAGTTTGCTCCTGAAGGGCCCATGCTAGAGCAGTTTTTAAATAACTGCAGCCTGTGGAAAGTGCCTGTGCTGGAGAAGTTTGTGAAGGACTGTCTCCTGTGGGAGCCACCCCACACTGGAGCAGGGGAACAGTGTGAGGAGGAAGGAGCAGCAGAGATAAAGCGCAATGAACTGACCAGAACACCATTCCCCATCCCCTTGCACTGCATGCCGGGGAGGAGGTAGAAGAGTGAGGAGTGAAGTTGAGCCTCAGAAGAATGGAGGGGGAAAGGTGTTTGTAGTTTTGTTTTATTTTTCACTATCCTACTCTATTATTAATTGGCAATAAATGAAAATAATCTTCCTCGAGTCAAATCTGTTTTGCCTGTAACAGTAATTGTTGAGTGATCACCGTGTCCCACTTTCAACCCATGAGTTTTCACCTCTCCTTCTGAGGAGAGGCTTGGTGGGTGCCTGTTGGTCAGCCAAGGTTAACACACCACAGTAAGGTTTAAAATGTATGTCACTGAGTATTCAGTGTGTGCCTTCAAATTCATGAATCGCGGGTGATGCATACAGGCAAAAAACCTGAAGATCAAGGGGCTCAGCCAACACAGCCGGGCCATGGAAAGGAGGAACGTGATAGCTGAGCTATCAGCCTGGAGTCTAAGTGGCTGATCAACAACAGGACCAGCTACCACGTGTATCACACCAGGTCTACCTGAAAATACTTGCATACAATGAAATACAAATTAAACCCATAGCATAAATGATATCTGGAATTTAAGTAAATGCTTAGCACACCAATTAAATAGTTTGAACAAATGTGTGACAAACAAAAGCAGCCAATAAGAAAGTACACGATACAATATAGAGGGACGTGTTTACATGCACATAACAGGGACCTGCACTACATCCCCCACCTGGCTGGGAAGTTGCATCTCAGGCTGCCTTCATTAACCATGGATGCCAGGGCTTGTTATTTACTGAATACATAAGGCTGTGTCACAGATCTGCTGTTGAAATCTAGTTCTGTGGTTAAGGGTAACCAAGTCAGGGTCCCCAGTGAGAGGCCCCAAGTGACAAGCCAGGGATTGTGAAGGAGGGCTGTAAAAAAGAAAACAGATAATACCTGTTTTCTGAGTGCATGGGCTTTTCTGCAAAGCGCTGCATCATCCTTCCTACAAAACTCTCTAGAAGGTATAAAAATCAGCAGTGGACATGAGAACACAGAAGATTTAATTTGACCATGAAGATAGCATGGAGTATTACAACTGAAATTCCTACATTTTCTTTTCCCTTTGAGCTTTGTATTTCTCTTGTTCACCCTCTTTTTCATGTGCATTATTGCAGAGGAACTGCTGACAGTCACTACTTCAGATGTGGGACTTTTTCGCAGCAGGATTAACTAAATCACAAAGGCAGAGCCCGTACACCATCAACCCCCTTCCTTTTCACATCCCAGAGGCAGATGGCAATAAGAAATGAATTTTCTCATATTGTTAAAGCTTACGCTTTTTCACCTGTGAGAAGGATTTTTGCTTTGGTTCAAGGAGGGAACTGATTTTACAGTTACAGTGGAAAAGATGAATAGGCTCTACATCAAGGTGATTAATATGTTCTGTAAGTTTGTGAAGAGCAGGGATTTCTTTTTATTATTTTTTTAAATTAAAGTTGTCAAGAACTGTTTTTGCTTTGCATATAGCCTTATGCTAAGACACATGTAGATTATTAGCATGAATTCTTGCAACACAAACTTGTGATGATACAATCCCATATTGGAGATGCTTTTTATCCCCCACACAGACTGGGAGCTCCCATGATATTAGAATATGTTAGACCGGTGCATGACGCATTTCTGAATTTCAGGCTATCACAGGATTATTGCTTGTGGCAAGACATTGAACATGATGCAGCCAGAACTAACTTTCTCAAGATCTTCAAGATGCAGCAGAAAAGGAACCCCTGCCAGAGCAGCACAACAGAATTGTGCAAGAAAACTTGGAGATGTGAATCCTTTTACAAGATTTCCCCCTGCAAAGATGTTTCCTGAGGGTGATAGGTTATATCACATGCAAGCTATTAGTCTGAGGATGATGTTAAACCCCCTGTTATTTCTCTAAGGATACATTCTAGAGCTGAATGATATCAAATCGGCCCCACAAATGCAGAAAAGTTATTTGTAGTTTGATGCAGATAGAAACAAATAAGGTTCTTGCTACTTTCAGATGCAATGTAATGAATAGCCAGGGAAAACTGTGTCCTGCTTGTGGTTGCTATGGCAAGAGCAAATTTCTCCCAGACAACCTACTTTCGTCCTGGGCAGCTCTTGGGCTGTACAGAAAAGCTGTTGCAATGTGAAACCCAGCACGGATCGCTGCTACATCACTCCCAACCTCCTCTTGTGATGTTCATCCTGCTCCAAGTGACCTTTTGAGGTTTCCCCAAGTTCAGTCCCAAATAGACATATGTTAACTAACACAAAAACACTGTTCCAAAAAACTGCATGGGGAAAAGTCATTCCAGGCAACTCCCTGAGACAGATAAGCTCTTAAAAAGCCATTAAGTCAGCATTTTCCTTAGTCTTTGGAGCTTTTCATAATAATATTGTTAAGGGGAATGTTGTGACTGTACTAATGATTTCCTCCAAACAAACTATTTAACAAAAACAAGGGGATCAAGATTTTGGGGCTCTTTCTGGTATGTTCTGGAACTGAACCATGACCCACACCCTTCCTCCTCTCAGACATGAGACACTAAAAGCTTTTTCCCATTCATAAATGAGACTGGATTTGAGCTGTGAATGACTGACAATGGGCTATTAAAGTCTCCTGAGCCATTCTGCTTCCCTCCCCCCTTCATTTTTTTTAGAGAAACTCTGACGGATGCCCCACATGATTCATTGGAATTTAATCACACAAAATAAATGGCCAAGTGCAATCTCCATCTTTCTATTTTTTTTTTCATTAACATACTGGTTAATAGTTGGTTTTCTTTTACTGTACATCATATCGATTATGCATTAGATCTTCATAGTAGTGATTGGAATGTAGACATCATCTTCCATTATTGAGACATTTAATATAAACGGATGTCTGGAACAGATTAGACAGCCATGTCAAACTAGTATGAAGCCAAAGCTATTAAAAAAGCACTATTGTTTAATTTTTTTTTTTTATTTTTATTAAAGTCTGTACTGATGCCTTTATCACTATGACAAATTTTATGTAGAAAACTGTCTACCTCATGGTAACTTATTCATATAGCCATATATATAACCAAGGTTTAAGCTTTTCTCTTGGCTTTCTACCGTGATAAATTTGTAGTAACTTATTGCTCTTTAAATGAAGGTTGAGCTTCCTTCTGCTCACCACAGCCTCAACACCTGTGTTGGTCATTATTATGTAGCTGTGAAGTTCCATCCAGCTGATCTCCCGTCGAGTGGCTGTATATGCATGTACTTGCTTTGAGAGCTATTCCCCTACTCTCTGCTAACAGAATACCTCCGGTACATGGTATATCCTGTATTTACTTCACTGTCAGTGCTGTGATCATGCAGGTCCAGACCCACTGGTGACTAATGATTGAGTCTAGCTGTTCTGTCCAGATCCCACAGATTAAAATTGCCAAGGTACAGAAGGTAGACAGCCTAGAACTTAAATTGCTAGACATCTGATGCACTTTTACACAATATGCAAGTCAGCCTTAAGCTTCAGAAAAATCCATTTATGACACTGTCTCTTTGCCCTTTTTTTCTTGCACATCTTTTCACATCACTAACAGTTAGCATTGAAGAAGCACATAGATTAGCTTTATTTAGCAATTGTTCTCTTGAAATCCAAAGGAACTTTGCAGTACTACTATTACTCACTTGCCATTTTCTTTTTGGGCCTGACAACATTTGCTGTTTTTCTTAAATTACCCCTCTGCTGAAACAGAGGTGTGAAGTGAAAATTCAGTTTTCATGTAGCATATTTAATCTTTATTGTTGGAGAAAAAATTCTCAAATGTAATCCCTAAAAAATGAGAGTCAAGGTAGAAAAAGAAGCCGGTATAATTTAGCTCTATGAATTTTTATCACTTCAGATTGAAAAATCTGAAATAAGAGCATTTGATTATAGCTGTTTCTAAAAAAAAAAAAAAATTCCCGCAGACAAACATAGGTATCTCTGCTATCACTGATTTCTATCCCTTTTCAATGTGGCTGCGTTCATCTTTCACTGGTTGGTCTCTGTTACTAATGAACTCTCAAGAGCAACTTTCAAGTTGTTCTTAAAATGGTTTAATTTTTAATTCAGTCCCAAATTCAGGATGCACTACACACCATGGAAAGCATTTTGACAGGATCCATCTCCTTACAAAACACTCTTCAGTCAGTGTGTAAGCAGGCTGACTTGAACACAAAGATAAATAGGAAAGAGGTTTAGAAAAAATTTCATTAAAGTGAAGGAGTCAAAGAGCTTTAAAATTTGTTTTATTTCATCTTTCACAAGAAAAGATTATTTTCTACAAACACTCGGACCAGAAGGAAAAGAAGTCTACCTATGCATTTCTCACAGAAAGTTTCATTTATGTTTTATAACCACACATGGTGCACACCACTGAAACATTTCTACATTCCAGATGGGAAAAAGCAGCTCTTAGGCAAGTGGTTTCCAGTTTTTTTAAAGCAAACCTTCTTGTTAATCCATTATTCCGATCAGTCTAAGGTCCATGCATCCCAATTCTTCCTATCATCTCTGCCTCAGGTTGCTCAACCCCTGACCTGTTCCTAAGTCCTCTCCCCAGAACACCAACTCTCCTCACACTTTGGTCTCTTCTTACCTCCACTTTCCTGGAAATGGCTGAACACCTGCCTTCCGATAGGAAGTAGTCAATGAATTCCTAGTTTTGCTTTGCTTGCATGCATGGCTTTTGCTTTACCTGTTAAACTGTCTTCATCTCAACCCATGAATTTCCTCACTTTTACCCTTCTGATTCTCTCTCCCATCTCACTGGGGGGGAGTGAGCGAGTGGCTGTGTGGTGCTTAGTTCCTGGCTGGAGTTAAACCATGACAAGGTGATACTGGAAATCAATGGAGATCAAGGGGGAGGAACAGAAAGCATTGAGCTACGAGTACCACCAATTCACCTGACTAACGAGGGTATGAGTAACTTCAAATCAATTTGGTCTAACTCTAACTGTGGAGTGGATAACTGCCTAAGCAGAGGTGGGAGGCTGTGTGAGGACACACGGCACAGCTGCTGTTTCAAGAACGTTCCCAGTCCCAGCCCCACCTCCTTCCCAGAGAAATGAAGGCAACAGTGGTGGTAGAACAGGAAGAGAATGTAGGAAGGAGCAAGCACAGCTATTGACCCATCCCAGCCTACTCTTTACCTGCAAGATTTCTTGCCTTAATAATTGGGTACACTGGATTAGACCACACACATTAGTGAAGAAAGAGAAAAATTAAGGCTAGGGTAGAAGAACAAATCACCATGACTCCAAATGCTTCCAAAAGCACAAATGCTTTTAACACCTGTTCAAATGAATCATAATTTTTTTCTTTAAGTAACAGCAAAGAGCAATGCTTTAAGTGCTATTTATTTTGAAAGTATCTGAAAATATTTACAGCTTCTGCATTAGTGCATGTATTAATTGCCCTTGTAACTTTAGTGTCCTATCAAACTGTTCACAAGTGATAGAGCCAATTATAGCAGATTGAAGTTCTAATTAAACACAATTAGGTTAATTTAATAAGCTCAGTTTTCAGCAAACACTAGAAAGCTTCCCCATCAAAATCAAGTCTCCTTCAAGGAGGTTATGCTGGACAAACAGGAGCTGCAACATCACTGATCGCTGCTTACATGTTAGATCCTAATGCTTTTCTGCCTCTGCCAGCTGGCCCGTGTCCACTTCCCTCTAACAGATCCTAACATTTAGCCATTATCTCTCCCACCACTGCTCCAACCACTCCAGTCTTCCAGCACCTCTTTCACCTTCTCTACTGCCACCTGTTAGCTCTGCAATAAATTCCCAAAAATGTATACCATATAGTTTCTCCTGGAGACAAAAAGGGGAGTATTTTCCCAGTAAAATTTTTATGCACTGATGTTTCCAGTATCTCCTTCCAAGCAACACGAACCTGTTTGCTTCTATACCTTAAAGTTGTTGAAGATCAAAACAAGCTTTAAAGTCCCAGCAAGAGAACATGAGATATGCCTCAGATGATCTTCAGTTTATCTGCCCTTATGTTCCATCGTGATGTTTGTAATCTGTCCTCAGATAGCACTGTGACAAATAGTGCTAATTCCAGGTTGGTTCTAATAAAAACAAGAGCAGTAATAATAGCTAGAGTTTTCCCACTGGTTGTGATTGTGCTGGAGTACAAATGATGCCTGAAGACTGAGCAGAAGGAGATGGGAATTTTATTTTCTTCTTACAGATGATTCTCACCATCTCTTTTGCCTTTAGGATTGCTCCCCTCTAGTGATAGCAGAGAAAAGCGTAGCTGATTGCCTTATGGCTACCACTTAGTGACACATAAGCGCTAGTTGCTTTACCCAAGGAAGGATATCAAATGCAAAACAAGTATCAGAATGGAAAGTGAATGAACAAGCAGAATCTGTGGGTCTCATCCTTAGCAAGCTGAGCAGTTTTGCTGATATGATAGACAACAACTGTAGATCTCCATCTGCAGGAACAAAAAAAAAAACCCACCCAAAACAAAACACACAATCCAAGCAGCATATTGACGCCCACTTCATGTTCTGGGGGACAAGTTCTGTGAAAGTCATTTTCAGACTTAGTGACAGAGATAAGGTTAGCTCCATGGTCTCAATGTGAGCTGAATTTCACCTTCATCAGAGATATTTTTGACTTACTGTAGCGCTTTAGATAGATTACAGAATGAAAGACCCTTCATTACTATATTCAGGATTTCTTTACGATAAGGGGGCTCCATGCTCATTACCAAAACCCTTCTACAACCTGTTGGCTGACAGGATCCATGTTTCAAGACACAGACTAGATGTGTGCAGTGTAGATATACAAATACAACAGAAAGCCTAAACCTTTGTAGGTTTAGGGCATAACTGTGGGGTTGGAGTAGATGACCTTTAAAGGACCCTTCCAACCCAAACTATTCTATGATTCTATAATACTGCTTGAAAGAAAGAGCCAAAACCAGACTGGGGATTGTGGCAAAAGAGCTCATTTATCTCCCCTGGCTATAAAGAGAGGTTAAGAGGATAGCTAAGGTCTTGACCACAACAAGGTAAGCATTCAAAACAAAGAATCAAACAAAAAAAAAATCAAGCAGAATTAATCCCACCTTCTGGCTCTGTATCTGTCTTACACTCACTATTTCTTTGCTTTGCGTGAGACAGCTTTTTGTGTCAACCAAGGACCTGCATTTGGGGAGAATCTTTTAGAGTACACGAGTTACGCCGTGCTTGCAGAGTGCAATAGAAAGTGGCTATATTAGACACTTTTTTTTTTTTAAATGTAGACACATACTTTCCCAGTTTGTGATAGACTTTTGTTTGTAATAATATTTTATCTTCTGTAGCACCTAGCATCTCAGCATGGCAGAATACTTTGCAAATATTTAATTAAGCCTTATGAAGTCCCACTGAGATCGGCAGGTAGGTGTTTCATAATGGCATCAGATATTTAAAATTACTTATGCACACAGACACACAAAAATTGTTGATCGTTAGGTTAGGGGCAGAAGTGGAACCACAATACAGAAATTTCATTGCCACTTCTCCAGCCTGACGATCTGAGGACTCTCTGACTTTGGAAGGCCTTGAGTGGACAGTGCTATGTCAGGTGGCAGTACAGCTGACGGCTAGAAAGGAAGGTGAAACAGAGTATGCTATGGCAATCTTCCCAGGATTTCAAGTGACAGAAGTCAGAGTGTCTAGCCCTTGGCTTCATTCACAGATGGACAGAAGGGTATAAGATTATTCTCCATCTCTGAACAGCCTATGGACAACTGCAGTGCCAAAGTGCAGAGTGTTCTGTTCTGGCATCCAGAATGGCATCCCAAAACATAAGCAAGGTCAAACCCTTGCCCACACAAGTCTGGCAGAGCTGGCTGTGTAGATGCAAGCTGGCATATTACATGCAATTCTCAGACTTCCCCCGGGCTTCCATAATCTATGGCTGCAGCACCTGTCTCACCAAATTACAGAGATAAGTTCATCCTTGAACAACAGAAAGGAGGAAATAAAAGCAAGGAAGCTGACACTTGAAATTGTACGTATGTTCTATAGTGAGGTCTCAGCCCACTGGCTAATGAAATCAAAACTCATATGGGAATTTATCCACAAGTCCCATTCATCAAAATCCTTATGTCTAAAGCTAACTCCTAAAATCCTACCTGAATCTATCCTTTCCCTTCTGCTCCAGATTTCTGGTAACCCACTGACTTGAAGGTGTGCCTTAAAAGGGCCACAGGACCTGTGCTCACAGTGGGTTTTGAGACATCTTTGGCTGATATCTTTAGCTTTGTTTGCCATATTCCAGTGACATGAAATCAGAGCTGGCAATCTGGTAGATGGCAAAGAGTTTCCTACTCGCTGCCCAAGGGTCTTAGCTCTGAGTTCCAGCCCAGGCCAGACTCCTTCAGTCATATGAGCAAAGTCACTTCCCCATCACATACTATGGCACCCAAACTTTAAAAATGTGGCAACAGAACTTCCCTGTGTTGTGGGCATGCTCTGAAGTTGGACATACATCAAATCAATAACATTTTGCACAGGTATTGATGAGCTAAATGTTGCCTAAACATCGTATTTCGATAAATAAAAACTTGAGCGTGAGACAATCCTTTAAATGCCATGGTCTTAATTCCTCTATCTTGGCTTTCCTCTCTGACAAAGCATACAGCAGTATCTTAAAGAAAGGTCAGATGTTAAGGGCTCCTTGGGCACCTTCAACACTGCTGTGCTGGTACAGACTGCTTAAGCATCCTATTAATTTCTTTTATTTATCCTTTTTTATTATTATTATTCCATAAGCCTTGATTGAGTAACAGCACAGGGAACAAGAAGTCCAAAGGACAGGGAGGAAGGGAACACCTGCCAGACAAATATAACTGGTATATTCACATCCATCTGAGCCAAGCAGGGTGGGCAATTAACTAAATCATTTAATCCATCCCTTCCAAGCTCTATGTATGCAAATGCAACTGGGACATTCTAGTCAATCACTATATACAATAGATTTAAAGATCTCTTAAAGAAAGAGATTACTGCAGGATTTTATACCTTGTAAGGCTTGTGAAGGAATGTTGTTAGGGGCTATGAAATATCTCTACCTATTCTATAAGCACACTTTGCATTAGCAGGATGCAGTGCAAGTAATTCGGCTAATGTGCTGCATTTGGAGAAGACCAACAAGAGCCAGGTACAGACCCATGAGAAGTAGCTTTTCTGTCACTTCTTAAAAGCTTCTGTCTGCTTTATCATGTCCATATCTTACAAATGTATATGCTGGCTTTTCTAAGTAAGATTTATGGTGGCTTGCTAAATGCAGAAGATGGCTTAAAGTAACCATCAAACACTCAGCCTAGCCTAGCTTTCCTGAGACCTAGAAGCTTTTTAGTAGGACTAAATGCCTACAATACATTTGAAATTCAAAGCATTTAAAATCAGGATACCCTTTTCAACAATATCAGGTTAAAAGGTCTTAAATAACCTGCCTGGGATCTTGTACTGAGACCACAACCATAACCAATCGTCTTCTGTTACTTCATACCTGATTCTCATTCTTTCAGTGACCTTGTGAAAAACACAGCCTTAACAAACATGTCACTGATAGCAAAGCAGCAACTGAAATGCTTTTTTACTGGTAATCTCTCTATCTATCACCAAAAAATAAAATAAGATGAAGGCATAAAGAATAAATGCCCACTTTTAGAAAGATTTTGCATCCTACTAGTGAGAGAACACATAATACCTTTGTCTTTGGTTATTCTTGAAAAGCAATGAAGGGACCCGTACCCTGTAGGGTCTCTCAATACTGCAGACTACAACTCACTTGCAGGAGAAGACTGACACCAGGTAGTTCCCTTCTACCTCATTTCATTCCTTGAAGCTGAACGCTGGTATAAATATGAGCAGGATGGGGCTGTTCCACATTCTCTGGGAACTATTGCCAGGAAATATAAATTGACAGATATCCACTGACTTAATCTGGGACCAGAAAAGAAGCCAAGATGCTCTACAAAAGCAATCAGTGTGACAGTTTAGACTCTCTTCCCATGGGTGTGAGCATCTCCAGGAATTTGGGGCTATTTCAGACTTGTGGGAAGCTACATGTGCTAGTATCAGCAGCAGGTCTCAGAAGACTTATAAGCAACTTCTCAAGTTCTTGGGAGACTCTCAATTTGCTTTTTCAGATCAAAAAGACTCAAGACGACCAGGGTCTTCCTAGATTCATGTGTTAAGGATATTTCCCTTGGCATTTCCAAATGATCCAGCACTCTGATGAAATGGAAGAGGAACCAAAGGGAGATTCACAAAATGTATCATCCCTTCAGCAGGCAAGTTTGCCCTTATTTCCAACAGCACCTTTGGCTAGTGAAGCTTTAGGTGTTACTTCAACCGCAGCAATCACTATCACTACCAACTAACCCAGTACCTAGCCTGCCCTTTACATCTGCACCACCACGTGTAGCCACTGTGATCTGAGCTCTCTGTGTTGCAGAGCTGTTATGTCTCATCACTCAGGTGTCTCATCAATTGTCTCAATAGAGATTTTGGCTTTCTGCATGGAGGTACCAGAGAGCAGGAGGTCCTGCAATGGTGCTGAGCCCCACCCCATAATTTTCCCTGGGGCAAGCAGGGGCCATCCTGTTCTGCTGCTCTGCCAAAGGGGCACCCTGACTCTATCGGTTCAGAGCCCCAGGACCACCCACTGGGTGGGAGATGATGAGTCTGGGGTGCTGGGGTGATCAAAAGGAGGACTGAAGCATTTGGGGAGATGTTTGAAAGAGAATTCTAGAAGGGAAAAAGGAAGTGAAAAGCCTTTGGGTGTTGGGAAACTTTTTCTCTTCCTACAGTCATTTGGGGTTTTACTGGTTTCCCATCATCCCCCAATCTTTTAACATGGGAGAAAACATCATTCAGAAGGGGAAAGCAAAGATGTTTTTCACCAAGCCGCTAAAACTGAAAGTGTAACCCCCTTTCTCCCTGAAACAGAGGGGTGTGGAGGTGTCTTATGTCAGAGATGTGAGATCAATTGACTTGGAAAGATATTATGAGAATGTGCACTGGCAATTTACAACCACCCAGAGCCATTTTGATCTGTCTCTAGCTGAGGACAGGAAAAAAAAATAAAGGCAGTCATAAGGACAAACAGTCCTTTCAGGACATCAGCCCAAAATAGGTTTCACACAATCTTTATATCCTGTAAATGTTAAATAAATCTGAGGGACAGCAGACAGGACACAGAAACCCAGACTACCATAGGTCTATTTTCTTTCTACATTGACTGAAATAGCCTTGTGAGGCCTTCATGTCATTTGTCAGCTCCACCTACACGTACCTCCTGGGGAAGGGCCTGGATAGAGACCTGCAGCCCTGCAAATTCGTCATAACTGTCGGATACCAGCAGCATCAGGTAACCTCCTGGGTTTTCTGCAGAAGAGAGACTGAGAGGCAGAGCAGAGAGAGCGAAGCAAGAGCATCATGAAGGTCTGGGGGCGTACGAGGCTGGGGCAGGGGAAGCAGATGATGAAGTGAGGGAGGATTAATGAATTCCCAAAGAAGGCGGCTGGGGCGGATGTCAGGGCAAACTTGAGCTGAGAGTAGTTGGAAGGTTGAGAGACAAGTCGGAGCAAAAATCATGTTTGGAAGCTGCTTGTGACAGTTATACGCTGATTTTCTCTTAAACCCTTTTAGGTGGGCAGCTGCCTGAGGCCAACCCTACAGACACCAGGAGTAATATCCATTTTGGTGCATAACTGCAGGGCAAATCCCATTTGAAGGGGAGGTAGGCACCTGTGTGCATTTAAGACCACTGGCCCTGGAGGTCTGAAGCTTTCCTAACACTAGGCACTGTGCTGGGTAATTTTATCTCTGTATTGCAAGTCTTCGAGAACAGAGAAAGCCTAACACACACAAACCATTTTGCAACTAAGTGCATTCAAATTCAGCATTTCCAGTGTCAGCTGGGGATCTTTCAGTACACAATACTGAATCTGGAATCATCACAGAGAGAAATAATGGTGCTATTCAGGTAGTATCTTAGACATCACATACACAGCAACTAGATGGTTTTTCTCCAGGCTCCAGGCAGTCAGTGCCTCATGACAGAGCAAACAGTAAACCAGGTTTCTGGCAATGGAAGCACAGATTTCTTCCTTCATGAAACTGAAGCCTTTCTTCACACTTTTCTCAGCCTGGCCATAAATCCCTCTCCACACTAATTTATTGCACTGTGCCCTGTGAATTCACGTGAAGACAGTTTCATAAAAGAATATGCAACCAGCCTTATGCTCTGCAATGGCATAAAAAAGATTTAGTATAAACAAGAATGAAGGCTGAAGGGAGAGCACCAGTGGGAAGTCTGGTCCTGTGACTAAATTAATACAATGACAGACACTCTGAAATTTGTCTTTTCTAGCAAAATGATGAGGTACCCTGAAAGTCTCCATGACAACACAGCCCGGCCTTGTGTTACAAGATGCTTATGCAAGAAAGAATCTAAAGGTACAAATCCTGGGGAAAGCCTTCCAAAACAAACCCCACAGGGTTTCAGCTGCTTCCCCCACCGTATTCAGATTTTCTTCCACATGTTTGTTTTTTCCTTATCCAAAACTTCAGATAAAAATGGAAATTTGCTTAGTCTTCCAAGTATATCACTGCTTGTTATTTTCAGTTAAAAAGACATGCACAAAAATGTTGAATAACATGGAAATCTGACACGATATTTCTTTAGTCAAAGTACTAAAACCTTGTGGCTTAATAGATTTTTGTGTTTCCAGAAGAGCTGTGTTTATTGTTCATCACTGTAACACTGGCCAGAAATGCCAAATATCAAAACCACTGTTGTCCATGGTGTATGCTATCTAAAAATACAAGCTATCAAAATTAGACAGAATACACTTCAATACAAGATTCTTCTATGGCAAAAGAGGACATGCTTTTACATCAGATAGGTTCTCATCCATGGTGGGATTCAGCTGCCTAAATGGAAATGTCTGATGCCATTTGAGATGTCCCAGGCTTCCCTGCTAGCCGCCATCTGCTACTCCAGAAGAGACCGGAGCTCCTGCAAGTCTTGTGTCACATCTGTCAGCTCTGTGGCAATAACTCGGACACCAGAACATTTAACAGCCAGGTTAAGGGCCTGAGACCAACTAGTATCTGGCACTGTCAGAGTCAATACTCTTTAGAGGCCAGGATTTCATCCTACAGATTTTATCTAGTGCACATGCAGAGTAAAAATATTATAATAAAAAAAGTAATCAAATGCTTAGTTTATGCCCCATCTCTGGGAAGAGCCTAGACCTTTCGAATTTTGGGGTCCATTCCACTGATTTCAGTGTTACTGTGAGGTTGCTCAAGGTCCAAATCAAGGCTCAAAGGTACAAAAATTGGGGCCTGAAAACAGCCCCCTTGCCTACAGGATGGCTGAGTTTCCCAGCAAAGCTTTTCACTAGGATCACAGAAACACAGGTGGAGCAAAATACTAAAAGATGTCTTATTAAGTTAACATGGCTAGAGAATTAACCTACAAAGAAATAAGCCAGGCAGGGATTATATAAGCTTTAATACAATCTTTTATCAGAGCTGAAGAGTCCCTAATTAAACTAACTATGGAAAATAGTACGTAATGAATCTGTAAATAAATGCCAGCAGGAGAGACAGCAGAGCTAAAAAATACCTACCAGGGCAGATCTCATCTCCAGAGGAGAGTTAAAAAGAGCAAAGCAAGATCAGAACTGCTAGAGCACCCCAGACCACCTCACTAATGAGCATCCCAAAGGGGAAATGCACAAACACCCAGGAAAACACCCATAACCTTCTGCCTTCCCTCACTAGCTCTTACCATGCACCTTTATCTCTGGGAATTTTAATGGAGTTTAACATCACTAAACATTCTAACTATTCATCAGTTCAAATGTCCTTTGAAGTCTCTGCTTTTACACGATATATTTCACTTTGTTTAAAACACTAACATTCCAGCAAGTTCTACCAGCAATTGCCTTTGATTAGAAGGGTGTGTGCAATATCTTGCCAAGTCCAGGAAACCACAGCAGAATCACAGAATGGCAGGGGTTGGAAGGGACCTCTGGAGATCATCTTGTCCAACCCCCCTGCTTGAGCAGGCACACCCAGAGCAGGGGGCACAGGAACGCGTCCAGGCAGGTTTTGAATGTCTCCAGGGAAGGGACTCCACAGCCTCCCTGGGCAGCCTGTGCCGCTGCTCTGGCACCCGCACAGGAAAGAAGGTTTTTTTCATGCTTATCTGGAACTTACTGTGTTCCAACTTATGCTCATTGCCCCTTATCCTGTCACTGGGCACTACTGAAAACAGTGTAGTCCCATTGTCCTGATACCTTCCCGTCAGATATTTATAAGCATTGATAAGATCCCCCCTCAGCCTTCTCTTTTCCAGGCTGATAAAACCCAAGTCTCTCAGCCTTTCCTCATATGGGAGATGCTCCAAACTCCAGACCATCTTGGTAGCTCTCCACTGGACTTGCTCAAGCAGTTCCCTGTCTTTCTTAAACTGGGGGGCCCAGAACCAGGCACAGCACTCCAAATGTGGTCTCACTAGGGCAGAATAGAGGGGCAGGATAACCCCTCTCGGCCTGCTGGCCACACTCCTTTTAATGCAGCCCAGGATACCGTTGGCCTTCTTGGCCACAAAGGCACGTTGCTGGCTCAGGGTCACCTCGCTGCCCACCAGCACTCCTGGGTCCTTCTCAGCAGATCAGCCCCCAGCCTGTACTGGTGCCTGGGGTTGTTCCTCCCCAGGGGCAGGACCTTGCACTTGCTTTTGTTGAACTCCATGAGGTTCCCTCTGCCCCACCTCTCCAGCCTCTCCAGGTCTCGCTGGACGGCAGCACAGCCTTCTGGGGTATCAGCCACTCCTCCCAGCTTGGGATCATCAGCGAACTTGCTGAGGGGACGCTCTGTCCCTTCGTCCAGGTCATGGATGAATACGTTGAACAGGACTGGACCCAGCACAGACCCCTGGGGAACACCACTAGTGACAGGCCTCCAACCAGACTCTGTCCCGATGATCACGACCCTCTGAGTTCTGTTGTTGAGCCAGTTCTCTGTCCACCTCACTGTCCACTCATCCAACCCACACTTCCTTAGCTTGCCTGTGAGAGTGCTATGGGAGACAGTGTCGAATGCCTTACTGAAGTCAGGATAGACAACACTCACTGCTCTCCCTTCGTCGACCCAGCCAGTCACGCCATCACAGAAAGCTATCAGGTTGGTCAAACATGATCTCCCCTTGGTGAAACCCTGTTGACTACTTCTGATAACCTTCTTGTCCTTTACTTGCCTGGAGATGACCTCCAGGATGAACTGCTCCATCACCTTTCCAGGGACGGAGGTGAGGCTGACTGGCCTATAGTTTCCCAGGTCCTCCTTGCCCTTGTTGAAGATTGGAGTGGCATTTGCTCTCTTCCAGTCCTTGGGCACCTCTCTTGTCCTCCACGACCTTTCAAAGATGATGGAGAATGTCTTGGCAAGAACATCTGCCAGCTCCCTCAGCACTCATTGGTGCATCCCATCGGGCTCATGGATTTGCAAGGATCCAGTTTGCCTAGTTGATCTCTGACCCAGTCCTTCTCAACCAAGTGGAAGTCCTCCTTTCTCCAGATTTTCTGTCTCTCGTCTGGGGGCTGGGATGCCTGAGGGCCAACCTTAGCAGTAAAGACCAAGGCAAAGGCGACATTCAGTAACTCCACCTTGTCTGCATCACCACCAGGAACCCTTCCTTGTTCAGCAGTGGGCCCACAGTTTCCCCAGTCTTCCTTTTACTGCTGGTGTAGTTGAAGTCCTTCTTGTTATCTTTGACATCCCTTGCCAGATTTAGTTCCAAGTGGGCCTTGGCCTTCCTCATTGCATCTCTGCATACCTTGAAAACATTCCTATATTCCTCTCAAATGGCCAGTCCCTTTTTCCACATACTGTGAACCTCCCTCTTCCATTTTACTGTCTCTAGAAGCTCTTTGCTCATCCATGCAGGTCTCCTGACTTCTCTGCCTGACTTCTTCCTCCTGGGGATGCACTGATATTGAGCTCAGAGGAAGTGGTCCTTGAATACTGACCAGCTCTCTTGGACCCCCCTGCCTTCCAGAGCCCTAGCCCATGGGATTCCTCCTAGCAGGTCTTTGAAGAGGCCAGATTTGGCCCTCTTGAATTCCAAGGTTGTAATCCAACTAGTTGCCCTGCTTCTACCATGCAGGATCCTGAACTCCACCATTTCATGGTCACTGCAGCCAAGGCTACCCCCAACTCTCACAGCCTCAGCCAGTCCTTCCTTGTTTATTAGGATAAGGTCGAGCAGCACATCTCGCCATCACCTTACTGGATCTTCCACCACCTGCATTAAAAAATTATCCTTGATGTTCTGCAGAAACCTCCTGGATTGTGTGTGCCTCACTGCCTTGCTTTTCCAGCAAATATCAGGGTGTTTGAAGTCCTCCAGGAGAACCAGGGCCTGCAACTGTGAGGCTACTTCCAGCTGTCTGTAGAAGGCTTCATCAGCTACCTCTTCTTGATCAGCTGGCCTGTAGAAAATGCTCACAACAGTGTCACCCATATTAGGCTGTCCCTTAATTTTTACCCACAAACTCTCAACCTGTTCTCCTTCCACTCCAAGGCAGAGCTCGATGCATTCCAGTTGCTCCCTCACATAAAGAGCAACTCCCCCACCTCACCTTGCTGGTTGTCTTTCCTGAAAAGCCTGTAGCCATCCATGACCACATTCCAGTCATGCGAGCTATCCCACCATGTCTCTGTGACTGCAATGAGATCATGGCCCTGTGACCACACACAGACCTCCAGTTCCTCCTGTTCATTCCCCACACTGCGTGCGTTGGTGTACAGGTACTTCAGAAAGGTGCTTGAGCACACAGACTTCCCTGGAGGGGTGTACAAGGACCCACTACAGCTATGCAAACCCTTGAGGTGGTTGATCTCCTGGTTGTCATCGTGTGAGGCTGCTAAAGCACCTTTGTCACTGCTCTGGTTGACCTGTCTTATTGCCCCATTGTATGTAATGGCATTAACCTTGCCACTTTGGACCCCACCCCCGAGTTCCTCAGTTTAAAGCCCTCCTCACCAAGTCTGCCAACCTGCTGCCAAAGATTCCCCTACCCCTTCCAGACAGGTGGAATCAATCCCACCCTAGCAGGCTATGGTTGCTGAAGAATGTTCCATTGTCATAAAAGCCAAAAGCAGTCTACATTTATGGGTCTATGGAAAGATTTACCTGAGTTCATGACAGAAAGAAGGTCACTTAGAATAAGTGAACCACTAACTACCAGTCGAGCCAGATAAATGGTGTACAAAAACTCTGCAGAGGCCAAGACGTCAGGTGAGTCAAACAGGATGTGAAGTTTAGTCATTTTACTCCAGGGGAAGGTAGGCAGCTGCTTTCCCTGGGAGCAGCGCAGGCATCTTACTCTTGTGGAACATTCCTCCACAATAAAAACACAGTATTTTAATGATCTGTTATAGATGCCACCCATCCCTCTGCCTGCATCCTGTTACTTTGTGAGCTCTGCTGGGACAACCTGCCTGTACAACAAAGTGGTTGTCTGCAACTTTTGTTCCTTCTGAAAATGATTCTGCCTTTCCTCCAGGACAATGTGCCGCAAGGTTCTCCCAGCATCACTCCAGGAAATTCAAATAAGCCACAAAAAAAACCCAGCCACCAAAAAACTTTCTTAGACACCCATGCCTGTATGTTTAGTCCTCCCTTAGGTCTTTGGTGGTTCTCCTCAGCATGTTGACAACTAGTACTCTGCTTAGAGGAGGACTCCTCCTTCAGCCCTTCTCAGTGGTGTTCAACAAACAAGGAGCTGGTGAACAACTATTTTAATGCTGGTTTAGCTAGTCTGTAATGCTATTCCACAAAACTTTCTGCAGCAGGACCATACACTGTAGTTGCACCCTGCAGGAACCACTCAACAGTACAATGTCCCCTACTGCTTACAGCTTTCCAGACTCCTCCACCTTTGCTGATGACTGTCCTTTCCCAAAGGGTTAGAGCTCAACAGTAATTTTTTCTCAGATCTTTTGTTTCCAGCTTGCTCTTATTTTTTTTTCTTGTCTTAAAAGAAAAATCACATTTCTGAATTTTTTTCATCCCTAACAGCCAAACTCACCTGAGCAGCTGAACCTACTAATTGATCCAAACCAGTCAATCCCAAGTGGAGAAGACTGTATCATGTCTTAAGATCAGTATCACTACAACAATCTACCACTATGGCAATCCTCCTTTCCCAGCTATTTTCTGGCGGAGCTTTTGCTGCTCTAGAAGCAGCAGACATACAGATATTTTACCCAGGAAGAAAAAAGGGAAGAAAGAACAGTCTCATATTAGAAAGCCTAATTTCATTTCTATGATTAGCCTAATACAACTGTGTATAAGTCCATAACTTACAGGAGAACCTTACACAAGCCACTGAGCTGGAAAGTCAGTCTGGGGATCAGCAAATAAATAGATTACTTTTTTCGTTTTGTTTGAATAATTTGTTTCAACAAAGTTTTTATTACATCACGCTTCATTATGGATACTAATACACCAGAATCCTCAAGGAAAGCTCAGAGACTAATATCCAAATTTCCATGTGCAGCACAGCAGAAATAATTTTTGGAAGATACATGCAACATGGATTTCCTTTGTATCATAAATATCTTAAACTGTTACCTTTGCCTCAGCTGAATGATTAAAACAATATGATAACAAGAACAGAAAGCCATCACCAAGGGGAAGAAAATACCATTAATGAAGTTATGGTTTAATATGGTATTTCTCCTCCTTTACAGTCAGTTCTTGACAGCTGATCTTGACACCTCATTCAAACAGAAGTCTTCAATACATTTCAATTACAAGAAGAAAATAACCAAAATTTTGCACAATAATGAACTAATGTCAAGCCTGACAGGTAGCTAGGAGGTTTGAAATGTCTCCTTGCACAGAGAGCAATATTGATCTGCAACATCTATTTCCAACCCTTACTTCACCCCTTTATCCTATTCCAATGCAAATACTTTCTTTCTAAATCTGCTTTTCTCTATCTTCATTCTTTCTTAGTTGAAATAACTTACCAGTTTCAGCGAGCTTATTCTTCTGGGTGGCGTCTTTTAAAAATAAAGATACATGCTTTAGAAGACAGAGTGTTTATAGGAGAAGCTCCACCACAGTCTAGATTATGTTAAGTGGTGGGAAGGACTAAGATCCCAAACATGTGCATACATATTCATCTACACCCACAGCATCACTGACAGCATTAGGTGAGCTTGTCTTGCTGCAAGTGGTGGCTCATGTCAGAGCATATATTTTATATGTACGATATTGCAGCTTGGTTTTGTTTTGTTTCTTCTTCTGAAAGCAAGTGTCTTGACATAAGGAGCAGCATTCCCTTTAGAGACATATGCATTTAATACAGTCATGTTTGCAACAGCAGAACAATGGAGAGGGTAGCTGAATAACATTTTACTTGAGTGATTCAGATAACTACATTTTATAGTAATGAGCTTCTGCTATAACATATAGTTAACCATTATGATTGTCAGCCTGAGTTGGACTGGAAAAATGGTTTTCAAGTGGGTTTTTTCCCCTCTTCCTTTTGTCTGGAACAGAACTATGTTGTTTTCAGTTTATATTTCAAGCCTAATATCCAAGAAACTGGGAGTCTAACAATTGGAGTTAGAAGTTATTAATTTCTCTGAAAAAAAACCCACAACCCAAACAAACAACATACCAGGCTTTTTGTGTCTTTTACAGTATTTTCTGCCTTTTCTCTTGCACCATGCAGCTGTACCAGGGAATAAAACAAGTATAAGACTTGCTTGTTGTACCTGAATGCAGAGTAGATAGCTGCTGTGAGTCTTTCCTAAAAACAAAGAAATGCACTACTTTTTGCCAGCTGAAGTCCTTTTCAACCCTGAAATCTTTTTCTTATGGATAAAAATAGCACCTTGGTGACAGGGCTGTGCCCAGCCCTTCTCTCCAACCCTGAAACAAGACAGCACCTGGCAAGAACCTGCTGGTGTTAATGAGGTGATGTCCGAACATCGATGGTATCAGCTGCTCTGTCCTGTGCAGTGTGAGACTTTTCCTGATGCACCCTCTTCCCTGTATGCATATAACTACTAACTACACAACACCACATGTAAGGACTTGCCGTTTGCTGTGTTCCTCCTGCATTTTTCGATCTCAGGTGCCAAGCTTTTCCTTTCTGCTCCCTGCTGTGAAGGACAGGTCGTATCTCCAAAGACTCACACTTCAAAGTTGTTGTGTTTTTCTTTTTTTTTTTTTTAACCTTTAGCTCTTCTTTCCTTTTTTTTTACTCCTGAAACAATTTCCAAATGTTCCTGTCCCCTCCCCATTATCCCTGTCCTAGCTTTTCAAGTTTAAGTCACAAAGAAGCAGATTGGTTTTTGATTAATTTTTTTCAGAAGCAGAAGAACAGCCATCCAAGATGAACCCATTAATATATATCTCCCTTCAGGATTTAATTTCTCCCTTACTACCCTTTCCTGCACCATTTCAGAGGGATTTACCAATGTGGACTTTCACTGGTTATAAAAACCCCACCCTTCTAACCTTCAGCATTTATTTACTAAAGCCTATTATTATTTAGTTTAAATACCTCTGTTCCCTCTGAGGTGCTACCTTTCTTTTCTTTCAAGTATACTTATAGGCAGATATCTTTACCTTAATTTCATTAACCAAGGTCTCAGACTCACGATTATCTTAACATATCTGCACATCCTACCCTTCAGTCTACATAACTGAGGGCTGAAGCATGGCTCTTTATCTTACATGAGACCCAGAAACAGGGTGGAAGAGCTCTCCCTGTTTTTTGGGAGAGCAACTGTGCATGTCTCCATCTCACAGTTTTGAGCCTTCAGCAAGCGCAGCCCAGACCACGATCTCTGCTTTCAAAGCAAAGCACATCACCAATGCTGTGTATCCCATCGCTGCAGGACTGTGGTAATTCCACTATCCAATGATCCCAAGTTAGCTGGTAGCAGCTCAACACTCCAGCAAAGAGAAGCATCTTTTTATTGGGAATACACCTACATAGTTTCAAACCTTCACCTACATAACAGAGGAGCTCAAATGAGGTGATGGATCTTACACTTGCTTTAAAAGTAATTCCTAGGTCATGGGCTTTACTAACAGGTTTTCCAGTCGTTTGTGAGCAGGGCTAGGAAAGAAGGAAACAGTTAAATCATTTGGCCTGTTTAAGATTTTTTTGGTTGGTTGGTTGGTTTTGGGGGTTTTGGTGGGGCACTGCTATGGAATGGATGTCTCTGTCAGAGGAGAAGGTCGCCACACACATAACAGATAACCAGGGCACTCACATATCTGCACTTGAGAAGTCTGAGGTAAAACAAACTGTAGTGAACAGATTAAGCAAGATGAATTGAGCAATGAAAGACAACATCTAAATTGTTATCTAAATCTAAATCTCAGCCTCAGTGTTGCCATAAGTCAACATGTTTGTATCCCTTTCAATTAAATGACCCAGATGAGTGAGAAACATAATAAAGTAGCATTCAAATATGAGTAGTAGCTCACTGCTGATTGTAGCATATCAGAAGTTGCTGTTCATAGGAAAAAGTTTCCAAGTGAGAGTGATCCATTTTTCAAAGGACATTGTGGACTACTGTAAATTCTAACCTCAGAAAGGCTGCAATTATGTATTTTAGAAAGCAGATGGCTAGGATGGGATGTGGTAAAAGAATATAAGATAATGAATGCTCTGGAGAAGGTTCGTTCTTTCTCATAAGTCCAGATAGATAGATGTTCAAGGAAATTAAGAGGTGAGGAATGAAAGGCAGATCAAAGCAATGTCATTTCTAACTCACAATGTGATTAAACTGTAATTAATTGCTAGAGGATGGAGATGAGGCCAAAAAATAGAAGAATGTTAAATGGGATAAAATATCTAAACAGATATCAGGAGTACTCACAGCTATTTTTATTGATGATTAAAATTTTTAATTAAAATAATTCACCCTATCAAAAAATTAAGAAAGGATGTTAAATCTCATGCTGTAGGGCTTGAGAGAATCTCCAAATATTAAGGGCTCTGGATGAGTCCCAGCTGGTACATCTTTCAGTTGTTAATTCTGACATTTCAATTCTACCCTATGATTTCAAATGAATGGGGCTGGGCCTCTGCTTCTCTCAGGCTAATTGGAATTTCTCAGCCCTAAACCATACTGTCCTTGTGCCCAGAGTATCTGAGAACTGCAGGTGCTGAAGGACACATTGCTACTTATTACTTCAATACATACCTCCATGAGCAATTGCATATGACTATTTATCAGCCCAAAGTACAGAGTAGAAGATAAATTATATCCAATTATCTCCTGTTGTCCTCTGTGATGTAATAATTTCTAGCTTCTCTTCAAAACTTATCACCTTCCTGGTTTCCCATTAACTTGTTACTGACTTTATTAAAAAAAAAAAAAAAAACACCAGTGTGGCTTACCATGGAGACATGACTGTATATAGAAATAAAGCGTGAACCAGGGGCTTAAAGCAGAGATGTTATCTTTTACAGGAACTCCAGAAATGGTTTCCATCTGACATGTGTCTTTGACCTGGTGATTCGAACTTAAATGTACTTCTTCATATCCTCAGTTAAGTGCTGAGGCTAATGACGTTAACGTTCAGATCAATAATCCCTTGAAACAAATTGAAGTGAGTTTAGGGCAGGGGAATCTGAAATACACTGAATCCCTCGGGACGCACCTTGTACCTCTTCAAAACAGTTACAGCATAGGCATTGTAAAGCCTACCTTGATCATGCAACTCTGCCAGCATTGTCCAGTCTTATTCTGGAGAAACTGCTTCCAGGGATCACAGAATAAGCCCCCTCCCTCTTTAATTAGACTGCTTAGTGTGCCAATTAGCACAGGTTGATAGGAACTTCAGTATGATGAGAAAGCAATTGTATGCCCAAAGGTAGAGATAAAAACTCATTTCCTGTTAGGAGGAAAAAAAATCATGCAGCTAGATTTTTGCAAAAATTGGAAACTCAAGTGAAATGCCCAAACTTGAACTCAGCTAACTTTAGTTCTTCAACTTAAAGTGGATTCTTTTTCTAGCTGCTATTAGATTGAACGTTATAAGGAACAAACTTTAAAATAAAGTTGTATGTTTTTCTGATAGGTGTGTCAGATTTCAGTTGTCTCTAGTGGGTTTGAGTCTACAGCAGAAGCAAGTAAGAGAGAGCTAAAAGTATATATACCCCTGACATTGCAGCATAGGGGAGTGCAGCATGTTACACTACAGCAGTAGAAATGTGAGGCTTGCCCTCCACTCCAGAATGACTTTCAAACCACACATGGCTTCCTTTTGTTTACCTTTTTTCTTTTTAAAAATGTCAATGGCAGTTGATTCACCCACTGTAAGTTAGATGGGATCCATCTTGGCATCTGCTTTACAGGGTGGGGCTTAGATGTCTTTTGAGTCTCTTTTCAGAGGAAAGAAATATTTCAAGCCTAAGGTAGGCCAGTGTGTCCATGTATCCTGCGCTTGTGGTCTGTGCTGCTCAGAGACGAGTAGACCCTTCACATCCATCGACTGCTTTGTGGTTCTGGGCTAGACACCTCAGTGGCTGTAGATCAGAGAGGCTGATCTGTGATCAACTTTTTGATGGCTAGGGTATGCCTAACCAGACCCCTAATTAACAAGAAGCTGTTGTTAGGCTCATCCATTTGTACTTTCCAATAACTAATTTGCTCCTACTGCAGGAGCGTGAGATAACAAAACCATCCCTAATCACTTTCTCACACAAAGCCTTCAGGCACTAGTACCTTTGATTTGCAGATGCAATAGTATGTTTTTACACACGTGACTATATATACGCAACAAACCTTCTATGTACTCATCTAAAGACAATATTGATTTGATCTTTCCCTGGTGTTCACAGAGTGCTGGGTTGCACTGAATGATGCAGAAGCTTCTTTGCAACTAACTACAGATTCCTGTATTTTGTTGGACATAAGATACATTTAATTCGCATCAGTATGCACAGTGCTTGCATATGCGCTACTGTGAGTCAACAGGATTTCAGGATGAAAGACCTCAAAATTAGGAGCAGCAAAATCCTTCTTTAGCTCCTGTTTTATCCATGATGCGCCAGAAATAACAGTAGTTGCTCCAGGCACTTCACTTGCTGCATACAGTATATACAGTGTACTTATTTTTGCTTTGAGAAGTCAGAGCAGCTGAGGGTCTAGATCTTGTCTAACCCAGGGAGGACCCGTAAGATAGCAATTCCTCTTCCAATATTACCAAAGAGATTTACATGGGGAAAACATAAGGGAAACATAAACACTCCATAACTGTATTTTCTGTACCCAGGCTCATTAAAAAAACACAGATAGAGCAGGCACAGCTATGTCTTTCATCCAAAAATTCAGTGATTAAAGTATTCACAATCACATGGTAGACTCTTGAGATCAGTTCCCTTGCCCTGGTTGTGTTGATCTTAATCCATATCTCCTTCACTCAGTCTGCCCAAAGGGTTTGGTTTTGTGAAATACTAAGAGTTGTTTTGGAACCTGTGTGCACCTCATGTTGAAGTTCAGTTATTTGGGCATTAAGAGTCTAAAAAAAGGTTATGTGAACCCAGTGACTACACAGAACTGCCCCCAACATTTCATTAATTTATATTTTCTCCCTTAGGCGCTCAGTGAGGCAAAGACTAAAAAAAAGTTTTCCCTTTTTCATCCCAAGGGAGAGTTATCATTAGGCAAAACAATCACACTCTCTGTCTCTCTCCTTAAAGAATATATGACTGTTTAAATCAAAGTGAAACCACTTCAATACACTAGAGAAAAACAGTAGGGAATAACTCACCTTGTGAACATCCTCAAACCAAGTGTTTAAGGTCTTTACCTTACATTTGGAGTCGTGGTTCTGTTTCCTTTAGGCAGCAGGAGTTCAACCTCCCAAACCTCCATAAGTGCTCTAACTGATCTGTTGGATGAAAGGGTGCCATATTATCTTTCTGTGTCCTGCTCAAGGCCAGATCTGTAAGGGATGCTCCAAGCCTTTCTACCTGATTGAGAGATACAGGTAGATGGTCATCACAAGAGATTGTTAATCTGGATAAACATATGAGCAAATCAGGATTTCCAGAACCGAGGCAATTCAAAACACATTCAAGAGCAGAGTGGTGAGTTTACCTCTGTAAACTCAGTGTCTGCAACCTTGGTACTTCCAGAGTAAGGCAGTTGAGCAGAGATTCACCTGGCACCCACACCGAAGCAAGCACTTAACAAGGCTTACTTACCAAAGCCCTTCTGTCCCCTTGCCTCTATACAGAGACCTGGTCCCTCCACCTCTGTGTTTTATTACAAGCAGCATATGTTGTTAACAGAAATAGGTCTCTCTACTAGTTGACTTATATCTGAGGAGAGTGAAATTATTGTTCTGTCATTCCTAATTGCTTTTATTAAGAACAGCTTGTGTTACTCCCCATTTGATGTCATGTTCGTTGGTTAATTATTTCATGTGACTGTCCTAAGAAAGTGGGAATGAAAGCAACTTCTCAGCTGTGCACCAGAAAAGCTGGAGATCATGTTAATAAGCATGCTTTATCAAGGTTTTATCCCACAAGGCTGATTAGCATTCATTTTTCAGAGTTATCCCAGCTGGACTCCTACCTCTGTAGCAGAACTGCGCTCAGCTGGTTGTTACCTAGGGTTGTTTCCTTTTACTTTTAGCCAGGATAGAAACTTCTCTCTTCTCTATAAGTCCTTTCTTTAACAACACCATCTCAAATTATATTTATTTTACTTTGGCTATGCACACAGGTAAAATCCTTTCCTCAGTTCATCTCCTTTCTACTCTTTGGCTACCACAGCTTTCCATTTGCTCATTCACCAGTTACAGCTAAGCTGGGTGTGTCACTCTCAGTGAGCTCCCTTTGAACATTTCAACTTCTTCTACAGATTAGAAACAAGCTCCTTTATGCAGTTTTATAATTTATCCCCCATCCCATTTAGCTTGCTCATTAGTGCATTAAAAAAACCCACCCAATTTCTGTTGTCTTTCCACTAGCCTTAACACTAAGGGATTAAATGAAACACAGCATTGCTCCCGTATTGCTCCCAGTTTTCCTTCAAGTGATGAAATTCACCTCTTGCTCTGGCATGAAGTCAGGATGCTGCCAGAGTAGGGACCTAACTCTACAAAGTGCCTACTGGGACCACACCAAGACTCTGATGCTCCTCACTGGTGCTATGCTCAGGCGCCCTCATATTCAGCTGCGACGTCCCATTTAAAATTGCCCCATATGCCACTGGTCCTTGACCCACACAGACATCTGCAGAGTTGTAATAACACAGGGATTCATAATCTTTACTTGTCTAACTCACCTGTTATTACCCTGCATCAAGCCTAAAACATAAAGCAAAATGTAATATTTGAAAGATAGCCAATCACATTACCAAAATTACTTTTTTTCCTCTATAAGTTGGTCCAGTGGCTCAATTTACATTAGGAAACACATGATTTTAAGAATCTGACAATATGTATGCATATTATTTGAGCTGCCTGTACACCAAGGATTGAAGTGAACAAACTTCGCCTTCTTTACCAGAAGCATATTTTCAGTTCACAGAAGATATCCTTATATCTGGGGTCACCAGGTGAACTGTGAAAAGCCAATATGCAGAGTAACACTGAAGACAAGACTCAATCCATGAAGTAGAAAAACATTCATCTATCTTCTCTCTAAGGAGCCTGGGTAGCCAGTGAGGAGAGCCAAAGTCCTCCAGACAGGTTCTCAGACCTCAGGATGGGATAAATTACTCTGAAGAAGACACTCTCTTTCTATAGAAGAAATATTTACCAGACACACGCAGTGGTTTCAGTTAAGTATCTGAAATCTAGCAGTATGAACTTGGACTTTTAAGAAAGCCACAAATTTTTACAGTTGGCAATGAGATTTAAGCATATAAACTTCTGTAAATTCATGAATCCATAACAAAATTCTATTTCTGTGGATATGATTATTTCTGATTGTTTCCTTTTCTCCACAGCAGTAAGCTTTTAGACTGAAATGCCCACATAACCTTTTCCTTCCATTCTTTTTCATTTACGCATTACTGTTTCGGGTATCATAAGCAAACTTTGAATGAATTCATTTTTCCATACTTTTACTTTAAAATCCATTTGCTATACAGTGCACGTCCTTTAAAATGCACTTCAGGGATAACTTATTGCTTTTTTGTTATGCCTTTACTATGCTGTATAAATCAATCAGAATTTTCTTTTTTTTTTTAATGCTAAATTTCCTGCATGATCACACCTAAAAGGGAAGCAAATGCTTCCAGAAGAAGTATTGTGCTATGGCCCCACAAGACGCAGATTTACAGTTGGGGTTTCTTTCTAGGTGTAGTAATTTTTGTTGGTAGGCTGATATTTTAATGGAAAAAGATGGCAGATGTAAACAAGTGATGTGAGGAAAAAGCACAAGGATCATTTCCCTCACTCCAGTGCATCCTATTGAGATAGAAGTTAATGAATGAGTGAGGTCATGGTTTAAATATGGTTCAGATTAGTCATGAAGTAAATCTGTTTCTAATAAAAACTTCCCAGTGGCCTGCGTAAAAGATACGAGATGCTCACCCAGAACTCCTAAATAGGCCTAATTATCACCTTTCTTGTTTTTTCCAGAAATTATAGGTAGTGAGGATTCCTGCTCTTCAGCACAAATTCCCTCTATCATAACAGCTGACATGCTGTAACTGCCCTAGAGCAGGGTGGCATTGTATCTAGGGCTTGTCATCACTTCTCAGGGACATGAGCTCATTACAAAATTTAATGCAAATGACCACAAAATATAGCTGTTAGCTTTGACTAGAACTGAAATAACACCATCTTTTTCATTGTAGACACTCTTGAAATATTTTAGCCACAGTTGCCTTCCTGGCCAAAGTAAAAATCATTACTTCCTTGGATTGTTATTCTGTCTTTTCTGCCTCTTCTTCCTTATTAACCTCCTTGATCTGTGTGCAGCTTCTGACAGGAGGGTTGAGGCTGGGGGGAGAATAAATGGACACCATTTTCTCAGATCCACTCTTTCTTTGGTATGACCTTATTCACTGGGCTAGGTAATGTCCTCCACTAAGGACCATGCTACAGAAAAATTCAAAGCAGAAGAAGTGAAGGCAGTGCAGCTACTCTGATCAGGAGAAGGGTGAGAAAGCCTGCCCTACAAGACCCAAGTATAGGGGAGGGTAAGCAGAGAGAAGATGTCAGGATTGGGAAACAGCTCCTTTAACCAAATGACAATCTCAGTTCATAACTTAGTATAAGCAAGGTCTATACAGGAAAAAAGGTGTACAAAAAAGATGTGGACAGGCTGGAGAGGGTCCAGAGAAGGGCCACAAAGATGATCAAAGGACTGGAAAGCCTGCCAGAGAACTGGGTTTGTTCAGCTTGAGAAAAGAAGTCGTAAGGGAGACCTTATTACCATGTTCCAATATTTAAAGGGTGGCTACTAAGAAGATTGAGACTCCCTATTTACAAGAAGCCACAAGGAAAAGACAGGGGTAGTGGGTATAAGTTACTCCTGGGGAGATTCTGATTGACACAAGAGGAAAATTTTGCACAATGAGAGCAAAGAGCCACTGGAATAATCTCCCCAGGGAAGTGGTGGATTGCCCAACATGAAATACTTTTAAGATTTGGCTGAACAAGGTGCTGGGCCATCTTGTCTAGACCATGCTTTTGCCAAGAAAAGTTGGATGATTCCTGAGGTCCCTTCCAATCTGGTATTCTATCATTCTATGAAAAAAAGTTGAAAATTAGAAGCGGGTTTCCAATTGACAGAGGGGTGAATTACTAAATCATAGAATCATAGAATCGTTAAGGTTGGAAAAGACCCTTAAGATCGAGTTCAACTGCTAACCTATCACTGCCAAGTCCAACACTAAACCATATCCTCAAGCACCACGTCTACCCTTCTTTTAAATACCTCCAGGGATGGAGACTCCACCACCTCCCTGGGCAGCCTGTTCCAACGCCTGACAACCCTTTCAGTGAAGAAGTTTTTCCTAATATCCAACTTAAACTTCCCCTGGCACAGCTTGAGGCCGTTTCCTCTTGTCCTATCACTAGTAACTTGGAAGAAAAGACCAACACCCACCTCACTACAACCTCCTTTCAGGTAGTTGTAGAGAGTGATAAGGTCTCCCCTCAGCCTTCTCTTCTCCAGACTAAACACCCCCAATTTCCTCAGCCAAGCCTCAGAAGACTTGCTCTCTAGACCCTTCACGAACATTGTTGTCCTTCTCTGGACACACTCCAGCACCTCGATGTCCTTCTTGTACTGAGGGGCTCAAAACTGCACGCAGTACTCGAGGTGCAGCCTCACCAGTGCCGAGTACAGGGACACGATCACTGCCCTGCTCCTGCTGGCCACACTATTCCTGATACAAGCCAGGATGCTGTTGGCCTTCTTGGCCACCTGGGCACACAGCTGGCTCAGCCGGCTGTCAACCAACACCCCCAGGTCCTTTTCCTCCCAGCAGCTCTCCAGCCACTCTTCCTCAAGCCTGTAGCATTGGATGGGGTTGTTGTGACCCAAGTGCAGGACCTGGCACTTGGTCTTGTTGAATCTCATACCATTTGCTCTGGCCCAACAATCCAGCCTGTCCAGTTCCCTCTGTAGGGCCCTCCTGCCCTCCACCAGATTGATACTTCCACCCAGCTTGGTGTCATCTGCAAACTTACTGAGGGTGCACTCACTGAGGGTGCACTCAATCCCCTCATCCAGATCATCAATGAAGATATGGAACAGGGCTGGCCCCAACACTGAGCCCTGGGGAACACCACTCGTGACTGGCCGCCAACTGGATTTGACTCCATTCACCACCACTCTCTGGGCTCGGCCGTCCAGCCAGTTTTTAACCCAGCGCAGAGTGCCCTTGTCCAAGCCGTGAGCAGCCACCTTCTCCAGGAGAATGCTGTGGGAGACAGTGTCAAAGGCCTTACTAAATTCCAAGTAGGCAATGTCCACAGCCTTCCCCTCATCCACTAAGCAGGTCACCTTATCACAGAAGGAGACCAGGTTAGTGAGGCAGGACCTCCCTTTCATAAACCCATGCTGGCTGAGCCCGATCCCCTGGTTGTCCCCCACATGCCGCATAATGGCATTCAAGATGATCTGCTCCATGACCTTTCCTGGCACCGAGGTCAGGCTGACAGGCCTGTAGTTCCCTGGATCCTCCTTCCAACCCTTCTTGTAGAGGGGCGTCACATTTGCTAGTTTCCAGTCATCTGGGACCTCCCTGGTTGACCAGGACTGCTGATAAATGATGGAGAGTGGCTTGGCGAGCTCCTCTGCCAGCTCCCTCAGTATCCTCGGGTGGATCCCATCCAGCCCCATGGACTTGTGAACATCCAGGTGAAGGAGCAGGTCAGTGACTGCCACCTCTTCAACAACTGGGACTTCATTCTGCTTATTAGCTCCATCTCCCAGCACAGGGGCCTGACAACCCTGAGGATGACCAGTCTGACTATTAAAGACTGAGGTAAAGAAAGCATTAATACCTCAATCAACCTTTTGATCAAACGCTAGGGGAAACATTTGCCATATGGATGCCAGCAGCACAGTTTGGATTCTATCACTTAGAAGGTCCTTTCCAGTCGCATATCCTAGCTTCTTTCTCCAAGAGGTAAGTATTTAAATGCCACTGCATTAGTAACAGCTCTCGCTTCCTGAACAGACTGGGTAGGCTAATGTAGGTTAGGGCCCACCACACTAAGATTGTGGATAGTATTAAAAAAAAAAAAACGCTAATCCAGAAAGTTGGTTCTAAAATCCAAACTCATGGTGGGTAGGGTAAAACTCAGCCAGAAGAAACATGTGCCCCAGAGCATCAGTCTTCCAATCTATCTTAGACTCCTTTTCTTACCATGGGATGTTTTATGCCCTGGAGCTACCTCTTTCTCTCCAGAAACTACTGACAGATTCTAGAAATGAACTTAGACTAGATTCCTAAATTGTAGATGGCTACAGGTAAGGGAGCTGAATCTGAGCATGACGTGCATGTTAGTTTTGAATACACACTGCATTGGCTAATTCTTCCTCCTGTGGTAGGGTAAAGTGACCGTTTTCTGTGACACAGCTTCACAAGAACAGCGAAAGACAGAAGAAAAAAAACTATAAAAAGAAACATCAGTGACACTACACAGGTGGTCATCTCATCAGATCGCATCTTCTAATGGCTAGGTGTTGTCAGCCCTGGAGTAAGTGGCCTCCACACAATAGTGAAGTACCACAAACTAATTCTAGGAGAATTGTGCTTCCAGGGGACACTGGAGCAGCAGATATAAGGGGAACATGGAGAGTGTATCATCAATTGTATTTTAATTTGGTACTATTACTGTGTGCCTTTTAAAGTTTGTAACAGCCTTAGTGGCAACACCATGTTGACACTTCAGTAAGTCATCTGGATGCAAGCAGCTGTATTACAGCTGTGACTCCCATCTCAGCTATTCTGTTTTCAGCTTTGAGACGTACATTAAATTTTGTGGAGCCACTCCAGATGGACACAGAGGTTTTAATCAGGTTGCCGCCCTGTTTCCTATTCAGTACAGGTTCCCATTTATAGTCATATAGGAGCACCTGAACTGTTCTGCTACTGCTGAGAGCTGATATCTGAGCATGGTCTGTCTTCACCTTAGTTCTGCTCACAGCTGTCATTAACATCCCCAGGCTATAAGCCTGGGCATACCTATAGTCCCAGGCTCTACTTGTGAAACTAATGATATGTTAATCAGTACCATTCTGTTCAGCCTCATTGTTTAGCACGCCTGGCCTGGCTGCATATTTTAAAAAGCAACACATTAGAGAAAGAGAATCATCGTATGTAACTTCTTTTTATGATGATCAAGTGGTACCTATTTTGAAGAATGTAGGGAGCTGAATATTTCGGTTACAACATCCCCTGATGAAAAGATAGTTTTGATCTAATCCTCCTAATGATGTCTGTCATGCCCATATTTTGCTCAGTCTCATAGAAATTGAAATTGTGAAGTGTTAAAATAGCCTGAAACAAAGCAGCATAGCACAGGTGGTAAAAGGTCTGCAAGGGCTGAAATGGGAAAGAAGTGTAAAGAGGCTTAGCTCACCCCCTTTAAATGAAGGGAAAATGAAAACCTGTGGCTATTTTTCTAGTGAAAATTAGGTAAGGGCAAGAACAATCTATTCCAGGCTGTCCCAAAATATATTCCAAACAGCTTTCGCCTTGGATTTGAGATGAGGAAAAACTTTGATAGAAAGGATGATTTTCCACTGAAAGCCACTTAATCCTCAAAAAGGCATCGAACAAAATTCCCAAACTACCCTTGGTGCTGAGTGAGCTGCTCTTATTGCTGAGTATGGAAATGGATTTTAACAAATGTCAGCAATAGAATTGTGTAGGATCAAAAATACCCTCAAGGAAGTGAGTGCTTGTAGCGTGAATGAAAACACAGGGTGATTCTCACTCTCTTAGCCAACACCAGGGATTTCTCTGGTGTTCCAGAGCAAGGTATAGCAACCTTATCAGCTTGAAGGTGAAAGTTTCAGAGTAGTAATAAACCCACGTCCTCCATTATCAAGGCCAAAGCAATACATAAAACATCCCAAGGAGTCATCTTCAGACATGATGACCCACATGAGAAGGAGGCTGGGTGAAAAACCACCTTCAAAGGAGGAAAATGAAGTCGTTTTAGGAGGTGATATTTGGTGACATGGAAGAAGTCCTCCAGTTTTAGCTGCATCCACTGTTGATCAGGATTTGCCTTGGAAACTCGTATTTACTTATATTTACAGGAAACAGTGAGCTCAGATGGTTTAACGAGACCTGAAGTTGGCACATGAGGAAAACTTGCTGCCTCCTGCCTGTTGAGACAGATCAAAGGGAAAACCTCAGCACCTGGCAATAGGAGTGTCTGAGAGATGCCAATCTCCTGTTCTCAGATTTCTTATGTTTCTATTCTCCCAAAACATGATTCTCTGTGCATCAGAGACCTAAGTCTCTCCCAAATAATTAGTCAGAAATAGGAAAGAAATAACAGTGTGATGCCCAGCCCCTGCATTGATGGATGCAGCTGAGCTGTAGCATGGGGAGGAGAGATCTCTCTGTTCCCAGGGAGGGAACAGTAAATGGTTCCTCTGTAAATTGTTCTAATTATGCCCTAATTACCGTACCTGGAGGAAATCCTTCAGATGCTCTGTGCTGAAGTCTCACCTTTAAATTTTGACAAACAGCTGCAAATTGCTGTCAAAGTCATTAAGCTAGTGGTGAGAAGGTCACCAGCTAGCTTGGTACCATAGCTTTCACACCCCCTCAGTTTTCTTCATTCACTTTTCTTTGTTCTGCAGCTTACACGCAACCCAGACACAGGATTATATCACCATCTCCCTCTGAAAGAAGAGGTTGTGGCAGACCAAGGTTCTTCATACAGTAGCCTTCAAATCAGGCTCAAAACCCCAAGCCACAGTCTCATAGCAGCTGTCACAGTTCTTATACTGGTGAATAAACTTAAATGGATGATAGCTTAATTTAGTGTGCTTGGCTAGGACACTGCCTGCCCTGTCACCTTTTCCACAGAGCTGGTTGTCTGGGTTAAGATGCAGAGCAGACAAGTAGAAACTGTAAACTTGAAGTGTCCTGCATGAACCCTGAGTCCTCTGATCCTCTGCCATAGAAGCTTTGTTGTTCCATTTTTACTAACATTAACATCACTACAAGATACTGCATATGTGAAGTGTATTTCAGTTCTAGGTAAGACATCCTCTTGAGAAGTCTTAACAATTGATGGTGAAACCTGAATCAGGCAGTTCCTCACCCATTTTACCGACATTTTACTGCCATGCATACGAAAGACACGAAGTCACAGCAGGGCTTATTGCACCAATGCAATATACGATATCCTATTTTTATCTAGGAAAAGGAGGAGCTAGAATGAAGACATATCCTCGAGGTCATGTTGTAGTGTTGATGGTACTTAGGACCAGTTCTAAAACAAACTTCCAATTCATGATCTAACCACTGGATATTATTTCACAAAATCATTTGGATATGAAAAAAAATAATAAGTTTTTGGAAGCATCAAATGCTAATTCTTTTGCTGCTGTGAGATCTGTGTCTGGTAGGAGCCCTCAGTTTGCTATTTGCATGGCAAAGAGACAGAGCACATATGTAGGTGGAATATTCATACATGTACCGGTTTTTCAAGAAAATGTGTTATTGTTTCTGGTACGGCTCATGTTAAATCACAGGGATTCATCAATGCTAAAACACTCTGTTCAGCCATACCCAGGAACCTCTAGAAGACCGTCATGTTGGAGAGTTGGAGGACTAATCCTCTTGGTCTCCCAGCTACATGCACCTACAAACATGACTGGATCTATTTGCTGAAGGCCTTAAGACTTCAAACATGTGGAGCACTGATAAATGCATTAATACACTCTAGTTCAGCTACAGGCTGCATAACTGAATGCTTAAAGAACAGATGCCTTGAACATCCGAAATGAAGATACAGTGGAATACTGGAACTTTTTTGTATAAACTGGTCATGCACAATCCAGTGCAAAGACGTTCATCCTTCCAGTAAAAGCAAAGAACAGTCCTGGGGTCCTTATTATTCTTTTATTTGTAGAAGAAACAGAGCCCCAGTAAAATTCAATGAAAGTTACCATAAAAGGCAGATATTTTTCCAGGCTTCAGAACACTTCTGCCACCTTTGGTATTGTTCAGATATTAGTATTTAAACCAGCTATAAATATTACATAAAAGATCATACATCAAATAATTCATCCATCACAGGATTTTCTGCATTTCTGTCTTAGACCATGGGGAAATTATCCCAGGGACATACGATCATAGTCTTAAGGCAAGTTTATACTCATTAGAATTCTTCCTTTGCCCACTATTTAGGAAAGCAAAGAATCTGTCTGTATTAAAGAGAAAAAAAACCCAGCCCTGTTCATTAAACATTCTGTGTATCTTAAAAACAAAAACCAACATCAACAACACTTTATAATGGAGGGTAGTTATTGCTCAGTGGGTAAAGAATGTCATAGATGAAAAAACAAGAGTCATTCAATGCCAAGAACAAACATGAAAACTAATTTTTAAAATTTTTTTGCTGCCTGACTTGTACATTATTCTTCCAAATGTAGGGTTGGCAATGACTACAGATCAAGGGAGAGGGAGAGGGAGGGGGAGGGGGAGGCAAGGAGAGGCGAGGAAAGGAAAGGAGAGGCAAGGCAAGGCAAGGCAAGGCAAGGCAAGGCAAGGCAAGGCTTGCTGGTGTGCCCAGTGCAGACATGGGCGTGTTTGTTGTGGAGAAGCAGGTTCATCAGCCAGGAAGGGGATAGAGCAACCCCATGCTGATGGACCCTAAACCATTCTGCCATGAGAGAAGTCCCTGTATCATGGAGTTATCTCAGATCTGTGCTCAGACATGGATGGAGTGCGATACCCAGATTAGTGCTACAGGGAAGATTTTTCTGCCCACTGAAGATCTACAGCGAAAGTAACAGAAGGAGAGGGTGAGGCTATCCGGTGCTGTGGACATACCATGACAGACTGCAGCACCCTCCCCAGTCTCTTGCTAGGAGACACCCTTTTTCTAGACCACGGGTGGAAAGAAGACCTACAGAAATTAACATCTTTCTAAACATCCACAGGCCCATTCAGCAGTACCACCTTGGACTTGACCCTGGGAACATCCAGAGTGGCGGGAACATCCAGAGTGGCAGGAGCATCCAAAGGAGATTTCAGGATTATCTCCTGAGCCTGCATGTCTTCTTGAGAGGTGCTGTCTTATATCCTGGCATGTCCTCCTCATGCATAGACACTCCTCTAAAGCACTGGGTGGTTCAGCCTTCAGAATGTGGCAAACAACCTAACATCACGATCAGGTGTAGAAAGAGGAAGGGTGGCAGAAAGCCCCCAAATGTGTGCGGCACACCAGGACCTCCATCTGGTCACACAAAAGTGTTATGCTAAAGGCCAGCACGATGCGGAGCATCTCCATGCCTCTCTCCTACACAGAGACAACATAACTCTATCACATTCGTCTAATAGTGTGTATGAAATCAGACGGCCCTGAGAAGAGTAGGGAGGGCCGAAAGCATAAGGGAGAGAACAGAAACAGTTGGTTTAATCCACCCAAGCAACAGGCTGCCAGTTGGCACTGCTGGCATTTAGTGTATTAACTGTCAGCACCTGACTGATTAAGCAGCAGAGCTCGGTGGTATGTTTCTGCTGTAGGAGGCAATTCTTCACTGGTGAAGGGCATTCTGTTTGAAGGAAAAAAACCTCGCTCTGTAGTCTGCTCTCGGTTTACACGGAAATAACAACAAAGTGGCTTTAGGTATACACCAGGGTAACTGACAACAGAATTTGACCTGACTTCAACAAAACTACATTCTATTAGAGGGGAAGGGATGCTATCCACAAGGATGGAGAGCTCATTGTGTCTTTGTTTGTACAGCTGCTAATACAAGAGGGTTCTTGATCCATGACCAGGGCTCCTGGGCATTATGAAATACTAATTATAAAATCCATCTATGTGACAACACAAGTCTATAAACACAAGCTGAAGCACCTCCCAGTGACTTTCTTACATTTAGGATGAAACACAGACAGTCTGAAACACTGAAATGTAAGGATCCTGCAAAGCTATCCAAAGTTAAAGTTCAGGTAAACAATACAGGGCTTCTAGAAATGCCAGATGAGATCTGTCTAATTCAGGATAATGCTTGCTTGTACCTTGCTGTGTTGGAACAGTTAGCTAGTAATCTAGCTAATCAAATTACTTGGTTTCTTTTCAAAAGAATTAGAAGGAAATGCTGATGCACCAAATATTTACTCTGGGTGTAAACATGATGGAGTTGCGCAGTGCTGTGTCTTTTCCTAGCCTCTAACCCAAACTTCAGCCATATATGTGAGCAAGCACAGATTCAGTAAAATGACCCCTGTACAAGGTCATTGCCAGCTGAGAGCACCAGGAAGCACGTATGTTGCGTGGCTATGGAGAGTGTGCAAGAAGTTTTGACAAGAATTTTTACTGTGGTTCTTTTGTTCTTGTTGATGGTGAGATTTTGTTTTATTTTTAATAAAAATCACAACACTTCTAAAAGTTATTTTCTAAAGGTTATTTTAACGGTGATGAGATGCCCTCTGAGCCTCCTTTTCTCAAGGCTGAACAAACCCAGCTCTCCCAGCCTGTCCTCGTATGGCAGCTTCCTAGTCCTCTGATCATCCTGGTGGCCCTTCTCTGGACCCCTTCCAGCCTGTCCACATCCTTTTTGTATAGTGGGGACTAGAAAATTTGGTTCTATTTCACGTTATACAAGGTCAGGTTTTGAGCTTTATTTTTATTTTCTTGTGGAAAAAAGCTGCCCACATCCTTCTATCCAGGAAACGTTTCCTGCAATCAAGTGAAATCCACTTCTACTGGTTCTATTTCCATCTGCTCTGTCCCCTGTCCTCTCCAGCTGACATTCCTTTCCACCCCTCTTTCCACCCTCTCTTCCTACCTAGTCCAGTCTCACGTCTCTCTGTATCTGGGCTCCTTGGACTTTGCTTTCAGGTTTGTTGTCTTGCAAACCCTCACTGTCAGCTTTAGCCAGAATGTCTTCTCCTCCATCATGGTGCCTTCACAAGAAACAACGGTGAACACAAATTATAGGCTTTCTGCTGTCATCACTCATTCCCTGTCAACACCCTCTGCTGTCAACACCCTTTATCTCCAGTTTGCCAGAGGTGGGAGGGATGGGATTCAGCCCAAATTCAAGTACCTACATCTAGATGTCAACATGTAGGTTGTCCAAGCTCCCATTAACTCAGCAGAGATTTGGTCAATCAGTCAATAGAACCTAGAGAATAGTTCATCTCTCATCACTGTTGGGTAGCACTACTGTGGGTTTCTCTGGAGCTTATCGTGCATGCTAACACCTAATGGTATGAACATTCACATAACTAATGTGCACGTTGACACTCAGAAAGACCTTAGGTCTTATGGCAATCTGGAGTCAATGAAAAGAAGGTCCTGCCAAATCTATGGAAAGTGCACGTGTTACCGCTGTGTATGGAGTTGCTGTAAGGTGCTAGAGCATGCTCAAGAGCACCCGTGTCTTGAGAGCTTTTTACTTCCACCATATTTTCCAGATGATTTACAAACTTGGATATCTGTGAGTCAGTAGCAAAAGACATGGCTCTACCATTATCAACAACCTCATGAAATTCAGCAAAAGCAAGTTCAAGGTCCTGCACCTGGGGAGGAACAACCCCAGGCACCAGTACAGGCTGGGGGATGAACTACTGGAAAGCGGATCTGCTGAGAAGGACCCGGGAGTGCTGTTGGACAACAAGCTGACCCTGAGCCAGCACCGAGCCCTTGTGGCCAAGGCAGCCAACGGTATCCTGGGATGCATTAAAAGGAGTGTGGCCAGCAGGTCAAGAGAGGTTATCCTCCCCCTCTACTCTGGCCCAGTGAGACCACATTTGGAGTGCTGTGCCCAGTTCTGGGCCCCCCAGGTTAAGAAAGACAGGGAACTGCTTGAGCAAGTCCAGCAGAGAGCTACAAAAATAATCAGGGGACTGGAGCATCTCCCGTATGAGGAAAAGCTGAGAGACCTCGGTCTGTTCAGCCTGGAGAAGAGAAGACTGAGGGGGGATCTTATCAATGATTATAAATATCTGAAGGGTGGGTGTCAGGACGATGGGACTAGACTGTTTTCAATAGTGCCCAACGACAGGCCAAGGGTCAGTGGGCACAAGTTGGAACACAGGAAGTTCCAGATAAACATGAGGAAAAACTTATTTCCTTGGAGGGTGACAGCAGTGGCACAGGCTGCCCAGGGAGGCTGTGGAGTCTCCTTCATTGGAGACATTCAAACCCTGCCTGGACGCGTTCCTGTGCCCCCTGCTCTGGGTGTGCCTGCTCAAGCAGGGGGGTTGGACGAGATGCTCTCCAGAGGTCCCTTCCAACCCCCACCATTCTGTGATTCTGTGATTCTGTAACTGGACTTTCAGCTAGTCTATGCATTAAAGCCTCTTGAGGAAGGAAAAAAAAAAAAAAGAGCCTAGTGTCTTTTCTTTCACATGGAAAAAATGGCTTTCTTCAGTTCTCAGTCTTCAGAATGACTGAAATAGTACAACACACATACACACCCTTCAGTCTCAGGCACGCACCCAGCAAGAAAATTTTCAGCCAGGAGAATTAACGGCTGGCAAAGTTACAAGTAACAGAAATGAGGGCAAGTCTTGCATAATCTTAACCCTCTACTAGCTCAGCTTATTGCAGTAAAACCTTTTCCTCAACCAACACCACACAGATCTTTCTCTTCCTCTCTGTTTTCACTGTCTTCTTGATGAGAGTCCTATTCTCTGCTCTTATCTCTTATCACTAAATGCACAAAATTGTTTTTCTTGCTTAAATAAATGAAGTCAGTCTTCTCTCAGTTCTGCCAGTGTACTTCCACTCCTTTCATCTGACCTCCTCTCAGGTTACCCTTGTGTGACCTAAATGACTGCTTCTCAAATTCTTGCCTCTTTCAGAGATTTCCATGTGATCTGCATCATCATCTTTTCCCCTTGTGCTTCCCCATCACCTGTACACACCTAGATTTTTTTTCATGCTTTACACTGATAGTATCTTTTTAGGTCAGAGACCACTGTTCTGTTCTGTGTTTCCACAGCTTTCCAATGCAATCCTGGCACAAGACTCATCTTCTTAATTGCAGTGCACAGATACAAATAAAAGACATGAAAGACATGTACTGCTAATAGCTACAAGCATATCTTGGTAAATGTTTTAGCTAAGACCTTCCACTCAACAAAAAATGTGCTGTTTTCCTTATTAACCACTAGGTCAAAACATAGTTTTCTAACTTTTTCAGTTAAAATGCAGCTAGCCCTGGTAATGAATCACTGAATCTCTCTACAGAAACTAATCACCTCTCACAGTGCATCTCTTCTTATTGACATTCCCCTTGGCTCAGGAGTGACTCACCAGCTGCTGAGCTATGAACTTTGAAATGTTTACTTTCACAGTACACAGTTTGGCCTCCATTGTTAATGAAGAGAAAGAACAAGGCAGGGACACCAAACACTTCATGCCAGCACTGTCTCACTCTTAATGATCACAGCAATCTGTCTGTTAAAAAAAAGTCTGAAGTTTTTACGTTACATTGAAAGTTATTATTAATTAAAAATTTTCAAGACTCCCATAGACGGAAATAACAAATGAAAGAGATGCTGCGCTGCGCTGCCTACAGAAGCTTATAGTCAAAGTCAAAATCAGCACAGATTTCTGCTTTTGTCCCAGTTCTCTGCCTCCCAAGCGTGTGTGCGACAGGACCTCCTCTGGGCTCAGCTTCCCAACAGTGACTGCGTTATGATCAGATATCTCAGCTCTATAGCTGAAAGCACAGCTGTGTTGGCCAAAACAGTAGCCGTCGTAATTTGTCTCTCCAACAAATAAAATGAAAGAAAGGGAGAAAAAGATGCTGGAGGTAAGAAGAGTAAGGGCTGTTTGCTTTTGAATGATCTCTGATGGGCTTATGAGAGTATCAAATTTAAGCAGGTTCTGAGACAAAAGGATAGAAGTGGAGGCACTTCATTATTAAGCCATAGAAATTTCAAAAATGTTATCACCTGGCTCCAGGGATGTCTTCTGGAGACAACAGTTTAAGACTGCTTAAATATCCTAAATGACAACACTTCTCATCTAGAGATCCGTAATTCTTTTTTTTTTTCAGATTATATACCTGTTGCATGAAAAAATAGCTTAAATTGTGAACGTTGATAGCAGATAATTGGGTGCATGTGTGTTTGTGGGAAATGTGTGAAATTATGGGGACAACCTCTTTAGCAAGGCCTGTTGTGACAGGACAAGGGGTAGTGGTTTTAAACTAAGGAGGGTGGATTTAGACTGGATATAAGAAAAAAAAAATACTATGAGGGTGGTGAGACACTGGCACAGGTTGCCCAGAGGGGTGGTCGATGCCCCGTCCCTGGAAACATTCAAGGTCAGGCTGGATGGGGCTCTGAGCAACCTGATCTAGTTGAAGATGTCCCTGCTCACTGCAGGGGGGGTGGACTAGATGGCCTCTAACAGTCCCTTCCAACCCAAACCATTCTATGATTCTATGAAATTGAACTTCTGATCTCTCAAGCAGAAGCCTGCTGCTTGCTACCTGCAACCAGTAGAAGCTGGCTGTAAATTTTGATAACTTCTGGTCTAAACAGAAATGGTACATCCTGAATCCTCCTATCAGTAAAGAGACATGAAAAGACCCCCAGATAGGAGGCTGATGACTTATTGTTGTTCCGTACCTAGACCATTCAGACTTGGAAAACTGTGGGCTCCCAGTCTGGAAAGAAAAGAAGACACATACTTGAAATGAAGAAATTTTGAGAAGGTGTAGGGGGCCTGGAAAGAAGAAAGTGAAGATCCTGGCTGGATTAAAGATCCTGAAAGGTGGGGGGCGGGGGGGGCTGGAGGTGGGGCAGATGCACAGACACAAGTCCAAGGGTACACCTAGGAACCTCATCAGTAAGGCCCAAGAGTTGTAACTGTGAGTAGCAGCACAGTACAGACCTACACGACTTTCTTCCCTAATATCCCAGGCCAGCAATGACCTCTCTGCAGTGAATGGAAGAGGAAGCCTGATGAATGCAAATACCACGTGGCAAAGTCTGTGAGTCAGAAATAATCAAGTAGGGTAAAAACTCCTGTCTCCTTGATTCTTAAATATACCTCACTATTCAGATACGCTACAGGTTGTCGTACCCTTTTTCTTGCCCTTAGCAAACTCCCACAAGCTTTACATGTCTGCCCATAAAAAAGTTCATCCAAATATTAATATAGCTATACAAAAAGATGTGGACAGGCTGGAAGGGGTCCAGAGAAGGGCCACCAAGATGATCAGAGGACTGGGAAGCTGCCATATGAGGATAGGCTGGGAGAGCTGGGTTTGTTCAGCCTTGAGAAAAGGAGGCTCAGAGGGGATCTCATCACCGTGTACCGGTACTTAAGGGGCAGCTACAAAGAAGATGGAGACTCCCTTTTTACAAGGAGTCCCATGGAGAGGACAAGGGGGAATGGACACAAGTTGCTCTTGGGGAGATTCCGATTGGACACCAGAGGGAAATTTTTCACAGTGAGGACAGTCACCACTGGAATAATCTCCCCAGGGAAGTGGTTGACTCGGCCACGTTGGACACTTTTAAGAGTCGTCCGGACAGGGTGCTGGGCCATCTTGTCTAGACTGTGCTCTTCCCAGAAAGGTTGGACTGGATGATCCCTGAGGTCCCTTCCAACCTGTGATTCTGTGATTAATATGTCTCTATAATTTGGTTTTATTTCAACATGATTAAATAGCCCCATGTTTCCCAAAGAACTGGGCATATTAGATAGAGTGCAAGGCATGTGCAAGAAAAAAATTTCAAATGCTGCCATGATTCTCCTTATTCTCCCTTGTCATATATACTCTGAAAGGATCTTGTAATCCATCTCAGACAGATACAGACTCCCATGGGATGTCAGTGACATTCTCTGTGGTCGATTTTTCAAATTCCCTCCTGTATGTACTGAACATTCCCAGCGTGTACTTGCCTGGGGTACAACGGATGAGTCTGCAGAGACCATGTTCAAGATCTAACCTGACAGTTCACATGTAGTAAATGATGGACTAACCTGAATGACAGAAGGTGCTGGGGCAGCTTAACATCTTTGGGAAAAGAAGAGCTGATATTCACTGCACTATTAAGGATAGCATGCAAGCCCCTGCAATTTCTGAGTGAAAGATACTGAAAGTTCACATACTTGTTCTTGTCCCAGCTTTGAAAAAGATCCCTTCCACATTGCCTAAGTTTTAGGGCTCACTTCCCTCCCCACCCCGCCGCCGAATTTTTGACTGGCCCACAAGTGTAGCACTGCTTTGCACCCAAGGAAGGGCACAATGTTGTAACGTCATTGTTCTCCAGATCTGTTCAACAATATTTTGGTACTCTGAGTAAGGTATCCCACTGGACAGAGCACAAAGACAGCTGCCTCTTCAGCAGCAATTATAGTCAGCAGGTACCCACAGTTTGAGGTGCAGACCATTGACTTTCTGCTTGGGATCTGTTTCCTCATCATTATCATTGAATATATTGAAGCAAGGGGACTTGCAGCTTTTGGGTACCTTACCTCTATGGGGTTTTTTTATTCATTGGCAAAACAAGTTATTAACCTTGACTTTTTAAAGCATTACACATTTTGTTAATCATTGTTGGACCTTACGGCTGGCAGCTGTGTTCCTGAGGTGACTGTAACTGTTAGATCCTCTATTGCTCCTCCCAGCGAAAAAAGCCTCACATACAAACTGCTGCATGGCTATAACTGGCTTAAGCTTGAGTAATGGTACCAAAGCCTACAGAGTGCTCATAAACCTGTACTGTGGAAATATTTGCCAACTATAAATAGAAGACTGTCAACTGAATAAAAGCAATCTTTTTCTGAAAACACTTTGTGATGCTCCCAGACAACTTCCACAGCTGTTACATAAAAAATGGATAGAAAATACCGCTGCTAAACCTAAGGATTTAAGGTTCTTCAATAACTTGCACACAATCTTATTGACTTTGCTTTTTTTTTATTGTTGTTCCAGAGATCTTGATAAAAACAGTCAGCAGCCAGAAAAATCTGTATGCAATGGGATGCTACTGTGGGCCAGCATACTGAATCTAGTCTAGCCTGAGACACCTTTGATAGGTGAGTGAGCAGCAGCTAAATCAAGCAGCTTATGTAATATCAGCCTTGTCTTCCTTTGTCTCTAATTCAGCACATCACTCCTCTCCCCTAGTAAAGACAAGCATCCTTTGACACTTGCCGTGCTGGACTTGCTCTTCACCACATTACCCGATGACTTGTCAAGCCTTGGTCCAGCAAGCAGAGACTGAACAGCAACACCACCTGTACAATTCGATGGCTTTTCTCCACTTACTGTTTTCTCACATGCCTTAGCATTAGCATTATCCCAGGCAGACAAGTGTGAATGTGAACGCGCATTGACCATAGTCTTGTACTAAGCTGATTTTAACTTCTGGTGGCAAGGGGTGTCCTTAGCTCTTCAGCTATTGAACCAGATACATAATGGCCCAGAATACTTACTGTTATGCTCATTCCAGACTGGTTCTTAATAACTTCACCATAAAGGCAGCAAAAAGTACTTCAGTAAGCACTTTGTTTTCTACATGTGACTGAATGAATGAAGCCTGGGCTAAAGGAGTTTATCGCTCACTATACTTTATGTCTTCCTTCTGTTCTGTTAACATGCATGGAGAAAGCATGTGACTGAAGTAACTACGTTTACTGAGCCGTTAGACAGCTCTGAAAGATCAGGAGGCCATAAGGTATTCATGCCTTGCATTTTCACAGCATTTTTCATTAATACAATTTTTCCACACAAAAATACTGTAGATCTTGATCCTTGCTTCTGTCTCCAGCATCATTATCTGTAGCAAGGTTATATATCAACAATATATTACGTACTGAAAACTGCACAAAATTCACTTGCATCAGGAAAAAAAAAAAGACAGCAATAGAGAGGCACAAGCATGCCTGGTCTTGTGAAATTTTATTTTCATTTTGGACACCATTTTGGACAAGCTGTTAACGTACAAAAGTTGGCATGTTTCAAGAGATACCTCAAAATCCAGTCTAAAACCCTGCTGCCTAGGTTAGTAATGGTTTCACTTGGTCTCATGGACTACTTTAGTAGCCAAATAGGCAGGGAATGAAAGACAAGACCCAAAGTAATAATGAAAAAAATATATATGCACTTGTGATTTACTCAGTAAATATCATTCAACAGCAAGCGAGTGGGAGGATTAATGAGAAAGCCTGTGTTCTTCATTAATAATGAGAGATGTTATTCTGTAGGAAAGATCAGTATTCAGCACACAAAGTGGACAGTATCATAGACTGGCTTCTGGAATTGCGTACATAACTGTATGAATGCAAGTCAGCTTCTTAAAGACCTGGACGCTGCCCTTGAGAGGCTCCTTCATGAAAACTGGTCCTTTTCCCCCAGTGTTCGTCATCATACCCTTGTTCTGAAACATTGCCTAAAACATTGTATGTGCAGCTTTGCAGCACCCTCTTAGTATGAGAGCTTCAGCTGATCGTTTATGGATAGATATTGTGTAGATATTTTAAAGAGATATTGTGTAGATATTTTATAGTACTTTAATAAAGTGATGGTCCTGCAAAGCTTAGGGCTTAAAGCTTTCAGAAAAGCCATTCCCATTCTGTCTTTAAAAAAGGCAGAAATAATGCTGGAAGGTTATATGCAGATATCTGGATATGTATATTGAAGTTCTAGAGAAAAATGAGCATGTCAAGAATTAAATTGGTGTTCTTCTCATCCACTATTGAAAGAATTCTGTGTTTCAGAATAACCAGTAGAAAATGCTCTGTGATGACTTCATATATAACCGGCACCACTTGCCAAGTGCACACTGCAGAAAAAGATCCATTTCTTTTCTGTAGACTACATGGTGCATTTATGATGGGAACCCTGTAGAGGTAACTTCATGTAAAATTTAGAACCATTTCCCAAGTCATACAAAGTGCTGGAGAAAGCAAACCCCAAATGCTAACCTCCAGGATACACAGATTCCCACCTAATTTAACAAGCTTCATAGATTTTTCCCGAAATATAGATTTGTGCTGATTCTCAGTAAAATTCTTGAAAGACTTTAAGGAAGAATTTGAAAACAGGAGCGTATGGGCTTGTGGTGTCACGATGTAGCGTTCAACGGCAGGCTCTCTCTTCCTAAGAAATTGTTCAGCAAGAAATCAAGGCCTCTGAATCCTGACTGTGTATCAAAGAAATTATTCAGGGAACAATCTGGAAAAGAAGGCAGTATTACTTATCTGCCTCATAGGTTTCTTGCAAATAGAGCAGAATATCAAACATTTCCTTTCTAAATCTCATGCTAAAGGTCAAGTGCAGTAAATTGCTGCAGTTGTACAGAAGTGAGTGGAACTAAAGCAGACTTTACTATAGATCTAGCTTGCACTTTCATACTAGATGACTCTGCATCTTTTCTTTTTAGTATTAGTGGAATATCCTTTATCCCACAGAGACATTGCAATTCAACCCCAATTATGTTTATTTTTAATTAAAATATTTGCTCAGAAACAGTCCTTGATGTATTTTAATTGAAAACGAAGTGAAAATTTTTTGAGCAAAGAAAAACTGCTGGAGTGGAGGGGACTGGAAAAAAAACCAAGGGTTTCCTTAAACCACAATTAAAAACTCCGTAAGACCAGTCATACATGTTTCACGTGTTGTTTATGTGTTTTTCTTTCAAAGGCTGTGGTTGAGCAGTAAGAAGAGAGGCCATCTGTTTTCCTTTTGCTGGTGATGCAACAGCCTGGCCAGGTAAAAGCATCAAGAAGGGAGAAGCATGTGCCTTCTTTAGAATAACTGAACATGCCTGGAAGAGAAAAGCTGTCAAGATGACATGTGGAATGGCAGAGAAGAAACATGGCCAGGAGGGAGGCTGCAGCACGGGCAGGAGGTAGAAGGTGCCTGTATCTAACAAGCAGCAAAAAGAGAGTGGGCGGGGACTGACTGTTCAGAGCACTGTGAAGTGAGGATGGTGGAAGCCTCAAAAAGAGGTGATTCTTTATGAAACAGGCTGTAGCCCTGGGAAACTTCTTGCCAAAGATGATGTAGATGCAAGAAGTTTGCATGGGCTCAAAGGAGACTGGGCTGATATTTGGAAGAGAGTACTTGGGATTATCTACTAAGCAGACAAGCTACGTCAGGCTAAGGTTTCTGCTGAACCATAAATACTCAGAAACCGTCAAAGCATTAGAGAGTAGTATTAAATGTTTTTTTCCTTGCTTTTCTTTTTCCTTTGGCTACTTTTTGTGGCCCTAATTAGAGAGCGAATACTGCACAGATGGTCCAAGATGACCCTTAATCTGAAGCAGTGTGCCTCTTCTTCTGGAGACAGGCAGCCAGGACTGATAAAGGATGAAAAGAAACTACTCCTGAGGGTACTATGTGTAGTAAACTGCAATCCCAGAAGCTACTGAAAGATTACTGGAGAGACAACAAATCTCAGATAAAGGACTCCATTGCCAGTACAGAGCTGGGTTTATAGACCAGTTTTCATTTGTTCTCTCCCACTATGAACTTTCTTGGGTTTAAAATTATTAGCGTCCTAGTTCCTGTTGTAACACAACCTAACTTTTGAGGCGCTAAGCTCTCTTGGGAATTTTGGGGGTGGGGAAGTCTCACTTTCAGGAAAATGTATAGGCAAATCCATCTGTAAGCTGAACCTTCATGCTCAGGGTGCATACAACAGACTGGTGCTACAGCAATGGTGCTTCCAGGCACCATTTCCAGCAGGTTAAACCGTCCAGATTTTTTTGCAGGTGTGTAGCTGGGAGAGACCAACTAGTTCAGCCTTATTCACCGACCAGAGGATCACAGGCACAGGCTATCACATACAGAAATGGCCACTGAGCACCATGGTGTGCAATTAATACCACCTTATCACCTCCAAAAGTTTGGCCTCACTGTTTGAAGAATTTGGACCTCTCTGGCTGAAAATTCAAGTGAAGAGCAGGGATCCATAGCCGAGATGGTTGATTTCTCTGTGGCAGATATTAAATTTGAGAGCTTACCGCAGCCCATCACTGGAACAGTTCCCCAGCTGTGGGGTCAAGAAAGGACCCATTTTTTAGGAGATGCTTGCAGAGACCTGCTGACAGGCACGTTCAGAAGATGTGTAAGCCACCGTAACCAGGGAGCGGTTAGTACCTTACAGCATCCTATTCAAGGAAACACCAGTCAGCTTTAGTAAGCTGGGCCTGCAGGGAGTCCCTCTGGAGAAGAGCTTTGCTCTGGGGTCCTTCAAGTCCTTTTTCTTCTCTGAGAAGCACCAACAGAGCTGGCAATACACAGCACTACTGTCACATGGAGGGGTCCTCAGTGGGAATCGGTTTGAAACCCTTTGCCTAAGGAGCTCTTTGCAATCAGTGACAGATACTAATGACAGCAATTGATCCTGGAGATAAGAGTGAATCAGCCTTCGAGGACTCCTGAATGATCCTGCAGCTTAACAGCTCCAGCTCGAAAACATCAATTTAACATCATGCCTGTAGCCACCCTAATTTTATCCAGGGGATTAGATTAAAAAATGTTTTTCTCCAAAAACAATGTCTGTATTTCGCTAACGTATGATACGTGCAGTGTTCACAGAAAAAAAAAAAAGATGCAGAGTTGTTAGTGTTGTATGCAGTAAGAAAAATTAAATACAAACTTGATACTTCTGAAATAAAACACTACTCATTTAATTTTTGGGAGGGAGCAAGGGAGGACTTGTGCAACTAAAGAAACACATTTCATTTTGAAAAAGAATTGTAAAATATCCTATGTGAGGTTGTCTAGAGAAGAAAATGATAATTTTGGCTTAGGCTCTTTCTATCAGTCTGAAATGCAAGCTGTTTCCAGTGACAAACTACCTCGTTCAAGTAAAGCTAGTGCTAGTTTTTCCACACATTGTCAGTCCATTTTTATCTTTCTTTCTGAAGAAATATCTGAAGGTCTGGCATGGACACAGAGACATCCAAAAGAGTCTGTAAAGTGCTTTGAATATTAAAACAGGGCGAGGAACTGGAATCGGTACAGGGCATCTGCCTAATGGCTCTGCTAAATGAGGATGCAGAATCCACATGCACAGATATCCATGGCATTGTATAACTTCTTTCATTTTCTTTTCTAGTTTCGTTCAGTGAGATCATCAAGAGTTTGATCAAAAACATAAAACTCCAGTGTATATGACTGTGCAGAATGTCAGAACAGTGAAGAACTGGTGCCAGACTGTAAAGTACAAACAACAGTTCAAAAAGTTAAAGGAAAGTAACATTAACATTTCAAACAGAAACAGTCTAGATATACAGAACATCAGTTTAGCATGTTCCCAACAAGCAACACCATCTAGTAAGCAAAGAGACAACTAAGAACACAGAACTGGAAGGAACAAGCAGTGTCATCAAGTCTAACTTCCTGGAAGGGCAAGTAGCCTTTTGTGGTGGGTGGACCCTGGCGGGACATCAGGTGAGCACCAAAGATGCTCTATCACTCCTCCTCCTCAGCTGGAGATGGGAAAGAAAAATATAAGGAAAGGCTCGTGGGTCGAGATAAGGACAGGGCGAGATCACTCACCAGTTACCATCATGGACAAACCAAACTTGACTTAGGGAAATTAGTTTAATTTATTACCAATCAAATCAGAATAAGGTAATGAGAAAACAAAACCTAAATCTTAAAACACCTCTCCCCCATCCTTTCCTTCTTTCCAGGCTTAACTTTACTCCCGATTTCCTCTATCTCCTCACCCTGAGTGGGGTGCAGTGGGCGGGGAATGGGGGTTGTGGTCAGTTCATCAAACATTGTCGCTCCTTCCTCCTCAGGGGGAGGGCTCCTCACACTCTTCCGCTGCTCCAGCGTGGGGTCCCTCCCATGGGAGACAGTCTTCCATGAACTTCTCCAACGTGAGTCTTTCTCACGAGCTGCAGTTCTTCATGAACTGCTCCAGTGTGGGCCCCCTACAGGGTCACAAGTCCTTCCAGAAACCTGCTCCAGCATCTGCTCCTCTCTCCATGGGTCCACAGGTCCTGCCAGGAGCCTGCTCCAGCGCGGGCTTCCCACAGGGTCACGGCCTCCTTTGGGCATCCACCTGCTCCAGTGTGGGGTCCTCCACAGGCTGCAGGGGGATATCTGCTCCACCGCTAACCTCCATGGGCTGCAGGGGCACAGCCTGCCTCACCATGGTCTTCACCACGGGCTGCAGGGGAATTTTTGGTCCAGTGCCTGGACCACCACCACACCCTCCTTCACTAACCTTGGTGTCTGCAGAGTTGTTTCTCTCACATATTCTCACTCCTTTCTTCAGGCTGCAATTGTTGTTGTGAAGGTTTTTCCCCCCTTCTTAAATATGTTATCCAAGAGGCGCTACCACCATTGCTGATGCGTTCAGCCTTGGCCAGCAGCGGGTCTGTCTTGGAGCCAGTTAGCATTGGCTTTATCAGACATCAGGGAAGCTTCTAGCAGCATCTCACAGCCACCCCTGTAGCCTCCCTGCTCCCAAAACCTTGCCATGCAAACCCAATACACTTTTTATAGACATTAGCTCAAAGGGGGTCTACTGAGAAGCTTTGCCTCTCAATCCCATATACAATAGGCCATGCAGCTCCTCCCAGTTGTCCAAACCCTGACACCACCAAACTCTAGGAGAGGGACTCAAGAGCATGCTTAAACCTCAGAGTTGCAAAAATTTAGGAAGAAGGGATAACTTGTGTTTATTAAAGCTCTGGGAACAAATCAGTTATTCAGTCTGGATAAGGCCTGCTTTAAATCTGCAAAGGAAACGTTGCAAGTAGTAACCAGACACAGAACCATGCTGTTATTGCTGTGTGGATGTTTAGAAATAGCTGAACTCTAATAGGGTTTTTGGTGTGAAAAACTGTGCAGAAGCAATCAGTCTGGCAGATATTTAGCCTATGTGAGCTGACTTTTTTTCCCTATGCTTTCTGTGAGTGTGCAGACCCAATGCAAAGGGTGAACCTCCTAAAAGCCAGCAGTAGTATTGAGAACAAGAAGGAATCCTCCTTTCATCTAGATCAAAAGAAGATGTCTGGGCTGATCTAAAACACCCTTTTTACAAGTCAAAGAGTGCAGATATCCTCTAGCTGACATAGCTGCCGAGGGAACACACGCAGACACATGCTGAGCTACTGAAGCTACTTATTGCAGGATCAAAACTGTCAGGTTCCTGCTGCCTTCTTAGAAATTGCATGCTGCTCAGGCCCTTTCTGGCTCTAAGAAATAGGATTAAGGACATCTATTTGAAAATAGGCCACTGCAAGAAAAGCCAAGGAGAGCTCCCAGCTGACAGGACAGGACCAAAGTGGGTCCTGTACCCAAAGACCCTTGAGGCTTGTGTCATTTCCCCCTCCCAGTGACCGCCTTTTCCCTGAACCATGACCAGACTGAAGTGTCCTCCGCACAGCAACCAAGTAGGGAAACAGAAATTAATGTTTCCCCACAGGTTTCTGAGTTGCATATTCAAAACTGCAAGAGGAGCTGAGCCCTCCATTACCACCAGGGCACATCAGGACTGGCCATGACAAGGTACAGACCCTACCAAATCCTTCCAGGCTGGATGTGCTTGTGCTGTAATGAGTTCTGCTGGAGCCCTGGTCCCTGAGCAGCCCTGAATCTGTCTGCTGAGCCTGAAGCAGCAAGTGGCTGTTGCATTAAAGACAGTTGTTTCACACAGCACCAGGCCTGTGCAAAGCCAAGAAATCATAGTAGCTATAAAGAATGCATATAGTCTAAGATAAAAGTCTTTTGGTTTTGTTGCTGTTTTTGTTTTTGTTTCTGTTTTTGTTCTTGTTTGTTTGTTTTTGTTTGTGTTTGTTTTTGTTTTTGTTGGGGGAGAGGGATAGGAAATGCTGTTCACCTTCCTTCAAGCCTTGCAAAAATTCTGGAACAAATGCATGTTTCATAAGCACCTGGAAGATAACAATTCACAGCAGCAGCTGCTTCATGTAGTGGCAAAGACAAGTAACCCATGTGGATTTGTCAAGAATAAATTGTGTTGGTCTGATCTAATCTCCACTTTTAGCAATGTAAGAGGCTTTAAGAATAAAGGAAAAGTAGCTGTCACAAATCTTACCATTGCTAAGGTTTTCAAAATGGTCGTATGTGACATTCTCTTAAGCAAGCGGCAGCAGTAGGGTCTAGGTGAGATAATGATTGATTGGGTGCAAAGCTGGTTTGATAATGTATCAGAAAGGTTATCGGTGGTGCTTTGTCAGAGTGGAAGGAGGTAGAAAGTGGAGTTCAGCCAGGTCTGTTCTGGATCCAATCCTGGTGTGTGTTTTCATTAATGAATTAGGTGATGGCAAAGAGAGTATGGTTATTAAATTTTCAGATGGCATAAAGCTCAGAGGCATTGTAAGCACAGGAGGACAGGATTTGAATTCAGGATGATTTTGAAGAATTGTATAACCTGTCTGGGGAGGGAAAAAGCTGAAATTCAGCAGTGACAAGTGGAAGGTTACAAACTTCAGCTTATACAAATAAACCAATACCAAAATTTGATGATAGCAGCTTTGTAGCAAAGTGTGGTATCACAGCAGAAGACAAGCTGAATTGCTTGTGAAAAAAGAGAAATCACTACCACACAAGAGTGAGCAACCAAGGTTATAACTTTTAATATGTGCAGTAATCCTTACTTTGGCACTAGAATGACTTCAGATGCCATAGTCTGGATGCGACTGCTCAGTAAAGATGTGTAGCAATAGTTCAGAGGAGAAGAGCACTATGAGAGACATGCAAAACATGACCAGAGCAGAAAGACTGACAGGCTCAGTGCTTGTTTAACTTTAGTAAGTCTCATAAGAATATATTCAACAAGCTTCATGTATGTAAAAGGCTTGATGCAAACAGGAATATAATAATCTGTTTTCTAAGTCTCCGTGGAACATAACCAAAAAACCCCCCAAGCTTGCATTACAGGAAGAAGTTTCAGTTTGAACTTTTCAACACTGAGACTTGCAAAGTACTGGAAAGATTTCTCTTCTAGATATAAGTTTGTACTAATGTACCAATACCTTTGATATGAGAGTCATTGCACCCTACTGAATGTAAGCCCTCATAAAGTTCATGCACCGAATGGGTGGATGTTGGATCACTTTGGGAGCCCCAGCAGTGATGAGTTCCAGGCTGGCTTTATCAGACACTTAAGTCTGGCAAACTCCAGTGAGTTTCAGTACAAAGATTCAGTGCGGGCTGTTCCATCTGGGCTCTGCCGGTGGCATCATTCTCTTCCCCTTTCACTGTTTTCTTGCTTCCTGAACTGTTCAAGGAAATTTTGTTTGCATGGCAGTGAGAATGGCAACACATTTTACAGTTTCCCTAGGGTGGCAGAACAATAAAAAGCTCTTGACAGCTGCTGAGATCTCTAACAAACAGAAGAAATCCATGGCTTAGGTGTGGTATTTATGTAAGCATCATTTACTACCTGTCTCTTGATTCATGGGCAGAACACTGTGGAGTTAAAAACCATTCTTTGTATGGCTCAGAGTGATCTTCATCAGATATGCTACTTAGGCTTTCACTGCAGTTGGATGTGCTGAGCAATATGGCACTTGCTCATGATACACTGCTTTGTTTCTCCTATGGTACCATTGCCCAAGCGTAGGGAAACATGTTCTGTTGAATCTGGTGTCTCTGACAGTGACTGATCATGTGCAATCAATGATAATTAAACCTATTGATTCCATGGATTCATGTCAGACCTGAGCCTTTTGCACTGAGTCAGTGTTGCATTACCAGAAAATCACCATTTCTGAAGTCAGACTGTCAAGTTCTGAGACAAGGCTACAGAGCTCAGAGGAAGAGAGAAAAGCAGGTAGTACCGGGGTCCATCCACCTAGCAGGAACAGTGGCCTCTCTCAGTGATGATGGCCTTTTGTTTGTGTACCCTCCTGGACTAGGGAACCCAGAGAAAATATCTGGGGACAGATCCCCAACAACTGCATGTTCAGAAGCTAGCACTTTGATATCAGATATGTTTGTATTGCATGTAGGACGGTAGCTGCAGTGTCTTTTGTTTTCTGGGGGTCTCCAGAGTTGTGGGTTTTTTTGGTGTCTGCTAATATGGAATATATTTGATTGACCAACCACAAGACTTTTCAAAGACTTGAAAAACTGGTGGGTGCTAAACTCTACTCAAAGTTAATTCAGGACCAGCCTTCTGTTTGTGAGCCTCAAAATCTGCTGCTGAATCCAGAAAGCATGAGGAGAACAGCAGCTGCCACTTCATTTTCATTTTACAAACTCAGAGAGTCCACCACTGAACACAAGAGCCCTCTGATCAGTGCTCCTGGATTGGTGACCTTCAATTCTTTAAGCGCTGCTCATAGCCATTGAAAACTAAAAAGCTGAAGTTCATGCAGAGGCAAATTGAAGTGAGAAGTAGGTAAATGCTGGGATCTAATCTTTTAGATTTATGGTAGCCATAGATTGTAGCCATATACTTTTAAAGACAGAAAGAGGCTTTGTAACTTTCACTTTGCATAACACAAGGTGGAGTGTTACAGTCACACCTTCGGGTGAGCTAGACTGTGGGTTTTACAGAATCTGTCATATCCTCAGGTGAACTCTCTAGCATTAAAAATATGCAGCTTATCTGTAGTCAGGACTTGTCTGACTTGAGCTACCAGTCTGTGAAGTGTTATGCATTTGTATGTTAAATTAAAGAGCCCTCTGCCCTTATATATATTATTCTCCTGAATTTCTATTTGGAGCTTTTTTTCACTCACTGCTTTTACATTTCATTACTGTTCTGCTGCAAGAGTTCAAAGTTTTCAAATGAAAGTCCTATGCAATTCCAGGGGACGATGCTCTTCTCCTACACCAGTCTGTTTGCAGTCCAGTATGGGGCGAAGGGAAATGCATGCACAACTCCCATCAACGCTGAAATGTCAGCTTTAACAATTCTCCCCTCTCCCTCCTGCCCCCTACCCCTGAGTGTGGATTATATCTAGGTCTTTTTGCCGGGAGCCTATATCCTAACCACTTGCCATCCTCTGATGTTAACGTTTGGATTTTTAATGAGCACAGGCAAAGAAGGGTGCTTAGCAACAATACAGATAGTACAACAAATACAGGATAAGCAGTTCGAGATTAGATTTTTATGCCATCTTAATGACAACACCAAGATCTAGTTAGTGCTCTGCATAACTATACCCCTAACACAGATGCCACAATACTGCAGTGCATATGCACTATTGGGCTTTCCACTTTGGGAAGTGGGATTTTGGAAGCAACCAGGACAAAGGGAGAGAAAGAGGTGATGGACAGCATGGTGTCAGGGCAGAATTTCCTCTAGCTGAATAATATTCAGTCTGCTTGATGGTATTGTCAAAATGCCCTCACTTGCATTAATTTCTTAGAATTTCTCTTGATCCTAACAGACTGGAGAATTAAGGCAAAGGTATTGGCACTATTTATTACAGATTACTTTTTCATGCTGTCTTTAACCCTCTTTTTAGCTCCATTCATTCCCAAGAATGACAGGTATATTATTAACAGATACAATCAGACTTCAGAAATCATGTCTGGGTTTTTTTTGAAAGAGGACTAGTTAAACTAAAGGTGTGAAACCTGGTCAGCCAAAACCAAAAGTGAAAGCTGTGAGATGCTATAAACTCCCCGAACAAGCTAAAGTCACCTTGCCTTTTGGGAATCACTGGCCAAGAAGCAGGAGGAGAAGGTTGCCATAACTGGAAACAGATCCTGAATCCCAAAGCCTGTGCAATGTAGAAGAAAAACAGCAAGATAGGATCTGAAGAGTTTAGCATGGGACATGAGAAACTGTCCCTCTTACCACTTGTCTAAGATGATGCCCTGGAAGGATTTGGTGTGTTAGACACAAGGCTCTAAAAAAGACCATAGTTACTAGAATTTCATTCCTGCACGTCCCAAAATGGGGGAATAATCTTGCCTTTACTTGTGCCCCACTGCTAGTACTGCCCTTATATCATGCCCTGTACAAGGCACGCTTTAGAACGGCAGGATGCCTGCCCATACTGAACGGGTGGGGAGGAAAGGGGAAATAAGACAGCAGACCTGTTTGAGTCCAGAGAATGGACCGATGGCAGAAACAGGCACAAATCCCCAGTCCTTCAATGTCTTTAATGTTGCTGCCTTGATAAACTCTCTGTCTGACCTATCACCAGCTTCAGGAGCTGCTTCGCACAGAGTCCCTTATGATGCTGCAAATCTCCTCTGAAAAACAACCAAAAGCAATAGACTTACAGTTTATTGTCCTGTTCCTTTTTCTCTGATTTTCCATGCTGCCACAGAAAGAGCCAAGTAAGCAAGGCACCATGGTCCCTTTACTCCTTTCTTTCCTGTGTCACACATCTTAGAAATAATCAGCTGCAGGAAAACTGAACAAACTGGCGTGATGTTATTGCATGCCCATTATTGCCAGGCAGTGATTTATCACTGTGTGACATACTATTTCTACACTGAATCTGGTTACTGTACTACCAAAAAGTGGTGGCTGGATTGAAAGCTTCACAGAGGTGAGGGTAGGCTCAGTGTCAAAGCAGTGTAAAAATCAGTTCATGCTAAGAATATCTGGAGTTGTGCTTTTGTCACCCAGTAAAATTTCAGCATCAGTTCACATCTCTTATTCGCCTTGTGCTGATCTTTGCTACAAGGAGAAGAAAACGACTGAACAAGAGACTTAATTGTCCATGTGTCAGTGTCTCAAATCCTTTCTCCCCCCTTTCTCTGTGAACCCGGAAGCACATGTTCATCTCCCAACAGGCCTGAGTCCGACCCTTGTTTCCGGGAAAGACACGAAGCTGCAGTTTTCTGTACATTGGCCAAAGAAAAAATGGGAAACAATGGAGACAGAGGGCAAAGACATGCATTTAGAAGGGAATGAGAGGCTTTTAATGAGAAAATAATGAAATACAAAGATAATATCAGAGGGAGTAGCTACAGACAAAGACCCACAAAGAGCAAAGCAAACCAAAGAGGCGTGGGAGGAAAATGCTGATGAGAGGCAAAGGGGAAGGCAGAGCAAAATGAAACAGAAAGGAGTCTCAGCAAATTTCCATAATGAGCACTGATGAAGCCTTTTATGACTGTAGACAGGGATTCTCAGAAATGCTCCCTTGTAGGAAGTTTGCATACTCATATTTTAATATCACTGAACACTTTCCCAGCCTTGGTAGAAGCAGACACCTTTTTGCTAGCTCTGCACGCTCTAAATCTGGGCTACCCCCGTGCATCACCTAGCTCCACAGAGCCACCTCACTGAGGTCTGCTCTGGAGGGACTGGCACATCGACACCAGGTCCATGCTGCCTCCAGCGAGTGTGATAGCCCTGCGCTGAAACTGGTCTTCAGGAGAAGCAGGGTAAGAAATATGCTATGTCCTGCCAAAGCAATGGAGACGTTGCTTGCACGGTACCTTGTGGGATGTGCACACAGGTTAGTGTTTAGCCAGAGCTAGACAGAAGCCTGAGCTGATTCAATTTGTGTGAGATTGTGGTTACCTGAAGCAAAGCCAAATCCACAAGGCTGTATGGCCTTAAAAGCTTTCAGAAATCTCAGCCTGCACTTACTTCAAGTCCAGACTCAAGGACCAACCCAGTGTGCAAAGAAACAGTGTGGATTATTGCTCTTTATGTACCCCAGTTGTTTACCTGATTTTATCCTCTGAGACTAGCTATTGTTCATTTTCTCAGACTGAATGTTTGGCCACAACATTTCCTGAGATAGATCTACGCAACTATAAATAACAAAAAGATTACAGTTGTCCTTGAATGAATGTTTGAAAGGTATACACCGCCGTTCAAAACTAGTGTCAAAAAAAACAAACCAAAACCAAAAACACAGACTGCCAAAGAAATCACCTTACAGCAGAGAGGAGGCTTTTGAGCTCTACAGAGTGATTTTTACCAGACTTTTCCATCTGGAACACATTTTGCTTGTGCAGTTGGTTTGTACAGAATAAACCCTCTCAGTCACTTTGTGAAGACTGACACCAGTAATCTAGTTCCTCTGAGTCCTACAGAATGACAAGAAATAGTCTCTGATCTCTTCAGGGCCTCTGCTGCAGACTTCAGGGGGAGGACTTTCCAGGGGATTCCCCTCAAAGTTGCACGAACAGTAATTGTATCCCCAGTCCAGGTTCACCAGCTCCCCAAACCTTGCTGGAAGGGACCGTAGATGGTTGTTTCCCAACCAAAGCGTGCGCAGATTCCTTAAAAGACAGACATCTTCAGGTAGACTCTTCAATGCGTTGAAGAGCAATAACAACGTTTCCAGTTTCTCCAGATTCCGAACAGTGGAGGGGATTGTGCCTATTTTGTTGTCACTCACATCTAGAAAGGTGAGGCTCCTCAGCTGGCAGAGGGGTGCAGGCAGTTCGGTGAGGCTGTTGTTGGCCAGATGGAGGCTGTGCAGCCTTTGAAGTGCCCCTATTTCTGGAGGCAGAGATCTCAGGCTGTTGTTGCTCAGAGTAAGCCTCTCCAAGTGACTCAAAGTGCCAATCTCGGCAGGGATTTTCTTCAAGTTGTTGGAGTCCACGTAGAGGCAGGTTAAATTCCTGAGGCGGCTGATCTCTCGGGGAAGCAGCTCCATCCTGTACCTCAGGCAGCTTTCTCGTTCTGGGCTCATCTCCAGGACCTGCAGCCGGTCCAAGCCAAAGACCTGTGCAGGAACCGATGCCAGCTCTCTGCCTGAGATCTTGAGTTTCTTCTTCCCTTCATACTTCGGATCGTGCTCTGTAAGGTACCTCCAGAGCAGATCAGGGCCTGAGGAGGCACATGCGAAGGAGGTGGCTGTGTCCATTGACCCACCAGAACCGTGGCAGGTTGAACTGAGACAGTTGTTGATGTTTTGTTGCACACTCCACAGACAACCTTTGAGGTTCTCGGTGGATTGATGCCCTCCGTCAGCTTTCCTCTCCGCCAGGCACGTTACCAACAAACATGCAGAGCATTTGGGTTGCTCAGGTACATCCCACTGAGTAAACAGTTGGTGTTCCCACTTGATCAGGTGTTTCCCTTCCAGCTCTGCAGTGTACACAAAACCCAGCCCCCAGGCTATGACGTTGCCTCTCACAGTTGCAGCTAGTGAGCTGCTGGCAAATATCTGCCCGTGCTTAGAAAGTGAAACAGAACTGCTGTGCCTGTGCTGTTCAGCAGGTTGGTTGAAATCCTAGTTTGTGTGTAGCTCTCTCCTTCTGGGAGCACCTAGGGTGCTGTTGTCTGAGGAATTCACATTGGTCAGTCCCAAGGGGTTGCAATGGAAGCAGCAAGGCTGGGTAGATAAAGCACATGGTAAACTGGACAAGAAGAAGACAGACTCATAGCTGGTGGCTTGGGAGCTGGGAACCATAAACAGCTCCTGTCCTCAGGTCAGTTTGTGCCTTTAACATTCAGCAAGCACAATAAATAATAAATTTTGAAATCTGGAAGTCCTTCTCCCCCCTGCTGAGTGTATGAACCCCTGCACCACAGAGATACTGTCCTGTGCTGCATTATTAAAATTATTAAAAGCAAATTTTTATTCCTTGCTGTCATAGCTTTTGTAGGAGACGTAAAATGCCAGGTTTATCCCAAGCCACTCGGCACAGCATGCAACGTAGAGAGCAGGGCATTTTCCTAGAAGGGGAAAATCGTGGGTTTGAAGTCTCAGGCTGAGAGAACTTTTACTTCATTCTCTAATCCTTGTGACTTTCAGCTAAAAAATGCCTAGCACAACCATTTCAAATGTTTTTCAAGGAGGGAGGGTCTCCACAGTCTCCCACAGGCTACTAAAGGCAGAAGACAGTGTGTTAGAGAGATCGTGTAAGCACGTCTCCCAGGTCAGGTCTCGTGAAGGTGGGTTACGCCAGCTTTGCTTTCCCACCCTGCTCAGTTCTGATCTCCTCAGCCCTCCCTGAATTTCCGGGGATCCTCTGTCCCGGCACTGGGGGGTGTGTGGCTGCACAGATCAGTGGTGAGTGCTGGGAGCCCTCTATCCAGAAGATGCTGACAAGAGGATTTCGGGATCATTGTTCAACCCTCTGGACTTACACTTTAGGCTCTGCTGGTTTTTAGCTGGATTTCACCCTGAAATACAGATTTTTAGGGCTGTTGCTTACTGGCTGTTACTCTTAACTTGGATTCAGAGCGCAAACACCATAACCCTATTGAAATCAAGCCCTGAATATCCTCCAGATTAATTTTCAGCTTCTGTAAGAGAAAACTATATCACTTGCCTAATACTGAGCAGTGTTGTGAGGCTGCTTTGGCACTACAGGCTCCTGGGATGTGGGTGCCTGGAGGCAGGCCTGCTGGGCTTCCCAGTAGGGATTGCCCAAGCTGTTGGTCTGGGGCTATCACAGTTGATTGATTGCACAATGGCACGAGCAGATCCTGGGGACACTGAAAGTGGTTACTGCTGTTCGTTAGGGTCACCATCAATGTCAGTAGTGTCTGAAGGCTGTGCTAGCTTCATCAGGAAAGGGTGGACATTTTACATGAAAAAGATTCATCAGAACTTGAGAAAGTCTAATAGTTGTTCATAAGTAAGAATGGGTACCATAACTTGGAAAGATACATACATCGGAGATTAATACAGCAGCCAAGAAAAAGTGAGATTTTTACTTGCAAGGGAAAGCTGCTTACCAGGAATGACAGACCTCACAATTAACCATAAAAATAAGACTCAAAGTTAAACTCAACTCCCATCAAGAAAGTGCTGAAGAAGTTATTGCAATTAAAGTCCTTTCAGACTTGGACGAAAGCCATCTCCCACTTTATTAAGGGGAAAAATGTGTTTCTAAGAACACATTGTCAAATACATCTGCCTTGTGAAATAAAACAAATTACCGTGTGTGCTGCCTTCTGCCTAAACATGCTTATCTTGTCAAATCAAACCTGAGTCTTTCAGCCAGCATGTCATTCAGAGCCAAAGCTGTGGTCAGGGGGAGGTTTTTGTGAGGTTGAACACTGGTCTCCTGTTGCGCTTTTTCACAATTTGTGTTTGACCCTGCATTTTCCTTTACCAGCATGGAAAGTTCTTTTTTGCTCCATCTTGTAGGACATCCTTCTTCCTGATGCCAATCACTGGCTCATCGGGAATGTCAGGGTATGATTAATGTCCCTCTGGCAAATTGTTTCCTTGTGCTTTCTACATAAGGTTTATGATCCAACATGTGAAATAACAAGAGAGAACTCATATTTTAAACACATGATCCCCCTGGAGACCCAGCAGGATATTCTCATTCTCAGTTCAGACAAACTCTGATGAGAATATTGCCAGCATCGACATTCTTGAGTCAAGCTACGCAAGGTATTCAGGAGTTAGCCCTTAAAGTGAAAATCTTCTGTTCATCATGTCTTCATGCTTTTCTAATCAGTTGTTCCCGTTTCACAAGTCAGAAGACAAAAATCTATGCTTGTGACATCCAGGTTTAATCCAGATTGATGAAGCTAAGCAGGCTTTCTTTTCTTAATCCAACTTCACCATTTACAAAGGTGTTGAAAGGAAAGTCCAGGCTCTGATGGACCCTTATTAACCTAAGGACCTCAGACAGGTGCTGAAGTTGGGATGTAGGAGACAATTGGGTGGCTGATGAAGAGACTATTACCCCAGCAGTGCTGGCTCTACAGAGACAGCAGCAGGGAGGACTCCTCGTGGTCTCGGATGGATGCTCACGCCTGCCAGCACCTGCCTTCACCCCCAGGCTGGCTCTGTCCTCCTGCTGCTCTCCCTTCCCATGCCATGGAGCGGCAACCTTAACCCTCAGCAGCACTGGACTCCAGCTCACAGAGGCTAAAAGAGGTGATAGTGGATTTTTTCCAGTCCATGTTTTTACTGTTGAGTTAGTGCAGTCATTTTAAGAAAATTTTCCTGTTATTCCCTGGCACAAGGACAGTACAGATTTGTGCCATAACCTTGTCCTTCCTCCGAGTCGCCTGGCTGCTAGTCACATAGCACCCAACGCCTCATCATCTGTAACACACATATTGCCACACCAACTCAGTGTGAACATGGGTCAGTAATGGTGGAAGATAAAGACAGCTACCAGATATTTTTTCCACAAAGACCTAGTTAACGTAGGCAAAACAGCCCAGACTGCTTCAGCTGACTGCTTTAGGATGAGCTGCATCGCTCTCCAGACTCCACGACTCACACTGGAGCCAACAAAGTGCAGGTGGTGCCGCCTGACTGAATCCCACTGTGAGAGACTGAGCATGAGATTCAAGACCTACCTAGACATAAGCATCTTACATCATTTGACATGATACATAATCTCCCCTGGGGTCACCCACTGCAGATCTGGAAAGACTTCCCTAGGTCTTGTGTCGTATTGACCAGTCCCCAGTCGGTGTCTCTGGCGTCCAAGACATCGTTGCATGGTGATACTCAGCTACACCTAGGCATCACGTACTGCTCCAGAAGCTGCCAAAATGCAGTCTACAGCAGGGTGGAGCTTGGCCAGTTTCGACATCAAAAGACTGAACTATCCGTAAACTCTACTTTCTTTTCTTTTTGTTTTCATAATTTTAATTTTTTTAAGAAAAATTGCCCAGAATGGAAAAGCTGTGCTCATCTCCCAGCCCGTTTTGTCGTCAGAGCGCAGAGCTTGGGCTTAGCTGCTACAGCATTTATTGTTTCTCTGGAAAAAACCACAAACATTTGGTTTAGTCCTGAACAGAGTAGCCTTGCTTTGATTACATATCCCCAAATAAACACATAGAACAGAGTTCAGCCTTACACAGTTTAATTATCCCATATTAACAACAAGAGGTGGGAAAAGGACAGCTCAGGAAAACACTGTCACAAAGCTGTACTGAGAAAAGCCACTCACAAGTGGCAAAGAAGGGGAATAGTCCATTCCCTCCTACAGCTTCCAAAAAGCAGCTAATTCAAAACTGTTTAGAAAACAAGTGTAAATTATTAAATAATTTAACACAGAAAAATATTTTCCCCAAATGGCCTGGTTTTGTTTTGGTTTTTAATTTATTTATTTGGCAGGCAAAAATTTTACTGGAATAGTGCTCTGTTTGCTATAATTGCAATAATTTACACACTTGATTTAAAAGCAAAACAAAACAAAACCCAACCCACAGTGATTCCATAAACCCCATGTGCCATTGGCACCTTTTTAATATGTAAATAATACATTGCCTGGCTCCCTAATGCAATTTTAATGGTGTATCTTCTTTTACCATAGGACCAGCCAAAACAAAATCCAACAAAAACGTAGCATATTCTTGGTTTTAAATCTCAGGCTCAGTGAAAAGGCTTTCCTGTGATTTACCAACAGCTTTGTTGCAGAGACAGGAACACTGAGATGCAAAAGCCCTTGTTCAAGAGCTGTTAGAGGAGAGGCCGTCAGCACTGTCTCTGCCCTATCTGCCACCTCCTGCCTGCATGGTCACCTTGAGAGATGCTGGACAGAGAATACAAGTCTGCCTGTCACCTTCCAGCACAGAGAGTCACCTGCTCAGGCACAGTGACATCTGCATTTTCTGGAGGGCAGCTTCTGACCATGCCCAGGGCTGTACTTGTAGGTTTACTGTCTGCCCAGATGGCAGAGCTAATTTGGAAAGTAATCTCCGGCCACCTTTCCAAAGACTGCAAATACCCATGAACAGACTGAGGCAAAAACTGTTGCAGCTTTTGGTGCTTGAGCTTGCAGGGCAGAAATCCTGCAAATACACCATCCTTTCTTACCTTTCATTGCAGGTGACTTTTTAGGCACATTCATATAGGGCTTGCTTCTGTAAGAGGTGGCAGCCTTCCTTTGATGACTATACCCATAGAAACTGGGTGGCCATGGACACAGGCGTTGAGCCGGGGCTGCACCATATGCCTCATACTCCTTTCGCTGCTGACAGCTTATGCTTGGTAAATGCCATTTAACTGGCTGGAGAGAAAACAAGATTTAAGAAAAAGCAGGAAAATGGCACCCACTGAATTCAGGGCACAGAGACAGTCTGGGGTGTCTCCAGGAACAGACTGAACAACCGTCTGCTAGGGAATATGCTGGAGCAAAGGGAATTAGGCTGCGTCCCTTTTTCTGGGTGGGAAAGCTACAGAGCTATAGTCTGCCTAACCCATGGAGATCTTTTGTTATTAAAGATACAGGTGTGTCCCTCATGTTCCTAGCACAGGCTCTTGGCAACGGTTTCAAGAGACATTGAAATGAAAAGGGTTATCCAAAAAACCCCTAGATCTCCTTCAACTAGATACCGCTGCACCATCTTACCCATATGGGGTTGGACTAGATGATCTTCAAAGGTCCCTTCCAATCCAGATTATTCTATGGTTCTATGATCTCACAGGGATGAAAGAGCCTGAACTTTAACAGAACATCATTATGTATGTACCCTTTGCACAGTGCACTGGAGTGTATTAAAGGCTGTGCCATGCAGGGCACATGCAGACACACATAGTGAGACCATCTACACAGGCTGAGGAGTCACTGTCATGACAGGAATTAAATGTCATATTTACATGGCCTAGTTAACGCTTGACCTCCATAGAACCTGCTCATTGCCACCACGTTTATTCAAAACAATGTCTCATAACCGGCTGGGAGGTGTCTTGTGTAGAAAACCTGTTCTGCCTCACTGCTAGAGGACTGAAATCACACTCAGCTTGGACTAGGAAAAATGGTGCTTTTAAATACAGTGTGATCAACATGCTTGCTTAATACTGAAATATAGCAAGCTGACCTAAGATGCAGTACCATAATGGCAATAGATATACCATTAAGAGTTACTTAAAAGCAGTAAGTTTTTCATGTCATGATATTTTCACTTTAATTAGTCTTTCCATAGCAAGAAACACAGTAAAATCAAATCAAAGAGTTTATTTGCATAGGAAACAGCAAAAACAGCACCACTGAGAGCTACACAGTAAAGATTTTGTTTAACCCTGACATGTGAACATGATATTTAATTTCATTTCCAGTAAAGCAGAGGCAAATTGTATCTGCTACGGGATGAGAAAAAGACTCCAAGGCTGGGAAATCATTATCTCTGAGCACTAGCAGTGGGGTATGATTCTGGGGTGGTTATAGACGGCTGTGGCTTATGCTTAGCTTGGCCAGCTTGGAAGCACCATGCGCTATGGTGAACGTGCCAGGGCAGGGTGCCTCTTTTCCAAAAGACCCGATGAGATTTCCAAACACATTCAGCACTTAGTGCCCGTGTCAGGTTCATTACTCCGATCGCTTAATACAAACCGCTTTGTGCAGAGGAGTTTTGAAAACGCAGCTGCTTTGCTGGCTGGCACATATGTCTGAGGCTGATCACCTCTCAGATCCGCACCTTTGTGGGTGGGATTGTCTTGGTCAGAGGGTTAAACTCACAAATGGCCCATTGTGAATGTTTTTTCAGACTCCATTCCCTCTTTATTTTCACTTTGCATTCTCAAGTTGATTTTGGCAATTAGCTGATAGGGGAAAAGGGAGAGTGTCTGACTTTTTTGCTTTCTCCCTCAAACAAAATTTCCTCTGGGTTTCCGAAGAACATTTTGTTCTGACCCTTTCATCAGAGTTCAACCTTCTCCTAGACCAGCCTGCAACTTCTGACCTAACCTCTAAAACATGACCCTGCCAAGTTATAATCACAGTGGATCATCCAAAACAGTGAAGTTGGGTCAGACTTGGGTTCCTGAGATTTTTAATGCCAGGTGATTCTCTGTGCTGCTGTGGCTGATTTTTGGGTGAAGCAGTAGTAGGCAGCTCTGTGTGTGTTGACAGCGAAAAGGGAATTTGGCATCCCTGAGCTGATGGAGGACAATGTCACTGTTTTTTGCAGAGGCATGTCCCTGACAGAAGGAAGCTAAGCTCCATCTGGTAGGACCAAACCCTTCGGGTACTGAAGTTCTTGCACATGGAGCAATGAGGAAGTTTAGATCACCTCTGCGGTCTCTTCAGGCCTTACTGTGAGATCCCACACGGTCCCATAAAAAGTAGCTCCTATAGGATATAGATTCACTTACGGGCTGAAGAACATTCAATTTAATAGGGAATTCATGGGAAAACACACATTGGCTGTTCACAACTGTCTGTCCACTGTGAGCTGAATGTGCTGGAGACCTCTTCCCCGGCTTTGGCAGGGCTTTGCCTTCCTCCCCTCCATGTGGATGGCAGATAGCACCAACAATCCTGTGATCAGCCTGTGTCTCACAGTTAATGCCCTGGACTGCACAGTGCAGGATTTTATTTCAGTTTCAAGGGTGAGGGGTAAAGCTTTGGAAAGAATTAACCAGATAACAGACAAAAATTTTGGCATTGGAATGGTTTTGTATAAAAAGCTACACGATGCATTGCTACTGTATGCTTTTCAAAAGAGGAAAAAACACTTATTTTTAATGTTGTAATATGACCTGATGTTAGAGAAAACAAAAACAAATTCACATATCACATCAAAGATAACAATAATAATAATAATAATCCATAAAAATAATCTGACCGACCGGCAGCATTTGTTGTCTTTAGAAGGCCTCCCACAGAAGAAACACAGTTGAAGGTATCTGAGAGCTCTTGGCAGGCGTGATGAATTCAAGTTTTAAAAACAAGTCTGGGGATACTCCCTGCACGCTACGGCCCTTTGACATTGGCGGGTCTGGCAGCCAGGCTTGCATAGTAAGCGCACTGAGTGGGGTCACACTGTCCATTGACTCCCGGAGGTCCCTGTGGACCTATGAGACCAGGCACACCAGCTTCGCCTTGAGGGCCGGGTGGTCCTGGCATCCCATCTTTGGCATAGCCAGGCTCCCCTGGGAGGCCTAAAATATAAAAAAAAAAAAAGGTGCCCCAGTGAGTGACACTCCCAGGGTACAGCACTCAGCAGTGTAACATTGCAGGAGATGGCTTTGCTGCCAAACAGGGAAGAATACATCTGTTTCTGCAGATTTGGGTCTGGCTAGCGTGTATCTACAAGGATGTAACAAGTGTGTCTCCTCTGAAAGAAAAATTTCCACCATCTATGGCATCCTTGGGTGGCACAACTCTGATGTGGCTGCTCTTCCTCTATCACCACATTGAAGTTGTGCAGCTGCATGAGCCGACTAATGACATATAGCCCTCATGAGGAGGTGAGGATGGGAAAGCTTGAGGCAAGAGCCAGCTTTGTGAGATAACTCATTTCCGTGAAGCATAGCAGGTCCATTGTTACTTTAAGGCAATGCAGGGCCAGCATGCCAAATGCAGACCATGGAGTTACGAAGGCTTCCCATAGTTTCCTCCCCCAACAAAGCAGGGTAAAGGCAAAACTGATCAATGGCTCCTAATTTCAGATTAGAAACAAAATATATTTGATGTTTCTTTGTCAGCAAAGGTAAAGCATGAACTGTATGCCTGAGGCACAGGTGTTGGATATGACCTCACATGACATCTGAGGCTGCCTGGATCTCTTGGTTCAGCTTGGTCACAACAAGATTCTGGCAAGGGCAGATAAGACAATTCATAGTTTATCTAGTAGTTAAAGCTTCACTTTGGATTAGTTCCAAAGGCCAGTTAACTTAGCTGTTATTGAGGTGGATCATTATACCTGTCAGTCAGGTTGGGGAAACAAAAGTGGCCAGATATGCTAGTGATGTATTTTTTCCCTTTGAGCCACTTCCTACAGAAACTGTGTGTGCCATATTTATGTTATCCTGATTGTCTATGTAATATAGCAGAGACTTGTGTCCTTGTAGCGGTTCTGAGTGATGCGTTTTGTGTGGTGTTCTGGATAAACACACCTGGAATTCCTGGAGGACCTATTTCCCCTCGTTGGCCAATGCCAGTCTCTCCTTTCTCACCCTTTGCTCCTCTTTCTCCTGTAGAGAGGGGAAGAAAAATAATGAACTGATAAGCATGATCTGTGGAACTAAAGAATACTACCATAGGTCTTCCATCCACACCGAAGCCAATATATTTGCTCAGAATAGTTCCTAATTGTAGCCAATCCTCTGAGATGAGACATTAAGTAGGAATGAAGACTCATCCCACTCCGATTCTGGCCAGAGGTGGAACACATCAGCAATTGCTGGTCACATTCACCACCTCTGGTTCCCCAGACTGAGGCTGCTTCTAACACATGCATTTTGAGGACCGCTTAGATGCTGCTAACAGGAGAGGTGGACACCAAAGTGTGATGGACACATGCCGTTATCAGACTGCCCAAACACACCAAGTTCCACTCACCTTTGGGGCCGATTGGTCCAGGTGGCCCTTCAGACCCAGTCTGTCCAGGCTGGCCAGGCTCTCCTGGGGGGCCAGTTCTTCCTGGGAGTCCTTCCTTCCCAGGGGGACCAGGAGGTCCTGGCCTGCCATGGGATGCTTTTATATGTGTGGGCTGGATCTGAGCCAGGATATAGGCTAACTTTGCTGTGAAGAGAAGGAAATGGGTTTGTTAGACTAGAAGGTCAGTGCTCCAAGAGACAAAGAGCCAGAAACAGTGGCCCAGCAAAGTCCAAGTATTGTCATAAATCAATTTTTCAGGACCACCCATTTCTTGTCTACACACAATACTTCCCCGTAAGTCATGATGGTGCCTCCCTGACCTTCTCTAAATTATTTAAACCTCATTTCTCCGTGGCTTTGAACTTCTCCTAAACCTCAAACTTAATCCTAAACACTTCTCTCATCCTCTGCTCCTTGTCTACCAAGGATCTGAAATGTCCTTTTCTTTAGCTGTGCAGCTGGTGGATTTGTGTCAAACTGGAATCATTGCTATTGCAAGAGCTTATTTCCACGGTTTCTGCTACGTGGAGCAAGATGCTACATGGCTGCTTTGTAGGGACAAAGCTTAGTTTCCTTGCTCTGGGCTTTTATACATGTGGAGTTAAAACTAATGTACCCATCTCTGGCTGTGAAGTCAGAAACTGTAAATAAGGCAGCTCCCTGCATCAGCATATTCTCCGATTTCCAAGCAGGCACATTGCTTGTCAGTTCCATATTAAGACCCTGAACAGCCTACACAGCTCTTAAAAGACATACTCAACATCACAAAAACATCCTACAGAATAGGGAGAGAAGGGGTTTCTATCTTCTCTTCATTGATCCAAAATATTGAATGCTTTTAGATTGGCATGGAATTTGAAGTCTCAGAGTGTGTAAATAAAATCCTTCAAATAAATCACTCTATTGAACCATGATCTTTAGCATGGAGGAAAATGCATGCAGCTATATGTCAGCTGCTCCAAGAGCTGTGTGAGAAGAAGCACTACAGCCCTGCATTTCCCTGTAGGTAGGACCAGAAGTGGTCTGCAATTCCTGTGCTATAAGAGAAGCAGTATCCCACACCCATTCCATCCCCTCTTCTCATACAGATGAGAACAGATGAGTATCAAATGTCACAGCCAGAAATCAGGAACATTTCTTCTCCAACTGGGACCTCAAGACAAAGGTTACATCCTACTCTGATTACTTTCTCTTCCAGGGCCCCATATTAATCTGCTTGACCTTGTATCTTCTCTTGTCCTACCATCTCAGCCCAGGCATCTGCAGGAACGAGTCTGCAGCAAAGCTCTTCGGGTAATAAAAAGTGATGAGGTGCTTAGCACAGGCAATGGCCTTGTGTTGAAAGAGAGAGAAAGCCCCTGTGCCGTTGCTGGGAACATCAACCTTAGGGAATGGTAAGGCTTGCTAAGCACATTTCATTTTACACATTCCTCCTTCCAGGCAGGCTTGTTGCAATGTGGCCTTCCATAAGCAGGAGAGGTGCAGGTGCCACCACAGCTATAGAAAGTAACTTTCGTACTCTCAGATATATCTTCTGGCTTCCCAGAGCCGATTACTTACCATCTAGTTGCTTGGATAACTCCTCTTGGATAAGCCTTCTCAAAGTCTCTAGAGATGGGGATTCCCCCTAGAGAGTAATAATCACAGCAATAACAAGACATGATAATCACAGCCAGGGGATGTGCAAACTAAACCCACCACAGAGGTTTGATGGGTTGCATTTCATCACCCATGGCATACACAGGGCTTCAGGGACTGCCTGCAAGAAAAACGTAAAGGGACTCAAAACATCTGCAGTCCCCAACCTGCTGGCAAGCCATGGGCTCAGTGGTGTAAGCAGGGAGCCTGGTCAGAGGGCGTAGCTGGGACACTGTCCCCATCTCCTTCCTAGAGAAAATCTCCCTCCTATACGTTCATAGGAGAAGTAGTAGAAATCAAATCAGGAGGCATCCTCTGCCCTACTAGATCATGGTGGAAAGCTTACCTCCTTTGTCAGCACTGCATGTTTCCTTGCAGAGAGAAGCATGCATGCCCCCATAGTTAAGGTGGGTATCTAGACTTGCTATAAACACTCATACTGGATGCGTGGCCTGCCAGCAGCCCTCATCTGGGGGAAGAGAAGCTGCTTTATGCATATGATACCCATTCTTCCAAATGAGTAGAAGGATCTGCCTGATTTCAGGCTACTGAAGGGGGAAAGGAGGTGCGGCTGCCTGGCGTTCGTCCCCTACCCCGCCTCCAAGGGATAGTACCTTTCATTCCCTCCCTCAGCTCTTTTGTGCGATGTTGCTGTTGAACAGCTCTAATGGCTGTCAAAACTCAACGCTATGTGAACAACAACGCTGGATGATGCAACTGACCAAATGATGAAAGCATTTTTGGTAGGTGGAAGGAGAAGTTTTTAGTTTGGGGCTTTCCAAGAAAATAATAATTAAAAAAAAGTGGTTTTAGGGTAACCAGACTCTTCTTTTTGCACAAACTCAAAAGAAAAAAATGTAGCTATATTTAAAAAATAAACCATTTCAGACCAGCAAGAGCAAAGTTTTCCTTTGTAAATCATAAAGTGAGGTGTTTCACTTGAAAGACTTTTCATTTTTTGGCTAAAATAATTCTTTGAATTTCTACCAGTTTTGAAAATGCTTCTGGTCAACCTAAAGACTGCATGTTTTTGCATATGAACTATTTGCATGAAACTCTTGCTTTTCCCTGACACCTATCCTTTTAACATACAACAATGCAGTCTGTGCCCTCTATGTTGATAAAAATCCTAAGAGGCTCTTCTGAATCAGAAGTTACTCTTCATTAAGGACTGCAGATTTTATTAAACAGCTAAGAGACGTTTCAATTTTAACCAATAACATTGCTGGCAAGTACGCAGTTGGTCTATTTGCTGCCTTCTTCCCAACACAAATTTTGCATGAGAAAAAGATCTTTGTTGGTGACAAAAGAAACAATTTTGTCATTAAGTACTAACCATTTGTGATGGCTCTCAGTGAATATCCCAGTAAGTAAACACGATTATGGAACATCACTGAACACTTACAAATTACCTTTTCAAGTTTGAACCCTATTAGTTGCATTAAGCCTCCATAATCATCACTGTATTTCACCAAATCTCTGTGTTGTTGAGAAAGAGATAGAAATGCTTTGTCTAAAATTTACCAAGCTTCTGCATCAGAGATTATTTCACTGTTTATTCCCCTCTGAGGTCATCTCAATTTTAGCCTCAGGATGGACATAGCAGTTTCACTAGTGTCAGTAGCTTTTTCTCATTCTTGTACATACATTACCCTCAGGCATTCTCAGTAGCAAGACTGCTTCCCATTAGGGAAAAAAAAAAGAGATAATATTAAACAAAAATAGAATTTTGTGAATTCTGATGAGCTGAATCCAGGATTTCCAGGAAACGAGCAGTGACCTTTCCACAGCTCAGCACTTTGTCTCGCATAACAAGCAGCAGAGGAAGGCATAAGACCTCTGTATGAAATGCTATGCGTTAACCCCCATATAGAAAGAAGCTTTTTCAAACTCCAGACCTATGGCCATGGTCATGTGACCTGATTTAGGCTTTTAGGGATATAAGGTGTCAGGAACTGGCCACCCTGGCTATAGGTCTGGTTTGCTCAGCTCTCTTGAAGTTCAATGCAACACTCCCACAACACATCCCTGAGATATGCTATAGCTCTCCTTTTTATGTATCAAGAGATAAAATTGTTGCCTCCCTATTATAACAGACACTTGCTCTGATTTCTATCAGCCTTACTGTTATCTTAGGTACTTTCCTGATCACACGCTGTGGAAATAAAACTACTGTACAAAGCCCTTCTCTGGCAATCTTACCCTTGGTCCTGGAAATCCTGGCTGTCCTGGAGGACCCGGAGGTCCAATTTGACCAGTGTCCCCTGGGGGCCCATGGGGACCCATCAGTCCTGGGTGGCCTTTATGACCAGGTATCCCAGGATCACCTGGAGGGCCCTTTTCTCCTTGAGGTCCTTTTTCGCCTTTGATGCCAGGTTCTCCCTAAGTGAAAAAAACAACATTACCACCACAAAATAAGAGGCAAACTTCTGATTTCCAAGCACAGCAAAACACAAACAGCTGAGCTGGCAAAGTTACTGAATACAACATCTGGTGCATTACAAATGATCCACAATTACTGATGGAGAATGATTAAAGAGAAGGCTGGGAGGGTGAGGAGCATGGCAGATCTCTACAGGCCATGCTTCGGTCTTAAATGACCCCTTCCTCAGCCCCTAACTTGAAAGATCTCTCTTTATTTCAACATTCTGAAATAACTAATAATATGCTCCAACCTACCCTCTCTCCTTTGGGGCCAATTTCACCTGGTTTCCCTGGTGCACCCTGCAACAAAGTAAGGGTGAGCATGAAAGAATTATCCACAATAACGGTAAGTAATAAAGCACATGCCTTTGCAATGATTCTTATGACCCGGGGAAAACTTCTTTCCCTGCCAGTCCCACAGATCCCTGAGAGCTCCCTCTTTGCTCTCAAATATCAACAATTCAAGAAAAGAAATCAGTTTATTGCAACCCAGGTAGCATCCATGATGTTTTTTCCCCAAGTCACCAACCCTATTGAAACAACTGGGAATTTAACTTACCTCTTTTCCGGGAGGACCTTTCTCTCCTGGTTCTCCCTGAGAGATATGGAGAGTGAATTTAGCACCAGACTGCAAGGAGTTGGAAGAAAGACCCTACCTAATAACCACAAGTCTTGCTTTCTGTTTAGAGCCCAAGTTTTCTGCTACACAGCAGCGGGTTTGGATGATTTATCCTTATCCTACTGCTACAGGTCATTCCTGGAAAGACACATCCTACTATTTAGAAAGCATTTTTTAGTAAAATGGCATACTGTGTGAATGTAAATAAAAGGTAGTCATTTCTACCCAACCAGCTGAGGTCAGGACAGATGTTTCATTGAAAGTGTGTTCCTGCTTTCAATATATTTTATTCCTTTTTCTTACAAATGTTTCAGAAACCTTTGTACACTTTATTTGAGCTGGTGCAGCTTAAGCAATATCGATGTTATAGCCATAACAGTCTAAAGATGTAAAGGAAGTAAATTTTGTAAGAAGATGTACCATTTTGTATTACACCAGCTGAGATAATGGATATAGAGCCAGTGATAAAGCAAGGTTGAGCCTGAAAGCTTGCCTGTGATTCAGAACTATATCATAGAATATTAGAATGATTTGGGCTGGAAGGGACCTTTAACGGTCATCTAGTCCAACCCCCAATATCAAATAGCCTCAATTTAAACAAGCACCCTATTAAGGTTTCTTTTTTTATTATACTCTACATTTATAATGTCATAATTAGGCAATACAATCTTTGCATTTTATCATTTCAGTGAAAAAAAGTCACTGCAGTCCTGAACTGCACTGATAAAATAAAGCAAACATTAAACTAGTTACAGCTAAAATTCTGCCTGCTTTCCCATATCGTGGATGGAAAGTTCACCTTTATAGTCCATTTACAAGCCACATACATGATGATATCTATAACGTGTTCATGCAGGTGATGTTTTTCCCATAACCTGGAAACGCATATAACAACTCTGACAGTGCTAGCATACTTTCTGTATGCATGAGCAGTGTAACTAATCACAGATGTGTGATCACATCAGCTCCAAATTTGGCAGCATCAGACTCACTTGAGTATTCCTTAGGGCCACTTCATTTTTAAATGGCCACCACATTTGCTGCTTTAAATTAATTTTCCACAGAAATATTTCTTTCTCCTATTTTCATCACGAAACTGCTTTTCCATTAAAACTCCTTCCCATCAAGAAAAAAAAAAAGAAAGAAAAGGGAAAGAAAAAAAAAAGAATCATCCTGTGCAAGATTCAGCTCTGCTAGATTCACATGGAAACCTTTTAAATCTCATTTTAAGTCACAGCAGAGCTAGAAACAAAAATATTTACCCAGCATTCACCTTTCCACCCTTCCAGTGGGATGTAACATATTTTACTCGCCTTGGAAGGGCTAAAAATATTGGATTTCGAGGCAGTCATATTTTCAAGTGTATAGGTATTATTTTGGTAGATATATGATTGCTTTATTTGCAATGTACCTCTGTCGCTGGTAAAATACCTATATTATTATTATTAGCACTTATAATTTCCCTATTTAGCCTGTCTGGAGTCCATGCAGAGCTATAGTCTGAGTAACTTAAATACCTCATACCCCTATGAAGACGACCAGCCTGATCAATGCACACATTATCAGGGCTGACTGGCAGGTACCAGCTCAGTAAATGAGATCACGGGTGTTCGTCCATAACAAAAATGCTGGTTTTGCAGTATCCTTTAGAAGCAGAGAGTTTGGTTTCTGGATCTGTCCGATCTCCTGCCTATGTTTTTTACCCAATTAAAGTTGTCTATATTCCTTCTTCATCAGTCCAACGTTTAAAAGCACGCAAATTAATAGGTCTAATCCATCCCCAGACATACTTACCGGTGGTCCTCGGGGTCCTATGAAGCCAGGGAGGCCTGGGCTGCCATTTTCTCCTTTATTTCCTTTAGGACCCTTAGGACAGAAATGAGACAGACACTAGCAGCCCTTTCTGCAACACCTCTTTTCCAGAGCATGCATTTACAGATACATTGGACCTGGGAAATTTCACTTTAGCACTAGGACTCCCAAAACTGGCAAGTAAAGGAAGAACAAAGTAGCTGAGAAAAGCATATTGCCAGCACCACATTTGCACTATTAATAAGCTACGTGGGGTCCCTGTGAGAAGATGAAAAGGAAGTGACAGTTGTGGAAGTGACAGGAGGTATGTTCGGTGGCGGTTCTGGCACTGCATGGCTTATAAGGTGGTGGTGCGGAGCGGAAACGCTGAGATGCGCCACAACAGGGAAACAGTGCAGATGGTCATACTGCTCAAACCGGAGAACACAAACAACAGACAGCTCCTGGGGTGCTCTTTTGCCTTTATTTCCAGGTTCAATTTTTAAAATGTCTGCCTTTTACTTATCTCTTATGATATTCTGTAAAACTATCCCTTTTTCTTACAGATCGGGGCAGCTTAAATGGCAATTCGTGATACAGAGCCATTTCACATACACTCTTATTTTCTTTTCTTTCCCAACTTTGTCCCCTACCCTTTAATTCAGAACATATCCCTTTTCCTTCTTAGAGTAAACTTGTCTTCATTTTAAGCCCGTCTTGTGCAAAGTAAGCACCAACAAACCTGACAGGCACGAAGCACGTGGCTTTCGGGGATGCAATCAGCCCTGGAGATTTCGGAGGCTGGGCTCCACTGCTGTGTGCAGGCTTAAGCATGAGCACTGTGAAGTGGGATGGGCACTGTCAAACGGCAGATGCAAAAGGAGAAGGCTCCTGGCAGGTTTTATCTTGTGATTACAAGTCAGCAATGGTGAAGGTGGAAGAGAAACCCTTATTGCCATGATAACCTTCCTCACTTCTTTTTTCCCAAATAGTAATACAATATTTCAGCTTGTCACACTACATCGTCAAGGAAATTAGTGCACTTCCAGGCAAGGCTAGAAATAAATTGACTTGTGTATAGCACAAGGAAATACTTCCCTTAATAACCTTTATGAAAGTGAGCGGATTTATTTTAATGACAGAGAAGGATACTGATGAGGTGACTGTTCTTCTGACCAACACTATCTCATTGTTTACCCTTTCTCAATCATCTGACTTTATCCTTTTTCAATCTCTTATGTTATTTTTGGACTGTGAATCCTCTGGAGAAGAGACTACTGTAGTTTTGTAATGTGCAGGCAGCTGCCTGGTGAGTCCCTGGGTCACTAGCTGACTGTCTAGGTAATGTGATAATGTGATGATGATTTGGCACTCACAGGGCATCCCAAAGCCACAGCGGCCAGGTGAAGACCCAGAAAGCCAAAAAGCGGTAACAGGAATTGGGAACAGCAGTGGGCATGATGAGAAGAAGAAATGAACGTTGAAAAGGAAGGTAAGAAGAAGTTACATCAAGGAGAAAAAAGCATCAGCCCTAATTCTTGGCTGCAGAAAGGCTGCGAGACTGCACCACTCCTACCCCAGCTGTAATCTGTGAGTTATCACCTCCCCATGCAGAAAGGTGATGCTTACTTCACTGAGACCACTCGGGAGGAGACATCCCTAGAGCAAAGCAATACGTGCTCAGGGCGCAAGGCTGAGGTTGCTTTATGGCCTTGCCAGGGCCACAGAGTGCAGTCCTGCTGCAATTTTTCAGATTCTCCTGTTACGCCTTTCTGCCTATTTGAATCTAACAGCCCAGCAACCTGTAACGTCTAGGCGGACAAAGAGAGGGAAGAGCCCTGTGTTGCAATAGATGCTACTGGACAGAAAGGTACATTTGCATGGATTTGCTGAATCCTGAATAATTTTCAGCAGCAGAACAGAGAAAGAAAAACAAAACCACAACCAAAACAAAACAAAAAACCCTAAAACTCCTCACTCTCCTTACAGCTCTTCATTACCATGCTGTTCTTCCACACAGGATGGCCCCAGTGGGGTTTCATTCTGCTTCGTGATCTTGGTTTACTGCCCACTGTCTGCTCTTTCCCCAAGTGCCTGGGGAGGATTTTGCTGCTGCTGCTTTTCCTCAATGGCAGCCTGCCAACTCCCCGAGGCCCTCTCCTTCCCTGTGACAACTCTCTGCTGGCTGCACAGTCTCTGCTTAGCAAAATTAAATCTACTAGTGAAGGTCAGGCATGATAATCTTTTTTTCCATACCAGGTAATCAATCGTTTACTTTTTCTGTGAGCACTTTGGCTGGGAAAAATGATGACACAGCTAGCAGCTCAGTTCCAGGAATGTAGCCAAACCCCCTTTGATGTCATGGCCAGCCAGTGATTTTCAGATCGCCGATCTTCAGACATGGCAGCTTCAGGGATGGTAAGCGGCTACATATAATCCACTCCATCTGTACTTCATCAATCACCACTCCTTGACATAACTGCTTGCTGCATGAGTATCCCTTTGTGGTACTTACTGGGTTACCTGCCGGGCCAGGTTCTCCTGCAGATCCAGGTGCTCCATTCTTGCCCTATGTCAAAAGGAAAAGCGTTAGTGAAGTAACGTATACTACAATCAAAAATATCCACCTACTGCTACACCAGCAGGGATTTCTTTAGCATTGTCTAACCTCCTCTCTTGGCATATTGCAGAGTAAGGGTCTCTTTCCAGTTGAGCCCACAACTTCTGCATCCCCGATTGCATGGCTGACCCCATCTCAGGACAAAAAATTGAGATGTGGACCCAAATCCCCTAGTCCGAAGAGGACCAAACCACCACTCCTCCTCCTTTTCTTCACCCTTATCCCTATCATACACAGCATCCTTCTGGACAGATGGAACCACCTACTCTGGCTGCTCCAAGTCACCAGCGTTCAGACAAGTCCCTTTAGTCCATGTTTGAAGCACCTTTTGGCAACTCACTGATCAAAGTGCTGGGCACTAGCTGATAGGTATGTCCAGATCCCCCCACACCTTCCTGTGTTAGAAAACTTCCTCTCTCCAGTGGCTGATGTAGGTCCTGCAAATTACTGCCTACCGTCCTCTCCTCAGGGCTGTCATCTGAATCAGGGTCCAGAGGCCAGGAATCTATTTTTTAATCATCTCAGGATTCCTCTTTTTTGGGGAAACATTTGTCCTAAAAGCCTTGAGGCATCTGATACTTGCTTGACACCAGACAACTCAGAATGAGCCAAATCACCGTTTAAAAGGACCTGTTTTTCACCATTCCTTATCAAAGGAGCTGAGCTGACTGCCTACACTGACTAAAGTTTGATGAGATTAATTTCTATACCCGGCTCCTCTTTCCTCCTAACTCACCATGAAGAGATGTTTTTCCCTGAATTGGAGTTGACCATAAAGACCAGCCTTTGTACTGGCAATATTTAAAATCATGCCCCGCACTCTTTATTAGAGAAGAAACAAAGCAAAGGAAGAACAAGAGAAACTGATACTTCGCCCCCCAACACAGAAAACCCCAAGTTTCTCTCCTCCAAAGCAGAATATGTCCTGGAGTTATGATAATTTCTGTCTCCTCAAATCTTTTTATTCATTGCTAGTGCTGTGCAGGGGCATGACACATTAGTGAATGATCCAGCAGTACAGGAATAATGAGATAAATTACAAGGTAGACACAGAGCCCTCCATATGTTCCAGCAGTCTAATTTAAACCCCTACCCTCCCAGCTCAGAGGGACCTGCCGCTCCAGCTCCTGGCATTGCTGGCTGAATCAGCATTTTGCCCTGATTATGGAATAGGTTGTACAATCTGTTTCACTAGCAGGTCTTCCGAGAAGGAAAAAGAAATCACTCATTGCAACATATTAAAGATGTGCCTAGATTCAGCAACAGAGACTTGTATTCAAATTTGGAAAGGGTTGATTTTTAAGAGAGACTTTAAAAACCCATTAAATTAATAAAAGTAATTTCTGAGCCACCCCAGATGACACTTTCTGAAATGTCAACTAAATTGCCATTTCACCGCTGAAGTTGTAATAAAACTCTACAGGTGTTCAATTAGACAAACCTTTTCCTAAAGTTTACTTTTTGTTGTTTCTTTTTCCCCCAGAAAAAATCACAGAGAGCATGACAAAAATGAATAATATCACAACTGGACCCCACATATCTCAAACTGGGCACCCGCAATTAGTGTCTACCTTGAAAACTGAGGCCATGTGAGGAGCAAGTGAGATGCCAGACAGGACTGGAATATGAGCCCTTCTGACACTGCAGTCCTGGCAGAATCCATTAAACTACTCTTCCCATGGAGTCAGCAACCATCACTCCATTTCACTATTATAAAAGTCTTCAGCTGTTTCTAGCAATATCATTCTGCCTACTTTGAGAACAACAAATCAAAGTGTTTTAATCAAACATCACCCGAATCTTGCTTAAGACTCTTCTTCCAAAACAGTGCTCTGGACTACAGGACATTTCCACTACACACAATGTACCTCCAGAAACGGCTTGTCGGGAGAGAAAACTCACCGGCTGCCCTCTGAGTCCTCGAGGGCCCTGTGGTCCTATGGGACCAGTATCACCCTGAAATGAAGAAAAGTATTCTGGGGAGTGAGAAAGATTCGACATGGAGACAAGCAAACAAGCACTTAAAAATGTTCCTACTAAATTACACTGTTCACTTATGAGGGGGAAACAGCGTTAAAGAAGTCTCACTACCCCCTTTCTGTTAGGTATGAGGAAGACCAGCCTTTTGAATTTTAAATATCTATCACTAAAAGCAGTCTAATTACAGGCAGAAATCATCATTATCGGGTTATCTTAAAGCTGGAGTTCTCAGGGACAGAGATACTTTAGTACTTCACAAAGAATTGACTTCTTTGTCCTCTCTTGAGGGAGGCTTAAGGCCTGCTTCTATCTTCTCTGAGGCATTCCCTAAGGTCTATCTCCCATTTTACTTTGTAGGGTACCATTTACAGCACAACAGTTTTCCAGAGATACAACGGGGTGCAAAGGAGAAACAACTTCCCCAAGTCCCACAGCAATGGCATGTCAGCACGTGGTATGTTGCTCAGCAGCTGCTGCAGGATCCCACGTCAGCTGCACTCTCCCAGGACTTTGCTATGTGACTGCATTTGACACTAATAATGTCAAAGGATCTGTTTGTACCATCTTTCTTTCCTGTGAGCAGCAGCGTCTTATTCCGTAGGTATTTCGCAGATTTCAGTGGAGCTATGCGTGAAGTACGGTACAGCTTTTGCAGAGGAAGCGTGACAGAACCTGGCCCAGCGGGACCTGCAGAATGAAGCACTTCTCGGAGAGGGGTGGCAGAAAGCAGGTCCATGGCTACACAGCACAGCCTGGGATTCAAACTATGCAGCTTTCTCTGCTTTTCCAAAGACACAGCTGATATTTAAGTGTCAGCAGCTGAGCAGTGACAAAAGCCCTCAAATTCTTTGTTACCCTAATGATCACTGCACAAACCATTCCCTGGGCTCTGCTGCAGTATTTCACCCTTTATTGCAGTTTCTGCAGCTGTTTTAGGTCAAGGTCACTGTGAATGAAAATCTTCATTTGTCAGAGAGCAGGAAATTAGTTTCTGCTTAAAATGTTACACTTACATCCTTCCCTGGTGGCCCCTCACGCCCAGCAGGACCTGTCGCACCTGGCTCCCCCTGCAATTCAGCAAACAGGAAAGAGAGATCAGCTCAAGGTCGAAGACAGACCAGTAACACCACTGTAAGTGGTATGGAGTTTCTGCAATACTGGACTGAGCTCAGTGAAAACTTTCTAAAGCCAACATGAGCCTCGTACACCATACATGACACCCAGCTTATAAAAATAACCCAGAAGCATCTTCTATAACTGATGCACAAGGCAGTGCACTGCTGTCCAGCAGAATATTTGCTAGAAATATTCATTTCCAATCTATTCATGATACAGAAACTACCGTAACGAGGAATAGATGAGGAACTCCAGCACTGGATTTTGCAGCTAAGCTCCTGCAAGCACAGCATTTTATTTCCCTGTAAAATGCCAGAATTAGGCAGAAGGACATTCAGTTTTGTATTCCACTTTCTATGCCCAGGAGCTTTTTGTACTGCATTGCTCAGAACTGAGAGGAGACCAACTTTTCATACAGGATTTGAGCTTTGGGTTTTGTGATCCAGAGGCAACTAAGTCAAAGGGCTAGAGACATTTCTATTCTCATTTCTGTAAGTTTTGTCCCTCAATTTACTTTGCACTTCTTAAGTGTTTTTCAAGGAGAGCTAATATATGATAACAAGTGCCTCACCTCGTCCATCAGTGTTTGTACCAGAGGGATGTGGTATGGAGGCATCCTTAAAACTTTCTCACAAAAGGCTATCTCGAAGTGAGAATCAGAGGATGCAGCTCTACCAGCTGCCTCACCTTACCTAGAAGCAGAACTTCAGCAGAGGGAATGAAGACAGCTGCTGTGATTTTATGCCATGGGTTGAAAACAGGCATGTTAAACACAGACCTATTATAATTTTTACCTATTGCCTCAGAAAGGCCAGCTTCAATTCACACAATCTTTCTCCACAGGATCATCATTCATGTGGTATGTGTTACTTACCTGGGGGCCTGGGGGACCTGTATCTCCTCTCTGACCTTTAAAACCCTACAAAAGAGAATGAAAGCAACAATCGCTCATTACTCTGATGCCTGAAACACTAAGAAAACTCTAGCTTGAATATGCACTTAATAACCTTTCCAATTTTGCCTAACATTACTTCCATAGCTCCTTAGGCTGCAAGACCAAGACTATACTCTGTGTATTCCTGGTGTGACCAGCCCACAGATTATTTAGCCCTAAATTTCCTTGTCCCCATCGTTTCAGAGGATACGTAACAGAGCACAAGGGCCACAGCTGGTAGAAGGTGTGTCATGAAGTTATGTGCTTTAAATCCTAGGTAAGGGACCTACTCTTCTCCAAGTATGAAGGATTTGGAAATGCCTGTGTTTGATTTGTGTTGATTACTTATTTATTTAGTCACCATGCCATGACTATTCTCACCCAGGCAAGATCTTTGGTTATAGGTTTGCATTAGTAAAGGTGTTCATCTACCCAGCAAAAGCTTCCTGTACAGAACAGGAACCCATCAGAGAAGCACCTACCGGTAAGCCTCTGGCACCCTCCTGGCCTGGGAGGCCTGGTTCTCCAGGCTTTCCCTATGGGAAACAATAATGTACATGTTAGTGAGAGTCTCAGGTCCATCTTTCTGCTGTTGAAAATCTCCTACTCCTCTACCTTAGGATGTAACAGCACTGAGGACCGTGATTGCTCAGGGTTTCTCCAGCAACACTGGAGTCGGCGCATACAAGAAGGACTGTAGTGACAGACATTCCCATACATACCGTTACCCACACAGTCACGAACACAGCCTTTGAGGTCCAAAGGCAGCTTAAACCTTTGGACTGGTGTACCTTTACAAGGTTTTAATGTCATAGAATCATAGAATGGTTTGGGTTAGAAGGGACCTTTAGAGGCCATCTAGTCCAACCCCCCTGCAGTGAGCAGGGACATCTTCAACGAGATCAGGTTGCTCAGAGCCCCGTCCAGCCTGACCTTGAATGTTTCCAGGGGTGGGGTCTCCGCAACCTCTCTGGGCAACCTGTGCCAGTGTTTCACCACCCTCATTGTAAAACATTTTTTCTTTATATCCAGTCTAAATCTACTCTCCTTTAGTTTAAAACCATCACCCCTTGTCCTATCACAATAGCCGTTGTTAAAGAGGTTGCCCCCATCCTTCCTATAGTCCCCCTTTAAGTACTGGAAGGCTGCAATAAGGTCTCCCTGCAGCCTTCTCTTCTCCAGGCTGAACAACCCCAACTCTCTCAGCCTGTCCTCGTAGGAGAGGTGCTCTAGCCTTTGGATAATTTTTCTGGCCTCCTCTGGACCCGCTCCAACATGTCCGTGTCCTTCCTGTGCTGAGGGCTCCAGAGCTGGATGCAGCACTCCAGATGGGGTCTCACCAGAGTGGAGTAGATGGGCAGAATCCCCTCCCTCGGCCTGCTGGCCGCACTGCTTTTGATGCAGCCCAGGATACGGTTGGCCTTCTGGGCTGCGAGTGCACATTGCCAGCTCATGTCCAGCTTTTCATCCCCCAGTACCCCCAAGTCCTTCTCTGCAGGGCTGCTCTTGATCCCTTTGTCCCCCAGCCTGTATTGATATTGGGGGTTGCCCCAACCCAGGTCTTGTTGAACCTCATAAGGTTCTCACAGGCCCACCTCTCCAGCTTGTCCAGGTCTCTTTGGATGACATCCCGTCCTTCTGGCACGTCAACTCTACCGCTCAGCTTGGTGTCATCTGCAAACTTGCTGAGGGTGCGCACTCAGTCCCACTGTCTGTGTCATTGATGAAGATATTAAACAGTACTGGTCCCAGTACGGACCCCTGAGGGACACCACTCATCACAAGTCTCCATCTGGACATTGAGCCATTGACTCCTACCCTCTGGATGCGACCATCCAACCAAGTCCTTATCCACCGAACAGTCCACCCATCAAATCCATATCTCTCCAGTTTAGAGAGAAGGATGCTGTGTGGGACTGTGTTAAAGGCCTTACAGAAGTCCAGACAGATGACATCCATAGCTCTTCCCTTGTCCACTGATGTAGTCTCTCCATCACAGAAGGCGACTAGGTTGGTCAGGCAGGACTTGCCCCTGGCGAAGCCATGCTGGCTGCCTTGGATCACCTCCCTGTCCTCCATGTGCCTTAGCATAGCTTCTAGGAGGATCTGTTCCACGATCTTCCCAGGCACAGAGCTGAGGCTGACAGGTCAGTAGCTCCCCGGGTTCTCCTTTCTACCCTTTTTAAAGATGGGAAAAATGTTTCCCTTCTTCCAGTCCCCAGGGCCTTCATCTGACTGCCATGACTTTTCCAATATCATGGAGAGTGGCTTGGCAATGACATCCGCCAGTTCCCTCAGGACTCTGGGGTGCATCTCATCAGGTCCCATAGACTTGTGTATATCCAGGTTCCTCAGGTGGTCACAAACCTGATCTTCCCTAACAGTGGGAGGGGCTTTATCCCCCTGGTCTCCATCTTGTGGTCAATCGACCTGGGAGAAATAAGGAGAGAGGCTACCAGTGAAGACTGAGGCAAAAAAGTGCTTGAGTACCTCAGCCTTCTCCTCGTTTGTTGATACTAGGCCACCGTTCTTGTTCATTGGGCAGTACGCTTTCTTTAACTTTCCTTTTCTGATTGACGTACCTGTAGAAGCCTTTCTTGTTATTTTTTTGCATCCCTTACCAAATCCAGCTCCAGCTGCACCTTGGCCATCCTGACCCCATCCCTACACAACCAGGCAGCATCCCTATACTCTTCCCAGGATACCTGTCCCTGCTTCCACTGCCGGTTCAGTTGCCTCTTGCTCTTTAGTTTGACCAGCAGGTCTCAACTCAGCCATGCTGGTCTCTTCGCTTCCTTGCCTGATTTCTTACACCTGGGAACTGAGAGCTTTCACAACCTACAGAACGTGTCCTTAAAGATCTGCCAGCTCTCTTCTGTTCCCTTGTCCCTGAGGACCATTTCCCAGGGGGTCCTGCTGACTAACTGCTTGAAGAGCTGGAAGACTGCTTTCCTAAAATTTAGTGTCCTGACTACACTCCTCGCTTTTCCCGTATCCCTCAGGAGTGTGAACTCCACCAATGTGTGATCACTGCAGCCCAGGCTGCCTCCAGTCTTGACATCACCAATGAGCTCACTTGCATTGGTGACCACCAGGTCTAGTATTACATCCCCTCGGATAGGGCTTATTACCTGGCTTAAGAAGTTATCCTTAATGCATTCTAGGAATCTCCTGGATTGCCTACAGCTCACCATGCTACTTTTCCAGCAGATGTCAGGGTGGTTGAAGTCCCCCAGCAGGACGGGAACCTGCGAGCGTGAAGCCTCCTGGAGTTGGAGTAAGAAGGCTTCATCATTAGGCACCCCTTGATCAGGCAGCCTTTAGGAGACACCAACCACAAGGTTCCCTTTGTTGCCTCAGTCTCTAATTCTTACCCATAAGCTTTCAACCTGCTCGTGGTTATTCTTCAGAGACAGCTCTTCACACTCTATTTATTTCTTGATGTAGAGAGCAACACCTCTGCCCCTCCTTCCTTGCCTGTCCCTTCTGAACAGCCTGTAGCCATTGATAACCACATTCCAGTCATGGAATTTGTCCACCAAGTTTCAGTAATGGAAATCAGTTCATAGCTTTCTAGCAGCCCCGTAGTTTCCAACTCCTCTTGTCCGTTTCCCATGCTGTGCGAGTTAGTATAGAATCATTTCATCTGGGCTGTGGGCCATGTCTCCTTAGAGGAACGCCTCTTGTTTCCCTTAAGGTGTTTCATGGGAGTTTCCTTCTTGGCTCCTGTTACCTCAGGAGCCCCCAGCTCATCTCCACAAGACTTCGACTGTGCTGCAGTGTCCCCAGCATGCCTCTGGGCAACAGGTTGAGGGCTCACACTAGCAGCCCGTCCCTCTAACCATTGTGGATCATCCCACAGCTTGTCACAGGCAAGCCTGATATATTCCCCCTCCCCCTTCGCCTCGAGTTTAAAGCCCTGTCAATGAGGCCCACAAGCTCCTGAGAGAAGACCCTCATTCCCCTTTGAGAAAGATAGCTCCCATTTGACGCCAGCAATCCTGGTGCCGTGTAGGCCATCCCATTGTCAAAAAACCCAAAGTTATGTCGGTGACACCAGCCATGGAGCCATGTATTGACAGATTGGGTCCACCTGTTCCTTTCAACACCACTGCCCACCAACCAGAAGAAGGGAGGAAAAGAACCTATGCCCCGGATTCCCTCACTAACTGTCCCAAAGCCCTGAAGTCTCTTTTAATCACCCCTGTGTTACTTACTGCAATTACATCACCGCCCATGTGGAAGGGCAGTTACAGGTAGTAATCTGAGGGCCGTACCAGGCTAGGAAGTTTCCTAGTGGTATCTCCAACCTGGGCTCCTGGGAGGGAGCAGACTTCCCTATGAGGAAGGTCAGCCCAGCATATTGAACCCTCTGTTCCCGTCAGAAGGGAGTCTCCTACACCTATGACCCATCTTTTTTATCTTGTGGAGGTGGTGGTAACATGGGGGGTAGGTGTTTCTGATCTTGGTGACTCCTCTGATGTAGCTGGATTGGCACCCACATCATCCACTGACTGGTCCTCCGCATCTAGAGCCTCATACCTATTGTGCAGGGGCGTCTGCGGGGGATGCGGTGGGCAAGGGAAGGGTTCTCTGGCTGCCCTGATTGTGGACTTGTTTCCACTTGTAGTTCCCCTTTAAGACCCTGCCTATATCCTGGTGGGGGGATGATACCGGATCTCTTTGATCACGGGCTCTTTCTGGTGGTTGACCCTGTTCAGGTTTCCGGGAGGTCAGAGCATGGTTCCATCAGTCTCTCTCTTGCTCGGAGTCGCTGATGCTCCTCAGTCTATCTATGTCCTCTCTTAGCTCTGCCACCAGGCCAAGCAGATAGTCTACCTGATCACACCTTATACAGTTGTTCCCTCTGCTGCCATCTGTTTCCAGCGCAAGCTGGTGGCCTCCCTGCAGCCAGAGACCTGGATGGCTGTGTGTTTTCTTGGGTTGACACATCCTTTCTGGCTAGTGCTGAGGACAGAGCCTTCCACCTGGTGGATGCCATGGCTATGCTCCCTCTCACCACCTGAACTTACCAAACTTACCTCTTGAGCTGGGAGAGACACTTCGCCTTCCCTGCATGCCCTGCCTCCATAAACTGCTGCGCCACACCCTGTTCGCCACAGTCCTGGTCGCTCGTGCTCCCTGGGGGTTGCTTTTGTACGTGAGGGGGTTTTGCTGCCTTTGCTCATGTCCTGGCCCACACTGAGTCAGAGCTGCCGCATCAGGAGCTCATTTGTTCCCGCTCTGGGGGCGCTGGGCTACCCTCTCTCTCCCTGTGCTTTTGCCTTCATGCTTTTGCTGTGGTTTTGCTGCTTTAGGAAGGTTCCTCCGGCACGATCCTTTGCTCCGGAGCCCTTTGCCTTGGTGGGGTAGTTGAAGGGGTAGCGCACAGAACTGTACCAACACTTAGTGAGCACATACAATATCGGCATCTGCATGTAGAAACCAGGTGTTTTGATGTAAGCACACAACTGTCTGCAGCGCTGTGACAAGTGCTGCTCCACATACCAGTTCTCCTAATGACCGGGGACTTGGCTCTTCACAGAACCACTAGGTCCCATTTCACAAGTCACAGAAAGAAGCTGGCAAAGCCAGATACTGGAAGCACATTCCTCATGCAACAAACACAGTTGCAAGGAATAACATTCACTGCCCAATTTATTAACATTTCCTTTTGGCTGACAACTTCATGGCTCAGCTTTTTTTCCCTCAACAAATGCAAATATAGAGTAAGTAGAGAAAATCAAATATAAAACCTCTAATCCTGGACAACAGAACTGTCACAGATCAATCCAGAAAAGGCTTCTCTGAAGACACCTCCTCTGAACCTTTTATGCCCCATAATCTTCTACCTAAAAAATAGATCACTACGTTTGATGTTACAAGAAAACCTTCTTCCTCTGCAATATTTACAGTAGCTGTAAAAGTGGAATCACTGAGTCTTAGTATATTTATGGTAGCTGTAGAAGTAAAAGAACCCAGTTTCTTTTCAAGATTGCTTATGTGTGACTCATAAATTGCTCAAGACAATATAGTCCTTCTGGTGTTAAAAAAAGACGTGCAAACAGGCTCCCTGCACCGCCTAAGGCCTCCATAGATAGGCAGGTCCAAAAGCAGTAATTGGATCCAGGCTCTGATTGACTGAGTAAAACAGTTTTAAATTACTTTACCGGTTCCCCAAGAGATCCCGGCTTGCCATCTTTGCCATCATTCCCAGCAATGCCCTGTAAATGAAATGCAAAACAGGGTATGAGGAAGGAGTCAATAGGGAAGATACAAACCACTCCTTGCCACACCACTGTAACAGCATAAACTGTTTCCCTTTCCAATATGGCAAGTCTAAGGGGTTTCCTCCTGTTCAGCAAGGCGAGCACTCTAACAATCTTGAAACAGGATTTTAAAAATAGCCGATATAAATCATTATAATGCCATTGTCCTCATTCAGCTAGGCTGCTTCACACTACAAATAGCTCTGGCCCTATCCCTATGACAGGTGAAAAGAACCCCAAATGTTGTACTAATACATTTTCCAGAGGAGAATAGTCTATGCCCAAGATGCATTTGATCTTGAGTCAGTGCAAAGGAATTATTTCAACTGCGGATTCAGATAAAGACAGTATTCCGGTCTATGGATTTTTGTGCTCTTACACTGGAGCTATTAGTTGATTTTTTGTGCTCTAAATAAGAGTATTTCTTCCAATGAGGAGGAAGATAAGGAACAGACCTGATTCACATTAGTAATTAACACTGAGCTTTCAAGACATCAGATACAGCATGCATGCGGTCCTGGACCAAGGACATAACATCAACATGACAGATACCGTTCTACATCATGCACCGCTTTCAAAGCACCTCAAAAATGTTACAGCTTTTTTTTGAACCCCTATGTGTTTATGAACAGCTTAATGTATTGAATTAGAAGGAGCTGAACTGCACTCACTGGAAGTCCAGGCAACCCTGGTGGGCCCTGTGGGCCTGGAGGGCCATCTTTACCCTGGAAAGAAAGCAGAAACACTGCAGGTCAGACAAGCTCCACAGATGCTTCTGTCAGATGAAGACTTATCAAATGTAGAGTTTGACAAATGTGAGAAGCTGGTCTTGTAGCCCATGTCGTAGAGTGTACAAGGTTTCCTTAAATTCCTTCTAGTTTAAACTGGAGGCCTTTCTTTTCACATAAAGCATCCAGTATTAGTTATAAGTTGTTACGGATGGAGAAACCCCTGAAATCACTGGTAATTTTTTTCTGAAGTTTAATTATATTTAATATTTAGTCTTTAGCTTCCTTCATGAGGTGTCCAGCCAGGAAGTAGAAGATATATATTTTATACCTATCAAACGAGTAGTTATGGAGAAGTGCCTTGCTGACAGGCCCAAGAAATCCCCTTACTCCACAGGACTACATGCTATGGGCAGTAGCATCCCACGTCTTTCACAGTGTCTCAGCCCTGATCACCCGTTTGAAAGGGAATTTCAGCCAGCCTGTCCATATAGTCTCTGGCCTCTCTGCTGAGAGTTCTCACTGATTTGATAACAGCCATCAGAAGTACCATCTCTGTTCACTTATGAAGTTCAGGTTGAAATGGATCTGCAAAAGGCACCTTGCTCATTAGGAAACCCTGCTCTAGAAATTAATCATAGAATTACACAGTCTCAACCTGTTCCAGCTCAACAGCATGCATTACTCAGGGAAGGTTCATTTTTTCTATTTCAACCTGAAGTTAGTGTTTATCAGATCACCTATCTCTCACAGGGTTTGCTGTTGCATAAAGTAGCATCTGAACATCCTTCAAATGAAACAGCAGTAGCAAAATTTTTCAGGGACTTCTCAAAGGTTACATCTGGACTAGTGTTTTCAGTCATGCCAGGGAATGGTCTCAGGCCCTGGCAGCTGAGCAGCCTGTGCTGTAACATCCTTCAACAGGTTGCTGGTTTCATTTTGACAATCCACACACACAGTTCAGGTGTTAGCCTGGGTCATGAAGGATCCTACAGATTTAGTCATCCTGTTCTAGAGCCTAAGAGATGTTAATAGCAAGGACAGACAGACGAGGTACAAAAACCTCCTTAGGAGTCCCATGGACTAGATTATGCTCTGGTGAATTTGGAGTTTCTTTTGGTGAGTAAACAGAACTGCAACAGAGTAATCTGTGGTTATTTGTGGAGGTCCTACTTGCACGTGTAGCGTTGATTCAGGCTGAATAGTTTGGGGAGCTTTCAAAGGACATTATGTAGGTTCCAACTCAGTTTTACAAAGCTAAGTATAGGTGAAGCTGGCGGTGAAACACACAGCTTAGAGCTTACTGTGTCTCCTGGATTTCCTGCTGGTCCTACTGGTCCTGGTGCCCCATCTGGTCCCTAAAAAAATAAAGCAGAAACAACATGAGAGATTAACACATTTTGTACATCTGTCAACACACTCCCTACCACAGCTGGCAACACTGAAGTTTTATTCAGTCACTCAGTTCAACATTCATTCCATCATTTCTTCATTCATCACAGAAAAGTGATGCCAACCTCTGCATTCAATCAGCCTCCGAAGCTGATCCAAAGAAATAGTCAGATACTTGAGTTTGTTCCTGGCCCTTCCTTCTGAAAATAGGGGACAAATAGGAAAAAGCCAATCTTGTGACAAAAATAACTCTGAAGAGTAGAAAATACGGGAGTTGTCTGAAGCACACTCTGTGGCAGGCAAATTCCTGGAGCCACAAGTCAGTGCCAACAGACAAAAAAGTCAGTAAAAGTTGAAGAAAAAAAAATATGTAGGAGAACATCATATTTTGCTCTGCTTTGACAGGCTCAGTTTTACTTTGCACATTTCCTTTGAATATGAGCCTACTCAGAGGGTCCCATAGGACAATTTTAAGCATTTTAATCCTACTGGAATAACCCCATGGCTGTGGTAACATAAGGTTAATACAGACACAGTAAATACATCTGTGTTGTTTGCGCCTCCTAAAATAATGCTCATGGCTGCACAAATGACCCACAAAGCAGGTCCACGTGTTGTCCCAGCAGCAAAGCATACAGCATCCTTCAGGTACTGCTACCATCTGAAAACAGAATTTTAATCTAATCCTCTTTTCTGGTACCTCCTGTCATTTAGTCAGTGTAATGTAAATTCAGCTTTGAAGAGACTGTGCTAATCCCCAGAACAGACGAAGGTTGCACGCCCTTAGTGTGGCAGAGCCAAACTGCACCGTAAGCAGCAATATGAGTGGTGATGACTGTGGGCAAAGAGAAGCGGTTTGGAAAGAAAAGCCCTTTGCTCAGGAAAAGTCCCAACTCTTGGAGGGCATAAGCAGTGATACCACAAGCAGGAGAGCCAAGTTATTTATTTCAACCCTGCTTCTGCACTGTGACCCCTTTTTAAATACAAAGAAGCATAATTGTATTTGCAGAGAGTAGAGCTAGGAATGAGAAGCACTGTGATGGAGAGGGACACATGTAAAGGTCCTTTTAATTCAAAAGTAACCCACAGAATATGAAAATTACAGAAAATCCAGTCTCATACAACTGTGTAAAATTGAGAACTAAAATACTCTTAGATCTGCTGGGTCTAGACTGACAACTTACTCCACATATAAGGAAACACCTATACACATACTACTAAGTAGTCTCTGCAGAAGAATTTTCATCATAATTGCCTTAGCATCAATTTACAGAGCGAGTTGAAGCAATCAGTGAAAAGCGGCCGATGTATTAAATAACAATTATCATGAGTGGGGAACTTTATGCACTCAGGGGACCATTAGGAACCTGCTGGAAAATGCAAATGCAATACGCAGACAGGTAGGAATGGTCCTTCCTTCCATATGGAGCTTGCAGCAACCTTTATTAGTAAGGAAAATACAGGACCATCTTTGCAACAGAGGAACTTACAGGTGGACCAGGATTTCCAGGAGCCCCTGAGAAGCCAGGTATTCCAGGGTGGCCCTGCAGAATGAAAAGAGAGATTTTCTTTATGCATTATTCAATCTCTAGTTGTGTAAAAGACAGCTGCTGACTGAACGTTGTGAGGTAACGTCAAAATGAGACAACACACAGAAAGCTGGTTATAAGGAAATAAGAAACCATGGCTTTTTAAAGCAAAACCTTGGTTTTCAAAGCACGCACTTCAGAAATGAACATAGTTAGATTTCAGGTGTACTTTTCTTAATGTGTACTTTAGTCTATAATGATGGTCGATGAGAACAGATATTGTGGAATTGTACAAGGCAGGAGATCAGGCAAGAAACCAAATCTGTTTAAAATATCCTACAAATCTCATTGAAAAGGTGCTGATTTGCACCTTACACTATTGACTCAGCCCTTGGCAAAATTAACTATGACAGTTTCCTCTAATTTAGACGATTCTGCTCTTTCCTGTGGCATCTCAGTCCCTCCTAAAAGATGTTATCCTTACATTCATCTTCTAGGACAAACACTGGCTTTTTTAGCCCAAAGACATCTGACCTCCTGGATCTCATCTAGGGGAAATGACTAAACGTTGGTTAATGTAGAGAATTGAATGCATCCAATCTAGAGGTGAGGCAACAGATCATAAGGGAAGGTTTTCATGGGAGATGGGGATGGAAGCCTGTGGGGGACTGCTACAATTCCACTCTTCAGCACAGCCCACTGGAGGTTTATCAGCGGTGAAAAGCTCCCATCTTCCTCTTCTGCCTCCGAGAAGGGTATTCCTCTACCAAAATCATAGGAGTTATTGATGAAGGAACAATCACAGTGATGGCACTGTCAGAAACCACGCTCTGTTTTTACCTGTTCGCCTTTTTCTCCTGCATCCCCGGTCATACCACGGTCTCCCTTAGCACCCTGGTGATGAAGAAAAAGCCATTGAAAGTCACTTAGATTCAGTACTCTATCAGCTTTTTGACCTATTTCATAAAGCACTTGGACATTTGAGCAAAAAGCACATAAATTAGGATTGAGTCCTACTTGTCCTCCTCTTAAATTCTTCCCTAGAGATTCACTACCAATGTTAGATCCAGAAATATATGTGAATAATGGCCTTTGAGCAGACCCAGCATAGTCCTTTTTCTATGTTGTAGTGTCATGGACATGACGAGGACTTCCACATCCTTAGAAAGTAGACAGGTTGTTAGCAACTTCACTAAATCAGACCTTGGTAAGGTATCATCTGGCCCAACAAAGTAGTCCACAGTATGAGCTAGTAATTTCCTTTCCCTTCAGGGACAGCAGCAATAAAAATGGCATTTCTGACGTGCAGTCAGAAAATTCATGCCCAGAAAGTGCTCTCCTCTTTCCCTCATTCTTTCTGTCCTAGTGACAACAGAAAGAGGCAGCTAACTTAAATGTAGTTGTCTGTATTATCAGTGCTTAAAGTAAGGCAAGATGAGTCTCACATCGTGAAAAATAAGGGGAACAAATTGAGAACAATGCACAGAACGCTGATGAATTGCTGGCCATAGAAATAATTCTCTGCTTTACTAGATGAGAGCTAGGAGGCAAGTGGGGGAGTGAGGGCTGCTATTTATTAATTAAAAGAGGCCTAATTCATATTGCCAGAAGGCGTGAAGCTGCTCATGAGCAAAGATCTGCAGTTCTACAGCTCTGTTTCAGAATGGGACCTAATACTAGTTTGGATTGTGTTGGTAACGACAATATACTACAGCTTCGAAAGCGCAAAGTTTTTTGGGTCTTTCACTGCGAGGACCCTCCTAATATATTTAGAAAAGATTCACAAAGACTGTGTTTGCACCTTCTTAGCAGCCTTACAATATTTTCTTTTAACATATGCAAACTGTGTGAATCTGCCTTTTTACTGAATACAAGTCCGACTGTTTATCAATTACTTGATTTTATTTTATGCACATCTACACAGTTTAAAATTGGTCCTGTTACTTCACCTAAATGTTCAATCTTGCTGCCCAAATCTCTGCTTTCTCACAGCATATAAGAAAGCAGCGGACGTGGTATGTCTCTGCTTGGCATTTCTGCCAGTGCTTATGGTTTGCTAATTATTTTAGAAATTTTATCCCAGTACATAGTTTCATTTTGATGAACCCTGTATTTACTTTTGAGACTCTACTGTTCTCCCCACCACACTTTTAATTCCAAGACATAAAATTAATTAATCTCTAATAGCTTGTCCAACACTCTAATAAGTGCAAATACAAATATGTTAAAATAGCAGAAACTGTTTTAGACAGTAGGTCAGTAATGCAGGAAAGTCTGGAGGAAACTGTGGCCCATTATGAAATCACCTTACCTCTGCCCTCATTGATTTGTTTTGATTTATTTCACATTAGGCCGTTCTAAAGGTTTTGGTTGTGCCTAGGCACTGGCATTGTGAGCAGACAGATGACAGACCTCTTCATGGGAAATGCTTGAAATGTAACATTATTGGAAACCTTTAGACATTGGAAGTTTTATGTTGGCCTATGTCCCTAGACTGTTCGGCAGAAACATATAGCTGAAACAAGCAGTTCTTCCTATAGCATATTTCAGGAAACATGCAGTCTGTGGATAAAACCACCATGGCAGATAGTATATATAGAGCTCAGCAGCCCATTGCATCACCCTTAATTTAAGTGATCAAGCATATAGGATTCAAAGAGGAGAGGAACAGGCAGGGCGGCTACGGTTGAGGCTTTAATATCTTACCTGATTTGGATTGAAACTTACTGTCAAGTCCTTATCTGTCATCATAACACCAATGTAATGAAAGTCAACATCAAGAATCAAGCCCTTGACTTGTGTGTGTGTGTCTGTGAGTCTCTGGGTGAACAAAGGGATGGGGGAAGACACTATTTAAGTGAAACGGTGTTCATGTGGGGAGCTGTGCAGTTCTGCGTGCATGTGGCACTCCAGTGAATTGTGAGTACACGGCCCACCCAACAGGCCAGTCCTACCTCTTTACACAGAGACGGATGCCACCAAGATCCTGCTTCAGCCAGTGTACTAACTAGCCACAAATAAGTTTTTACCAGACAACTGAAGAAAACCAACCAACCTTTGGGCCATCCAGTCCAGGTGGGCCTGCAGGACCTCTGGGACCAGCATTCCCCTGCAATGATTTAGTATGTTATTGATTAAAAAAACAAAAATCAACCATCTAAAATATTACAAGAAAAACAAGGTTACACCACATCCAGGGCATGATCACTTCTTCAGCTCTCTTACCATTTTCCCATCCTGGCCATCTCTACCTGGTGGTCCTCGGAGACCTTTATCACCTTTGAAACCTGGGATGCCTGGCAGTCCTGGTGGGCCAGGAGGGCATTCACTGCACACGTCCTAGGAGAGAACATGGAGAAATAAATTAGCACTAGACTGAAGGCACTTAGCAGACCCTACAGACACCCATTATGAATGCAGGAGTGTGGTGCTCATATAATACAGAGGGCTCTGAAGCTTGACCACACTGGGTAGGATCAGGGTTACTTTGCCTGACAGAACTGAAATGAGGGCAAGGTGGAGCAGAGCAAGGGTCAGCAGCTGAGTGCACACATGCTCCCTGTCAGTTCTAGTTGGACAGGTCCTAAGTGATCATCTAGGATCAAGAAACCAAAAAAGAAGCTCTTCCTAATGGGGAGGTCAGAAAGTGACAAAGCAAGACTACCAAAACCAACCTTGTTTTGAAGCTACAAGACTACTAGAAAACTCTGACTACACCAGTCTGAAAGAACTGGGTTGCTGCTGAGGGGACAGATTGCTAGGGAAAAGCGAGGTGCAGCACAATGTCAGAAAGGCTGTTCTGCAAGGGAAACAGTATTCAGCACCTAGCATGGCCCAGGAGAACTCATCTGATGGAGTTCGTGAGGACTGAGTGAATGTCATGGTGTCCTGGACAAATTCTGTCATGAATTACTACCTCCCTCCTTCTAAAACATTTTGAAGCACCATGTCAGTAGTCTTTACATTTCTACTACCCTCAGGAAATGAAACACCATGGGCACGACATTTCCATTTCAAAGGCAGATCCCCTTCAGGAAAAGGGGAGTGAGTCCTGGCTATAAGAGACATCGTAGCACAACAGACAGATCATCGGGCCAAGACTTAAGAGACCTTGCTCCAACACCCAAGTCTGTCAATGTTCCATTGCAAAATTGTGGGGTAAACTGTCTTTCTAAGTCTCAGTCCCTACGTGCATATTTATCTACTTACATTATAAGTGCTTGAGAAACACCCAGAACAACAGAGCCCTAATTTAACCTGGGATTTCAAGGTGCTGCTTTATATACATCTGTACCACATCTGGAGTGAAAAAATACCAAGCAGAAAGAATATGCAAGCCATATGAGTGTTTTAACCAAAACATAATGAAAGGAAAATAACAAAGGAACATCAGAATGACATCCTGTACCCAAGAGTCAGTCTCTTGCTATTGTCCTGGTCAGAAATCCCAAACAATACCATACAGTGAAATCTCCAGAAAAAAATAGTTGGTTCCATAAGAAAGACAGCTCTTCAACGAAGGCATTTCACAGTAGCAATCTTTAAAGGGTCCTTTTATTAATGGGGTTGGTAAAAAAAAAGGTAATGTTTTAGTGTCTTTTAATCCATAAGAAAAGATTTCTTGCCATGTCCTAAGACCGCTTAAAAATCTCCCAACTCAGCCCACATAAATCTGTAAAGATTTTGCAGTCAACACCTATCAAATACTGATTTATTTCACTGACAACTCTCTACCATGGAGAGTAAAAGCAGACAGATCATGACTTTTGAAACACGGGTGCATCTGGTTAATTACCTGCAAACTGACTTTGCACCCACAGTTCAAAATTGCTCCAGTCACTGTTGAAGGTATACGTGAAAAATCAGACATTTTATTAAAATGGTTTCTGGTTTCTGGTTTAGGTGATACAACGTGACAATGTTTATCTCTCCCTGGGAATGCACACCTCAGAAAGAGCTGAAAAAGACTCAGAGCTTTTGTAATTTACACCATGTTATAAAGACCTTTGTCGGTCATTTCACTGCTGGGGACGGTCAAATGGCATTGGATTTTGATGTCCAGCATGTGTTCTAGTGTCCCAGTACCAGTGCAAGAGGGAGACCTGCAAGTTTCAAGCTCTGACAGAGTGTTTAAAGGCCCCACACTTGTAGCCCAGATGCCTTCCCATCACAGAGCGTTAGTCAGGTCTGAATCATACAGATACACTCCCACCATCATCAAAGGCTGATTACCTTTACTAAGAGATTTATGTCCTCTGGAGAGAGCAGGGGCGAGGAACCCTGTGGAATGAGAAATTCATTATCTCAAGCAATTTTAAAAGGCATGAAGGTATAAGAAATTTGCCTGAACATGCTTATGGACTCTCATTGGTTTCCCTTGCCCTACCTAGAACCCACTGGGACAAACACATACTTTCTGCCCTACATTAACAATGCACTTCATCACACCTGCGATGAGTTTTTGCTGAGGGTACTTCATAGTGGTGCTAAGAAAGTGCCTTTAAAATTTTGGCTTTTATTTACATGCAGGATATCCAGTTATTCTCATACTGTTCCAAAACCATCACAGGTATTTTTATCATAACCTCTTAGTGGTTCTTAGAGTTTCCCCAGTTGTTCTGCTGGAAAGAGCAGCAGTGGAAATGCACTGAAGTCCACTTCTGAGGTGAGGTGTACAGGTCGAAACTGAGTTAAAAGGAGTATGTAACATAGAAATGAAGTTACATACTGGTTTTCCAGGAGGTCCTCTTTCCCCTGGATTTCCAGGTAGACCCTGCAGATCAAGAGAAATAAAAAATTGTGACATTGTCATGCAATAAGCCCCTGGTTGCTCCCACACTTTGCTGACTGCTCTAGACTAGCACATATTTTACTTTCTGCCACTGAGAACCACTGCTCCTTGCATGTGACAAACAGTAAATATCTGCAGCGTTAATGTCCTCTGAACCCCTCCTAAATCTCACGTATCTACTGTGTGACCCTGTTAAATTCATTGGAGTCGCACAAAGACTGAAATTGCTTTAGCTTGTCTTCTGGTCACAGGAAACACCATGAACTGCAAGTGTGAAGGATGAAGCTTTAAATCCCTCAAGACACCTGCAACATCCAAAATCAAGACCTTGCTTTGCACGAGCCTTGCAAACCTGAAATACCAATGAGTCTTTTGGTTTGTCTGTCGGGGTGTATCGGTGTGAGTTTTCATAACATGAAGGCATAGAAATGACAAGCATCCTTAGACTTTAAGGTCCAGCAAGTCATGGTTTGGAAAAGGGACGGCTTCCCCCACCTTCCCCATGGGTATCTCTTGCCTATCATTAACAAGTCCTTAGCTGGTTAAAAATCCAACAACAACAGCAAACAAAACAAAAGATTATTTTTAAATTTTTCCATGAAGTAATGTTCACATGGGAAATAGAATCTTTTGAACAGGACAGTTGGCCACTGTCCAGATGGTGACAGAAATCTGCATTGCCAGGATCCTTGCAGTAGTGTTTTCAGTTGGACTGGGTGTGATTTCCCCAAACCATGTTCTGATAAATTCCTGTATCCAGCTGGTCCATCACCCTAGGTCATCACTCAAGCATATGAATGTTCCATCCTTATTGAGTACCTTAAAGAACATACAAAATATCTTCTGTCTATCTTAGCCACATACAAAAGGCTGCCCTAAGTGTCCATTTTTGCATCTGCAGGATCAGTTTCTACTGACCATGTAAAAGCATCTTATTTGTGTTCAGTTTTGTTGATTCTGCAGCAGGACCTACCTGGAGAGGTCTCTGGGATGGTGCCATATTCCCCACCCACTGAAGATACAAATAATGGCTTTCAGTTGGTCTAGGCTCAGGAGGGACTACCTAGGGGCTCTCTGAGACTGTCCAAAATTTCCACCCAGAGAGCTCCTTTAAAAATTGGTCAAATGCTTTGCCAGGAAGGGGACTAGGCATTCTGTCGATCACCTTGTCTCAGGTTGGTCTGTTGTCTCCAGTCAGCTCACTGTATTATTTATGCAGACAACCAAATAGGGAGTTACTTGGCCACCTGGGGATTAATGACTTACTTAAGTGTACTGTGTGTGCACACAGGCAAAGTTATGATACCCTGCTACGCCATTAATTATAGCTATAGAGCAAACTTGCATTTCATCCTTGTATCTCACTTAGAACTTAAATCCTGTACCTTTGCTAGAGGAGAGAGGAAATGGGAAAATATATTGATTGTTCTTTTTCTATGTCCACATTAAAGACTTCTGGGTGATCAACCCTTCAGTTACCTTGACTTTCTAAGAGATGAATATTTAACATGAACTGACGAGGAGCTAAAGTAGAACTGAAGTAGTACTGAAGTCCATGGATGAAAGCTTGTTTTCTGAGGAACTAAACCTTCTGCAGGTGAGAACCGAGAGAAGATAAGTGTGAAGGAGATTCTTAGCTCGTAATTCCCACAGATGTCCTTCTGGGGAATCAAGCAAATATAAGGAAACATTATAACCACTTATAGTTTTGCTTTGTCCACAGAGCAGCAATGTGAATGTGAAAGGTTGTGGGATGTTCACAAAGTCCCTTCTCTTTCACAGATGCTAACTGTCGGCTCAAGCTTTTGGCACCCTCTCCACTGTAGTTCTCAACCACTTCTGCAAGCGGGAGGAGGGTTGCCTGAATAACAGTTACACTGATCTTATATTCCCAGACCTACTTTGTTCAGGCAGACTCACACAGCACTTGCTTAAAGGAGTGCGATGCAACGCAAAGACTTGCACCATGAAAATCATCCCGGATCAGAAAGTAACACAGAAAAGACAATGCAGAAATGTCTTTCATGTGACACTTAGCATAGCTATCAATAAACTATATCTACCATGGGGCTTACTGACAGCCTTCTGCTTAGGGTTCTGAAACACGACATGGTACTAGCAGTGGAATTTGAGCATTTAAAGAAGATTTTTTAAAAGAAAAATATAGAAAAAAATTCTTAGTTATGAGAAAAAACATACAAGAAGGGAGTGACTAAAACTGAAATCCTGGGAAAGATTTAAGCATGGCTGTGATATCCACATGGTATCAGATTGCCTCGAGACAAAAAAGGATGGACCTGTTTTCTTGAACATTTTGTGATATGGAGCTGGTGAAGTCTTTAACAGGGTGCAAATAAGCCAGGATAAGAAACTAAGCTATGTGCCATGGCTGACAAATCTGAAAACTACTGCATTCCCAGGAAAAGTCAAACAGTTGACAGGTACAAGACTGCAAAAAGGGAGTGGCCTTTGAAGAACACTTTTCTGAGTCAAAATGAACAAACCAGATGTAGGATGACGGCACTTCAGCTTGTTGCATTATCAGAGAACAGGCAGCTGGAAGCAGAGCCCAAAGTAGAGGAAAGATTGCTGGACTCTAGAGGCTTGGAGTTAGAAAAGGCTGACAACAAGAGCCAAGCTGCAAACGTTGCTCAGAGAATGCAGATGCTCGGAGGAAGGCACAGAGGGTATAACTGCATCTGACAAGCTGAGTAACGGGGAAGGAAACTGGAAAAGAGAAAGCCAGCAAATAATGAAAAGAACTTAAAAGAGTCTGCCCCCAAAAAAGCACGGCACTGAAAAGAAACACTGCTAATGCTATGTGGGAGCATGCGCAGACCCAAATAACAAAAGCTCAGAGTTTATACACTTTCAGGAGTTTGCAGCCAACGGTGGCTGGCACGAAGTAGACTATCCAAGGACCAGTACAGCATACCAGTGCAGGAAAAAGATGTCAGCAATAAGGAGGTATGATGCACAGGATCCAGAGTACTCTGTCAGCCTGCAAAATCTGACACACAGGAATGGTCTCTAACTGGGAACCGGTGGGAGCTGTGCAGATGACACACTGAAAAATGATGCTCAGGTAAGTGACGTATATGAAAATAAAAGAAAGTGTAAAAGCAAACTACTCACACAGGCTTATGGTAAGCTAGATCTATTACAAGACTGAAAATTAGACTTGAAATGCAATAGCTTAAATAGGTTATAGGTCCCAGGAATAAAAAGCCAATAGGGGGTTTAATAAGTGTATTCTGATTTGGGGTGTATGTACCCTAAAACAAACACGAAGACTCCTTGGAACTGCCCTTGTAGCCGCATGGGAAAATCAACCCCAGAATAGAAAATCCTGCTGTTCAGATCCGATGGCAGTAATGTATGCATACACAAAACTTTTGTAATTATGAAAATAAATGCAGGGGAAGATTAACTTCCCAGTAATACTGAAACTTAGTTATCATAAATAATTAACATAATTAAAAAGTTATTAAGTCAATGTTTATGTTAATTAAATTTATTATGATCAAAATACAGAAAGCGCTTACTAAATGGGTGCCCGCGTTGCTAATAGTAGGACATGACAATGTCTCAGTCAGATTGTTTTCTAATCTAAGGGAGCTAAGTAGGTATGTTGAACAGAAACAATTTATCTCCCAGCAGACAGACAGAGGAGAGTGGATGCTTCCCAAAAAATGTGTATTATAAGGGTATTTGGACAGAGAGTGTCAGCTCCTTTAAGGGTATTTTGTCAAAGGACCTTTTTCAGCAAAACAAGGGTAAATAAGGAGGAAGCCATAAATAAGAACATACAGGGACACAAACCTGACCAACAAATAAAGGAGGCAGTGATGGCAACCAGACCTGGACAGCCACACTAATTGATGAAGGCATGTGGGAGTGTGAGAAGGTTTATTCCAGCAAGGTTATCTGATCCAGAACCGTGTCAGTTTGGAAACTAAGGGAAAAGGAGGAAATGAGAAACAAAATATAGCAAGACACAGACCTAACAAGAAACGAACCTTGCCACTCACACTAACTGATGGGCTGTCAGCAAACCACAGGCTGCACTTCCAGCAAGACCAGTGTGGACTTTGCAAGTCATGTGATTGTAAACTAGGAGGACCCTGAACTGGGAGGGGTGCAGGACTTGATAGAGCTGTAGGGATGCATGAGGGGACATGCAGGGGAAGGGAGAGAAGAACAAACAGCGGGGTGGACAGAAAAGGGTATAAAAGGGGCCAGTCATGTAAAACAGGGCTGGTCCATGCAGTTGTGTAGCTGAGCCCTGCACCTGATCACCATGGATTTTTCTATCATCTTGTATCGTCTTACTGAACCTTTCCTTAACTACCTCTCTGCATAATGTGTATGTGTGCCGCAGGGACTAAGTGCCAGCTACTGGTGAGACCTGTATGTGCGTGTGAGTGAAAACTGGGGCTAGCTACTAGAGTCAGCCCAGGGTTGCAGGCTCCCCCAGCCTCTGCTGTCAGCTACTGCAGTGAGGGCAGGGGTCTTTAACATTCAGCCACTGGGGCAGGAACGGTGTGTGTTCCCAAAACCACCTACTGGGGGGACCAGCATGAGCAAGGTGGGTGAGAGGATCCACGCTAGTGGCTGGTATGCGACCACAGGTCATAGCCCTTGTGTCTGGTGCCAGCTGGGATGTGGCGAGTGTCTGTACCTTCCCCAGTCCTGGTGTGTGTGTAGGGGCGTGTGTATTAATCAGCAAACTTCTAGCTGGCAACAGGGGGACTTGGGTCCCGGCTGGGGTATCAGGTGGGTGGGGGCCATGCTGGTACGGCCATGAGGAACCGCAGGCGTGGAGTGCACGAGGAACAAGTCTATGAACATTGCATGTTTGCAGCAAGCATCAGGCTGGACCAGCAGGCAAGCAGGGGACCCATGGGGCAGGTAAGGGGGTCTGGGCAGGGGTGCCAGGACACAGGGGCTGTGCCAGTGCTTGAAGGATCTGCAAATATGTGTGTTCTTGTGAACCTAGAGCGGTGCGTGTGTGCCACCACTAGTGACCTGTCCCTGCCAGCTGAAAAGAAGGAGGGGACTTGACTGTCTGGTCTTATGTTAAATGTGAGTCCAGTATGTAGGTGCTGTTGAAGGCAGAGCCTTGCCTGTGGCAGTCCGTGTGATCAGCCATGTCAGTGTCCTCTGTTACCGTGTGTCCATGTCTCTATCTCCGGGATTCATGCAGAGCTTCATTAGTGGTTCAACCTGCAAACAGGAAGGCAGTAGCCACATCCCTCCACCTGGGCAGAGACCCTGGGACGTGGGCAACAGAGGCCACGCAGGTGGGACCTGGTCTGAAGCAGCTGGAGGAGGCGGCCATGCACATAACATCACTTAACATGTAGAAATATTCTTCGTAACTCTCAGAATGTGAGATTGGCCAATTTCTCTGAAAGAAGGTATTTAAGGCTACGCTTTTTAAATACTCGATACAGGAATACTGCTTAAAATGTGATATGGATTTTTTTTTCCCAGAAGCAAGTGCAAATAATATTTGAAGTAATTGAGGGCATGAAAGTAGGCAGAATACATAATAGTCCTGCTATGGAAGAAATTAGTCCTACTATAGGAAAAAACAAAGACCACAAAATAGCCTAGAGAAAGCACTTTTCAGGCTCTAAGAGCTGGAGCTTTAGTTAATCTGAAAAAAAAATCAAATTTAAAGACAAGGAAATAATGTATATGGGACAAGACAATATGTCCCAGCTTTGTCCCAGAGGAGAATTTGTAGGGATTTATGGACATATTGAATTCTTGAGGACAAATAAACAACAAGTCTTTTGCTAAGAGGAGCAGAACAAAACCAAACCATCATCACTGTACTGTAAACTTAGACTAGGATTTTCAAAACCTAAATTTTAATAAAACAAGGCACTGTCCTGAGAACCCCTGATAGTTGATTGAATTGCCAACAGGTGTTTCAAAAGGTGACTTTGGGCAGTGCTATTGCAAAAAATATGGCACGTGATTATTTAGCTTTAGAAAGAAGCTAGAATGTAGTCATGCAAAAAACCCCAATCTAATCACCTATGGGAGATAATTCTGGCCAAAGCTATTGCAAAAGAATTACTGACTCTTCCACTTCCTCAAATACAACTGTAAATCTTATTTAGAGTATCAGGGAATACAACAACATATAGCAGACACTTCCAAGAGCATCTGATGAGTCTGCAACTGGAAAAAAATAATGCAGAGAATAACCTAATGTGTGTAAATGTGATTTAAAATAATTATTCAGTCTCAGAAGAAAACATGGAATAAATTTGCAAAGGCCACAGCAAAAAACCAAGACACTGAGTCAAGTCATGAAGGCTTTTGCCACTGAATGGCTTGGGAGTTGCACGGCAAATTCATATTAGAAATTCAAATCAGAGTTTCCCTAACTGATGACGTACTGTTTAAACACAACAGAGTACAAAAATGAGCATGCTTCGAAGAATACAGGAATATTACATTGATACACGAGCACAAAAGCAGAACAAAAAATCCTTCGTAGCAGTCATAAATGAAAGTGGAGATCAAGAAACTGCAAATGCATGGTCCTGTCAAAAAAGGTATCCCTGCTGTTGTACCAAGAAATGTTGAAATGTGCCCTGTAGTTACATTTACACTTCCTAAAACACAGGTAGAATTGCTTAACAGGTGATCACCCAAAACAGAGAGCGCTCCTAAAAGACATATTGAGTGCAATTAAAACAGTGTAATAGGGGATGTGTTTTGTAAGTACCATAAAGAATGGTTCTGTTTGGGTAATTCTCTATGGGGAAAAGGAAAGATGTGAAGACTCCAGTACTGCCACTCCAAGAGCTAATCAGTGAACACTGATCTAAGTAGAGCCAGAAGGAGACTCAGAAAAGCTGGCTCTGACACTCCTCACACAATACAGTTGTAATAAACCCTTCTGTTGTATTTTCTCTTTAAAAACTCTTGACTAAAAATCTCAACTATCCGAGACAAGGGGGCAGTCAGCAAGACACAATCAATCCTGGATCTGTGGCTGCTCAGGGACAGAGGGTGATGGAGGCAAAGGACCTCAGACGCAAGCTAAGGAAGTGTGGGTTGGATGAGTGGACAGTCACCTCACAGAGAACTGGCTGAAAAACAAAACTCAGAGAGTCGTGTTCAATGGAGCAGAGTCTGTCTGGAGGCCTGTCACTAGTGGTGTTCCCCAGGGGTCTGTGCTGGGTCCAGTCCTGTTCAACGTATTCATCGATGACCTGGACGAAGGGACAGAGCGTCCCCTCAGCAAGTTCGCTGATGATCCCAAGCTGGGAGGAGTGGCTGATACCCCAGAAGGCTGTGCTGCCGTCCAGCGAGACCTGGACAGGCTGGAGAGGTGGGGCAGGGGGAACCTCATGGAGTTCAACAAAAGCAAGTGCAAGGTCCTGCACCTGGGGAGGAACAACCCCAGGCACCAGTACAGGCTGGGGGCTGAACTGCTGGAAAGCAGCTCTGCTGAGAAGGACCTGGGAGCGCTGGTGGACAACAAGCTGACCCCAAGCCAGCCGCTGTGCCCTTGTGACCAAGAAGGCCAATGGTGTCCTGGGCTGCATTAAAAGAAGTGTGGCCAGCAGGTCGAGGGAGGTTATCCTCTCCCTCTACTCTGCCTGTGAGTCCATGTCTGGAGTGCTGTGTCCAGATCTGGGCTCCCCAATTCAAGACAGGCAGGGAACTACTGGAGAGAGTCCAGCAGAGAGTTAGCAAGATGATCAGGGGACTGGAGCATCTCCCGTACGAGGAAAGGCCGAGCGACCTGGATCTGTTTAGCCTGGAGAAGAGAAGACTGAGGGGGCAGCTTATCAATGCTTATAAATATCTGAAGGGTGAGTGTGAAAAGAATGGGGCCAGACTCTTTTCAGTGGTGCCCAACGACAGGACAAGGGGCAATGGGCACAAGTTGGAACACAGGAAGTTCCACCTCAATATGAGGAAAAACCCCTTCCCTGTGCGGGTGCCAGAGCAGGGGCACAGGCTGCCCAGGGAGGCTGTGGAGTCCCTTCCCTGGAGACATTCACACCCCACCTGGACGCGTTCCTGTGCCCCCTGCTCTGGGTGTGCCTGCTCAAGCAGGGGGGTTGGACGAGATGATCTCCAGAGGTCCCTTCCAACCCCCACCATTCTGTGATTCTGTGACCACTTCTACTGTCATGGGCTGTGGAGGAATACCCTGGCCACAATCATTTGTTTTGTGACAAAGGGTGCAGAAAGAAAACTAGACCTTCTACTCCAAACACTGCAGGAGGAAAGGAGATCCATCCCATAGGTCAGTACACACCTTAAGGCAGCTGATGTACATCAATAAAGCCACATTAAGATTGAAAATGTCTTGCCATGGATTTCATTAAAACTGGTATCCATTTCAGCCACGACAGCATTATAAAGCAGTGCTGAGAAGGAAAGTTACAGAAGGCCACTGCCCCCTCCCCACAGTGTTCCCTCAACAGGCTCAAATCCAAACATCAAGCCTTTCAAAATCTTCAGAGCCTCCTCACTGGATTTCCTCCAGGACTGGTTTCCACATCACAGAGCTGGATGACCAGCAGAGAAAAAAATACGTTATTTTTTCTGATTCAACACTGCGACAAAGCCAGGCAGCAAGAGGGGTCAGCTTTCCAGCTGGGAGTCTGCCACTTTTCTCTCTATCCCTCAGCTCCATGACTCACCCACTGAGACAGCAGGAGTGAGGACACACACCAAGAGGTTAAAATGTCATCTCTCATGCACAGTAGCAGCAGCAAAATGAACTAAAAAAGAGCTTTTTAACAGCTCTAGCCCTGTTTTAATAAAAAATATTACAGGTTACTTATCTCAGAGGGTTCTAAGAAGTTCCTAGACAGCTTATCAATCATCCTTTTCCAGTGTGGGATTGCTCCCCAGTGTATGCTGCCAGGTCCCTTCTCCAGTGTCATTTTAAAATAGTTCAGTGGTAAAGTCGACTGTTTTCCTTGAGACAACCCTCCTTAGCCTAACTGTTCCCCCCTGACATCCTACCTTGTAAGAGCTCCACTTCTGCAAATCATCACCCTTGGACCATCCTAGTAACACTCCATTTCTGTGATTAAGTATGAGCACAATTTTTAGGGAAATTAGACTCAGGCATTGGCAAATTTCTTGAGCACTTACACTTTTATTTTACTTACATCCTGGCCAGGGGGCCCCTGCGGTCCAGGGATACCAGGAACACCGCGGAGACCCTGGTAAGGAGAGAACAGACAAATCCAATAACGTGAACACTACTTATGAGGTGCTGCTTAGCTGAAGAGAAGAAATCCTCAACGCAATAGTTATTGGGGAAAAAAAGTAACAACTATGACAGAGTTTAAGAAAAAAAAATTAAATCTCACATTGCACTATCACAGTAACAATCGTTTCTGTGCCTCAGGGGAACGTGCATCACTAAAGTCAAGCCTCACATGCCTTGATTGGAAAAGACATAATGAGTCTTTATAGGAGGCAAGTTTATGAACAGGAAGAAAATATGACTGAGCACAGGACTCTAGAGGAGAAAAGAAGGTCCAGCTCTTCAGTGCAAAGCTAGTACAGTGGCTAGGACTGGCTGTTGTGCTGGAAATTCACGCCAGTGTATGCTGAGACCACAGTACACAGTTACTTGTTTCACACCAATGGATTGCAACTTTGCAAAGCTGCCTGTTGAGGAACAATGTGTGTTTGGTGAATACAGAAATGCAGGTTTTTCTGTAAGATTTAAGTCTTTTTTTTTTAAACCTTCGATGCCTTGGCTATAAGGCATAGCAGTATGACTTCAATTACATGCCTTGAAATAGTTTTTTTTTTTTTGATTGAGGGGTTAAACGACTCATTCGTTCTTTTGTAGGACTATTGACAAGTAAGGAAAAGTTCTCACCATGCCAAAAGTCTCGATCAATTCTTTCTCACATCTTAGTATAACAGACAAGTAGCTGGTAATGAACAAGAGAAATTATGTTTGGAGGGTCAGCTACCCTGTGACCCTACCATCCCTGGGCAAAAAAACCTAATTAAACATGCCTTCATGAAATCGCTGGTAGAAACACAGTCAATGTGGTCATCCCCTCCCCATAAAATTTGGGTGTAGTTAGAAAGACATACTGTACCAATGACCCTTTGTCTCCTGGGGGTCCCACAGGGCCCTGCAAACAGAAAAGATACAGCAATAAAAACTCTTAAAATTAACACCCCCCTTGGCTAATTAGGGTGGGTCCTGAAGCACCAAGGTATAAAAAACTGGAGAAGGAAGGGTGAGGAGAAGGAGCAAGTCTGACAGGCTGCTGACATAGACATTGTTAAAGTGTGCAATACTCACAGCAGATTCTTTAGGGGAAGGATGAAAGGCAAAGCAAGGAAGAAATTGAGGTAGATCATGGAGGAAAAAGGGTGAGAAAAAAAGAGAGAAAAAGGGACCAGAGGGGTCAGCTGTATGCTAACATGATGCTTGACTGACCGAGCCCTGTACTTCATCACCACAGTCATAGAATCATAGGACAGTAGAATATCTCAAGTTGGAAGGGACCCATAAGGATCATTGAGTCCAACTCCTTGCTCCTCACAGGACTACCTAAAACTAAACCATACATCTAACAGCATCATCCAGATCCCCCTTGAACTCTGACAGTCTTGGTGCTGTGACCACTTCCCTAGGGAGCCTGTTTCGGTGACTGACCACCATCTCAGTGAAGAACCTTTTCCTAATGTCCAGTCTGAACATTCCCTGATGCAGCTTCATTCCATTTCCTCATGTCCTGTTGCTGGTCACCAGAGAGAGGAGATCAGCACCTCCCCCTCCTCTGTTCCCCTTGAGGAAGGGGGGACCTTCCTCACCACTGAGTCACCACTGAGCCTCCTCTTCTCCAAGATGAACAAGCCAAGTGACCTCAGCCACTCCTCGCTCCTCATAAGTCTTGCCCTCAGGGCCTTTCACCATCTTGGTCGCCCTCCTCTGGGCACACTCTAACAGTTTGATGTCCTTCTTACATTGAGGTGACCAAAACCGCACACAGTACTCGAGGCGGGGATGCAGCAGTGCGGTGCAGAGCGGGACAATCACCTCCCTCGACTGGCTACCTACGCTGTGCTTGATGCACCCCAGGACATGGTTGGCCCTTTTGGCTGCCAGGGCACACTGTTGACTCATATTCAAGTTTCCACCAACCCAAACCCCTAGATCTCTTTCTGCAGGTCTGCTCTCCAGCTTCTCATCCCCCAGGTTTTACGCGTAAGCAGGATTACACCATCCTGGGTGGGGGATCCTGTACTTGCTGTTGTTGAACTCCGAATGGCTGGTGATTGCCCAGCTCTCTAGTCTATCCAGATCTCTTTGTAAGGCCTCTCTAGCCCCAAGGGAGTCTACAATTCCTCCTAGTTTAGTATCATTGGCAAGCTTACTTAATATATATTTGATTCCCGCATCCAGATCATTTATAAAAGCATTGAAAAGCACTTACCCTAAAACTGAGCCCTGGGAACCCCACTGGTGACTGGCTGCCAGCCTGATGTAACCCCATTTACTATATTCTCATTAAATCCTATTTGTTACACTCTTCAGCATGGGTGAGTTCATGAATCTGAGCTAATGTCATCGAATCTTAATGAGTTTCAAGCCAGATGAGCTGGTGAGTAGGGGAGGTCTGGGTGGCAGCAACTGGGCTGTGAGGCTGTGAACCCAGGAGGCTCACAGATCTGGGTGCCAGTAACTTGAGGACCCTGGGGTGTGGAGGCCTGGGTACTGGGCAGAGCAGGTGTCCAAGACCAGCTGCTGGAAAGATCCACATTTCATGTATATATTCCAACAGTCACCTTCAAACCTTCTCAGCCAAACAGGAGGAGCAGGATTAAGACATTCTTGCTCATGTTTCTGAGAGTGCTGTTCAGGTTTATATGAGTGTTGATAAAGGCATTATTCTCTGCACCGGTCTGCGCAGTCGCACGCATGTTTGCGTATGCGTGTGCATTGCATACGCAAATGCCCATTGGGTATGATGCCACGTGCTCAACCTTGCTACTGGATGGACCTGGGGACACAGAACCACAACACCCCCGCATCTGTTGGGCTGGGACAGGACAATTCCCCCAGGTCCTGAAGACCACTGTATTCAGCTACCTCTAAGGCAAGGGAAAGCATACCATGGGACATGTGTGCTCTTTAAATGAGGTCAAAGCAGGGAGTCCAGTGGGTTTGCATATGCTATTTGTTTGGGGATGCAAGTTAAAAAGATGCAACTGAGTAGAGTGAGCCACTAGAAGGTATCCGCTTCTATAGGAACACCACAGAAGGGATGCAGTACCCATATCCAGCATGGATGAGTCAATCTGGTATTCCAAACACACCCAAAACAAGGCTTGACCTTACATCTCTGGGACTGTGTTTGAACAAATTGGCTCACACTATGACTCCTCTCCCTTTGGTTTCTATTTCAGGCACATTAATTCACTAATCCTCATACAGTCCTCCATGCAAGAAGCCTTAATACTCTGCTCAAGCAAAGGCTAAATACATAATTCCAAACCCATAGTAATATGAACAGGGCAAGGCAGAGCAAAAGCATTCTACTTTTGCAGCACATGAGCCCATTAGGCAACTTCAGCCTAAGCATGTGAATTCACCCATTTCTCCAAGCTTTTGGTTCATGTGGGAAGAACACACTCTGTTGATACTCAGTTTATGGCTCAGTGTTATGTAAATAGTAGCTCAGTACTTCAGCAAAGTAAAAATATCCTCACCTATACATACCTTTTAAGCAAGGAGCAAAGCCTGAGTGAGATTGAGGGCACAGGAGGAAACAGGGTGAGGACTCCAATTAAAAAGAGGTGCTGGCTCTCAGCTCTGAAGCTGGAAGTATTATACACACAATTTTGTCACATCGCTCTAAAGGGTATGGGCTGACACTTTTAATTCAGTGTGTAATATGCACTGAGGCAGCTCCACTGACTTTACTATATCTTTTTCCGTGGGACTCAGACTCTGTGAAAGCCTGATGGATTCAAGGTTATAGACCGTTTTTCAAATTCCAGAGTCTTTGTACTGGAGGTGAGGTTATGATGAATCTACATCATAATAGTTCTTTAAAAAAAAAGTATTTAGTGAAGCAGATTAAATAAATAAAAACAAATCAAATAGGGAATAGTGTGGCATGTAGGTGGCTACTCATCCTGACAGTGGTCAATGATGACACAGAAAAAAGTGATCTTCTGGTGTAAGACAAGTGATGTCTACACTCGGAGTCAAGTTCTTAGTCACCTGTGTTCATGGATATGCAGATGCTAAAGCCCAAATGAAGAATAACTTTGTTGTCTGGTGTACATCAGGATGCAGAAGTGAACCCTACCCCTCTACTGAATCTAAAAATCAGTAATTAAAAACTAGACACAGTCTAGTGGCTTTCAAACAAGCCAGTTACTTATTTGCTAATTTCATTTTAATTTTGATATTAATGACTGAACATCAAGAAATGCGATAACATCACTGTTCCTTAGTTAGGCAATAAATAACACCCAGCAATTCTTCAGTCATGGGGAACCCTGTGAGGAGCATGAAGGCCTCGACACAGTCAACAGTGTGAAACATGCCTGACCCAGTCTGCTTTACCTTATAGAGCATTCAGCATGGTAAAAGCAAATATTAAGTGGAGATACACCTCAGAAACCTAGATTTGTCAACCAGTATTACACAACAATATGACCTTATCATTTCAAGGTAATTTCCTGTACTAATTGGGAAATTTATATCTAGATAACCAGAGCATGAAAACATTTACTGTGATTGGCACAGTATCATGGCATGTACAATGGGAAGCGAAAGAATGCAAGATCTCAGATGTCCTCTAGCAATTACAGCTAGGAATGAAGTTTGCTTCCTCCAAAACATATTTCTCTTGCAAATTCAGTGCATATCTTGAGGACTCAGAGCAGGGCTACAGTCAGAGCACTCCCAAATACTCCTCATCTCAAGAGGAGCTGTACAGGACAAGTACTGGAATGATTGAAGCCCAGTGATATCAAAATCCAAACTTTTCAGAGCAGACTCCCAGATATACCTCGTGGCCTATGGATACAGGAGGTGAGGGCTGAGCTGCATGAGGTCCAACTAAACATTTGTGGGAAATTATGGGGATGATGGCTCTCTTGGAACGCAGCAATTAAAGCAATCCGATTTTTTATTTCCCTATCAGAGTGCTGACCGTATCACTGATGTGGGCATGTGTGTCACACTCATCCCTTCTAACAGGGTGACAGCAAGGTTACGTCTGCCCAGCAGACCAGACCTGCTGGCTCAGCACAGATCTCGACTCACATCTACAGCCAATGTGTCAAGACAATGCAGAAAAGTCAGGAGTAACAGCCAGCGGTATCAACCACTCCTACAGCACTTCTCTGCCTTTCTCTTTCAACTCAAACTGAATGCATCAAAAGCCCTCACAACAGTTGTGTAGAGATCTGAGCCATGAATGGCAGCCTCTGGACTAGTTTGTAGTTTACATCTTCAGAGGGTAAAATATCCCACAGGCTGGTGGCACAGCTGAGCCCAGGGAACCCATTCCCCAGATGGCGATTGGTAAGTTTTTACCTTGTCAGAGGCTGCAGCAGCATCTGCTACTTACAGGGGGTCCAGCCAGACCGATTCCTGGCACGCCTCTGTCTCCCGGCTGTCCAGGGAGGCCAGGAGCTCCCCTCTCACCCTGAAACAAAGGAAGAAGTTAAAGGCTTAGTGCACTGCTGAGAAAATGTGCTGAAATGCAATCAGGTTTTACAACATAACACTCATACACCCTGACCTGATCCTGCCCATGGAGGAATGGTATCAGGTGGTGTCAGCGTGGGGATATGGCACAGTTACTGTCACATCATGCCCCCTTCCTCCACATGAGCCCCAGCCCACTTCTGTGAGCTCTCACACAACGCCAATGCGTGCCGCACCACGTAACTGAGCGGAACACAGCCTCTACAAGTATTTTAACTTATCTTAGTGCACAGCATCCAATTTCCAGCATTTACCGTTGCCTGCAGGGTATTAGGCACTCTCCTTGGCTTGGGGAAACACTAAGCACCATAACGCGCTTTTCTTTCGCTGTGTTTCTACGGTAGATGGCAAACTTGCAAACATTGCTAACTACAGATTATTTATCTGGGTAAGACAGAATTAGAGATGTTTGGTTACATCTTAATATTCTCCTTTCCTTTACCAACAGAAACCTACTCACAGAAGAATATGAATAATTTTTATAAAAAAATAATTCAGTAGTTCTACCACTCTTTCTAGACGACTATACTATAAAAGGAGAGACCTCCCTTCTAGAAAAGAAGGTTTTCAATAGTAAAATCTGTGAAGCGCAAACAACAACTTGACACTGCGTTGTAGACGGAGGGCTAAGAAAGAATTCAGATGCGATACTTATATTTAACATCAGTTCCCTCGTCATAGGGAGAAATAAATTAAGATTTTTATGGATTGTATTGCAGTTGTGAGATTTGGTCTGCCAATCTCACTGGCAGTAGACTTATAACAGTGAATTTTATTTATGCTATTTATTATTACACTATTTCCAGCTATGTAGAAGCATGATAGAAAAATTGTTACCCATTAATTCTGCCCACCCAAAATTCAGTTTGCAATATCTTCTAATTTTTTTCCCTTTCTTTCTTCCTTCTTAAACTAATCTTACATTACAAAGAAAAAATACCGCAAGGACAGTGAGAGAAAATGTATTCTGATTAGTTCAAACACTCTGGCAGATCCCTTATCTGTTATTTTATTCAATAACATAATTTGAGTAGAAAATGTTCAATAGTATTTTCCCAAGCACAATTAAGGTTCTTACCATCTTGTATTGATATTGAATAGAATATTTAATGAGATTTCTTCTAGTGGGTTTTTTTCTGACTTTTGTATTAATTCTCAGTCTATTATTCTGTGTGTGTTCTGAACTGTCAAAGATATATAGAACTGACTACAGTGCATTTATACAGAATGCAGCAAACCGAAAAGAAAACATTTCACAACAGTTTGGCTATTTCAAAAATATGGGACCTAGATGGATCTAGCTCATACTGCTATATTCCTACTTATATCATTTACTGAACCTGTTTCAACATCCTATTTTTCTTCCAATCCAGATCAGGACACAGTCATTTCAAAGAGGAGAATTTCTGACACATCTGATTGAAGATTCAAGCACAATCCAGATACTCCCAGAAGGTTTTTGCTGTTTTATTCCTTTCTCTATTTGCTGCCTACTTATAAGGGAATAAACATTCTTTTCAGCTGAAATTAGTGTCATTAACTTAATCAACTAGCTGCTTTTTGCCTTAACTGCAATATAGGAGGGCAAACAAGGACTATCTGGTCCCATTAAAAAATAAATCACATTCTCCTTGAGAGAGGTGAAGGAAATGAGTGCTGCGGAGGACTGCTCTTTGAGGGGCTGACAGACAGCCTCAGGAGTAGGTCATCCTTTAGCTATGAAAGGTCTCTTTGCTGTATGGATTAAAGGTCCCCAGTCACAGTCTCCCTGAGAAAGTGTGCAGCATTTAGTCGTAGTACGTGTTGAATTCACATAATGCTGGAAGAAATTTTAAACACGGAAAGCAAGCACAGCTAATTCATATCTCAATATTTACACCTACAGACATATTGGAATAATAAAGAACCTCCTAAATGGCTAGAAGTCCATTTTTGAGTGAAAGTTTTACAAACTCTGTATTCCAGTGAAAAACAGACCATGTTTTCACCATAACTTTTTCTCCAGTTCAAGTGATGGAAAGAAGTAGTCCACAATGAACAATAAAGCCCACACTCACCTTATGTCCAAAAGGTCCTGGCAAGCCTGGTGGGCCTCTTTGCCCCTAAAGTGACAGAGCCAAAACCAGAAAACAGTCACCATGCAGCCAAAGAGGAGCCTGGACTTTGAGATAGTCAAGGCAGCAAGCATCCCACCACCCCCCTCCTTGCCTCACACTGTCCTGGCAATATTTTACCGATAACACCTAAGCAAATTATATAATCTGCTAATTTGGCTACAATTAAATGCTTTTAGAGAAATTCTGTCAAGCTAAGCATTTTTTTGCTGATCACAAGGACAACGGTTACTCCTAGTGGAAGCCTCCATTTCCAGTGGCCACCATGGCACACTGAAGGGGGTTTAATGTTCAGAAATACAGCTTCAGCTCTCTCTGCCTTTTTGGATGCAGCAATGTGATCTGCAGCGATTTGCACAACCAGGCCTTTCACCTCTTCAGCAGACAGCCCGTGAGCTCTTGTGACAATGAAGCCTAACTCTACCAAAAATACACCGTTCTCCTGCAAAAGTCATGCTCGTCTATCTTACATTGAACTACTCAGGCACAGAGCTTGCCAGCAGTACTTACCTGTTCTCCATCTTTACCCTTACCAGGCAAACCCGGCTCACCAGCAGGCCCTGGCTCACCAGCTGGACCAGGTAAACCGACTTTTCCTTCTTTTCCAGGATCACCCTGTAGAAGACAATCCAGCAAAACCCTTAGTAGCATACTAAAGACCATTCATGTCTCAGGTCTTTCACTGGGACTGAAACTTTTGTGCCTTGTCATCTGAATTTCTCTTGGTATCATAGGAAATCCTCTTTTAGAGGAAGCCTTTTCTTTCAGTAATCTCAAGGTATTTGTAATTTTCCTTAAGGAAAGTAAGAAGAGACTTCAAAATATTTTGGGAACCAGCTATATGAGAGAGCCCTTGGTCCACACATGACCCTGAGGTAGATCTCAGTAGTCTGGAAGATCATTTGACTGAAGGGGCTGGGATTCATCCCCTTCTAAACTCTCTATATATGTATACATGGGCCTCTGTTTCTGATTAATCATTCCTACTCCAGCGAACAAAGATCAGGACTCCAGCATGCTGGGCACTGTGCAACGTATAAGCAAATTACAAACCCCTGACCTCAGAGAGCTCATTGCCTAGCTATGAGATGGGACATAACACTTATCCAAGGCAGGCAAAAGGTAAGCGAGGGTGCACTGGAAAGCTGAACTAACGGTCCAGTTACAACAGTGTATCAGGAAAGCAGAAATCTGAGATTCATAACCATGAAAGCCAGTTTTTCTTCCAGCTTTGGATTGACAGTGGTGAACAGCAGGTACTTAAAACACCAAATGCCCACTCTCATCAGACAGTGAGTGCATGAAGATCATCATTGCACAAATGTGTGGCAGTGACTTCACTGCATCCAGTTGTATCTCAGTGGTTTTATTAGGTAAATTATAAAGCTGCAGCAGGATGAAAACCTTTACAGCATGTGTAATGGAGGGAGTCAGACAAGATGATCTAACAAGCCCATGTATATTAACCATCCATGAATCTATGAATTTACTTCCCAGTTCAGACTGCTTCTTTCCCGGGTTACTTAAAATGCCCAAGAAGAAAAGAAACAAATCCACGAAAGAACAAACTCACCTTTTCCCCCTTTGCTCCCTCCTTTCCTGGTAGTCCAGGGTCTCCAGGCACACCCTGGAGAGAAAAGAACTATAAAGCTAAAAAAGCTAAAAACTTTCTTTTTAGGCAGTATTTGATCCTAAAGCAAATGGATAGACCCATAGGTTCAGTAAAATCTATCTCAAGGATTAGTATCAGTTCTACGTTTCACAGTACAGACAACCTGTGTTCCAGAGAACACCACAGAAAAGATGTGTACAAAGTGCTTAAATGGGGGTGGGGGGTTGGGGTGTTCAGTATAAAAAAGAGCTGAACAGCAAAAGCAGAAAAAGAGCTAATCCCGGGTTTGGGGATTCTCTTTATACCAATAACTACTTTTTTAATTCTGTGAAATCCTCAGCAGTTCCCAATCCATTACCAACAAATACCCAATCATCACCTCTGTATCAGAAAAGCCAAAAGTCTCACAATATGAATTTTTTATGGCTACTGCTCTCCAAAGCTGTGCATTGGAAAACATAGCTACGTTCATTTTACCCTCTCCTTCAGTTTTCAGTCTTGGCAGATCTTGAAGGATTCCTTGTCAAAACGTAGATGATTTAGAGCTTCAGATTAAATACTGTAGCTTCCTAACTCACCAGAATATGAGTTAGCAGTATGGAGTGGTACTCCATTTTAAGATGTGAAATGATGCCTTGGCACCAGTAAGATTGAACTGACCTCCTTACAGGGTGGTTGTGATAATTATTTTCTTTTTGGCACCAGTAAAAATTATTTCTGACTACATTAGCTTTTATAGGTAATATATTGCTTTTACTGTATAGAAGTTTGCTTAAAGGAATATGAAATCAGAAAAAGTCTTTATTTTTTATATCACCTTTCAATTTGAAAATAAATCACTACATTAATACAATTAAATCAAATGCACCTTAACAATCAGTAGAAAGGCAATTTAAAATTTCTTTTTTTCCCAGGTAATAAATTCTGCCTTAAAGAGCCCTCTGTGCTAAACCACTGGGCCTGAATACATTATAACATGGGGTCTAACTGCTGTTTTTCACTTACTCTGGTGTAAGCCCAGAGAACCCCAGGCACTAGAAAGAAAATTACTGGTGGAGCAGGGAGTAGAGTTAGTCCAAAGGTTTTTTTGTAAACATGAAAAGCTGTATCATGCACAACTCAGTAATGTTGATAAACATCTACTGAAGTAAGGATGACACCGTATTGATTTCAAGGATTTGATTGTAGGATCAAATACTTACATGCTTTCATAATAAAAATGGGAGATTATCATACAATTTTTATACCAAGAAGTCATGGTTTCAAAAGGAAAGGACAAATGAAAATGAGGCGAAGGAAACAAAACCAGAGAGACCATAAACATCGCAGTATTTCTCTTGAAGAGCTGGCAGCAAAAATTGCTTCTGACAATTTGGTGAGGAATGAAGCAGCTCCATGCCTCCCTCTTTCTGCAAATAAATAGTTTTCATGGGTACACCACTCCCAGGTGCCTCCAGATCTTTCAGTTCGACCATTAAAGTAGGGTAATGAAACGCAGCCTTTTGAACCTGATAGTAAACCCTGTGGAAGGGAAAACTGAACATATTAAATAAAGAAAATAGGGCACAGATGGGAAAACAAATACACTGGTGCGTACATACCACATTTCCTGGCAAGCCTCTTGGACCTGGGGGCCCTGCTGGTCCAGTCACGCCCTGTTTTAAGAAATGAAATATGTGTGCATATATAATTCACAACTTGTACCACCACAGGAACAAGATGTTCCAAGCGAGATTCGAGTTCATGTCAGACAAGGTGTTGTACAAGCACAAAGCAAAACCCAGCATTTTTGTGAAACACTTTGTAGTGTAAAGAACCATGAAACAATACAAAATGGATGAAGGCTCTCTTTGGGAGCTTAAAATTACCCTCCATCAAACTAAATCTAGCTGAGATACAGGAAGAAAAGTCTGGGTCTGAAACATCAAAAGAACGGTATGTTGATTTATCATTAGAATAAAAATCTAGGTCAACAAAATATGCTTTGTTGACTATTCTACCTTTCTCTACTCTGGGGAACAAAACCTGAAAACACTCATTTGCACTAAATAGATGAACAACTCAAACCATTCAGAGTGTTATGGTTCTGAATTGCAGGTCTTTTCTGTCTGCAAGTGAAAGCTTTTTAGGGTGGGAAAGCCAATGTGTGGCTGGCATGGGGGGCATGAGAGGACATGTATTTGGGGATTTATGTCCCCATAGAGATGCACATTTGGGGTTACTAGGCTATATTTAGACATTTTCCTCTATACCTGACTATATCAGGTTGAAGTTGCTACCTCTGTAGTTACTTGGCACCCTGCACTGGCAAGGGTTCACCTGTCGTCACAGCTTTTAAGGAAAAGGATATCTATTAGCATACCTAATCCATTTAGGGCCAAACCAGACAGGCTGTCTAAAAACATCTACATCAGCAGACTGAAATAATCTGTCTGACTTGGAGTACAGAGAACCCCTTCTACTGGAAGGGCTGGGCAGTAATGTCTTGCAGAATGACAATGCAAACAGTTGAGAGATGATGAAGCACAGTCTTCACAAAGTGAATGTCTATCTGTTGTCTTTGGCTTACGAAAAGCAAATTAAAGGTTTCCTCATTTCTGCGTTATTTACAGACACCGGTCTACGAGCCAGTAGAAACATTTTGAGCAGTGGCAGCCTGTGAAAAAATGGCAACAAAAAGGATGCCTGCATATGCCTGTATTTCCATATCATTAACATCCTCCAAGCCACCAGGTTATACAAAGAAATAAACCCAATGGATAAGTTTGGTGGGAGGGGGATATTTTTTGCCATTTGTTTTTTTTCTCTCTAAAAATGTTAAGGAGTCCTTCAATCAAGAGTGAAAGAGAGATGGGGACAGGCAGTTTAGAGATTAGGGTCAAAGCACTGCTAAAGACAACATCTGAACACAAGCCCAAGAAGGAAAACCATGAACACAAAGGTGGAAGAAGAAATTTCAGTGCTCAAGGATGCTTAATTTTGATTCCCTATTCCCTCTTTCTGCCAGACACCAACATCCTCTCTCTCAATCATTATTTCAAATAGTTCTTCAGTCTTCCTCCTTCTCTGCTTGCAAAGAAAGTGTGTGGCCTTCCATTCAGCCACAAAGGGCTTATACACTCTCACAATAATAAAACAGGACTTGAATCCTTTGCTGTTCTTTAGCACACAGTCAGACAGTAACAGCACTCCCTACAACACATGCCTCAAAAAGTGGTATGTGATGATTCCTCTGGTGATGAGCCTGTATTAAAGAAAGCAGAATTGACGAAGAAGCCTAAAACCAACTGCGATCAAAAACTAATTCAGGCTGCTGCTGAGAAGTGAGCTCCCTGCACCAGCTGGCTGCCTGGGCTTGGCTGATATCGCAGTGCAGTAACAGGCTCCGCCGGCACCTCACCCAGAAAAGAGGGCATTTTGTTAGAGAGGGAGAGACTTGGCCAACAAAAGATGTTCAATTTAGAGCTGGCCTGACTGGGACATTGATCTGTTTGGTGCAGCTGCGCCTGTTTGCCCACAAGCAGCGAGCCTTCCAGCTGAGCTTAGGATGTGCCCTGTGCCCAAGCAGCCTGGGACTGCAAATCTGCAGGCATTAACTTCAGAGTCCCTTCAGGTGTGTTACTGTCAGAGAAAAAAGGTATAAGGAAAGCAGTTACTCACAGTCTCTCCAGGGGCTCCGGCTTCACCTGGGGCTCCTTTCTGCCCCTTTGTGCCCTGTGCAGAGAGAAGAGAGATACCAGCTGATTAGAGACGGGACAGAACTGCCTGCCAGACAAAAAGACTTCAAGATGCCTGAACGTGCACTAGGCAATGGTTTTCATTAATCAATTCACAGAGGAGTTTAACGGCTGAGGAAATGGCTCCCAGTTCTCTGTGCAGTGATAAAATGAAATATAAAAATAAACCCCTGAGACATAAGAAGAATTACTAATGACCGATCAGCTCAGAGGCTCTTTCTCAGCATGGGATGCTGAAACTCACAGGCATTCATCTGGGTAAAATTCTTTCCTATTCTCATGCCTACCAGGTACTTCATTTCCAGCTCAGCTCCGATGGTCTGCCTGTACAGAGGAAGTTTTGCCTGCAGTTCTCAAATCAAACAACAGCCATTTAGAAATGGTCAAAATAGATCATAGTCCAGAGGGTTTGTTCCAGTCCTACACACCACATAGCCCTTTCTTAAGGATTTTGGCAGGACAGAGTCATTCTCACTCACTGAACAGTCCCCCATTTAACAGAAGTCAGTTAAAAGTTGCACGGTACTACTGTTTTTTTAATAATGCTGAGACTGCTATTAAGCTGTTTAAGCTGTTGATGCCCAAGCTATAGCTGACACTATTGCCTGGGCACAGCACAGATGATGGTAGAGTGAATACCCTCCCATGCTGATACGAAAGCATACCTAGGTGATGACTAGAAATAATACGCGTGCGCCAAAACTTTTTCAGAAGATAATTGAGACTATAAAATCATTTCACATGAGCCTTCAGGATCAAATGGGTTGAGGTTGAATCTGAATGCTCTGAAATATTTTGCCAGTGTACTGCACTAACGTATCTGTGAGACCTGTGGTTCAGTGGCATCAATATAAGATGGCCTCTTGAAGCATCCTGAAGTTGGAAGGAGTCTCTCAGACAGTACTGATCATGCTACAGAGATACTACGTTTCTGCTTTGATTTTTCTCACGTTGTCCTGATGTCCAGCATAAGTAAATACCTCTACAGAAGTCCCTGAGTTCACAATGATGAAGGAGAGATGGGCTGTTGTGTATAGGGGAATTATTTACAGTGATATCGACCTCAAAGATACCTCTCTCTGGTCATGTCAAAGATTTTCTTCAAGGCTGGGCCCTCTTACCTGTACTCCTGCAGGTCCTGGGACACCTTGTTCACCTGGGACCCCAGGTAATCCCTGCAAAAACAGAGGGAGAGTTGAGGGAGCTGAAGGAAACTACTCCTTTTTTCTCCTGAGGAGAGGAGATGTTTCTCCTTCCTCCCACTGAGAGAAGAAAGGGTGTTTTTCAGAGGCTGTAACTGCACAGGACTCTCTCTCTCCTGGGGGCTCCATCCAGAACACGAGCAGTCCAGAATAAAAATGGAGTACCCAAAAGCACAATTTAGGTGGGCCACATCATTTCAAAAACCCTTACTAAATGCTGTACAACCATACTCTCAGCCATACTCTATTTAGGAAACCGCATAGTCCTCTTTTCAACCACTAAGGCCCAAAGTTTAGGTGCTTCAGTTCATGTAGTTACATAGCTTCCTCTACAGTCAGTACAAAGCCAAGCACCACCGTGGCCATTTCTGATGAGAGAAGCCTCCCAACTTTGGAAGGGACATTTCCCCCCAATCCCTCCAAAACAGGCAACTTTTATGTCCTCTCCCTGCTAAAGCTGAAATCCAACTGAAGAAACAATGGGTTGTGCTTACAGGTTCTCCGCTTGTTCCTTGATCTCCTTTTTCCCCTTTTGGTCCAGGTTCACCCTGATACAAAACAATAAGACAAAAAGAGAAATAAAAGGTATTTCCAAGGCTGTATATCACACTAGTCCTGTTTTGTAAGCGTGTTCTTTCAAACAGATACCGATTTCTAATATAGAGTAGTTTCTTCAAAGGACTTTGAGATCAATGAATCAAAACTATGATACCACACACTAAGATTTGGTGATTTTTTCCAGACTTCTTGGACTGTTGAGGTAATAATTATTGCAAAAATGCTCAGTTTAAAAGGAGAACAGTTTTCCTTCATAGAGGATAGTAGATAAAGAATTTGTCATTCCAAAATTTGATCCCTTCCGCTCCAGTGTATTAAAAGGTCAGATGATACGACCAAGAGCAAAAGCACCAGTGCCACTGCACTGCCCCTCTGTAGGACGACGGACCTAATGTCATCCTACAATTGGGGAAATTATCCCACATACAGACAGTTCCCTGTTCCACCTATAAGGGTGGGGTGTTCAGGGTCTCATCTTGAGCAGTTCCAGAGATGCGCACTATGTAGCTTTTCTTGATCTCTAGTCCTGTTAACATCTCCATACATCCATGCAACTCCCCCTCTGTCCTGCAATGTCAGTACACCATCTCATGCGCCACCGTCATTGACTAATAGGATTTATTCCTGTTCTTCCTCCTTACAGCAAATTGAAGATGCTTTCAGACAGAAATTCATCAGCTTTGTTCTCGGCTCTAGAACAATAATCAATAAGCCCGTATTTCTGCTTGTTATAAATTGAAAAAGATCAGCACACAATTATGGAACTAGCTGGAATAAACCAGGCAATACATGAATACTCACATTTGTATATTTATATGAACATATGTATTCAGGCAACAGCAATCATTACTTATTCATCATTTATAATACAAGGTGTTTCAATTATGCAATCAGGGAAGAGTAAGAACATCAGTGATTTGCACTACACACACATGAGGAATAATGATCAGTCAAAATGCAGAGCCCAAGACAAATCATCTTGAATTTTATTCGCATCAGCTATTTGCCAATCATTTCTGCAACACCTGGGAATTTAAAGTCCATTTGCAAATTATTCTTTAACAGACAAAATAAATGTAACTGCATAAATATTACTTATGTCTGTATTTATTATGCAGTATGAATAAATATTATCATCTGTGATAAATAATAAGAGGAATTTTACAAGTGGTACATTAGATCAACTTTTAATCAGGCAGTCCCTCATGCCATCTAGTGGCCTTCCAAAAGATAACGGGACCACCTAAAGCAGTCCAAGCAAAGGGTCCTATGCAACAAACCTGTATGGTTGTGCCTGGAAGTTGTTTTGTGTAATGACATTTCAAGCTCTGAAACCCTTCTGAGAGAGCAGAGCAACAAAGCACAGACATACGGCAAAGATCTGTAGGCAGGGATGGTGTTACTAAGTGGGATTAAGGGCACATTTTACCAGGGAAAACAAGACTGCAAAGGGAAGAAGTAACACAACAGGTAAAGGGGAGGGAAGCTTTTTTAATATTCTCCTTTCTTCTACTTTTTCCTTGATACTTGACTTGCACATTAACGCAAAATCAGCAAAATTCCATTCTGTGGCACAGCCACAAACGTGGGTAGAGGCAGCATTTCTTAACCCAACCTGTCAGCAAATCTGCTTGTGAGTCCTTCCAAATTTGCCGAACCCACGACTACCTGCTGAGACTGTTAACGCTGCCTGCTAGTTTTGCACCTTGTGGAGACCTCTGCCCCCAGTAGCTGGACTTAATCCACTGCCACCCACTTCTTTCCTACAGCTCAATGAACAGAAATGATGCAGAGACAGCTAACAGCTGCTACCATCCTGAGCCAGATCAGTGCTTACAGCTTCCTTGACCTGCTCTCAACAGTGTCCTGTAGTCTCAATTAACGCGTTAGTCATTTCTGTGCCACTTAAAGGAGAGCAAACACACTGGGGGCTCAGCTGTGCCCAGCTGCAGTGGGAGATAGAAGGCAAAGTGAGGAGCCATCTTCTGTTTTACTGCTTTTGCCTCTTTCTAGCCATCATACCTGATCACCACTGTGGTTCCCACACACCCCGTCTCCAAGAAATATTTAATGATTTTAACTCATTGGCCTAAATAAACATGAAAAAGTTTCCATGGAAGAAACTAACACCCCCCTCTACCACCCTGCTGCATCAGCAAGTTTCTTCAGAGGTCACAGCACAGGCTGCACCCAAAACACACAATGGAGCTGCGGTGGTGGGTAAATGGGAGCTCAGACTCACTCAGTCAGAGATTTTCTACTTCTGACAATTACTAAGGTGTCTTCTAAATGAAATTGATTTTAATGAATAATAAGTAAATAGAGCAATGCTGCTACTGCATTCTAATTAGGCTGCATTTCCTGTCTCCGCCTGTGTAAGTGGCTCCTGGCACTATGTACCACATACTCAATGGAAAGCAATAGCAAGTATTGTGTTTTGGAGAGTGCATAACATTTTTCAGCACCCTGCTGGCCCTGCAGCCTCTGTAACATAACCTATGACACTCTCCTAAGGCTTATCACCACCTTCTGACCCCTTAATATGTAGAGCTGTAAATCAAAGGTAACTATCCTTTCCTCCCCTTCTCCTCCCGAAGCTTGCAATGCTGTGTGCAGACCTGTGCTACAGTATCATCACATTCATCTTGCACATGGAGAAATCCCAGCAACCTGACCTGATGACACACTTCAAGCCTTTTATTCTTTACTGTCTTGCAGCTCATTTACAAGAGTAATGCACTCAAAGCAAAAGACATAACTCCTTCTATGACTGTAGCACCACAAAGACCACATACAATGTCATTGTTCTGCATATTTCCTTAGTATATATCTATTAGCAAACTACGAGCCAAAGGGAAAAGTGAACCAAAGAAATCTTGTCTCTATTTCCATCACTACCTCACATTTCTATTTCCTTCCGCAGCCTCTGAAGAACCTGGCATAGGTACTTTCTTTTCTAATGGTAGTCTTACAGCCTACCTCTGCTGTTAATACATGTTGTAAAGCCTCCTCATCCTTAACAAGTTTGTTCACATACAAATGGTGTGATCCTATATAATGCCAGATATTTTCCTATGTGCTGCAAACACTTCTCATTTAAGAGACCAGGACAGCATACAGCTGTGTCCTGGCCACAGCTAGCTTGGACGCTGGTGTTACCAGGACAGCCGTGGGCTTCTCATCATGGCTGTTTACAATGGTATGGTTGCTCGGAACCAGACTCCAGCTGAGCTCTTCACTGAAAGCATTTAAATAACATGGAAAATACTAAGATGCTGTGTGTCTATCAGATACAAGAGGTAGTAAGCCAGAGGCCGTGTTTACTGGAGAAGTTACTTACAGGAATCCTAGGGTGTGGGGTGAAGAAGGCTGTCTGGAAGAGAAACCAGAGTGTTAGAAGAAGCGTTCTGTATTTTTCTTGAAATGCAATAATGTATGTATTCTCCTTGTCATTACAGATTACACATTCCATATATCCCTCAGTAAGTTTATAAATGAGCAACTCATTGTAACATCTGGCTGTTTGAAAAAAAAACCACAAATATCAGACATTTCCCAGAGCATTTGAAAAATGAACATAAACTCAAAAACATCCCCTTATGTCCCACTGCTACGAAAAACAAAAAAAAATCCTTAACCTTGTTAGCAAGTTTACTGTTAGCAATCTCCAGCTCACTTTTCCACTTGGAGCCAGTCTTAAATTTCCTAATTCCGTGGCTGAGCTTGGTGTGTCTCTCTCTGCTTTGTACCATGCACAAGACACATACATCTCAAAATGGTTTTCTTAGGAATTACATAGTTATACTGAAGGATATGCCACAAGAAAAGGAACAAGTTTTGTAGAAAGAGGCAGTATCTTTTATCAAAACTGATAAAATTAGGAAGAAAAATTTAGTCCTTGATGAAATGAGGATATGTCAAAATGATCATCTATGTTTACAGCTGAAATAGAAATAATTTCTCCCTATAAACACAGGAATCTTGAACAGTCAGGCATATCTTCTCTCTATATCTAGCCACGTGGTATTGTGTTTGCACACCACCTTTTCTGCCTTGACTAAGGCAGGTTTATCTTTGGTGTTGTGATTGGATCATTCTTATGTGATACTCATGGAGTCTTCCTCCATGGTACCATGAAGCACTCTTTGGCACAGATTGAAGAGGCCCAGCTAACAGCAGGGAACAAATTATAATACCTCCTCCATTGCTGCATGAAGGTCTTCAGACACTTGATTTTCATCAACAGACTTTGAGTCAAATTCCCTCCATAATGTGACTGTGGCAGCTGTAACCAGTTGTGGTGAGAAAAGCTGAAAAGTGTTTATCTGCCCTTTTTTTGGGGGATCTATGAGTGGGATCAGCCCTCCTGTTGCAATGATAGGCCTGTTCCTAGTGCTTAATTCAAGGTGCTTACTCAGATTTTGCTGGAGGGAACTGTGAGATTTATGTATTTACATTCAGTGGATGCTGGTTTAATTGCCTTTAAAGAATTTCATTGTAGTCATGCTCATGCTCCCAAAAGTAATATTGCAGGCTCATTTTTAAAACAATAAATTTATGTTTTCTTGGTCTTGGGTACATGAAATCACGCATGACTGGTTTGTATGTTGAATCCAGTGCTGAACCTAGAATGAACTCGGGGATGAGAGGGTCTTTCTGGGCTTACAGCAGAGCATGGCATTGTAGGTGATGGAGGCCCTGGGAGGCTGCAGCATCGCTGAAGCTGAATGCTCCACCCCATAAGATCATGTCAATAAAAAGTGGAACACTCTGCTCTTCCTGGAAAAAGGTGAATTGTCCCCCAAGAAGGCAAGCTGTTGTTTACTGGTATCTGTTCAGAGCCAGTCTTATCCTGAGGTCTCAGTCGGAGAAATCTAGCTCTTTATGAACACGCGCCCTATTTTCAGCCATGACTTTCTTCAGACAACTCCCACAGCTGCTAAACAAATCACAAGTCCAATTTAAGTGCTACAACAAGGTAAGAGCATATAAAAATGATGTTTGCAAAGAGGCAGAAGAGGACACAACCTCCCCAAAAAATGAAAAGACCAAATACAACCTGGTATTGTTTCTCCAAAGCAAAGGGAGATACTCTCAGAGTAAATGAGTCCTAAAGTTTGTACAGAGAAGTAGGGATCTTGAAAAGCTTTGTTTCTGAGGAATTTGGGTGGAGGAAGTGATGCCTTAAATATTGTTGCAGCACAGAACACAATCTTACTTACTGTTCCAGGTAAGCCTGGTGGTCCAGGGGAACCGATGTCACCCTAGAGAGAGGAGAAAAATATAACTAAGGATATAAAAAGAAGCCCAAATAAAAGTCAACATTATCAGCTAGAAGATGCAACATTGCCAGATGAGATGTAACCCAATGACAGCCTGTCAGCGCAATGACACTGAAAATCCCATAGCATTTCTCTGATGGGTGGATTTTACCCCATTGCTCTGGCCAGAATTTCTGCTGTCCTTGCTTTGTTGCATACAGGAATCTCACTTTGTTGTCTTTATCACTTTATGACTTTATCATTCATCTGACTGCACAGGTCAATGAATTTCTAATGTTGCCCCATCCAGTGCAGGATTGATATGGCGTTTAATTTGCATTTTTCAAAGTTCTTGATTGAAAACCATGTTTAGCTGAATTTCTTTTGTGGATGGTAAAAAAATTGTCTGTTTTTCATCAAAAATATAATTTTCTAAATCCAGTGCTTGCCCTCCATAGATGGTGAAAGTCACTGGTAAACTGAGGGCTGATGTATCCTAGGAAGAAGAACAAAGTAGTACCCACTTCCTGATGGCTATTGCCACTAAAATGAGGGCAAATATTTCACTATACAGACACAGGCATCTGCAAATTCAGTACTTCATCTTTACCTTCATGTTCACAGTGGTTGAATGTAAATTTTGGTGGACATCACATATGTCTAGTTCTCTCATTTTCACTAAAATTAATAGTATTGTGATGGCAGAAACACAGACCATTCCTTAAATTATTGTTCTAGCACATCACAGACGGGCACAGGAAAGTTCTTTAGAATTTAATTCCAGGCTCATTTCTATCAGTCAGTTTTAAAACAAAGAAAAGGTTTTTTTGAATTAAAGAAACTGTCCTTAGATTTCATCAACTACTTACTATTTCTTGTATTAGTCAACAAATGGTTGTCATTGTCCCTCACACAGCTTTCTCTGTTGCTTCTTGGTAAGGCTCAGCTAAGAGACTTCTAATGTTTCTAATCTTCCTCAGATATTCTCCTCTACCACTTGCCTCTGTGCCCTTGCCTCTTTTCATCTCTTGACTAAGGAGAAGCATTCTCATTTCATGACTCACCTTTTCTCCTCTTTCACCTTTCAATCCTGGGAGACCATCTTTTCCTTTTTCTCCCTAAAAGCAGGGAAAAGAAAGCAGGAAACATGCATGTTTTGATTTGATTCCATTGGTCCCACTAGAATATTTTAAGCTTTCAGCTGATCTTACCTTCCTCCAAGATGTAGTGAAAGCAGTTAAAAATGTAACATTTTGGAGATGCCTTCATAAAATCCACACTATTTTCAAAAGCCAATTAATAGCAGTTGAGTTCAAGGAAAGGAAAGCACCAATCCTAAATCAGCTTTCATGTAGAAGATCCTACTGCCTGTTGCAGTTATAAAAACCAGATTTTTTCTAGCTGGACAAGAGAGACACCGGAACAGGAGTTAAGACCCAAAGCGGACGTTCATAGAATCATAGAATCATTAAGGGTAGAAAAGACCCTTAAGATCATCGAGTCCAACCGCTAACCTATCACTGCCAAGTCCAACACTAAACCATATCCTCAAGCACCACGTCTACCCTTCTTTTAAATACCTCCAGGGATGGAGACTCCACCACCTCCCTGGGCAGCCTGTTCCAATGCCTGACAGCCCTTTCGGTGAAGAAGTTTTTCCTAATATCCAACTTAAACTTCCCCTGGTGCAGCCTGAGGCCATTTCCTCTCGTCCTATTGCTTGTTACTAGGGAGAAGAGACCGACCCCCGCCTCGCTACAACCTCCTTTCAGGGAGGTGAAGAGAGCGATAAGGTCTCCCCTCAGCCTCCTCTTCTCCAGGCTAAACAACCCCAATTTCCTCAGCCACCCCTCATAAGACTTGTTCTCTAGACCCTTCAGCAGCTTCGTAGTCCTTCTCTGGACACGCTCCAGCACCTTGATGTTCCCCTTGTACTGAGGGACCCAAAACTGCACACAGTACTCGAGGTGCGGCCTCACCAGTGCCGAGCACAGGGGCACCATCACCTCCCTGCTCCTGCTGGACACACTATTCCTGATACAAGCCAGGATCCTGTTGGCCTTCTTGGCCGCCTGGGCACGCTGCCGGCTTATACTACCAGTTTTGTTTATTTTGTTTATGTTAAAGATTTCTGAATCATTCATTCACTGGTGCCTACCTCTCTATTTTGCCCAGGTAACCTGATCATTTGAATGGGAGATGCTTATAAAGGATGATGTGAATAGTCCTCAAAGTGCATACACAAAATATATTTATCTTGCATTCAAACAGGAAGTATCTGACCTACGGTTCTATGAATTTATATAGAGACTACATTCTGTCTCTTATGCTCTACAATACATATAATATGCCAAACTGAACAGTAAGACCTCACTTGATTTTAGATCCTTCTTGACCACATTCAAGCATGCAGTCAGTTATCAGGAGTACAGGCCTCATTTACAAGGCTAAATTTACCATCAGGCCCCTGATCCGGTATGTAAATGCTTCTGGAGGTTTGGAGCTAGCCAGGGGAAGCAGGAGGCACCAGGACTTGGATGGAAGTTAGGCCATCAGAAAATGATCCAACCACCTGGAGCCTTCTCCAGGGCTCAGTGACAAGGGGAATTAGTGATTTTTTGCTGCAATTCACTTTTTAAAATGTTCTTAAATCAGGCAGGTATTTCTGAAAGTAAAGTCTAAAGACCGCTGAACCTCTTCTACTGCCTCCTGAGTCATAACTTTCTGCATTTAATGACATAATGACTGTTCATTAACACCTCTGCTGCAATTAGGAACAGTCACTAGGTAGTAAAGTACCTCTTTGGAAGGGGTACTTGGTGACATTGCTGCATGCCAATCAGCTGCTCACCACAGCAATCACACCAAGAGAGAACATCATCTGGGAACAGTCAAGATAAGTCTTCATGGAGCCAAATGGCCAGAAAAAAATCAAGTTGTGGCTCAAAGTCACTCACCCGGTCTCCTTTTTCTCCTCTCACTCCAGGTAAACCCTGAAGACCAGGAAGACCTGCTTCACCCTGAAAGTAAGATAAAGAAGTGTGTGAAATCTAGGAAGAGGCATCAGCATGGCTTCTATTAATAAACCCCGTTACTCTCAAATATAATTGAGAATGAAAAGGCAGAATGGTGGGGCAAACTCGTCTCTCACTCACGTCAGTTGAAAATGCATCAAGTCTGCTCTTCAGGGCAGGCTAATCTAGCCATGGTGCCCTTAGGCTGGGAAGGATGAATCCCTGATTTAGCTGTCTATCTCTTGCATGTCTAATACTGGACTGTGAATTTTTCAGAACTCATAATGACGGCAAATGTTTTCTTCTTGATACCTACTGACACCATGATACAAATGGTCTATGCTGTAGGCCAGAACCTGCCCCAGTTTCCTCATGCGATTGATTATAGATGTAGTTTGCTGAGAGAGAATTGGATTAGTTTTATTATCGACTAATTTCTTATTCTTGGAATATCATTACTTAAAACTACAGCTAAGAGCTCTTTTTTTTTGCTGTTACACTGTTAACTGACACCATGGAATTTAGGACATGTTTTCTTCATGATGCTCTGTAGCAGGACCAAACAAGCAAATAAAAGCAGCTTAGAAAACTAAATCTAACTTTCATTTTCATTTCTAATGATCTGGAGTAGTCTGAAAATACAAAAACTGCACTGTATTAATCTGAAAGGTACAAATGTTGCCTGACAAACTGATCTAGAATTTTCTAGATGCACCATTGCACATTTTGTTTTCTTTCTGTTTGAACCTTACCTTTGAGCTTCTGCTTTATAATACTTGCTATTGGTGTAATTATGATCTCTGTGCCATGTGCTTTGTTCTAAATACATCAAGTATTCTCAAATTTAGCTCCAGCTTGACCCAGTTTGTCATCTGAAAATAACCATGTGGTTTCCTATTTATAATTATTCTGCTCTCTGCATTTTAGTGCAATATCAGGAAGGATCTCAGTCATGGGCAGGACCCAATTGCGCTAAGAGCTGTATGAATACTGAATGAAGAAAAGGTGATGCCTGCTTTAAAGATATTATATCTGAAGTATGACAAGAGTCAAAACATTATCATTACATAGGTGCAAGGAGTCTGCAGAAGAAATCAGGTGAGGAACAAGATGCTGTGTTGAGTGAGTATGACTAGGAACATCAAGGTGACAGTGACATTTTGTGACAGAGGGAGTGGTGCTTTATGAGAGCCACTGCAGGATCCTGGCTGATGATGAGACCCTAGAGATCATGAGGACAAAGAGGGGGCCTAACATTAAAGAAGAAAAATGGAGAATTTGGGAGAAAAATAAAAACATGTGGTGTAACTTTGGCATCTGGAAAGGTACTGAAGCAAAACATCAATGAGTCTGTGTGAGCTCAAGGATAGAAAGATAATAGAAAACAGCCAATGTGGATTTGTTAAAAACTAATCATAGCAAACCCATTCAGTTCCCTCCCTTGACATGACAACTAAGCAGACAAGAAGGAAGCATTCGTGTGATGTATCTCGACACCAGTAAGACATCTGATGTCTTCTGAGGTCAGACACAGTATCTGATGAGTAAGACACAGACCAACATGATGTTCTGACTAACAAAACTACAGAAATGCAGGGTAGAAGTAGGGTCTCTGGAGGATGGTGTACACATGATTGAAGAAACTACATTCACACACCTGTTATTAGCTGTTTCCTGTCAAATTCAGAGGATATATGAAGTCCTCTAAGGGTCTGCACTATTCTATATTTTAATTTACGACTGAGGTGACAGAAAAGAGAACATTTATGAAATGTGTGGAGAACACCATGCTTTGGAGTGAGAGGCAAGTGTTTTGGAAGGTAGTATTGGAATTCACAACAGCCCTGTGTGGGGAGGTGATTCAGCCTGAGTGGCAGTGCTTTGGTTGGGGGTCTGACCCTTCACTGCACCGGGCCCAAGCTTGCCCTGCAATGGCAAGCCAGGCAGTTTTTTTGCCCCACAGTGAAATGACACTGCTAGACAGTGACCACAGGAACCACTGAGGAAGGGTATAGAAACCGCTCCCTGAGAGCCCAATGCAAGCACTCCTGATGTACGGCTGGCCCACACCAGGGTGATCTCCCCTTACTTGGGACACCAGGTAAAGATACTTCCCTGGGAACTAAGTGATACCCATTAGGTAGATTATAAGGAATTTTGGAATAGAAGCAGAGTAGTCCCCAATTGCAGGGTGGTGTAATTGTTATCCACTTAAGTGCCTTATACCAATAAGCCTCACTTTCTACCTCAGACTTGGAATCTTATTCCTTCAAGGGGTAGGTAGGTAGCAGCAGGGAAGTCTGACCACAACACCCTGGCAAATATGAAAAATGGTCAGCGATTCCTAAAATTGAATGGTTGTGGAGAGACTGCCACACCTCATGGAAAGCTGCTATGAGACTCGTCATGGGCTGCTTCTTTCCTTACTCCATCTAAGTCCAGTTTGTGGGGCATGTTTTGCTTTATTGCACAAGACAACATGGGAGCTGAGGTCATGACCGTTCTCCCATTTCATTGTTACAGCAGAAGATTGGACTGACACTGGTAGGACAAAGAGAAGACTGAGGCTCTGAGAGCCTTATGTTACTGGCGTATACTCTGTACCCCAAAATCCTAAGATGTATGCCAAAGATACAAGACTCTGCCTTATACAGATTTCTCTCTCTACAGTTTTTCATACTACAGATGAATAGTTGGCATGTGGGTGACAATGTTAACATCTATGGTTAGTGGTCCTTACTGGGGTCTAGACAGCTGTGTGCTTTAGGAAATCACAGGACATTTCCCTGGTTCTTCACTGAGTTCAGCAGTTGTCTGCTGAAATCCAAATCCCAATACAAAAAAGACTAACATAGCTGTGTCTAACAGTCATCTGGGGTTATTTCCTAGTAAGCATTTACAACTTAGAAATGACAGCATCATCCCTTGCATCGCGTAGTTACAAATAAGTTCATCATCTTCTAGAACCAGCAGCCTGGGTTAACATGAGGTGTGAAGGAAAACAAACACTTTTAAGCCACTCTGCCTTCCTTTTCTTCCCTATCCACCAGGAACAACATGATTGAATTTTCCAGGATACAATGAAAAGCTGGATTTAACATATTTTTGTTCTGGAAATTTTTCTATTACTCTCTCCAGCCACGAGTCTCACCCACTCCTCTGTTGCATCTTCAGTTGCAGATGCAAATGACATGCACAGATCTTGTTACTGTCAAATGGCATTGTCATTGCATGTAGTCATTTTATATTGCTCTGACAGGTAGGCCTTGCTGTTAAGACTATTTTTCCTGCTCACCTGCTCACCAGGTTGGCCACGGCTCCCTGGTTCACCCTGGAAAAACAAAAGCAAAACTTCAGCACTGCAAGGACCTTACCCTTTTGTAAGAACACTTTCTCATTGGTAAAGTGTGTCCCCTATTGCCCTGGCCCATGTTGTTCTACCTACTTCCCACAAGGCACTGAAATTGCCTTCTTGGTGGCTTGGGAACCTGGACCACAGGGAGCTGATGCAAGGGCCAGGTCAGATCTCCCTATATATGTTGAACTGAGAGAGGAGCATCAAACAGGCTTTGGTATTCTGGAACACCATGGACTCTGAAAGGCAATGAGCCGCATCTGCTCATCCTCTTATGCCTCCAACTTTAGAGGAAACTTACACTCCCGACTTCAGTATAAGAACTTCCAAAATCACACCCTGATTAACTCAATGGCTACAGCAAACTATGAAATAAAATTCCTTACCTTAGGGCCAGCTTTTCCAGGAAAGCCTTCTTCACCCTTTTCCCCTTGTTCTCCCTGCAGGTAACACAATAAGTTAATATACAACCTCCTCTGGTGGTGAAGCACGTTTGCAGGCAATACTGAGCAATATTTTGACTCAGGTCCTCAGTATCATCCTAAGGATGCAAATGGAGCCATGTGAGAGTACATTTCCTGGAATGTTTTTCCATTCTAGTATTGTTCGTGATCACATCTCCAGCACCGATCACCCTTCTGGAATATTTCTGGAATAATACAAAGTCAACCACTGTTACATTAAAGGTGTCCATAGTGAATTACCTGAAAAACAAAACCTCCGGTCAGTTTCTTGAAATGATATGTTGTGAGAAAGTCTGCATTATTTCTGTTAAGAAAAGTAAATAATTGTGGCATTGGGACCTTGGCCACTGTGCCTTTTAGGTAAATACTTTGAAACTGATCTATTGGTATGGGTAGTGTCAGCACAGAGAGCAGAGACTGCAGTGCATTAAGAGCTGAATTGTGCTACATAGCTGGGAAGTGCAGCAGGTACTACACAGGCTGTGAATAAAATCCAAAGTTTATTTAGCCTCAGAAATTTGTCATAGGCTCCAAATTCCTCACCTTTATTCACCAATAAATGGGAGCTGGGGACTCTGCTAGACCTGGGCTCAAGCACTCAGTTGAGAAAGACAAGTATAAATGTAGTGTGTTATTGGAATGAGTAGGCATCATAGTGCTCAAGTATCAGAGGCAAGACGACCGCTGCCAATGCAATCCAAGGCAGTAGATGGTTAAGAGCTGTTGTCCTTGTTCCAATATAGAGTCATCATCCCCAGAGCCTAGCTTGGCCTTCATAGTCAAAATATGGCACACATCTTTGACACTTATTTACATAGTGATGCAAGCCAATCAGAATGTCTCCTACCTCTAACACTCCTATCGTCTTTCTCCCACTGCAGAGACAGCAGAGGAGACAACTCTTCCCAATCTGTCATTTGTAGAAGCTTTCAAATGGGGCATAAGAAGTAGGAAATAATGAAGAACTGTCTTTCTGCCACACAGCCCTAAGAAGACTTAGGGGATGGCATTTCTTCTTTTCAGTCCTTCAGGGACGAAATGTCTTTGGGACCGGCCACACTTTGTTCTTCTTCTTCAGGCCTTGGACACATGTCTTGACTTGCCAGTGTCACTGGCTTTCCTGACTGACAGTAGAAGCTTCTCTGTTTGCAGTGCTCAGCTGTGTTTGCCAAATAGGATGCAGTAGTTGAAGACTGGAAGAAGATCTCTCAACCCTGCTGTATTTACAACCAGCTCCATCTCCATAATGACTCAGTACAGCTCAATCACTCCAGCTGATTTGGCCTTGGAGCTTCACCGGTGCCTCAGTGATGTGGGATCGGTGAGGTAGCGTTTGGCACAGGAGATGTGCCCCCCCTTCCCGCTTACACTTGCTAGCTCACCCAGAGAAGCTGCTTAGGTGAGTAGCTTAATACCAGCGTACATGGTGTCACTTGCCTTTTGACCTGGAAGCCCAGGAAGCCCATTGAATCCATCTTTGCCAGGCAACCCCTAAACAAGAGAAAATCATAAGCTATAAGCACATGTTCTTTAAATCATTAACAGTAAGCTCAGCATAAGCACACTCAGTTCATCCCTAAGTTTAAGAAAAGAAGAACCACCTCATACATTTTGTTCTGACTTTTTCCCTACTGTGACTCAAAATATACAAAAGTTCTTACAATGCACATATCTGTTCAGCCCTTTTTCCAGTATCCCAGTTTTGGTGAATGACCACTGGATGTCAGTGTTGTTACAGGCAAACAACAGCATAGCACTTTCAGGCACTGTGGATTCTTAAATAACTTTAAAAATTACATTTTTACTATCATTCTCTGTAAGTCTCTATTATATGTAGCTATTAAGATGGTTTAAAGTCTATTACTTCTTTTAAATATTGGTAATTTCTTATGCAATACATAGACTCCTAAAACAAAATTATACCGTACATAGTGACAGAATTGTTTAGCAAGAATTAAAATTACATTTAAAATTGCATTTAAAATGGTGATAAAATGTTTTGTCCCCTTTCCAAGTGTCAGTCAATCCCCAAATACTGCAGACTGTAGGTGTCAATTCTTAATGCTTCATAATTCACCTTTCTTGACTTAACAGCCAACAGAAATTGCTAAATCTGAGATTTTAATTTCAATTCTTTGGCCTAATTCAGGAAACTCCAGGTTTGGAAGAACAATATCTTGCCAGATGAAAAATGAGTTTTGAAAGGTATCATACAAGGAAAACATCATGATCCCAATGTGTAGGAATAGCGCAGCTGGGACTGTAAAATTCTTGTTCATAAAAGGTATCAGAGGTTAATGTCTGCATTAAAGGCAACAGTGTTGGAGCCCACATTAAAATCTTGCATGCAGACAAGCTGCAGGAAAGGAGGCAAAGACTTGAGAACTAAAGTATCTGAAGTCATTGAGAGCACGGAGGCAAGGGGAGCAGTTCCTCAACACTTACAGAGGGTCCCGGTGGTCCGGTTTTACCAGTAGCCCCAGTCTCTCCCAGCAGTCCCTGAAAAATGAAATCAGAAGATAAATTAAATAAAAATCAGTACTTCAGGTAGCATCAGCTTGGTTCCGATGCCCAGCACAGAGGTGTCCTCTAGGACCAGCTGTGGCTTTTCAGTGAGAGTATATGAGAGAAATCGCACAGTGCCAGAGGCCCTGACTCAGTTCCCACTGAAACCCATGACCTAAAATTCTCCCTGTTTTTTCTGCTCCTTGATATAAAACACAAAAAATGCAAGCTTGTTTTCTTACGGGTGCTCCAGGTGGTCCAGGGGGTCCAGCAATGCCTGGGGGCCCTGGTGGTCCCTGTAAGAGAGAAAGCAAAACCAGTCCATCAAACTCTCTGATAGTGGCTGAAAGCCTCAGGTGCTTCCCTGTGCATCGGTGCCCTATTCGACATGGGCAAAAGCACTGAGCTTTATTTCATTAACTTCTACAAGGAAATCCAAGATGCCAAACGGAGCTCCAAGGGAACCATGCTCACGAGCAGAGCAGGGTCTCCTGCTTAAGCCACTAATTACTATTGCTACAAGGTGAGGTCCGTTCTCCAATCCAGTACAAGAGTCGGAGAAGTTGAAGGCCATCAGTGGTAATGTACAACACAGAGCAAGCCCAGTGGGATCCCCTGTAGCATCCAGCCTAATTTGATCTGGGTTAATTTTGTTTCAAAGTGACCAATTTACATCTGCAAAAAGATCTCTTAAGTAACTAATTAATGAACCAGGCTTGTGGTTTGGGCTTTATTTTTGGGGGAGGGGGGCCTGGGGGGTAAAAATATGAATCCAAGAGGGTGGAGAAACAGTATAGTGGAGCAGGTGTTTTAAAACAAATGCACCACCATTTTAGTGCTCTACATTAACTTTGTTGATAGTAAAAGGTTCTCACAAACTCATACTTCAGTGCACACATTCAGCTGGATGTGTCCTAACAGTCTTTCTTACTCATCTCCCTGCAACAGCTGTTTCTCTTAGGGAAAATATTCTCTCAATAGCCATCCAATTTTCAGAGGGATTTATTTTTGTGTATTGAGCAAATTGTTAAATTTGGCTTCCTAGCTGAGAAATTTGTTTCCATACTCGACAGATCTTAACAGGTTGCCTGAGATGCAGAGGTGTTTGTTACTTTCAGCTTCCACTGTAGGCAAGATAGAATTTCTCCTGTGCTCAGAATGAAGCATGTGTTCATGTATTTTTTGGATCAGGACCCAAGCAAACAACATGAGGACAGATGTGAGAAATGGATATACGACTGAGTTGAAATTTTAGCCTGGCTGTCTCTTTCTGCCTTTCCAACATGATGACTGCATTCATTTTCACTTTGCAGTATAGAGAGAGTTCTGGTGTGTTTGTACTTTAAAAGCCCCAACAAACAACCCCACCAGCCCAAACCCTATGTAAAGAATTGAAACTGAGCAACAGATACAAGATAGAAAATGGCCAGGCAGCATTTTCCCTGCTAGAGCTGTGTCACCATTCCGTATCACAAAGCACAGCTTTTGTGATTAAGGTATTATGAGTCAGTGTTAGCGTTTCACATTAAAGGAAAACTGTAGCCGAAGAGAATAAAATGGTGTAAAAAAGTGAGGACATGGAGTTTATTTGTGCCATGGTTTGGCAGAGAAGGTAGCAGATAAGCAGTCTTTTTAGAATACACTTGTAAAATTCAGCCAGAAGGCAGCCTTTCACCAATAGATGGGGCAAAGTGACCAAAAAAGGGACCTGCAGATGCATTGGCTCCCATGTTTTGCTTTCATTGCAACACAGAACAGCCATGGAGTCATCTCACCAACAGCATTAGCATTTGTAGAGTGCCTAAAATGTGAGCACACCTAAAAATTCCACAGAAAAATGTGCCTTGGGATGCATTGATGCTACTGATGTAATTCCTAGGGAGCCCTGCATCGGCATCAAGGGATGTTGGTTCAGCTGCTATTGCAGAAGGGTCCTGCAGTTAAAGAGCTCCAGTCGCATCAGGAGACACCTGGTCAAGACCACCCATCACTTTAAAAAGGCTTTGCCATTCAAAGAAAAGAATCAACTGTCCAAATTAGCCCAGCAAAAGAGAAAATACCACACTGCAGACAGAACTGGATGGAGTGACCTCAGGCTCCAAGGACCTGGAAGTTCTCCTTAGTCCTACTCCACCTCTACAAGCATGGTATTGCTGAGAGGCTGTGCAGAAGATACGGGCTCCAAGAAGGGGCTTCCTTGTAGAGTGGGTGCAGCACTGGGAAAGAAGGCAACAACAAACTGATTCAGCAGCAGAGTGGACTATGGAGGAAAGAAAGTGCAGACTTTTACCTTTGTAGACTTTCCTTGCCAATTCCTTTGGTTCCTCCCTAATAGGCTAATTTCGTTCTCTCTCCTTCTGCCCATAACTGAACCACCTCCCACCATCAAACACAGTTTCTCCATGACCCTACAATAGGGACCTTCTATCAAGAGGTGAAAAGCTCCAGCCAGGACCCAGCCTCAGCCCAAGCATCTGCAGGTCTGATGCAAGTTACCCCACACAGTACAGACGGGTCAATCTGACCTAAAAGCAAAGTCTTACTCAAGCATCTCTCAGCAACCAGCATAATCCCTGAAACATGAGGTGCTATACCCTCCTCATCCTAACTATTTCTCCTAGTAACTCTTGATATTCTCATTATCCAAGACAATTTCTAAACATTCTCTTAAAATTTCCATATTCTGGACCACAATAACCTTACACAACCAGAAGTCTTTAAAAGGAAGGACACCAATCTGTACCCTAAATTACCACTGATAATTCCATTTCATTGCTTTCAATGAGAGCAATCATCCACGACATCATGCCCAAGTCTGGGTTACTCAGGTAGCTTCACCACATGCTGCACCAACAAATGTTATACCTACTAATGGAAAGCTCTTCCGATAAAAGCCTAAGATGGACAGGTTGATGTAATAACCAGTATCCCTGGGAGGTGCACAGGATGCTAACAGGCTTCTCCAGCTGACTGCACCCACTAGTGCATCTACTGTCCTACTGGATTTCTTGCTTTCTTCAGCCTGAGCTACAGCAAGTGACTGGGACACAGAGAAATAAAATGGCACGGTCACATGAAAGTTGCGGAAATACATCATGCGTTACCTTTACAGAGCCCTCCCTTTTGCTACTATCCAGAGAAATCAGTTTCATTTGTATATAAATTTCTGTTATTGTAGCCTTTCTACTGACTTCTGAGTATCCTTCAGAGCAAGGAGTATCATTTCTAAGTACTTAGAAAGGACCAAACTGACAGCATTTATTTGTGATTAAAAAATCCCATGAAACAGCAGCAGCAGGACAGCTTGTAATGTTTAACCCCAAAATCTCACACCATCTGTTTTATTTGCTTCCCTTTTTTAACTGAATTCAGATTAAAGTACCTGATTTAAATGATCACCTTTTTCAGAGATCATTTGATGAATTATACAGACGACAGTCCCTGTCCCAAATCAAGTCCCCAGTGTTATCCCTTTAAAACTCTGATCTAGAAGAAAACAATCATGGAGTGTAGAGGTTCTGATGTGTGCTTCCTAGATGTTGAAGCAAAAACTTATATATGAAAACTTATTCAAAAACAGGGCTACACAAACTCAGTTTGGAAAACAAATACAAAACATGGATCTTGTATCAAAACGTTTAAACCAAAGTATTTTCCAACCGCTGTTTTGAAACAAAAAGATTTCAAATGCTCATTAAAATCCAAACAGTGTGCAGAGGTGTGTGCATTGTGGCATGACATTGGGTGGGGGTGGATTTTTTCAGGCTTGTATTTTATCCAGCTCTATGTCTTAGACAATGTGATGCAGGGACAGTTCTCAGGAAAGAAACCAGACACTCCCCATAGTGGAGGAACAGCTAGCTGTGCCTGTCCTCCAGGATCCGCTAAAGGATGCTCTGCTCTTCCAGTGTGTACTTTGCTGAAAGGCAGGCGTGGAAAGGCAGAACTATTAAGATTTAGGTGCTGCACTTTCTAATGAAGCTCTGAAAAAGAACAAAAACCTTCATCTGTGACTGTATCAGTAGGCTGCTTGGCCTAAATCTCTTTTCCATGAAAGAAGGGATGGCTGTGTTTTAGAAGGAGGTGAAAAAAACTGCTGTTCCAAGATAGAAACTGAAGCCTGATGGCTTTTCCAGATATCTGTCTCTAGAGGCAAAGCTCGTACAGACATATTTTCTGTATACTACTCCATACTGACGACTGGATTCTTTTACACTATGAGAAAAGCTTAGAGAAGCCTTTAATCCATGTCAAAAGAGAGCATGGTCTGGGCTTTTTAGTCAGTGTGCCAGCTTTATGAACAAGAAGAACCTCTGGGACATGCAAGAGCATCCTGTCCGCTGCCACAACGATAGCAAATTGCATAACTATGGTGCTGACAGCCTTTTCCCCTCCAGTGTCTGTGCTTGTCTCCACTTCAAAATCAATTACTCTCTGCAATTTTGCCTCTCATAAAGTCCCCACAGACCCTTCCTGTTGGCTTTGCACTGTCTCCCCTTTATTTCCACTTCTCTCGCATCAGAAATGAGGCTGTTGCAGCTAGTTTTGTGGAGCAGTCCACATGTCTCACTATGTCCCTTGCTACTCCAACTCTCCACTTCTCCTCTGCTGCAGCTGAGTGGGTTCTGGGCTCAGCTCCTCAAATCTGCTCTTCATTCCTCACCCCAGGCACTACAGTATCCACCAGAATAACTACTGTGAACTATTTTCAGTAATGCTCCGTTAGAGCACCATATTGCTCTCTTTAAATCCTGCTTTACAAACCAAGACAAAGATAAGAGGATGTAGAAAAAGGCTGTTGCTGATGACACTGGAAACCAAAAGCCTAAAGAGCCGGCAGATATGAGCATTTCTGTATGATGCATGCTCCACAGTCAGCTTCAGTGATAGTGCCGTAATTCACAAGCAGATGAGGTCTCCAGTTATTGCACCAGGTGGTACTGTAATTGGAGTACCAACGTTTATTTTTTAAAATAAAGTTTTTCCAACAAAAATTCTCTGAACTGTCTTTCCAGCTCTGTAAAATACTGAATAAAGTTGACTTTGTACATAGCAGTCTCTCCAGGAGAATTTCTTGCTTCCAGTGAAAGGCAGTATTCGTTTAATTTCATCCCTTAGTGTAAGACGTGGACATGATCTCTTTTGTCTACAGAGGAAGATTTATTTCCCTATGTGTTTGCTTTGAGTTGGTTTACTGAGTCAGTGCAGCAAATGAGAAAAACAACAAAAAAACCTCCCTTATGGTCTTTCGTTTCAGTACTATTAGCGATCTGCACAGGTGAATACATTTTTTTTCTTTACTTTTGTTAAAGGTATAGATCTTATTAAAGATAGCTCTGAGCAATATCTTCCAATTTTGAGCAGCACTGGCATAGTTTGAATTCAATCTGAGCTTTGCAGCTGGGGCCTGTATTCTTTTCTTACATTTTGCAGTATTAACTTGCATTATAAAAAGGACATTAAGGACATCATGCATTTCAGGGGATATAATTTATTTCCTGAATTACTTAAGAAAAGCTGAGCTTGAACTCACACCCTACGGACAAGTCCATGCTAATCAAATCACTGCTAGCCATGATCATAAAAGGTACGCCTTGTACTGGTCTTCCTCTCAGGTCTCAGTTATACCAGGTTATCTAGCCTAAGGCAAACCTCAATAACAGCCCAGAGATACTACAAGTGTGAGGTACAGTATTTTTGTTTAAAACTCAAAGAGTTTTTACTTGTTTTGCTATCCCACAGGTGGACAGCATGTACCGGCTCAGCTCGGGGAATCTAGAAAGTGGTTCAGCAGACCATTTGTAGGTACCTGCTTTAGGAAAGCTTCAGGCTCCACTGATTATATTGACTGGATCTTCATCAACAGCAGCTCAGACACCTGTATCCCCATCTTTAACGTAACAAGTGCTTGCGTTTGGAGCTGAATCCCTGCCCTGGTGATTCAGCGATACAGCCCAGAGTGTCTGAGCCCCCAGTACTGGGGCATCATCCCCCGTCTCTGCTGAGCCTGTGAACACAGCCTTCACGGCCCACTCAGTGTACGCTGCCTAACTGCAGATCTCCCTCCTCAGGATACCCCTCATGCCCAGAGAAGCATTTGCAAAGGTACCTCATCAGCTGCCTGCAGCCCCTTCTCTGAACTTTTCCTATCAACAGATGATGGGATAGACAAGGTATACTGAGATCTTGGGCAACTATGCAGAAATGCACAGCCTCGTTGTTTCCTGTGCTTGGTACCCAACCATCTATTTCAACAGAAAGTGCTTTACAGAAATGATCATTTTTCAGTCTGCATTTGAACAGCCTACAGCAATAGAAGTTTGGCCCATGATTAAGGTTCCTGGAAGCTAAAATAGTACAAATAAATAATAACAACATAAACACATTATGAGTTCAGTTGTCTGTGTCCTTGTTGCAGGAAAATCATTCATATCCAGAGGGGAAATATGACCCAGAGTGTCTACTCCATGGCTTTAATGGTGTTGCAAGAGCACCGTTTTTAAAGGTCACTGGAAAATAAATGCTCATTCTTGGAGGTGCTGACTGGACAACATGGGGCAAATAAGTACAGGGACTGGTTCACCACCACAGCTGATTTAGAAGGGGAAAAAAAATTTAAAAATAATTCGGGATTAAAATTACTTTGACTTGGTGTGTACAAGGAAAGAGGCACAACTAGGGCTATGCTACTGTCACAAAACTTCACCAGGCTAGCTGAGAAGTAGCCACCTTGGTGCTGTTTCAGGATTTGACAGTTAAGTTAACTTTCAAATGTAACCACACCCAGTCCATGGTCACAGAATCCCAGGTTGGAAGGGACCTCAGGGATCATCCAGTCCAACCTTTCTGGGAAGAGAGCAGTCTAGACAAGATGGCCCAGCACCCTGTCCAGACGACTCTTAAAAGCGTCCAACGTGGCCGAGTCAACCACTTCCCTGGGGAGATTATTCCAATGGTGACTGTCCTCAGTGTGAAAAATTTTCCTCTTGTGTCCAATTGGAATCTCCCCAAGAGCAACTTGTCTCCATTCCTCCTTGTCCTCTCCATGGGACTCCATGTAAAAAGGGAGTCTCCACCTTCTTTGTAACTACTCCTTAAGTACTGGTACACGGTGATGAGATCCCCTTTAAGCCTCCTTTTCTCAAGGCTGAACAAACCCAGCTCTCCCAGCCTGTCCTCATATGGCAGCTTCCCAGTCCTCTGATCGTCCTGGTGGCCCTTCTCTGGACCCCTTCCAGCCTGTCCACATCCTTTTTGTACAGTGGGGATCAGAACTGTACACAGTGCTCCAGGTGTGGCCTGACAAGTGCTGAGTAGAGCGGGATAATGATCTCTTCTGGCGATGCCCTTTTTGATGCAACCCAGCACCCTGTTGGCCTTCCTGGCCGCAGCAGCACACTGTTTGCTCATGTTGAGCTTTCTGTCCACCAGGACCCCCAGGTCCCTTTCCACAGAGCTGCTCTCCAGCCAGGTGGATCCCAGACTGTGCTGCACTCCCGCATTATGTCTTCCCAGGTGCAAGACCTTACTCTTGTCCTATTTGAACTTCATAAGGTTCTTGCTGGCCCACTCTTCCAGCCCACCCAGATCTTTCTGCAAAGCAGCTCTCCCTTCTGGAGTGTCTCCTTCCCCACTCAGTTTGGTGTCATCCACAAACTTCATCAGGTGACACTTGATCCCGTTATCCAGATCACTTATAAAGATGTTGAATAACATTGGGCCCAATATCGATCCCTGGGGGACCCCACCTGTGACAGGTTGCCACTTGGAAAAGGAGCTATTTACCACCCCACTGTGGGTGCGGCCTGTCAGCCAGTTCCCCACCAACTGCACAGACCACTTGTCTAGGCCATAACGCATTAATTTCTCCAGGAGGAGGCTGTGGGGGACTGTATCAATGGCCTTGGAGAAGTCCAGGTAGACAATATCCTCCGCCCGCCCCATGTCAACCAGGCAAGTCACTTTGTCATAGAAGGCCACCAGGTTTGTCAAGCACGATCTGCCTTTAGTGAAGCCATGTTGGCTTTTCCCAATCACGTGCTTCATTTGACTTGTGATGGCCCCCAGGAGGATTCGTTCCATAACTTTCCCAGGGACTGACATAAGGCTGATGGGCCTATAGTTACCCGGATCCTCCCTCGAGCCTTTCTTGTAGATAGGGGTAACATTTGCCTTCCTCCAGTCCTCTGGGACATCCCCCGTCCTCCATGACTTCTCAAAGATTATGGAGAGCGGCCTGGCGATGATGTCAGCCAGCTCTCTCAACACCCTCAGGTGGATGGTGTTAGGGACTATCGCTCTCTAGGGGTCAAGCTCCTGTATAATTCACATACTAACTCTTCCTTCACTGATGGTGAGTATATGTTAGGATTGACGAGGAATTTTCTTCCCAAAGCCTGGGACCCAACAGTGTTGGTAAAGACAGAGGTGAAGAAGGTGTTGAGGACTTCTGCTTTTTCTGCATCATTGGTGATTGACTCCTTTTCTGTTCAACAGTGGGCCTATGTTTTACTTCTTTTTCTGCTTGTGGTTGACATACCCGTAGAAACCTTTCTAGTTATTTTTGACATCTATGGCCAGTTTCAATTCAAGCTGGGCTTTTGCTTTTCTAACTGCATCTCTGCATGCTCTGGCAATGTCCTTGTAGCTCTGGATGGATAATCCTCCACTTCTCCATCTCTGGTATGCTTCCCTTTTGGATTTGAGTAGACCCAGGATGTCATGGTTGAGCCATGGCGTCCTCTTGCTCCACTTACTTCCCTTTCCTTTATAGGGGATAAACTGGTTTTGTGCTTCCAACAGAGAGTTCTTGGAGAACTCCCAGTACTCACTAGGTCCTTTATCTTCCATGGAAGCGTCCCATGGGATCCCTCTCAGCTGAGCCCTGAGTGAGCTGAAGTTTGCTTTTCTAAAATCCAGAGCCCTTGTCTTATTACTGACCTTCAGCATGCTCAGCAGAATCCCGAAATCCACAATATTATGATCACTGCAGCCAAGGCTATCACTAACCCAGATATTACAAAGCAGGCTTTCTTGGTTTGTGAATAGCAAGTCCAGCAGTGCCTCATTCCTGGTTGGCACGTCTATCGTGTATCAGGAAACAGTCCTCTACGCATTCCAGGAACTTGGTGGATGACATGCGAGCTGCCGTATTGTTCTTCCAGCAGATGTCTGTGTAGTTGAAGTCACCCATCAGGACCAGGTTCTGTTGGCCAGAAGCTTGCTTTAGTGCCCCAAGTATCGCTTCATTGGCATTGGCATTGTGGTTAGTATGTCGGTAGCAGATGCCCACCGTGAGGTCCTGCTTGGAGATGACCCCTTCAAAGGCATTCAATAGAGTAGTCGCAATCACCATAGTTGACTTCAATACATTCAAGGTTTTCCTTAATGTAGAGTGTGAGTCCTCCACCTCTTCTACCCTGCCTGTCCTTAGGAAAGAGCCTGTAACTGTCCATTGCGATCACCCAGTCATTTGAGTTGTCCCACCATGTTTCAGTTACTCCTATGATGTCATAACCTTCTGAACCTTCTGGTCCTTGAAGTGGGACTGACATCATCTCAACTGCAGTTCATCACTGGATCTGCCAACCCTGCTCCAGAGTAGCCCTCAGGTGGGTTCCCTTGCACAGCTGCCTGATCCTTCTGTGGCTTCTTCCAGCTTCTCAGTTGGACTGCACATGACAGCAACTATTTCTCTTGACAAAGCCCAGCAATAACTTCAGATGGTCTTTTCTATGTCTTTCAGAAACACTGTGCCTTCTACAGCTCCTGTATCCACTCCTTCCTTCCCACACACCTATCAATGGGGGGAATCAGGTCACAAAACAAAACTGTGTTTAAATTTAAAAGAGCAGAGGAAAGGGAGGTTATTTTAGTGTCCTAATCTAGTTTATGTGTGGCCAACTCAAATCAGTTGGGCTCAGTGCCATGGAGATAGCACGGGAATAGGTGACAAAGACTTCCATACATGACTTGGAAGAATATCCATGTAACTACAACATAAGGAAACCACTCTTCTTCTTGAGGTTTTTTTGGGCATAGTCTGATTAAGAAAAAAAATGCTGATGAAGTGCTTAAAAGTGCTGTTAAGCTGAAGTAGTTTTGTCACAAACTGAATGTAAGCACTTTCTCCAAACAGAAATATAGAAATCTGCAGTAATATGTCCAGAACAGAGTGCCAGTACAGGAATAGGAACAATATTTTTCCATTCTTACAGTTAGCCTGGAGGAACAGTCAATTTAAGTATCCCTTGATAGGGCTAGCATTATATGTGGTTTTAATTAACATAAAATTTGCTAGCTTTATTTAGCCTGTGCAGAAAGGAAAATTACTTAATGCTATGTCAGCAGTTTTCTCAGATACATTTGTACAATGTTAACACATGCATATATATTTTTTAAAAAAAGTTGAAGGGAACTTGAGCTGAGCAAGTATGACATTGGATGGATAGTGTCAGATATTTTAGAAATAATGTATGGGGAAAATCTTCCTCCAAAAGCAATGAAAATCCTCTCCCAATGGTTCAGAAAGCTTGGGGGCATCTTTTAATGTTATCCAATGGAAAAACAAAACAAAACAACACAACAAAAACAACAACAAAAAACAAAACCACAGAAACCAAACCAAAACCAGCAAAACTCTTAAACACATTAGAAATACTGTCTTCATTCTTTTTGAAGGTTGCTGATGAAATACTCGCAAACCAAATACCGTACCGTACCAAAGGAAGATGTCTTAATAATATGTAAACCAGTATCAAGTGGTGTTCCACAGGGCAAGGTTCCCGGCTGGACACAAAGGCCCTCACCTGCACAGGGTTGCAAGCCCTTGGACTGCCTCTCTGACATCCTCCACAGACATGTGAAGAGCTTATTACAAAACGTCTGCCACAGAAACCATTTCTGCGTGATGTTTCCTGGTTACAAGGGCATAACTTGCCAGAAGAAATAAATGAAAAATCAGCATCTGCTGTCTAGCGGTGTGGCGTTCGTTGCAATACATCACCAACAGTGGCAGTAATGGAGGCTCTTCATTCCTGCCCAAAACTTAACCAATTATTGAAACAAAATCCCAAAGCCAAAGATCCACCTTGTTAATTTATTATTAAAAAGGGAATTAATTAAATGCTCAGTTTTATCCTGAGTAGTCACCTTAAAGTGAGGTTGCATCTTTCCTGCTTGAGGACATTCCCACAGATATTACTTTTGTTGCAGGAGTGACCCTACAAAGTGAGTCGGGTCAGATAATTTGGCTACAAAGTTAGCAAGAAACCAAGCCAGGGGTAAGTGTCAGTGTTGTTATAATACAGGGCAGAATGGCCTGATCCAAGGTGGAGCCAAATCTTCCTTGATGATTCTTAACGTGCACAGCACAATTTTGTCCTTATGATGTTACAGACGGTGCAATTTGGAGCAAGAACTTGCCAAAAGCTTTAAAAAAAAAAAAAAAGGAGCTAAGGAGTCATTAACTTAAGACATCCTTCCTCACGGGAAGAATAAACCTTTAGTTTTAAGCCCCTATCAATAAACCAACACCTATCCCTCTATAACAAATAGAAATGTGAGTATCAAAGCCACAAAACCAGTCTTGTGCTCAAAGAAGTGTGCTTTCTGAATAGCAAGTACTTTTTGAACTGCTTCTTCCCTCACGCGTGCAGCACAGGAGGTATATCTGCAATCGCCAATTCACACAGCCAACAATTAGCTGAGACACTGTCCTAAACACAAATCATTGCTTTCCCTCCAAATGATACTGCTCTGATCACAAGCAGTGGGGAAATCACATACAGAACACCTCCTTATGTCCCTGTTCAAAGTTGCTGAAAAACTCCGGAAGGTAAAAGTAATTGCTGCCAGACAGGCAGACTTCTCTCAATCACAACAGGAAAAATCAGTCTGGCTCTTAAAGGAGAAACACTAACTTCAAAGACGGCGCAGGTGAGAAGAGAACAAGGTCACAGCATGCTGCATTGTGGTTCCAGGTTACCTGTTGCCACAAAATATGCTTTCTCACATATTATATGAAAGTGAAGAAATCATCACTTACCTGAGGGCCGATCAGACCATTGATTCCTGGGAATCCAGGTTCTCCCTTTTTACCCTGTGTGTTCAACAGAAGAGAAAATATTAGTCGCCGAGGAAAAGACTGCTACTGACTTTCCAAAGTCTTTCACCCCAGAACTGGTAAATCACTGTGATGTGGGTACACAAAACATGAAGGTTAGAAATGAAGGCAGCAAACACCATCTGGGTGCGAAACTCCAGTTGTCTTTGACAGGTCTGTACCTCTCCGGATTGTGGTAACAGCCCCCACAGATGAGGGCTGGTCTCATGCACACCTTGGCGACTCTTACACCCTGCAGTCCCACCTGGGTGCTGCCCACAGAGGGTCAGAGATGTCACGGTGCTGAGATGCAGCCAAGGGAAGTGCCATGCTGAGAGGCCCTTTCCTTGCTACGGTCTAGCCCTTCACCCCTCCCCAGGAAGCCAAGCGATATCCCTCGAGTTCCTTGCACAGTCTCATGCATTAAGAATGGAAATAATTAAGAACTCTGGTGCATGGATGAATATAAAAGATTCACAGTCTCTAAGCCAGAAAATAGGAATCCATGAGGCATTTCTAAGTAGGGTTGGCATTAACCGCCAAGGGATGGAGCTCACTGACTCCTCTGCAAGCAAAAAAAGATTCCTCCAGAGGAACCAGAGAGCTTCGCCAGTGCACGGGAAGGATAAGCCAGGACCTGGAGTGTACCCTTGAGACAAGTTCACCTATATGGATGCTGTGGCATGTGTTATAGACTTGGGTTTATCCTCAAGTAGTTCACAAGGCAGAAGTCCTTCATAAGAAAAAAAAAAAGGAAGAAAGGATATAGTAAGGATGCCTGAAGCACCGGAGTTAAGGCGGGGATTGGATTTGTTTCTGAACTCAGCAGATGACTTGCTGTGTTATTTTGAGCAAGTCACATATTTTGTGACTCAGCTTTCTTGTAAAAATAATCTGTCCTTCCCTGGCACATAATAGACACTGAATCGCTAATAATTCTGAGGTTGTTAGTAATATACTAGCAGGGTACAAGAGGAGTCATGTAAGTATCTGAGAGACAGAGAAAAGTTATTTTTCCCTTCCTCATTTCTACAGCTGACCCAAACTAATATTCTTTTCAGAAGGATATTATAATAAACCAGGCCACTTTCATGTCACTGATGATGTGATTGGTCATACAGAAATATAAAAGTTATATAATTTTGCCTTTATTTTTCTTTATTGAAATATGTCCAGAAAAATATTATATCATTCCTGCTGAGTTAAATGAGTGCAAAAACTAAAAACATTACACACAAACCAAGTTTTCATCATATTTTGCTCAGTGTTGACTGAGTTTCATTAGCTGGTGTGTCAGGATCTGATCTTTTCCTTATTTCACAACAAAAAAAAGCAGCTGTCACATACAGAAGAATTAAAGGGGTGATTATAACATCCTTGGGTATCAGAGGACGTTTGTAGTCATTTCCAGGAAAAGATTTTTTTCCCCATTTCCCTAATACCAATAAAAATCTGCATTATATACTCAAGTACATGCACTATTCATAAGTTCTCCTTCTACTTTTTCAAAATCTATCACTTCTTAGTTTCTCAAAGCCAAAAAGAGCCCGTTTTTAACCTACAGGACTCATGTCACCACAAGATTCAACATATGTTTTCTAGTTAAAGAGGCTCATTTTGTCAACTGCCAAGGTGACCATTCAAGGGATGCTGTTAAAATACTCGTTTAAATAAATAAATAAATAAGCATACAGGGCGTGGTGTGCGAGGGCAGACACGGGAGATGACTATGACTGCGTGCCACCACCAGCTCCCCATCAACACCGGAGCCGTGCATGATGGTGGCTGGTTCCACAGACACAACACTGAGGCCAGCACACAGCACAGTGTAACCCATTCCTTCACGTCCCACCAACCTCATTGGTCACTGGGCATAGTTACCACCCACCTTATACCTCTCCTTCCAATGCTTTTGCATCTTCTTAGACTCTAATTCAGAGACTGCATTAGGGGCAGGAAACTGGTATAAATGCTTTTGATAACCCTTCGAATCAGCAGAATGGAATTAGCTCCCTAAGTAGTCGCCCAGATATTGCAAGTCAGAGAGCATGAACACATCCTGGTGCATACTCTGTCCAAACCCACAATGGCTGATACACACGTTAGTGTTCAGGGGAACAAAATCCCAATGAGCCTTGTAACCTTGCAAGCGAAGAGATGCAAGTAGCACACGTAGACCTTATTTTGGAGGTCCACAAGCGTGTGGCTTTAGCAGCTTTGTAGCTTAAGGGCATTATTTGGATACAGTTTGCTGAAATGCTACTTTTTGGAAAGTTGGTCACACCTGTAAAATATTACTTGGGGAACCTGAGGAAGGTGGTAGCAGCACCACCTTCTCCCTAAACCCATCCCAAAACCAAGAAGGCGGAGGAAGGACATATTTTGCCTCCTGCGACAAGTACACACCGATTGCTCTGTTTCCATACTGATGGCCAGGCACACTGATCTGTGGCAGCAATGAGAGATGTAAAGGGAACCTATCCTTTCTTTGGGAATAATGCTGACAAACTTTGGTGCTTTTCAAAACACTGGGAAATCCCTTAAAGCAGCATATAATTATACTGACAGAGAAGCCGAGTGGAATTTCCCACTGTGAAGGGCACATTTTGGCCACTCAGAATTTAGCCAAAATCAAACTACAACAGATCTGCTCCATAACATTACAGCCTGTCTGTAAAGCACAGAAATACTTGCTGGGAGAAATTATACCTATGAGAGCAAAGCTCAGCAAAATTTCACATCGCCTAATAATATGACACAGAAAATGAGGAATTATGCTGTTACTTAGAGTAAGAATCAGCTAAGTGTGTAAGAATTTGTACCCTTCGACTATATGAAATACATTATTTGCCTTCATCAGCTCTTTGAACAATAGCACAGTTAAAAATGTGTTTTATTGGAAATTGATATATTTACCTCATTGACAATTACAGTCTCACTCTGGGTTTAAACTATACCATCAATCTCTTTTTCCTTCTTTTTGTTCGTTTGCTTACATTTTGATTTCTGCATGGCTGAACTTTGCCAGGGCAGGCAATGTCATCTGAACATTTCAAATATAACACAAATATTAACACAGTCGTCTCTTGGAAAGATCTCTACCATACAGAGGACAGGAAACCAAGAGACAAGAAATTTTGAAAGGTAACATAGCCCAAGACTGTTTCTCATCTTGCTGTCCAACAGCCAGAATGGCCATATATTTTAATATGCATGTTTTTCACTGAGGTTTGGCCCCAGGACAGAGTTGCCTTTGGTACCAAGTCTATAGGAAGCATCCTTAATTGTCAACGAATACGACTGCTACCATAAATGCCAACTATTTCCTCTGTAAACTAGTTGGGATACTAGGATTACCCATTTCAGCCCTGTCCTTTTACCTCTACATTACTAGAGAAGCCAGAAGAAATACAGAAGTGTTAGTCAATATTTGAGCCCCCTGAGGCACCAGCCTTTTACCGTCTCACTATGTGTGAGAGAATGACAGTAAATTGTGAAGTGAGAGCGCCTCCCTAGCTTGAGGATGCAAATACCATCGGGGTTGGCCAGCTAATGGCTGATCACGGGGGCTGTTGCGACAAAGGAAAAAAAGGTTTTTAAGAGCTTCTAGACACGGAGAGAGATTGCACCTTGGGACTGGCTCCTTCCAAAAGCCCTACTTAGTCTGCTGGGCAAATTTGTTCTCCTCTCTCTCCTGGATTGTTTAGACATCTGCCCCTGGAGATACCAATCAGCTATCTCCTTCCCTTGGCGCCTGCGAGTCTAAGGTGTTTCAAAACAAGGGGAGTTCATACAGAGAGAAATAAGAGTTGAAGCAGTGTCGACCACACATTTCAAGTTGTGACTGGCCAGAACAGCAATATCATATGCAACAACACAGTTAGACACGAGACAGATGGGTCAAGAAGGGGAAAGTCAAATACATATATTTCTGTCCCACCATCAAACACACAAAGAGCTCAGCAGCCCTCCAGGGATCTGATAAATTTATCTCCCCTGTGACAGCTAACAGGGATAAACCTTTCATGTACTGGCAAGTGCTCTTAACACATCTCCTCTGGGTGGAGGGTACGCTCTGAACCCAGTTGTCCCCTGTTTTAACAGGATCCTTTAGGCTCTATTGTAAAACAAATATGTAGCAGTGAGACTCGTAGCCTCATAATCCAGTTGTAAAGAGCCAAGAAAGGTCTGTTAAGGTTTCTGTGCTGCTCTGACTTCGGGCATAAACATTCAGGGGGTGTGGACACATGAACATGAAAACCTCCTGAAATGTGACAGCTGAACTAAAGATGCAGAAGACACCCCTTTGTAACTCACTCCCGGAGCTGTATCCAGTCCTCTTGCCTCCAACCTGACAGACCGCGACACTGACCTTCGCAATTAGCTCACCAAAAAAAGGGTCTTGCAGTAAAATTTTTCTAAGTTTACTCTGTTTCTACAGTCAACTCACTCGTATCCTGTGCTTCACATAAATTATTTTGTGCGTGCAGTAACTAGAAAAAAGGGGAATTATTATTACTTATCTGCTGGACTCATATACATTAGAGTCTTAATCATTGAGAAGGACATTCATTAAAGGTTATGATTTTAAAAAGATGTTTTCCATTTTTTTTCCCATAAGACTATTCTTACTATACTATGAGACTCCTGTATATATTTTGTTTTTCACTGATTGTTCTTTGAGCATGGGAAAATTTTGAGAATGGAAATTTAGAAAACCAGGCTGCAGTACAGCACATCATACCCAAAATTGGTTTAGGTAGCTGCTACTTAATGCCTATGGGGAAAGTCCTGCTGTAGGATAAATAGATGTTTTCTTTTGGTCTCCTTCTGAAAGTTTGATTACTTGAATGAACTTACATAATTTCAATTAAGAGGCAAATTATCAAAATCCAAGTTATGCAGAGCACACTTCAGAAGAACCCTGTGTTTAGGCTGGATTACCCAAAGAGCTGCATGCTTTCCAGAAGCATGTCATACATCTGCACCTTTTGTGTCTATCAAGCAAAGAAAGCTGGACTTATTTCCTACAAATATTTCAGTAGATCAAGTGTCAAAAACCTTAAAAGCAGAATCAAAGCACTTCAATACTCTTCAATTTCACAGAAGAAATAGGAAGAGGGGGAAAAAAACCCACAAAACCATCCTAAAATGAAACCAGACTCTCAAAGTTCTACCTCTTTTTCACACAATTTTAGTAAAATCAGAGAGACAGTATTGTCTATCACTCAAAGGTCTTACGGGACAGATGAGAACAGCAAAGCATCTTTCTTCACACTGTGTGCTCTTGGTGTAAGGATATTGTTGTCAAAATATAGATGTCAGGTGCCAAGCACTTGGAATCAGCTGGCTAATAACATGAACATAACCTGTTTGCCTGGTTCAGGTTGGAATTGTTATCTCCTGCCCCCAGACAGGATCAAAGGATGGACGTGAACTGTCAAATTAGCAGTACAGCAGATGTACTGAGGAGACTGTGCACATTTTTTTCTATGCCCATAAAATACTTCAAGACCTGCAACTAAAGCAGGCTAACAGAGAACTGCTTTTAAATGCCTGAGAGATGATCTGTCTTCCCAGCTTATGATCCCATTAGTGTGCTTCTGCTACTGGGCTGCTCCCCAAAATGTAATCAGGCCTCCAGTCAGCCTCCCATGTTAGAGAACTGTCTGTGAGTGTGCATTACTATGATTACACTGAAAACACATGGTCCATATTGGATCTTCTGGGAATGGCTGCAGGAGAGGTTCATATACAGCAAGCTTAGCTTATGATAAAATTGGCAATCAGATTCCTATAATACCATTAGCTCTTTTTAGAACACAACAACCCCTTCACTATCTGCCCCCAAACATGTCTGGTTTCTTCTTTTTTCAAAAAAACATTAGGCAGATGTTCTATCACAATCTTCAGCCATCTCAGGAGTCTTTTTTTTCCTAATGCCAGCTAGGGTCCTGCCCTGTAGTATCTTCTTCAGTCTGTCCCTTGCTCCCTCAGACCCCATCCTCCTGCACAGCAGCAAATCTCAGCCTCTGGCACACTTTCTGTGACTCACCAGCAACCTTTGTGCTTCTGAGGACAGCTGTGAGTATGCTGCTTTCTTGTCCACAACGTCTGGAAAGTTTCTCTGAGAGTAACATGGTGGTGATCTGAACTGCTTGGAGGTGACCTGCTGGGTATGGCTGGGCTATATCTAAAGTTTTCAATGTTTGCTGATAGCAAGGCTCATTTGCTGGCAAGCCCTCAAATGCAAACAGAGGCATAGAATAGAATCAAAGGATCATTTAGGTTGGAAAAGACTCTTAAGATCATGAAGTCCAACTGTTAACACTACCAAGTCCACCACTAAACCATGTCCCTAAGTCCCATATCTACACATTTTTTAAATACCTCTGGGGATGGTCACTCAACCACTTCCCTGGGCAGCCTGTTCCAGTGCTTAATAACACTTTCAGTGAAGAATTTTTTCCTAATATCCGATCTAAACCTCCCCTGGTGTAACTTGAGGCCGTTTCATCTTGTCCTATGGCTTGTAACTTGGGAGAAGAGACCAATGCCCACCTCACTACAACCTCCTTTCAGGTAGTTGTAGAGAGATAAGGTCTCCCCTCAGCCTCCTCTTCTCCAGGCTAAACACCACCAGCTCCCTCAGCCACTCCTCATAAGACTTATGCTCTAGACACTTCTCTGGGCACACTCAAGCACCTGAAGGGCTTTCCTGTAGTGCGGGGCCCAAAACTGAACACAATATTCAAGGTGCAGCCTCACCAGGGCCAAGTACAGGGGAACAATCACCTCCCTGCTCCTGCTGGCCCCACTATTCCTGATACAAGCCAGGACGCTGTTGACCTTCTTGGCCACCTGGGCACACTGCCGGCTCATGTTCAGCTGGATGTCAGCCAGCACCCCCAGGTCCTTTCCAGCCACTCTTCCCCAAGCCTGTAGTATTGCATGGGATTGTTGTGACCCAAGTGCATAACCCAAGACTTAGCCTTGTTGAATGTCATACAATTGGCCTTGGCCCATGTCCAGATCCCTCTGCAGAACCTTTTTACTCTCAAGCAGGTCAACACTCACAAACAACTTGGCGTCATCTGCAAACTTACTGAGGGTGCACTTGATCCCCTCATCCAGATCATGTATAAAGATATTAAACAAAACTGGCCCCTGGTTCTTGGTCTTAAGCACGATCTTAAACAATCTGTAACACGGTCTTAAACAATCTGTAATACCCCTCTTGTATGTTCAGATATACTTGTACCACACATCAGCAGAAGACTCTGCAACTGCTCCTAGAAATACGTAGTGTAAGAGGAGATGATGGAAGAAATTTTATGCAAGTACAATGAATGCATTTAAATGAAAGACTAAGCTTGCAGTAGCCATCTTAAGAAATTAAACTGACACTTTCTTTACTATAATGTAAATGGTAACTCTATAAAGAATACGCCTAAAAATATTGGCAACTGTACTATCCCATGTATTCTTTTATTTCTTCAGCAATAACTGGAAAAGCAACTTCAGGCTAAAAGAATATCATACTTACTCTTTTCCTAGAAATCTTCCTGAAATGTATGACCCTATTCCTGTCAGCCAAACTGTCACTAGGGTTTTTGGCACAATGCGTCATCTTCTGTGAAATCTACACACTCTGTAGGTGGCTCCTGCATCATATTTCTAACATCAGCCAACATTGTCCTTGCACAGCTCAGGATCCTTCTGTTCTGTTGGACTGTGCTATGAGACATGAATTCCTCTATGAAATTTTTCCAAACACATCTTTTGTCCATTAGTAGTTTGTGTCAGTTGCATTAAAGCTAACTGCAGACTTCTAAGAACTCCAGCAAATGGTCCTATCTGCCTCCCTGTGTCAGGACAGGGGTTCTGTGCTTGTGCCAACTTCATTTACGTCTTGGTTAAGTTGGTGTAGCACCACATCTTGAAACCCCCCCATGCATTAAAGAGCAGAGTGATCAGCCAAGCAGGCGGTTAGTGATTTTAACCTGTTCTGTATAAATCTGCTAACAATACCAAAAAGTAGTCCCAAATCTGCCTCTAGCTATGTCTGATTTTTCCGTCCTTACCACAGTGAAGAAGGCAACGTCCATGCTAAATACAACGGGCCAGAGCTGCACGTGCAAAGAGCACAGGAGCTTGTGTTCACCCACCCAAACTCCCCTTCTCACAAAAGATGGCCTTTGACATTCCTCCTACCAGATACAGTCACCTTGCAATGCAGGGACATTTGTGGGAGACAACTACTTGGCATGACCCAAAGGTGTACCGGGGAACGTGCTCAGTGATGAACAAACCCATGCTCGCACTGCTACTATGGCTGTATGATTTGCTTACACATTTGTATAGCCTTATACTCCTACCCCTATTTACAAGGGGTACAGAGGTGAAGAGATGTGAATGTCTTAGAATAGAATCATAGAATCATTTAGGTTGGAAAGACCCTTAAGATCGAGTTCAGCTATAAATCTAACACTGCCAAGTCCTCCACTAAACCATGTCCTTAAATGCCACGTCTATACCTCATTTAAATACCTCCAGGGATGGTCACTCAGCCATTTCCCTGGTCAGCCTGTTCCAGTGCTTGGTAACCCTTTCAGTGAAGAAATTTTTCCTCCAATCAACAACCAAAGTCTTACAACAAGCCAGGGCTGGAGCCACAAATGAAACTGAGGCATCCTGATGCCGGCCACGTCCTCATCGCTGGATTATGGTGCTAGAGAGCCTTCTTGTTTGGGTGTGTGCAAGAGGGTTCGCTACACCTCTGAGCTGTGACTTCAGAGCCTGCCCTCAACTCACATCCAGTCATTTAAAATTAGACTAACACAAATATTTGAGGAGATTTTTGCTCTTGGCATTTTAACTTCTAAGCCTGCCTAGGGAAATGCTTTCTGCAGCCAAATTTATGTAAGATGGTAATCAATGCCTGGATTTATATGCATGCTTTGTCAAGAAGTGTACTAATGGTGAATTGGTAGTATCTGTTCTCTCACCCGCGTGTAGGTTATCCATGTAGATCCACCAAGCCCAGGACTTTGATTCATCTCACATATTCAGTCATTGAATAATGGCCTTTAATTAAAAATATATATCTATCCACTTAACATGTCGGGTAACTAATAAAGACCCTTAGGAGAAGAAGTCTAACTTGCCAGACACAACAGAGTCTAGGGAAACATTCAAAGACAGGATGGATCAAATGACATCTCTAATCAAATGATCATTAGCAGGAGCATTTTGTGTCCTGTTACAGATCCTGACAGATCACTGTCCTTTACCCAGGTAATATGTTCTATTAATCTTATTCAAGAAGCAATGTTTCACAGCAGGCTTTAAAGCCAGGACAGTTCAGAACTTGTCTACTCATAAGTAAAGCACAGCACAGTTATTTGCTAAAGTGATAAGGTGAAATGTTCTAGAGACTGGAAAAGTACAAGAAAACAAGTAAATGCCCTTTTCCACTGTGACATTAACACGAGGCTGCATGTGCCATCATCCCAAGAAGAAGATTCCTAAAAGCCAAGCTTACAGCTCAATTTCATATCATGCATTTCAATGGAAAGTCTGTGGAAAACCACCTACCAAGGAATATATTTCTTCCCTGTACTGTCCTTTGCCCATAAGCTTCCCATGCTCAAAAGCAGCTCTTTCACATCCACTCTTTAACAGCACTGGTGCTGACTCAAGTGCAAAGCAGCACAATCTCATCTATGGATTAAGCTATGATCAAGTCTCTGTGAATACTTAAAAAAATAACCCAGCAAATTGTGGTACTGAGACTGAAGTAACTGCCTCAACAAAGGTTAAATAGGTATCTCACTTCCACTCTTATCTGTTGTCTACTGAGGTGTTGTTCATACGAATGAGCTGAAGCAAGGAAAGGCAGGTTCAGAGCGTTCATGTAATGTGATCAGGCCCACTATAAAATTTACTGTTTGTCAGTACTTGAATATTTCAAGACATAACTCTGAGTCAGAGAAAATCCAATTGTTTTTTAACAAGAGGAAACTATGAGGTCCAACAAGGCCAAGTGCAAGGTCCTGCACCTGGGCTGGGGCAACCCCCAATATCAATACAGGCTGGGGGATGAAGGGATCGAAAGCAGCCCTGCAGAGAAGGACTTGGGGGTACTGGGGGATGAAAAGCTGGACATGAACGAACAATGTTTGCTCGCAGCCCAGAAAGCCAACCGTATCCTGGGCTGCATCAAAAGCAGTGCGGCCAGCAGGCCGAGGGAGGGGATTCTGCCCCTCTACTCCGCTCTGGTGAGACCCCATCTGGAGTACTGCATCCAGCTCTGGAGCCCTCAGCACAGGAGGGACATGGAACTGTCAGAGAGGGTCCAGAGGAGGGACACAAAAATGGTCAGAGGGCTGGAGCACCTCTCCTACGAGGACAAGCTGAGAGAGTTGGGGTTGTTCAGCCTGGAGAAGAGAAGGCTGTGGGGAGACCTTATTGCGGCCTTTCAGTACTTAAAGGGAGACTATAGGAAGGATGGGGGCGACCTCTTTAGCAAGGCCTGTTGTGACAGGACAAGGGGTAATAGTTTTAAACTAAAGGAGGGTAGATTTACAATGGACATAAGGAAAAAATGTTTTATTACGAGGGTGGTGAAACACTAATACAGGTTGCCCGGGCAGGTGGTCAGTGCCCCATCCCTGGAAACATGCAAGATCAGGCTGGACGGGGCTCTGAGCAACCTGATCTAGTTGAAGATGTCCCTGCTCACTGCAGGGGGGTTGGACTAGATGGCCTCTAAAGGTCCCTTCCAACCCAAACCATTCTATGATTCTATGATTCTATCTAAGCTCCTGGTGGTGAATGGTACACCAGGTCCTATTTTGTAGGAGCTTCTGTTTCAGTATAGACCAAACAGAATAGAAAGTAATAAATATTGCAAGTGTCTTTGCATTTATTTGACTTCCAGGATAACAGCACTTCTCTGAACTTTCAACCTGTCCATACTACTAGTGGCTTTACACACTCAGAGTCATATCAAGAATCTGCTTGGCAGCAAGGAGCAGGCACAAAGACAGGAGAGCAAATGCCAAGAAACTTTTCTAGGGTCCCACAGTACCCTTGTGGACTCCAAGAGGTACTGAAAGTTGCTGGACCATACAGAAGGACTAGAGGAAAGGATCTAGGCCTCCAGGATCCTTAAATAAGTAGAAAAGTATATGTAAAGTGGGTCAAACCTTATTGAGCAAAGCTGTCCCCAGCCTCTTGGGAATTACTTTAAATAAAAACAGCAACTCACCCTTTGACCTGGTAAACCAGGGACTCCAGGCTTGCCTTCCGGACCAGCCTCTCCCTTTAAAAGCAAAGTTTTAGAAAGTTAACTGAGTAAGAAAAACTAATGAAATATGTAACCACTTCCGAGCTGGTTTATGCTATCATTACAGCATGGCTACCTAGATAACTCTTACCTGATAATTAAGCTGTCCTGTGAGCAGAAAAGAATAAGAAAACAGGATAGAGAAAAGTGATAATGCCCTGATTAAATACAGAGCACACATCTATATTACATAACTAAAACCAGGTTTACCTAAGTAACACATCTTCACAATGCCATCAATTTTACAAAAACTGATGAACAGTGAAACCAACAAACAATTCAGAAGTGAGGAAACACAGAGTATTTGCAGATGAGGTAGCAGTGACAGTCTGAACTTAGATATGCTGCAGAGTTGGGTTGTAAAATATAACTAGAATAAGCTATAATTAAGTCAAAAGTAAGAATGCTGGAATGTCTAAATTGTTACAAAACTTGTGTTGAAACACAAACACACATACCCAACTCTTATTTTTGATCCATAAAATATTTTAGCCAGGACCTTGTGGCATAAAGCCAACCCGTTTTACAGCAACTGTTCTCTGACCTTCTTTACATGATGGCTTACAAGTTACCAGTGAGTGCCTCTCTGAGATATGCTGAATGCTCATACAGCTCTTCAGGACATTAGGAATAGAAAAACAATCAGGTTCTGCATGACAACAGCCTCGAAGCAAAGTCTGCCTCTGTGCAATGACCGCCCATGTCATGGGTGCCACCTCCATATGTTCAGAGTGGCCACCCACAGCAGGATACCTTCTCTCAGCAGTGAAGAAAACAGGAGGCTGGGGGAACTGTTAAAGTTCTTAGTGCCTGTATAATGCATAAGATTTTTCATGTATGCCTCACACTAGTCTGAGTTTCAGTTTCTGGGAACTGCAAGTGGTGAGAGAAACAACTTACCGGCAGTCCAGGAGGTCCAGGTTGGCCTTGTGGTCCTCGTGGCCCAGGCTCTCCCTACAAAAACATTTATTTTAAAGAAGTGTTAAAAAATCTGTATGAAAAATTATATGGGCATATTACTGATGTTGGCCATTTTACAGGACCTATACCACCCCTTTCCTTGTAGGTGCCAAAGAACCAGTGCAGACACCAGCTGGTTTTCTCCTTAATCCTTCGGCTACTCAGATTATCAGAACTCATTGGACTGCACACAGACTGATCCACCCACGCTCAGCAGGCATTTATCCATAACTGGCTCTTTGTTTTTTCAAAGGTAGTAACTCTACCAAACACACTGAGTTATCCTGGATATTCCAGTAAAACACTGTGGGTTGAGGTTTGGTGGTGGAGAAAAGCAAGTCTGGCAAAACCGGCTTCCACAGGCATTTCACCTGAGGCAACACAGCTGTGAAGGGCTTTGAAGTATCATTTATATGATGCATATCATTATATTAAATAACAGTAAAATACAAATTGCACACCTACAAACACAAAATAAAAAAATAAATATATTTTATTTATACGTAGGACTACAGACTGAAGAAACTGGTGTCTTTTCCCTATTTGAGTGCCGATGTTCAGAGATAAACTCAGCATAAAACTCAAATACAGTTTAACTTTTATATTAACACATCCCTGGACTTAAAGAATTGCGTAGCAGACTCTCTCCAAATCATACTTCTCATTTACGTTAGATTCACTGCACCTGAAAAGGATGTTGCCCTTTTTCCTTTGTTGTTTTTTTTTTCCACTGTAAATAGGAAAACTTGTTTCTTGATGTCCTGACAATGCCTCTACCCGCCTTAGTTCTGAAGCATTATTTTAAAGCAAAATCTAATCTAACAGGCAGTTAAGTACTTAAAAGCATCCTTGAAAAGGAAAAAATAGATATTGAATCTCTCTTACTTGCTCTCCTTTTAGGCCTTCTGTATGCACCTGCAATAAAAATGCAGAGTCATAAAGGAAAAAAAGAGGAAAGACAATGCAGAAGGTGCCAGGGATGTGGTGGATCCCCACCGCACAATTTTCTCCCCTCGCCATTCCCTCAAGACGCACACTAACCGCCACAGCTCCTCAGTTCAGGCTGCAGGCTGAGGCATACTTTCTATTTAAGCAGCTCAGACTGACACAAGGTTTGCTCACTCAGTTTACCTGTGAAGTGATTTGCGTGGCTGTACAGTGAGAAGGGAATTCATGATCTCATTGGTACAAATAAGTCAACAAATTCCCTGGCTCTTGTCTTATTTTAAATTACAAAGTCATCTTGAGTGAAGAAAGCATCATAAAGGCAGCAGGCTAACTTTGGATATGGTGCATGATGCAGACCTTCCTTCGGCTCCTCGATGCAAGCCACCGTGGTTGTGACTGACAGCTGTCAGTCTTCTCAGCCTGTTTTCCACCCACCTCCTGGAACTTTATGTTCGTTTTCAGGTTTTATACATAGCTTTCAAAATCGCTTGGCAACTACTGTCACATCGCTAATTTCACATTTAAGCAGGACAGTAAAAGGCTCTTACCCAACCAGTTTTCTCAGAGCTCTCTCTTTCTCCCTCCTTTGCTTTCTATCACATTCTGGGTAAGGAAATTGCTTCATGCTTTTCTCATGATGACCAAGAATCTTCTCATTCTTGTCTCTAGCAGCCAGTCCTTCTTTGGCACAGTGCTACAGTTAATGTTGCTGGTCTCAATGGCCCTTTAATGCTTTCCACCAATAGTCCAAGAGTGCTGTTTCTTAATTTTAATCCTTTTTTTTTTTTTTTTTTTTTTTAATATATTGGGGTTGCATGGCAATGTTTTGGTAGTGGCGGGGAGTTGCAGGGGTGGCTTCTGTGAGAACCTACTGGAACCTTCCCCTATGTCCAATAGAGCCAAAGCCATCCGGCTCCAAGATGGACACCCCACTGGCCAAGGTTGAGCACATCAGCGATGGTGGTAGCACCTCTGTGTAACATATCTAAGAACGGGAAAAAACTGCTGGGCAACAGCAGCCAGGAGAGAAGAGTGAGAATATGTGAGAGGAACAGCCCTGCAGACACCAAGGTCAGTGAGGAAGGAAGGGGAGGAGGTGCTCCAGGCACTGGGGCAGAGATTCCCCTGGAGCCTGTGGTGAAGACCATGGTGAGGCAGAGTGTCCCCCTGCAGCCCATGGAGGTTAATGGTGGAGCAGATATCCACCTGCAGCCCGTGGAGGACCCCACACCGGAGCAGGGGGATGCCCAAAGGAGGCTGTGACCCCATGGGAAGCCTGTGCTGGAGCAGGCTCCTGGCAGGACCTGTGACCCTGCGGGGGACCCACGCTGGAGCAGTCTGTTCCTGAAGGACTGTGCCCTGTGGAAAGGACATATGGAAAGGAACCACACTGAAGCAGTTCATGAAGACCTGAAGTCTGTGGGAAGGACCCACGTTGGAGAATTTTGTGCAGGACTGTCTCCCATGGGAGGGACCCCACAATGGAGCTGGGGAAGAGCATGGGGAAGAAGGAGGGGCAGAGATAACGTGTGATGAACTGACTGCAACCTCCATTCCCCATCCCCCTGCGCTGCTGCGGGGAGGTAGAGAAACTCGGGAGTGAACGTGTGCCTGGGAAGAAGGGATCATTGGGAGAACAGTGTTTTAAGATTTGGTTTTATTTCTTATTACCCTATTCTGGTTTTGACTAGTAATAAGTTAAATTAATTTCCCTAAGTCAAGTGTGTTTTGCCTGTGATAGTAATTGCTGAGTGATCTCCCTGTCCTCATCTTGACCCACGAGGTTTTCATAGTATTTTTCTCCCCCTCTCCAGCTGAGCAGGGGGAGTGATGGAGCAGCTTGGTGGGCACCTGGCATACAACCAAGGTCAACCCACCACAGAAAGTAGAAGGGTTACTCCCTATCTGCTTTTTTACCAGCCCCTGCAAAACTCAATTCTAGGCCTCTCCTCTGCATACTTTGCAGTAAACCTTCTTTCTCCATTTACTTGGGGATGATCTCTTCATACAGGCAATAGTAACCTCTGGACATCCTTATGTCCCTGCCAGTGATGCCTCTGGGGTCACTGAAGGCATTGCTGAAGGCAAAGGGATGCACAGAGGCACGTAAATCTAGAGCCACAGTAAAGATCAACCCCCCTCTCCTATTTTCTCAGTTTGCTTTTTTATCACTGCTTTCCTGATTTCAGCACATCAGCTCCTAGCTGTCTCATATTCCACTAGGGCTTTTTCAGACATAATGCAAGGAAAGATCATTTCCCCTCATCACAAATTTCCTTTTTCTTCTCCCCTCCCAATTCCCACATCCAGCCTATGACAAAGGCACTCAGTAATTCAAGTCAATTCTGAACTTCCATTTGCTTTTATAAATTTCACAAGCTCTACATTCAAAAGACCACTAGGCACCAACTCAGCAACTGTGCTGGAAACCACACAGTCCTGTCACAGTGCTGCTCTCTCTGATACACCTGAGGCAATGCTTTCATTGCCTCTTCAAGTCCTAATCTTCACATTTCAAAATCTCTCAGAATTGTGGCAGTGCATCTCCTTGTTCGACCCCATCACTTGCCTTCTTCAAAAACCTTCAGTGCCTTAAATTTCATTTGTTTCAAAACAACTTTTATGAACACCTCTCATTTAGTAAAGTCATCCCACCCCCAGCTTCCCCCTTCTCTTCTCATGCAATAACGCCTACAATGTTTGAGAAAGCTACAAAAAAATCTTACCGAAGAGCCAGGCAGTCCTGGAACTCCTGGTTCACCCTGCAGGGAAACACGAAAGAAATGAAAGAACATAACATAACACAGAACACAACATAGCACAACACATAACACAAACCAAAAGCAAACCTCCGAGCATGTTTTCCAGTTGCTGTTGTACATTCTTATTTTCAATACCAGACTGCGATTAATAGATATGAACACGCAATCCCAATTAAGTCTGTTTTCCCTACGTTGCAGATGAATACACTCAGGAACTAGTTGTGTTCTTTGTTACTGTGATGTTACACATTGATTTTAATGACGTTTAGTGATTTAAATGAATGGTGCACTGGATACACCATAACATTAATTTTGAGCTTCAAAAACCTTACAGTTTGTGTATACATACCACACAAATACGTCTCATTGACGCTCAGATCCCTAACATATCTGCAGGATGGATATTTAAGAGCCAAAATGCTTTTGTTAGTTAATAAGCAAAAAATCTTTGCAAAAAAGAAAAAAAAAAGTGAGAAATGGAACCATTTCCCCCAAGTCATTTTATAGAGCAGAATCGTGCTATAAGTGTTTGTAGGACACTGAGATGCTACACCCTTCTTTACACGATTTCTTGCCATGTAGGCTATCAATTTCTTCCAGAACATTTTTTTTTTCCAGCAGTGTCCACTTTTGCATTAGTCTGCACCTAAAGTAAAGGAGGCTTAGTCTTAAAGCACAACAAATAGTGGAAAGACAGTCTATACTATGGCAGAAGGACTGAAAAGACACACATCAGCTGCACTGGAAGGAATGGAGCAAGGAGCTAAACATCTTTTGGAAGCACCAGATTCAGCCACTTCAGAGATATAGATGAACGATTATGAACTCAAGAGGGCTCTCTACTGCACACGTGATGGAGCAAGATCTTGTTGCTTATCACCACAGTGGATGTGTCCTGCTTGTAGGTGCTTCTGAAACCTCACCTATAGCTGTTGAATCTGAGTGGGAAAGTAAGGGGAAATAGAGAGATTTGCTGCTGATCTCTTCATTCTTGGATAAGGCTCAATGCCTTATTTGGAGGAGAAAAGGAGAAAGAAAATCCAGAATTGGGAATGCCTTTCCACTCATGCCAAAGAACTAGGTAGGAAATACCAAAACCACAACATCACCTTTAGCAAAGATGGAAGCATAAGGCTGCCCCGGGAACTCTAACAACTCTGTAAAATAATGAGGTCAAAATTGCTGCTGAGAACAGTGAATAATTATTTCACAGGTAGGAGGGTTGCATTTGCTTGATTGGCACTTTCTGAGTCAATTCTATATCTCCTGGGTCAGAAAACCGGCATCTGCACAAACATATTGACATTTCTACTCACCTTTCTTAGGTGAGGAAGATTTCCTGAGCAAAACCACTCCCTACTTCCTTCTACTCCCACTGTGAGGGTTAAACCAAGAGTAGAGGAGCTATAACCCCACATGATTTAGCACCCACCTATACCCATTTCAGACCGAAGCAACATCAGAAAAGTGGAACGTTTAAATGCATATAAGTTTCACTTATGCACAAATGAGATAAATATTAGGCCAGCAGCCCTGATATATCCATCACTGGGCACCCAAGGAGGAATTAACAGATGTGTGTCCACACCCCTCCCGTGCACCCCATCCCAACTCACCTTTTCTCCTTTGGTCCCACTGGCACCTGGAGGGCCTGGGCTGCCAGCAGGGCCCTATAAACAGGTAAAATGGAGAGAAAAAGCTTTTTTTTACATACTGCAGGTCATCAACTGCAATTCCCTTAAAGTACAGGAGAAACATAAGGCTGCAGGTCTGGGTATCGGTAGCACAGTTATGTCCCATTGCACTGGGGTAGAAGCTAATACAACACACAAGGCTTCTTTGGCTCTGCTGCTAGAGAGGAAGGGGAAAAAGGATGGAGATGCCACAACAGCCACGATAACAGCAATCCAATTTCAGCTGGTTCAGAAGGATTGCAGTTCAGGGAGTACATCAGTGTCAAATACAAAATTTAGGATAAAATTCAGGCATGAAGATTTGCCCGCTGCTAGATGTCTAGACACAAAAAAGGCAAAAATACTTCAGAAAAACCCAACTTCTGTAATAGCGTGTCGCTTGGAGAAATTGTTCCTTGGAAGTAGTAAAAAATCAGCATCCACCTTGCACATCCCTCTGCAATTTCTCACTTCATCCACATTTGCTGCAAGTATAAACCAGTCCCGTAAACAATGTAATGGGCATAGTGAACATAGTTCATTGTGATTCCAGTGCTGCTTTGAGCACGGGAAAACATTTCCATCTTATAAGGATAGTGATAAACACTAACTAGACAAATACTTCTCAGTATAAGGTAAATGGTGGCTGAGGAACCAAGCAGAGGCAAAGCAATGATTAACTGTCAAATCCCCCATGGACAAGCAGGGAAAATTTAATGCAATAATCTTTATCACCTCACAGAGAGGAAGGTGTAGATTTAACAAAGATTAAGATTGCTAATGATGCTATACCTTACCGTCTAAATACAAAAGACATGGAAAGATACGGAAATAAAAATACTTCCCAACAAAATATAGTTGAAACTCCAGCTGCTAAAAGAGCGATAGCAAAGAACTCAGGCAGCAGGAGGCTGCCATGCTTGTAAAGCACATTCGGGTCAGACCCCAGCCACCTCAGCTGTCCTCAGGATTTGATGTGAGGCTCTTCCACCTCTGCAAATGCAAAAACGTGCCTCCAGATGATCCTTTCCAGAGAGGGAAGCAGCAAGAGCTAGTGAATAGGATGCAGACACAGCAGCCTGAGGGCTTCAAGGCTCAAGGGTGGCAATGATTAGCTGCATGGCTTCTGGCAAATCACTTTTTAGCCTCTGCTTCTTACTCTGTCCTCTGTTATTTGGATCAGAAGATCCTTGGGAGTAAAGGATGCCTCTCATTAGGTATTGTGCCATGAGTAATGCAAACAGTCTTGTGGGATCTACAGATAGCAGTTTTAGACAAAGCATTATCTGTCTAATCAGCAGAAATGTACCGGTCCTTTAGACCGTTTCCTGGTTTCATCTTGTCTTAAAAATGTAAATAGTTCCAAGCCTTTCTTATTGAAAACAAATATATTAAATTCAGTTCTCCTCCTTTTACGTTGTGGGAGGGAAAAATAGTTTATAAAAATCAGGCTTAAGCAACTGAATTTTTATATGTACTTCCTTACGTCTTTAATGAAAATTAAGACAAACATCTAACCCATCATGTTTAAAGGACTGGCATTTCCTTTAAGTATATATTGCATTACAATGTAATTCTAAAACCAAAGAAAAAAAAACAAAAAACCCCAAACCTGTGCCAACAAAGATCCTTAGAATAAGAAGTACAAAACCTGCCAGTGCAGCGGGGTCCTGCCGTGACTCAGCAGCCACCAAGAATAAATCTCAGTTTTAAAGTCAAACTTCCACTCGTTCCAAAGAAAAGCCTCCAGGCACTGAGTATTTGCCACATACCTGTCTCCCCTCCACACCTGGCTTTCCAGGGAATCCGTCTAGGCCTTGTTCTCCCTAGAGAAAGAAGGGAAGAAACCACCGTAACTTAAACCTGTGGTGTTTAAGTCACCATTCTGCAAGAGATGTCCGTGTTATCTGCTCCAAGAGTAAGGAATACGGTGAGAAATCCAAGACAGCCCAACAGAGAAAATGGCTGACGTCCCCACATCTGTACCACGAACAGTTGCTGGGAGCCTCCCTCCAATAACAAGGAGATGAACCAAGTGTAGTCAGTAGGAAACCTTTGTTCTCTCTAACTTTGCTAACTGTTGGCACTTGTCTGTCCAGAAAACTTAGCCCCAAATACCTGGGATGTGAATTTAGAGACGAGAAGCGGCTGTGTGCCAGCTTTCCATGTGGGCATCCTTCGCCTGCCTGCTGAGGCGGGTTCATGTAAACCGGACAAAGTGCACGAGAGGAACATCAGCCCGGAATAGCTCTTACAAAAATAATGAATCCACAATCCAGCAACAGCACATTTTTACTCAGTTAAGAAAAACCTTTCCTTTCCCACTTTTGCTTTCTGTAACCTGGGGGAACAATTAATCCATTCCTATATGTCTTCAGAGCTGGACAGTCCACAAAGTCCACAGGCAATCCATTCCACTACTTTATTTTTTTTTTTAATACCTGAAGATATGTTTTTTTGCCTCGGTACCTAAACCTGACTTTTTCTTGCCGCAGTTTCAGACTAGTATGTCTTTCCTTAACCCCCCACAGAGAACACACTTTTCATCTTTACAATGGCCTTTTATGTATTTGAAGACTTATAAAACTCCCCCTTCAAACTTCTCTAGACTAAACAACGTCAATACTTTCAACTTTTCTTTATGGGCATGTTTTTCAGACCTCTGATCATTTTTATTGCTCTCATTTGTGCACTATCCATTTCTTTCACACCTTCGCTGTAGCTAGGTGCCCAAAGCTGGATACAGCTGAGGCTAACTTTGAACAGAAAGATTATTTCATGTTTTATAGAGTATTCTTCTGTTTAAATCCCAGGATAATGTTGCCTTTACCCAAAACCCCTTTCTGCAGAACAGCTTCTTAATCAGTTTTTCCCAGTCTGTAGCAGTGTGCTATTTGTTGTCGTACGCACACGAAGCATCCTGCAGCTGCCCCTTCTTGATGTCACCTTCTGCCTTGGGGGATTGTGTTTTCAAGATCATTTTGAATTCTGACCCTGACCTCCGTCGTACTTCTACATTCAAACTTCTCTTATTCCATATTTTATAATCCAGATCCTTGATAGAGATGATGACTAGATCAATGACAGACCCCAGCTGAACTTCATTTCTCTCTTACAGGTTGTGGCCCTTGCCCATTCCAGCCTCTTTAGATTAAAACTCTTTGAAATGGGGACTTTCTCTTACTCTGTAAAATGCTTAAACCTCTGTAAAATGAAACACTGTTTGCTTGGATCCTGCACACACAGCTGAACATAAATTATTAAATACACATACACAGTGCCACTGTCAACTTGTGCGTGTAAAAACAAATTCTACAACTACAAGGAGTGACAGCAAAATATTACTTTTACTCTACTTTTTTAATGTTTCAGACATTTTAATTCTGATTACTATCCCACAGGATCCCTGTTAGACCTCTGTTATTATCTGCAAACCCACACTTATGGCATTGGATTTAATTAGGTTCTTTTGAAAACGACATTGATTCAGCAAGTCAGAAATTGATTTGCAAATCAATTTTTTTTCCCTTTAGAAAGTCAATCAGTCTCGTAACATGTTATTTCAAAATTATATATCCAAGGAACAAAATTAGAGATACCTGTGCCCTACAGAAAGCAGCTGCAAACCAGTGTCAGACATCCAGATCTACTTGCTTTTGGGGCAAAAATTTCTATATTAATGGTTTCCTTTACATTGACTGAACTACAAGCATCCTGAATCTGAGACTTTCAGTAAGCAACAGTCTGGCGGGTTGCTGACAAAATGTGCAGTGCATTCTCCGGAGAATTTTTAACATCAATACACTGCAGCAATGAGTGCTTCACACATGCTGTTTTAGCTGCCAAAACTGAAAAGTGTCAATATTCTTACTGCTAGTAATAGGGGCTGGGAAAGGCAAATGTATTATTTATTCAAATGTATACAATAAAGCTGTTTGAAAATACTCCAAACAATTGTGCTTTCAGTTGTTTCTTCACAAAAATCTGTCATTATAAAAACTTTTTTCCAATCTTTAAAAAAATGTTAGAGAAAGTGTTGGGGTTTTTTTTTCCCAAAAGAAAGAAAAAACACAATAAAATTTTTATTCTCAAACTTTCACTTCAAGACTCCATTTCCTTCCCCTGTGCTATACTGGTTTTTCTGCTTTAACGAGTAGAACAAAGTGGTGAAGAGTCATAAGCAACTGGGGGAAATCCCAATTCCACACAAAGTTTAGTGCTGTTTTCTGACCTCTACCAGTTAGAAAGTGTTAATGATTTGTTGGAAAATTTGTTTTCCAAGAGTCTGTAGGGCCTTGGGAAGCACTGGAGGAGAGCAAACCCACCGCACAGAGGGACCCGGCAGCAGCAGACCAGCCCCGCTTCCTCCTTACATGAGCTCTTCTGCAACACAACAGACAAGGATTTACTGGGTGGAGATATGTTTATGCAGCAAAAGCAATGCCCCGTGTCATGTGCCTAAATTAACATGTCAAGTGTTGCATATATTTGTGGATTATGATAGCAGGGAAGTGCATCGTGGTTATCTCTGCGGAGCCTGGGTCTCCAGCGAGCCCACTGGATGCACAAGGACATGAGATCTCACTCATATTGTGCAGTGGCTCTCCTGAAGTGCAGGTGTAACTGATGATACTGGATTTAGGAACCTCACTATAAAACCTCAATAGTTTCCTCGGAGGTTTGAGGATATAAGAATATAACAGCAGGAAGTATTATGGGATGTTTAGCTTTTTTTGATACTAGTGTGCAGATTCGATAGACTCATAGTGCATGGGCTAGTGCTCTCATCTGATATAAGAAACACGTTTCTCCTCAGGCACAAAGAAACACAGGTTGCGTAGGTGTCAGTATTCAAGTTACAGACTGAAGAGCAGACAAGAAAATATTTGGCCCGCCGAATTTACGCCCACTGTTTTTGCAGTAGTACTGACTGGTAGAAGTTAAAGCAATGGCAGTGGGTGCTCTGAGACCATCATTAAAGTCTGGAAAAAATCAAAGTACAATTGTTGTAGCAGAGATCTGGCTGCTCCAGGAAAAAAAAAATGAAAAAAAAAAAAGAAAAAGCTCTAATTGTGCATATCCTTTTAATGAAACAATACCTAATTCATTTCTTCAACACTTTAATCTTCCTCTAGCACAGTCAGCTGCCTGCCCACACAGAGCTCCAGCTTCCTCTCCCATCACGGTGATGTCAGAAAGATGGATTTTCTTCCCAGAGCCAAATATTCCAGAAGATTAGACAACCTCGCCTCCAGAAAGGCAGCGGAGGCACTGGCTAGACACAACACACTGAGCCAGTCCCGCAAAGGGCTGAGGCAAAAGCGTGAGGAAGATAAAGTACAATCCAGCCTTTTGCTGTAGCTGCAGTGGTGAGGACAGGTAATACGAAACATGATCATGGCTATTTCATGATAAACAACAAAATGGACACTGCGAATGGACACCTTAACACATGGTAAAGCAAACCACAGTATCTCACACTAAGGCTCTATTGATCATTTTTCCCAGTGGCAGAAGCTTGGTGTAAATCTCTGGGTTTCTTCTCCAGAAGGAGATGGAAAGTGAGAAATGAGAACAAGGCCGTGGTAGCAAGGTAATAACTCCCTCCTTTGCACAAGCACATACAGCCAGATATCACTAAAGACAGCTTGAACACAGGCAAAGCTGCCAGACCAGCACTGAGATATTTCTGTCTCAGGACCAGCTTGAGACATAAGCAAGACAAGCCACTGCTCAGGGCTGCAAGAAAGGCCGTGCTGCCTGTTTTACCTGCGCGAGAAAAGGGTGACTTGGTCCAGCTGAGAGCCTGGTGATGCCCCATCTCCCACTGGTTGTCAGAGCAGGAGCGGACCAGCACCCAGTTCTCCTAGCCAGGGGCAGCAAAATGCATTTTCGGAGGCGTCTGTGGGAGCCTCAAGCACCACCTGGCAGGTCTGCAGCAGAAGTGTGTGCACACCTGAGGTGTCTCCAAACACAACAAGCAAAATGAAATAATATAGACTTTGTGTATGCCCAAATCTCCATTTCAATGCTTATTCCAGCTATAATAGGCACTTGGTCTCTTTCTTGAACCATAAACGTGGTTCAAATCCCAGAGCGTCCTGTGCTGTGTAAAACAGTTATTCCCAGACAGGAGAGAGGAAGGAGCACCAGTTGGATGAAGCCTTTAACAGACAAACTACCAGGTCCTCATTAAAAATTGAGCTTATGGTGATGGGAGAAGACAGAAACATAGGACATTGGATATTCTGAGCAACTGCAGTGAGACGGGGAAATGCTGGATGCAGATGTGGTCAGCAGCAGTCAGTGGTCATTCACAGCTCTCAGGTGGTGCAGACACAGTGTGGACACCCTGCTAGATCTCCTCAGTGGCTTGCCTTCATTAGACTCCTCTCTCCTCCATCCCCAGCTACACACAGACAAGAAGCCCCTAATTGTGTGCTTAGTAGACAGAAGAGATCCGTAAAACCCTCCTGTGCTCCCAGGGGAGGTCATTCCCGAACAGCAGTGGGAGGTGCAGCACAGTGAGGGAACTCCATCATCAATCATCCACCAGAGCTGCTGACCTGGAAGCCCACCCCACCTAGGACACAAATGTGAAGAGAAGCCTGGCTTTTCCTAGCATGCAGCAGGAATACCTTGTCTCCTCGTGTTCCCTTTTCTCCTCTTTCTCCTTGTAGACCCTAAAAATAAAGAGAAAAGGAGATTATAAAACTCAGTCCAAGTAGAGGAATAGTTATCTCCTCTAATTAGTCACCAGATCACTGTACTGTACACATCTGCACAATCTATTCAAGTGAACCTCAAGGACATTTTCCGTGTTTCCAGTCCTCAAAGCTGGCCACAAGCATGGTCTAAGCAGACTCACAGAGCAGGGTTGACCTGTGGGCCTAAGAACGTCTGTAATATTATATTGCCTGCAGACACACAACCCTCCTGCCAACTGCAGTGTGGAGGGACAGAGAACACACCACAGCTGCAGATGGTCTGGAAAACAACCAATGCTTTGCATTTTTCATGTTGCTCATAAACAGTGAGGACTTAGAGGACAATGCTGATGGAAAACCGTATCGCATAAACAAGAAAGAATGCCCATGCCTGGTGGTTTTGGATGCAGTAGCTAGGCCGGCAGCAGGTACCTCTAGGTACTGGCAAATGCTAGATAATCCCCGTCCTGGAGGCCCAAGCACATTTTTGCACTGTGAATCTAACGCCAGTGTTCATCTGGACTGCATAATTCATCTCCTCCCAGGTACATCAGAACCATTTGCTGGGACTTAGTCTGATGAAAGATGGCAACGCTAATACAGGCAATCGACTCAACAGGCAGGAACAGATTCCACTTTCCCTTGGCACAGGAAGAACCTTATATTTTATCTTTATTGTAGCAACTGGGCAACCAACGAATGACTACAGGCAGACAAATATGCTCAGTCAGTAGTGAACTCACCAAAACTGCCAAAGCTTAAAATGCTGCTTATTCTAACAATACATTTGCATTTAAACTTCAGTTTATACTACAGTGGAAGCTTACCTCCAAGCTAATGAGAGCTACATGTCTGGGCTTATTTGACCCATAGGATGATTTAGATAATTACTAAGATATTCAGATTTCAGGCCATGGTTGAGTGTAAGCAAACTCTGTACAGCCCTGTCCATCTCTAATGACCCCAACTGAGCCTGCACAGCTTTCCAGACTGCAAAGCAGTAACCCCACTATTTCCAAAAAGCAGATGGCAGGAGGTTTAAGAATATTACTCCTTTAATGCACTAATAACTATGGGGCCCTCATGTGGACTGGGTAAATGATTACTGCCTTGCTCCTCCCCAGCAGTCCAGGCCAAATGTCAATCTTATGACAGAAATGATCTGCAGTAACAGCGCACCACATATATGTGCTTTCCTTCTCACCCAAAAAGGTGACTCAAGGAGCAGGAAGGAAGTATCCTTATAGCTATGTCCATTTATCTCATTAATATTGCAAGGGTCTATGGCATGGGCAGGTAATGTCACCCATTCATTTCGTCACCTTCAAGCCTAATACAATTCAGCCTTAGACCTTACAGGGAAGCAGCATGCACCTGGGCAACGACAACAGTGCTCAAGCTGTTTTGAACGCATTGGGCCTCTTTGCAGTGAGTTGTAAAGCAAGTCCTTGGCTGACACAGGGAAATCTTTCAGTACATGAGCATGTCTGGTACGTCACTAAAGCACACTGGTGTACAGTTGGGTCATTAAACCTCAGAATATCTATCAGCCTTTAAAAACACCAGCTTAAAGCCTGCCTCCATAATTACCAGGTGAGACCACAAGGCAGAGACGCTAACTTGACAGAATCGAATTTATTTTGGTCTTGCTGCCCTTTCATTCAAGGCAGGTTTGTCCCCTGACCCCAAAGGCTATCCCCTGACAGTTTTGAAAATTTGATTGGAAACTTGCTGAGAGGTGGTGATTTTTTATTGGTGTTATGATGAAGTTTTCAAGCACCATATAAATGGTGCATCAACACAGATGAAAGCAATTGCGTTACAGTGGGAGGATCACAAAATCACCATCTGTTATCTCCATAACCAAGTAATTTCTACTGACGTCTCTCTACTGGCTACAGGTCCGTTCTCATTTAAAGAAGTCAGAAGAAACTCAATGAAGTCAAGAAAATGTCACTATCTGGACATAGTACAGGTCAGTGGTCAGACATACCCTATACTGCTTAATAATAATAATAAAATAAAAAAGATAGGTGACCAGAAGACACTACAAAAGTGGAGAAAGTTTCTAGAGTGTCAAAAATTTAATAAGAACCATGACTTACCGGTGCCCCTACGTAGCCTTTAATTCCTGGAGGACCCTGTTTTCCCTCGGATCCCTGGAAGGAATTGAGATACAGTAAAACATCGGAAGCTGTTCCACGTAAAAGACCAAGACTAAAAACAGTTATTCAGAAATGTAGCTTGCACTCCTGGGCTCACAGGGAGCTGTTGAGCTTCTTGACTGTCTCAGCCCTAATACACAGAGCAGTGTCTGACTTTCCAGCTATTCACCCAAAGCGATACCCCGTTGTTTTCCTCTGTCCCCAGTGCATAGACATTAACAAGTTTATTCTTCAGCTTTCAGTCGTGCCCTAAAATGGCAAACTCTTCCATGCGAGTTCCTCTGCAGGTTGTTTCAGAAGTTCTGGCAATGGCGGTCGTTGCCTGCCTGCCGTGCGCAGGGTGACTGAGCTCTGTCTTGACGCCTGAACACGGTGTCGGGAGAACACAGCACAGGCGTACATTGCTGCAGATGCCGCAGCAAAGGCTGTATCCCAGCATAAACAAACCACAGACTTCGAAGTGTTACGCATTTTGAAGAGTAATTGAAAAGAAACAGATCAGAACTATATTCTCCGATGTTTATTTTCAGCGTAAGTGAGAGAAACGCAAGAGGATCGGGTACGTTTCAGCAGTTCTTCGGTTGGTTACACACCGACTCTCTCCCTGGAGAAGGTAAACTGAAATGGAGAGCACTCTCACTGTGTGCTTTTCTGTGCCTTACATGCCTGCAAATGGTCTGGATTCTCTGCTGAACAGTATCAGCCCTCAGAGCCATCTTATGGAGCTAACCTGACAAGGAGGCCATGAGAACTGGTTAGATGTATTATACCACCTATTTGGCTGACTGTTTTCTTACTTATCTTACTTTATTTTCTCCTTTCTCATCTTCTTAACTCCCGTATTGGGTGGCTGTAGTGGATAAGACTTCAAAACAGATCAAGATTTCATTTTTAAATAATTTCTATGTTTCATTTTAATAGATGATTCTTATTTAAAAAAAAAAATTTAAAAAGTGAGATGTGTTTGCCATTAACTGTTAGGAGAACCAAGGCTTTTTTGTCCTAGTGCAAGTGCCCAGGAGGCTGGTCATGCCACACCACTGTTTACACATGACTTAGACCAAACGACAATCTCATTTGGAGCAGTCATTAAGCGCAGACCTGGCAGGCTGGACTTTACTTGGCTAGTGTTTCACCTCTGCTTTAAGCAAGGCGTTGCCAAAATTGTCCCCTCCCTGTGCCAGAGAGGAATTGACCTGTTAAAGAAGATGAAGCCATGCCCTGAACCTTGTGAAAAGTTCATCAGCCCAGCTGTAAAGTGATTGAACCTGTGTTAAGTATGGAAGTGAACCAAATAAAAACCCTGGGGGGAGATTCACAAACAGGGTAACAAGAGCTGGGCTTAGGCACAAAGATGGCTCTGGGGTCTCTACAACATCAGGCACCAGAGGACCTCTGCAAGGTCAGGAAGTGGTGCAAGCCCTCTAATGGCAGAGGGAAAGCAGAAGAGGTAAAACTCTGCCATCAGCCCACAGAAGAATACTACTATCAAAGTGTAGGCAAAACCCCTACAGAAATAGATGCCAGCTTCAAGTTGTCCAAATAATAAAAGTGTTATGTTCAGTACTGTTACATAAAACATGACTATAACACTCAGCAAAACTTCTAAATAGAGAAAATGGGTTTGTCTGAATGAGAAGACTTGCTGATCCCACTCAAGGCCTGTGCTGAGATCATGTCTGGTAAACCAGAGAAGTGGGAGACCTTTGACAGCTGAGGCAAAGAAGACGGAAATTTGTCAAAATGAAACTCTTACCTAATACTTTATATTTTAAAGGCATGATTTTTTTTCCCTCTTCCTCTGCTTTTTCTATCAAGTGCAGATAACTGTCAGTTCAGATGGGAATGCTATAGCTATGTCAGTGCCACAGCAATGACAGCCATGAAAAACCTCTTTAACATTTTATTAAAGATACAGAAAACAAAGAAGGAAAAGGCTGAATATTTGCTGGAGGATTTTACAGGCTAAAGAGCCTGTTCTCAAAAATTCAAGCTTTGTTTCTCTGCTATAACATCATACAGTGAGGGACCTGAGCTATTGCCTTTTTCTCTGGACCCATTTACGCCATTTAAATTAACCTGCCAGGTCCCACATATTTATGTGAGAGCCTTCCCCACTGACCAGTGGATATTTCTTGCCACCTCAGACCACCGTGGTGTCTTCCAGAAGTTCCAACACTGATTAGCACAAGGCTGACTGAGACCTCTTCTCTGCTTCTACCAGCTCATAGCCAGCAAGATCAGAGAATCATAGAATGATAGTATCGTAGAATCATTATGGTTTGAAAAGACGTCTAGGATCATTGAGTCCAACTGTTAACCCAACACCCCCAGGCCTCCTAAACCATGCACAGAAGTGCCATGTCTACATGGCTTTTGAACACCTCCAGGGATGGTGACTCCGCCTCTCTGGGAAGCCTGTTCCAATGCCTGACAACCCTTTCAGTAAAGATACTTTTTCCTAATATCCAACCTAAACTTCCCCTGATGCAGCTTGAGGCCATTTCTTCTCGTTCTATCACTAGTGACTTGGGAGAAGAGACCAACACCCATCTTGCTACAACCTCCTTTCAGGGAGTTGTACAGAGCGATAAGGTCTCCCCTCAACCTCCTCTTCTCCAGGCTAAACAACCCCAGTTCCCTCAGCCGCTCCTCGTAAGACTTGCTCTCCAGACCCTTCAGCAGCTTCTTTGCCCTTCTCTGGACACGCTCCAGCACCTCAGTGTCCTTCTTGTAGTGAGGGACCCAAAACTGAACACAGGATTCAAGGTGTGGCCTCACCAGTGCCAAGCACAGGGGCACGATCACTGCCCTGCTCCTGCTGGCCACACTATTCCTGATACAACCCAGGATGCTGTTGGCCTTCCTGGCCACCTGGGCACACTGCTGGATCATGTTCAGCCGGCTGTCAATCAACACCCCCAAATCCTTCTCCACCAGGCAGCTCTCCAGCCACTCTTCCCCAGGCCTGTAGCATTGCCTAGGGTTGTTGTGACCCAAGTGCAGGACCTGGCACTTGGCCTTGTTAAACCTCATACAACTGACATCAGCCCATTGATCCAGCCTGTCCAGATCCCTCTGCAGAGCCTCCCTACCCTCAAGCAGATCGACACTCCCGCCAAACTTTGTGTCATCTGCAAACTTACTGGGGGCACACTCAATCCCCTCATCCAGATCATTGATAACTATATTAAACAAGACTGGCCCCAACACTGAGTTCTGCGAAACTCTGCTCGTGTCTGGCCACCAACTGGATTTAGCTCCATTCATGACAACTTTCTGGGTTTGGCCATCCAGCCAGTATTTTACCCAGCAAAGGATACACCTGTCCAAGCCATGAGCCGCCAGCTTCTCTAGGAGGATGCTGTAGAAGACAGCGTCAAAGGATTTACTAAAGTCCAGGTTGACAACATCCAGAGCCTTTCTGTCATCCACTGGCGGGTCACCTGGTCACAGAAGGAGATCAGGTTGGTCAGGCAGGACCTGCCTTTCATGAAGCCAGCAGGCTGGCTGGGCCTGATCCCCTGGTTGTCCTGCACATGCCTGGTGAGCGCACTCAAGATGAACTGCTCCATAACCTTCCCCAGTACCAAGGTCAGGCTGACTGGCCTGTAGCTCCCCAGATCCTCCTTCTGGCCCTTTTTGTAGATGGGCATCACCTCAGCAAGCCTCCAGTCATCTGGGACCTCCCCTTTTAATCAGGACTGCTGATAAATGATGGAGAGCATCTTGGCGAGCTCCTCTGCCAGCTCCCTCAGTACTCTCGGGTGGATCCCACCTGGCCCCACAGACTTGTGAGTGTCCGGGTGGAGCAGTAGGTCATAAACTGTGTTCTCGTGGATTATGGGGGGTTTATTCTGCTCCTCTTCTCTGCCTTCCAGCTCAGGGGGCTGACTATCCTGGGGATAACTGGTAACTGGTATGACTATTGAAGATTGAGGCAATGAAAGCATAACTTACTACCTCAGCCTTCTCCTCATCCTCTGTGGTCATGTTCCACAACCAATCAAGGATGGAGATTCTTTTTGTTAGTGCATTTGTAAAAACATTTTTTGTTATCCCTTCCAGGATTTGTTATGCCTATCCAGTGGCCAGGCTGAGTTCTAGCTGGGCCTTTGCCTTTTTAATTTTCTCTCTGCATGACCTAACAAGGTCCCTGTACTCTTCTTGACTTGCCTGCCCCTTCTTCCCAAAATGGTCAACTCTCCTTTTTTCCTGAGTCCCAGCAAAAGCTCCTTGTTCAGCTAGGCCAGTCGACTTCCCCACCGGATCATGCATCCTTCTTGGTGATTAATGAAGTTTACTCACCAAGTCTGATGAAAAAGGTAAAAAAAAAAAGCTAAAAAACGCACACATTTTTACGATGAAGGCAGTGAGCTAGGAACAATCTACCCTGGAGATTTCACCAAGCAGCAAAAGCAGTAAAACCGGAGATGACATACCGAGGCCATTTCATTCCTGTAACCCATACATGTACCCTAATGGGCTCATCATCCATTATGGTACCTCTGTGGATTGAAGTCCTATTACCAGAAGTCTGCAGGACCCTTATATGTGCTACTGGAAGCTTCACACAATTAATGAGGTCTGTAAAAGCTGTGAGGCACCTCCTTAAAAGAAAGTGCCGGCAATTCCTGCTGAGGCAAAAATTGGAAATCCCTCAGCCAAGCAGATAAACAGGGGGCTGAATTTCCTGGGATATATGTACAGCTGCTGAGCATGCACTGCGCTTGCCTGGCTTGATGCAAATTAAGACGGATTGAACCGGGAAGAACCGCATCCCAGCCAACCAGAGAAACTGCAAGGTAGCTCTCCATGCAGGCTGGGGTAGAGCTCAGAGCCACTGTTGTGATGATGATGATTTCAACTAAAAATAAGTGATGTGGCAAAAAACAGCCATTACAACAGTAATTGGAGATGTGACCTTTCTGATTGCTCCACCTCTGCCCACCTCTACACACCCCGCTCCACACCAGTGAGGTGGTTGGTCTTTACACTGAAGAGTAAAGGAATGTGGATTTATACTTCAGATTTTGAAGCCCTGTCAGCAAAGTTAGGATTATTTCTTAAAATAGCTCAGGCCAGAATCCAGCTCAAGGATGCTGCATATAGACAGCACATCCGATGAAGTAAATAAAAGTCACTGTGAAAGCACACAGTCATTTTATATTTAGCCATGTAGCTGAGAGGATGAGGTTAGCCAAGCTCACCTCTTCCCTAGGAGCATTTCGCACTGCCTAGTCAGATGTCTTTAGGTCCAGTCCCACCAGTACCTATCCTGCCCACTCCGTAGTGCTGAACTTCTATTCAGCATTGTCTCATTACTTGGCTGAACTATACACGCCTGATGATCCTGGTGGGAAATATGGAGCATTTTCCAGGATCAAGCCCTTCTGGAGGTAGATGTAGATGCCTCAGTTTAGTTTGATTTATAAAAGCTTTGCAAAGCAAGAGTGAGGATCTTCATACCACAAGAAGCATCTTGTAGCCTACTGGTTTATAATCCCACTCCGGGAAACATGCAGGACAGAGAGAAAATATGTATTTGTGGGTGATGCATCCGTTCATATCATCCACTCCAAAATCCCACTGAAGGGCAAAATGATATCCAGAGCACCTCCACCCAGCTCAGCCCAGCCCTGCTTCACAGCTGTCATTTATCCCCTGCTGAAGATGCCATGCAGCTTCCACAATGAACCCCTTCGTGTTGCTGAAGGCAATATGGCTCCCGCAGAGAACCATGGGAGGGCTGCCAAGTGTTTCCACTAATCCACAAACACACCATTAGTTCTAATACCCTCCTGATGAGACTTTAGGAAATTATGAACATTTGACTCTATGAAAAAAAGACATTTTGGAGAAAGGGCTTCTCCATAGCTGAGGAACCCAGAAGGACCTACGTAAATGAACTGCTTCATGGAGTCCTCCCAGACAGAGCCAAACAACAATCAGGACTACATCTGGAAAGGCGTTCAGGTACTTAGCTCCTATTTGAGGACATCTTTTGTGTTATAACAACAAGACTGAAACCTCCTGAGGGGTAGTTATCCCTCAGGAAAAGGCAAGGAGAGCTGAGACTTTGAAAGGCAGTTAAAGAATTGCTCATGAGAAAGGCTTCAAAGTTTAGATGCACTTCTGACACTCAGCTATGTCTCATCAGATTCCCTTTTCAGAAGCACCTTGTTTGAAGCAAACTCAGTGATGTAAGCACTGGCTCAAATTCTGTATCATTTTGCCACTGCCTACTGGTGCAAAACTGATGCTCCCAAAACAGGCAGAAACATCCAGGCTAGGATCGCTCCATGATTATTTTTTTTTTCAGTCATAGAGTAGGGATAATATTTCTCACCTGCATTGTTGTGAGAGTTGGGAAGGCTTACTGAAGACATGAAGCAAGGCTTATGTGCCCCAAAAAATGTTCTCCTCACCTTCTCCAGCTATGCTGTTGATTGAACAAGAGGTATTTCTTCTTTTTACATACCTTGCCTAATTGCTGATAGCTTAGCAGAGCCCTGATGAAAACGAGCTTTTTGAGTTTCTTCATTCACCAGTGAGGATATCAGAAGTCATAAATTAAAAGTAATTCAAGCAATCCACACATATAAAAAGTCAGTGAAAAAAATATGCCTGTCCATGTAAAGAAAAAAATGGAACGCTTACCTTCGGACCTGCTGGCCCAGGCAGTCCAAATGCTCCTGGTTGTCCTGGCTCTCCCTGCAAGTAACAGCAATATCAGTGGTAAATGCTAATCTTATACATATAAAGGCTAGGATGGCTCAAAACAGTCATTATATACAGCTTTAGAAATGGAAGCTCTATCCAATATCTACAGTCCTGAGTACCGCTATCCAGAGATCTGAAAGGTTGCGGTGTGCTTTCTTCACAAAAATAAACTCAGGAAGAGACAAACCAAAAACTGAAGCAGCTATTCATCTGCTTTACAAACACAATTACCTAAGTAGCAAGAAATGAGTTCCCTAAGTTGTGAACAACTTGCACTGACTATAATCTACGAACCTTTCCTTGGAGATAACATAATACATTTGTTCTTGAGCAGCGACATTTTAGTGCAATAAACATGTCCTATTGTCCTGGTTTGGGCTGGGATAGAGTTAATTTTCTTCACTGTAGCTGTATGAGAATAGTGCTGATGGCACATCGATGTTTTCATTGTTGTTAGGTAGTGGCTAAGTGTCCCTGTGCAGTGCCTGTACTAGTCAAGGACTTCTCCAGCTTCCCATGCTCTGCCAGGGGCCCAAGAAGCTGGGAAGGGGCACAGCAGAGGCAGCCGACCCAAAATGACCAAAGGGATATTCCATACCATATGACATCATGCTCAGTATATATAACGCTGGGGCAAGGAGAAGGAAGGGGGGGATGTTCAGAATGGTGGCATTTGTCTTCCCAAGTAACCGTTACGCGTGATGGAGCCCCGCGAGATGGCTGAGCACCTGCCTGCCCATGGGAAGGAGTGAATGAATTCCTTGTTTTGCTTTGCTTGTGTGCACACCTTTTGCCTTTCCTTTTCATTATATTATTATTGCTATAATAATTATTATTACTGTTTTGCTTCACCTATTAAACTGTCTTTCTCTCAACCCATGAGTTTTCTCACTCTTACCCTTCTGATTCTCTCCCCCAACCCACCAGGGGGAGCGAGCAAGCGGCTGTGTGGTGCTTGGGTGCCGACTGGGGCTAAACCACGACACCTGTAAGAAACTCTGGAAGTCCAAGTATGTCACTGTCTGATCCCAGACTATGCCATACGTGATTTGATGGAATTGCATCAGTACAGAAAGTGACAAAGGAAAATTATCAGTGTTTTTCCAAAGTGGGACAGTGTGGCCCAAAGCAGAAGCAGAACGTTGACAGGAAAAAGACCTCTTCTAATGCATACCACTACTTTGGTGTGTGCCTGACCTTCGAAAGAGTCCTTTCCCCGAGTTTCTCCAGTCTCCATTAAATGATTGTCACAAAGGGAGAGTGAATGAGATTATAAAGGTCTACCATTGGGATGAAGATAATTCAAAGTGATGGTGATCAAGCAGGGGAAAGGAGGGAAAGCTCTAAAACACATTTATATAAGATTCCGGCAAATGTGTTTGTGGTTTTATGCTTCAACTGTAGTCCTCTCAAAGGCAATATTTAGTATGCTTCATCCTTCTTTGAGCTAACCCTACACCTCCTCCTGTGCTCTTCGCTTTTAGCAGTGCACAAGAGGACTTCAGGTCCTTGCTTCTGCAACCGATACATCTATTTCTCTCACCCCCGTCTGTTGTGCAAGCAGAGGATGGCTCTCTGCACCCCCTGCCATCTCCAGTAGCCAATGAATCCTTGCCAGACAAAAAACAAATGGCCAAGCTCTGCAGCTGCAGCTATTAACCAACGCAGCCGCAGCAGTGAGTCCCAAACCACAAGCTGCCATGACTGCCCCCTTTCCCATCTTAATGAATTGTAACAGAGCTGTCCTGGGAGCCTCTCAGGATGGCTAATCCATACGGCACCTGCCATCACTGCAAACGTGCAAGGGAGAGTGCTGGAGCTATTAACCTCCTGCCATTTGTTTCTGCTGCTCCTAAAATGGCCATACAAATCCCCAAGACATGTTCCACTCAATACAGATTGATTTCCACTGCCTGCCTTGCACTGAAAGACAAGGATTACACAGGAGTAACAAAAAGGCTTACAGCTTCTCCTTTTGCTCCATCCTTCCCAGGGGGGCCAGGTGAGCCCAGGGACCCCTGTAACAAGAGCAGAATTATCATCAGCACAATATTAACATCCATTGCAAGTACAAGGACATGAGTAAGACATCAAGACGAGAATAAGGAATGAAGAGAATCATTTCAACACAAACATTTATTATTTACAGTCTCTGGAGGAGCTGTTGCTGACATTAACACACTATGGCCAATTGATGAGCTGTAATGAAGAACTAGGCACTCTTGGCCACTCAACTCATTTAAGAATAAATGAATATAAAAGTTTTGCAGCTAATTAGACACGTAACCATTGAGTCATCTTAATATCATCTCCCCTCAACCTCTCTGTCCAACACTCCGTTGTCTCAAAACACTGCTGTTTTATGCTAATTTTTAATTTTTTTTTTTTACTCCTTGCTTGTACAGCATCCATCCCAAAGCTCAGAAGCCTCTAGGCACAGCTATAAAGCACATAAGTAATGAGTCTAAAAGCAAACAGGAAACTTGAAAAACTCAAGCAGTCTTCAGGAACTGCCCTGGCTATTGGAAAGCGAGTCGGAGAGCTGTGAACGTGCAAAGCTATAGAAGGCAAACAGCAAGCCAGGCACCACGTTTTACACCTTCCTATGCACCAGGGTGAATGGAAGCAAATATGTTGAGGCAGAAAGCACCACAGCTAACAGGGACTGCAGCAAATGCAGGGAAAAGGCAAGTTTTGCTGCATGAAGCTGGCAATTTAGAAAACAAATGGAGAATGAAAAGACAATAGACACACAACAGGCAAACCAATGTACATGGTGAGGAACTGGCTTGGTGTTTTTAGTTCTACACACTGCAGCACTTTCTTTTTAAATGTGTTGTTAAAAAAAAAAGGCTCATATGAGAAACAGACATGTGTACTGCAAACTGCCACCCTGGGTTGTAATTGTAGCGGGCAGGTTTGTTGTGTGTTACTTGGAGGCAGATCTTGCCTTGCAAGATCCTAAATTCCCTCCTGCAGATGATGTTTAAGGTATTCCTGACAAATGTGCCCAAAGCAAATGCTAGTTGACCGAGCAAGCTTGGTGCAGGATATGGGTTTTTTTGTTTGTTTTAAGATGATGACACAGTAAGCAGCTAAAGGCCACCTCAGTCCAAAATTTATTTATGTTCAGTGCAAGAAAGGACACGACAACATTTGGCCTTCCATGTCTAATGTTGAACACTGGTGTTCCTGTATCTGGAGTCATTAGCACTGAGCTTCTATTCTGTTTCACTCTTCTCTCCTGTTCCAGAGTTTCACAAAGTTTAAACAAAGCTCATGCCCTTGAGATCTACACGTTTGTCAAATGTGGCTGAGTATAGTCAATGGATTTTAAGATTTTAAGGTGCACTTTGCTGAAGAATAGTACAACACCACAGTGTCCTTTTCTTAGCACCTTGCTAACATAAAACAAGAAAACACAGAGGTAAATCAAAAGACTTATAAGAGTGCCTGTTTTCCTTACCCTTCCACAATAGCTTTATAAACTCTTAAACTTTTCGCAGTATAAATAATAAAGACTTGAACTTACTTTTTCTCCTTTGTCCCCTTTAAGTCCAGGAAAGCCGGGGGGCCCTTCTTCACCCTACAACACCAGTGGAAGAAATACCTTATATGAAATGCCATACCATTCTGTTGTATATTTGTGTATTTTAGACAGCACCGTTATCTTCTGTTGAGAGTTGAGGCCAACTTCACATCCTCGCTGTAACAGTGCCGTTCTCCGTCACCTGTAATTTGCCCATATTTGAACAGGTTCACTTTAAATTTTCCATTCTCGTGCCTTCCTCTGGCTGATCGCTCCCTACTCTCTTTTTTATAAATACCATCCAGAACCAGTCCTTTTCCAAGGACAAGATTAGAGACCTATCCTTGCTAAACAAAAGTATTTCAAGCATAGAAACATTTCACTGAGACTCTCCTGTTGTCACATTTCAAAGCACGAGGACTGAAATTCAGCGTGGCCATCTTACTGCCATGGCAAATTTCCAATGGCATTGAAATTTTTTTTAAAAACCCAAATGTGGGAATTTTCCCCCTTTTATCTGCTCACATTAGGCCAAAATGTAACCTTGGAAGCCACTCCACTTAGACCTTATCAAAAGGCACTTCTCGTAGTCAACAGCTAATTTCACCAAAGAGTGAGTAGGTTTCAGCAAGAGCTCTGTGAATGGAGCAGGATTAAGCCTGCTGTTGTGGGGTGCTTGCCCATGATCCAGCAGCCTGCCTACATCTGTGCTGCATGTTCATGCCCCAACCAACGGCACCCAGGTTCCAGCATTGCTGGATTTTACAAGAGGTGTTGGCACGAGTCCTTTAACAGACTCTTACCAGCGTCTCTTCTGCCTGAAACAGTGGACATCCATATGTGGGATGTAAAGCCACTTAGCACTGCTGGCAAATGACATGCCACAAAGCAGAACAAAGTGATCGAGAGCTTTTTCCCCATCTGCTTTTGTAAAAACCCAATAACATAAAAGTATACCGTTGAAGAGCATTGAAGTGGCTAAGCAGTTGATGCATAAGTTGTCTGTGTGTACATAAGAACTACCTACATATGCACTTAAATTCAGGCCAGATTCTGCCACACTCAGTCTTATATGTGACATTTTTTCCCTGCATGAGTAGTCCAGCAGACTTGGATGTATTCCTAGGGAAAGGTTCCAGTCAACGTCAGACAGAGTGACAAAACTGGCCTTATTTATTAATTGGTATATTTGGCACTTAAAGGTTAATAAAAGATAGTATCTGGAAAGTAGCTGTGCTGTATATGCAAATTAAAGCCATTAGATACTTTTATAATCACATTTCTTGCTAACTGAACCTTCAAGAAGCACTCTGTCTAGAATTTGCAATGTAGCTAGTGGTAAAAATCAGAGCTGCTGTATTTGAATGGCTCCCTAATGAGGTAAAAAACCCATCAAATAGCAAATGTGATTCTTAAGGAAATCATTGCTCCAAGAGGTCAATATAACTTGAAGGAACTGTTGTTCTATGGCAAACTGTGCAACATAGGTAGGAGAATGATTTGTTTCTTTTCTGTGCAAAGTAAAGGAATACAATTAATTAGCTGCTTCTCTTGACTTTTTTTTTTCTTTTTTTTCTCCATGATGTAGCGACTCCTTGGCACAGCCGAACAAATGAATCGCAGCATCGGTCAATAAGTTTGATGCGCAGTGCTCATAGAGCCATTCATGCTGGACAGGACCTCATAAGGTTTCTATGATTCTATGATTCTAAGTCCAACCTCCCACTCAAAGCAACATCAACAGTGAATTCAGACCAAGTTATTCAGGGCTTATCCAATTTGGTGTTGAAAACTTTGAACAATAAGGTTACTCTTCTTCCCAGATGCAAATGGTAACTTGCCTCCTAAGCCAATAGCATCGCAGGAAAAGAAGGCGGCTTTTTCTTTTGCAAAAACGGAGGTTCTATCCTTTTGACTCTTAACAGATCTCAAGCAGCTGCTTACAGAGGTGTGAAGCCCAGAGCAGATTTGTTGGCCCTCATGGCCAAGAGGCTACATGGGCATTTGCAGGAAATCACTGTAGACTCTCTCCCACTTGGTGACCATACATGCCAGAGGCAGTTGGTCAATGCAAACTGCCACCCACTGACCAGCTCTAGGGTCACCAAGCAAAGGAGAGGGCCTTCAGGGTTGCACTGCTCTCAGGAGTATGTGATCCAGCAAAGACCAGCACTGCCATACATCAGACAGCCCAGCACAGAGCTGACCCTTTACTGGAAATAAAGCTGGGGAGTTTTACCATCTTGCAGGGAAAACCTTTGAGTATCCACCAGATTTACCAGTTCCTCCCCAAGAAGAAAACTGCACAGAAGCAGCATAGTCTCAAGAGATTGATTGGTTTAACGTCTCCTGGGGAACCACCACTGAGACCCTTCAGGCTAAAGAATGGAAAGGGCTCCTACTTCTTTCTGCCCCTTTCGCTGACTCCCCGTTAAACCTGGCCAGCTGCTTTATATTCCTCAGAAAGCAGAAAAACCTGTCAGGCTACAGGTAAGTTCAGCAGCTGTTTGAACCTCAATAAAAACACAAGAGAGATTGCATTGTTTCTGTTAAAACTCTCACATTCACGAAGTAAACTGCATAACCTACAGGAGTGAGCAGTGGAGGAAAGCAGGAAGCAGAAAAGCATTGATGCTGCTGTGCTTGCATAGTGTCAAAGTAGTTGTGACAGGCCGGGATGGGAAAGTAACCAACAGCTTGCACCCTTAACTCACAGCCAGCTTCCAAAACCCCCACTGAGGATGCAGCTAACTGGAACAGAGTCCTGTTGCCAGAGCAATTTACTTCACTAAGCAACTCTTTATTTTTTTAACAACTTCATGCGCTACACCGCAGAATGGTCACCCTTCCTTTTCACTTGTCCACCATGTATTTTTAATCAGGTAAATCCCAAGCATTGTGCTCAGCATGCTGCTAAGACCTAGGAAAGTGGTGGTGGACCCAAAAGGTTCCTTCCCCTCAACGCCTCCAATTAGGTCAGCTGGGTTAGCGAAAGAGATCACCTCGCTCTCCAGCACTTGTGGACTGAGGGGCTCTGCCAGCGCATCTATCCTTGAAACCGTTTTCTAAAGCCAGGGAAAGTTGCAATTAGAGGATGACAAAAATTGCCCAAAGAAGAAATCGCAAGGACCCGAAATAACATTGTTCAAGAGAAGTTCTTGCTGGGAACATTGCAGCTCCAGCAATTAAAAAGAAGGCAGCAGATTTTCCGGAGTACTTTCCCCTTTTCAGGCTCATGGGCATGGTGCCCTTTTCTTCTCTACTGGAAAGCCAACCACCCATGTTTAGTTTGATCCTCTGCGCTGCACAGCCAGTGGCCTTTAACTGAACATTTCCACCGAAGTTAACAAGAGAATAAACATGTTCATTAGCTCACCATTGACGAAATATTTGTCAAAAGAGCCTAGATTTGGCAAGCTGCCATCTGATCTAAAGCAACCGGAGGACTTTTCTTGCAGTACGGCTGTGAAGTGCAATCAGTCATATGGAAGCAGATATGGCTGAGCAAGAAAGGGCATGCACGAACTGCAAATACTAAAGTCATATAGCAACAGACTGTGACTATACAGAGTTTACATGGCACACAGGTAGCTACATATTTCTACAAATGCCATTTTTCACTTTTCAGTAGTTATTATACGATTATTTACTTGAATTACAACAACGCCTCATTTGTTCCCTGCTTGGGTCACTCTGCTGGGCACTGTATGAATAAATATTAAATTACAGTCGCTACACTCCAAAGCTCAGTTTAAATTGCAAGCAATGTGTAAATATAATAAAGAAATATCAGAGGCTCAGAGCACAGGCCAGAGAAATAGCTGCCAAGCAGACATGGTCTGCAAGGGTGCTGGGCTGATGATTCCAACCACCACAGTGGGAAAACGGGTAGGCTTTGGCAGCTGGCATCAAGCCCTGGGGAAGAAAAGCTTATGGCATTCCTTGCACAAAGGCCAAACCTGGTTGTGCCACTGAGAGGGATAAAAATAATACTATATACCCACAGGCTGGCTGCGTTCCCAGCTTCAACACAATGAGATTCTGGTGGTGGCATGTAAACCACATGTGTCTGTTTATGCCATGCATTTCTACTGCCACCCGTCTACCTTATGGATATCTGAACTTTGAAGGCTGTCCATTTCTGGAGAAACATCTGGACCAGAATAGCAAGGTAACAAGGATCAGGCCTTCCAGGGAACTGGGAAGAAGCAGCAAAGGTAGAAGAGACTATTGTTAAGGAGGGCAACAGAGTGTAGGTTCTAAGGCAGCTTCCCTTAGGCTTAGCCTACACTTTCTGGAGTAGCTTTATGCTGTAGGTGGGGTGACTTGTTGCTTCCTTGGTCAATAGTTGTGGACAAAAACTTGAATGTGTAGGAAGTGGTACCTGTGAGGAAGTGTATTAACAAATAAGGCAGCTTGGCTTAGGAAGTTCCTAAAATGCTGAATACTGCCAGCTCTGAGGATGTAGCATGAGACAAATCATCCTGAAAACTCCATCTTTCATTCCTCAAAGAATTGATATAAATTCTGCAAGCAAATTAGAAAGGTTTTCTGAGCCATACTAAAAAAGTTTAGGCAAAAATCAGTAAAAAGGATAGAATTTTTAATTTGCTTGTATATACTTTTTAATAGAAGTGTTCAGAGCCACAACAGATACAGAGCAAGGCCTAAGCACTACTGTCCTTCTTGTGGAGCCTCAAAGCAGGGCTTACATGGGCATATGGTTTGTCCAGACCCAACTGTCAAAAGAAAATGCTACATCAGGAGGAAATTCAGAGCGCAGATAACTCTCAGCTGCTGCAGAGTGAGTACTGGGGTGACAAAGAATAAAGATATACCCCCTGGCTTCAACCATATCATCTATTAAAAATACAGAGGTGAGGTGGGGAAGTATAGATATACTCAGATAGGTTCCTTCATTAGCTTGTGTACATGAGCAGAGTTATCCGATTTCTACATTTGAGCAAGGATGTCTTCCTGGTACCCCAGTGTCACATGGATTTCTCAGATCATGCCAACTCTAGATTAGTGATCCCTCTGTGGTCATGAGGATTGGGATTTTTTTAAACCTTCCATTACATGCTCACTATATGCACATATAGCTTAATTTGTTGCATACCACCCAATGATTCACCTCACCTGTGTTATATTGAGCCTCACTCACCCACAGCCTGAACATTAGGTACATGGTCTGTGACCAAACTATATCTACATCCCATGGAGATTCTCAGATGGCTGAATAGAGATAACTATGAAATTAAAAAGCAGATAACATAATTGCTAGATGATATGTTTCCTCAGATTGGGAACAATTAATAGAGGAATTTTGCCATACCCAGCCTCATAGCAGAATTTCTCTGAAAAGAAAGAGACTTAAAATGGAGGAGGAAGGGATCTACAGGTATATGGAAAAATACAGGGATAGAACAGTTGGGTATTGCCTGATCCTAGAGAGACATCAAAAGTACACAAAAGAATAATCCCTCAGTGATGTTTTTAAGCAATCTACTCAAGTTTAACTGCTTTTCTTTCTTCCACTTGCAGCTCCTCAAGCATCTGCCAAGTTTACAAATATTTCTTCCAACTTGAGAACAGCTGTAGCCTATAATCACATATTTTATTTCAAACTCTGGGTTGTGGCCTATGTTAATGGAAACAAGGGCAAACTAAACAAGAAAATAATGGGAAAAAATGAGTCCAAAATACATGGTTAGTTTCTCATTTGCCTGTCAATTCAAGTAAATCACTGGATTCTTCCTTCAGCTTACAGAGCAGATGACAGAAGATAAATCATTCTAAGGTCAAGCCTATACGTTTTCTTTTTCTCTTCCAAACTGGTCTACATCTAACACAGAAGTACCACTTTTCTAATCTTAAAAAGAAATAAAAAATTCTAAACCTGTCACAAATGTCAATAAAGGTGTCATTGGGAGACCTTCAAAAATCTGCCAAGCAGAACCCCATGAATCACACACTCAGCATACTGACAGCTGTGCAAACTGGGGGGTCTGTATCCAAGGTAGGAGACAAAATAACAAGAGCTGAAGAGAAACAGAACAAAATGGGCAAGTTAGAATGGAAACAGAAGCAAAATTGAACTGTTCTGTGTTGCCACTTCACCTTTAAGACACCCCTCTCTCCTTTGTTAATTAACTTCACAGCACCCCTGTGAAGTGAGAAGGAAGTTATAGCAACCCTAATATTGCTTTTTTCTCAAGAAGGTGATGAGTCAGAGGTACAACTGAGCAGAAGACATATGGAAGGCCACAGAGTCAGGGTCAAAGATAGAAACTCACTCCAGATTTCCTGTGTCCTAGGTCAGTGCCCTAACCAAAAGTTTATTCTTTCTCCCTCCTGGCTCTTTGGCCTGCATTTAACTAGGCAACCTGATGTTCACACAGAATAAACTAGAGCATGGGTAAGTGGCCTACTGCTGATCTATGGTTACACACTGAACTGTTTCCACTCTTTGGTGAGAAAAGTGAAGAAGGAAGACAGAAGAGATGCCGCAAGTTGAGTGTGGCTTTCAGGTTAAACCTCTGAGAACAATTCCAAGAGACCGCATGGTCTGGAAGGATATAATACCTTTGTTTTCTAGGTTTTCCATAGAGGAGCTACCAACTTGAAGAGGCTGAAAGGAAAGATTTCACAATTTTGACTTCAGCAGCCATACAAAATAAATATTTTATTGAAAAATAGTGTCAATTTTGTGTTTGTGTTTTTTTAGAGTAGTGAGGGAAAGACACAGGTTTCATTGAAAGCCAGGGATGGCCTGCAGATCAGCTGAGAGGCAGATCTGCGCTGGATATGTGTGACCCAGTTCCATTTTCAAAAGCTGCTGACCAGACAGGCAGCATAAATGACTGCCATTTTCCCATGGACAGATGCAGGATTCTACTAGCCTAATGATGCTAAAACCCTATTAGTATCTTGGCAAATTTGACACCGAAACTGGCATTATCTTCTGCTTCCACAAGAAATAAGACATTCATCTCAACCTGGAGTTCACTTTAATTCATTCTAAGAAATTAAGAAAATCTTCTCTAGTGGGACTCTAATTTATATTCTGATTTAATAAACAGAAAAATTATGTGGACATGATACACAGGGGTCAGTAGCAGTCATAGATTTGGCTAGTCTATCAAGAAACTCAGCCCAGTATGCAGACAGATGGTTTAATGATAGTTACAGGCATTTTTTGTACAGCAAACATATCAAAGATTTTATTTAATACATTGCATAGAAGTTATTTGTCCCCAAAAGGTACTTCCCCAGGAGAAACTCAGGAGATCTTGTCTTTCAAGGGCCTCTGAACCCTTGAACCTTATCATGAACATCATGGACCCTACCGTGAGATCAGAAGGGTCCTTCTGACCCCCCATCATATGATCCTAGTAATTCTTCTTCTGGGGAGACAAAGTGTGTCATTATTTCAGGCATACCAACAGATATCTTTCTCTGAAGAAACCTAATACTCCACCTTTGCATCAAAATAGGTAAAACAACAGCTGTATCGCACTTAATTTCACACTTGGTCACCCATAAACTTAGCCCTGCAGGAGAGAAGATGCATCAGAGCTTACTCATGTGGTAAACAGCTATACCCTAATCAAGGTCACTTTAGAGTTCAGAATGGCTTGGAAACGTCCTAAAGACTTCAAAGCTGTCATCGGTGCCCAAGATCTGGTTCATTATCTTCATGTTAGCAGCATCCCCCCCACAACACTCCTTCACTCACTACATAAGTAATTGCTGAAAGACTGGGGTGGTCAGACACCTTTGACAACTATTGAACTGCTGGTTCATCTATAATCAAGACTTACTTGAAGAGAGCGTGTATCTCTGCAACAGGGAGAGCACAGGAGAGTACAAAGGGAAGCTGTTGTCTTTACAATACTTTCGTTCAACAGCTAGAAGAGTTGCCCAATCAGTTGCTGAAAGGTTCAAATTAAGAAACAGTCAAATGGCTTGCAGGCCTATTCATTATTGAACACACTGAATGGGAGGTAGAAGATAACTGGAATTGGTACCACAGTGCCACTACACAGGGGAATAATGTGAGAAATAAACTGGACTACAATGTGTTGGATTCCCAGAAGCAGGACTAGTAGTTCTTCGAATCATAGAATCATTAAGTTCGGAAAAGACCTCTAGGATGTTCCTGAAATTTCAGCTTTTCTTGTTTGCATGGTTGGAGCAAGAGGGTCCTCGATTACGATACATTTGTCAGACACCGAAATGTGAGAAACATAACAGCTCTGCTCCGAAATCTTCCTTGTCTCAAAGTACAAGCTGATGCTCCTCGCTGACATCTGCCACTGCTCAGGACCAGACAAAGATCTTGCCAAGTGCTAGAGGGCAAGTGCTCACTGAAGTAGAAAAATAACCCAGTCATGTATCATGACATTGATTAATTTATGTCCTTACACCTAATAATAGGAGACAGAAAATAGTTCTGGCCTGGGGGATGATTTGCTACTTACTGGTTGATAACCTAGCCTTGCGAGAAAAATCTGTTAATTCCTTTTGCTCCCCTTCTGGGAAGTTCCTTCAGACCTCCACACACCCCTCACAACTTTCAGTAGCTCTGAGAAGAGCACATTAGGACAGAGGAGTACTGTGTCAGAGCACTCCAAACTCCAGTGCTGATCTGCCCCAAAACATCTGCTGTTAGTGATATTCCACATTCACCCCTTAGAGTTTATTCTGGCATCTCACTGGAATGCATAGAAAACTTTTCCTCAAGATTAACGACATCATCTAGTCCATGATTTTTCCCCTCCTTGCAAAGCCCATTCCTTTCAATCTCCCTGCTGGTTAAATCTGCAAAATCACTGATCATTCTCCTTACTGCTTTCTGCAATGAGCAACAGCTCTCCACATCTCTCTTTAAATGTCAGGCCCAAACTGAAGACAGCATCTTGCCTTAAGTCTTACCACCGCTTACTTATAACTTGCAGTGATACGCCTCTATTGGCTGCCAAACACCTGAGACGGCTCAGCCAAGCCTTTGCCAAAATTATAAATCATTTTTGTCCAAGCAGACACATTTGTTTACAAAGTGATGCTGCTCCCTAGGTCTTTTTCATCTCAGAGTGCATTACTAAGGTCATGATTGTTCCTCCCATTTTACTTGAACACTGAGGTACAAGAAGGGGAAAAGCTAGGGCCAAGATCTCCTATGGAGCCAATGATATAGAGCCAGAAATACAAACTGAGTCTCCAGAGACCCAAACCCACTCACAGCACCAAATGCATCAGATTCACTTGAAATAACAGGCACTAATGGTCCACACACTTTTTCTCCAGGAAAATAAATGTTTGCCATGAAAAACCCCACATTTTCCTCAGCTGGCATTTGCTCCTATGTGCACATTCATTACGCAGCAGGGTCTGAGACACAAATCACCATCCTTCTGTCAAAGCCAGAGACAGCAGGCCTTGTGGGCTTTGGGAGGCATAGAGATCTCTATGTAGTGCTTAAGAAAATGGGTGAGAGACCCAAAAGGAGAAATTAAAGATGTCTAGGGTTGTACCTGGGCAACTAAAGAACAGCATGAAACATGGTGCTGCCATGGTCTCGCTTGCCCTCTCCTGCGCCTTCAGAGAGCCCATGAACAAGGCACCTGCACCTTCTCAGTGGTGAACAAGGAAACTCAGCCTGGCAACAGCTTTGAGCAGTGGAAAGGGGAAAATATGGCTGCTTAACTAGATAGATGTGAAAAGGCGTAGCAGGAAGAGGGGCAGGGAACACTTAAGATGCCTTTGATAGAATGGTGATGGCAACTTGTTTCATGCAATGCTTCAGCTCTCTGTGATTCATTAGGCCAAAAGATCCACTTCAGAGTTTATGCTCCAGACTGTTAGGGAAGCTTTTTTATTTTCCACCTAACAGGCGGCTAATCCGTACCTATCCACTGCAGTATCACTCTCAGGAGCATCCCGCATTTGAACAACAGCTATCAATGACAGAATCAAGGCAATCTGGTTCCCCCACCCCCCCCCCCCACCATCCCCAGCCCTTCTAGCAGAAGAAGCACAGAGTTGGCAAATCTTTCTCACATGCTGCCTTTCCACACTACCAGGGGATCTTGGCAGAGAAATCCTCTAAAGAAGCAAGTGCTGGAGACTTTGCAAACTTCTGTTTGCCAGTAGATGTCATTATATACCAGCAATGCACCTGCCAGCCACGGGCCAATGCTGGAAAGAAAGAAATGTTTTCTAAGTTTACATAAGGAAAAAACCCCAAGTTACTAGTATTCTCGCACCGCTGAGAATTAAGCTGTCACGATGCACAATTAGTATGTGATCTGGCTTCTAGTTGTTTATTACAATCTGCAGCTGTTATTCTGGGTCACAGAAAACCACAGAATTTATCTAAAACCCTCTAATTATTGTTAAGAAAAAGAACTCTATCAAACCACGGTTATTTAGCTGTGCAGAATGTACTTTAACTACAGTTAAGAGGACCCAAAAATACTCAGCGTGCAGACTGAAATTGCCTGCATACACAAGAGGATTCAGAACATACTCAGAGTAGTAAGGCAGATAGTAACATTAATATACCTCACCTTTTAATCAGAAGATTCAGAAAGAAATCACAGATACTACCAACTCGAGGAGCTGCATGACAGCCTTATAAAGTAGATGAGGTGTTAATACAGATGCTTAAGTGCTGGACTGAGACGTTAAGTGCTGAGTGACCTTAACCAGATGAAGTCAGTAGCTAAGTCTGGTTCCCAAGAGAGATGATTCCCAGCACAAAAAATAATAATAAGAAAACCTGCAGATATTGCACTTTCACTTTTCATTACCTGGTCAGTTTGAGCTATGCTCACATTATTTTTTATTCTGCAATAAAGTAAGAAGATCTGAGCAGTAAGAACCAAACCCCGAACAGGCAATGTTTCTACAGCCACTGTCTCCAAGGAACAACAACTACTGGGCAGTTGGGGGTTTGTTTTGTTTTCAAATTTTAAACTCAATAGTATCTCTAAACTGGGAGATGTTCCCTCATCTTGTTACTGCCAAGACATGCTCACTGAAGGAGCACTGCCTGCCCACCTGGATGCTGATGTGCAAAGGCTCCTGCTGCCTGCTGCTACCTTAGGCTCTCGGAGTCACCCTTCAGCTCACCAGACCTGGGTAAAGTAGATGGTATTTAAGAGTTTTGGGACTTAGTGATGATGTCTGAAGACCACAGCAGCCCAAACAAGGCCTGTAACGTCACTGGAGCACCTTCCCTGCACCAGGCTCAATGTTTCAGCAGTGAAAAGGACACACACATCATCTCTTGGGGAGATAATTAGTGTTATTTGGAAGTTGCAGGAATAAGGACTAATTCTTGGTTTGTGCAAGCTCAGGCTCCACATCATGTAAGTGCTCAGAGAGCAAATCCTGCTTCTAGAAGTTCTGATGGTTCCTCCCCTCCTTTGTATTGAGGCTGGTTTTAAGCTGTCACCTTTGGCCCTTGCTTGAGCTACGCTGCAGCAGCCTGGCAACACACCCTGGAAACCTTGACCCTGACTTGCAGAATCACTTTCCTGACTTGGACTTTGACTTACTTCATCAACCACAGACCAGTCTGGTGATCTGGACTCTCAGCTGAACCTGGCTACCACCACTAACCCATCCTGCTCCCTTTCTGGGGTTCTATGGGATAAGCTGATGAGGCTGGTGAGGTCCCTGCCCTGCCAGTTATGGGATTGCTCCCAGCTCCCTTACGGCACAGCTGGTCCTTGCTGCACCCTGACACTCAGGGACCTGACTCTTAAATGTTATTATAGCTCTGTGTGTCTAAAATACAACTTCCAGCCTGAGCCTTACCTGCAACCAAGTCACACACACAGCCCTTCTGGTCCCAAAATGCATCCCTTAAAAATACCCAAGCAAAAGCTCTCCTTTGCCATCAAACCAGCATGCAATGTCAGACTCCAGCTATGTCTGCGGCACCTTTTGCAGGCAGAACGGCACTCATTTTCTTGTGCCCCAGGTTACTGGATGCTAGCCAGCCCCTACCCAGAGGCACTGCACTCGTGCTAATTCGGTAAGCCCTGCTGACAGTACAGCATTAGGGTAAAAAAGTTAAATGGCTTTCAGGTCAGACTTTTCTTATATTCAGCTGCCTTGGGGCAAAGACAGAGAGCACAGGGCTCTGTGTGGATAGACTGTATCTAACAGGGTAGATTTCCACAGCTTTTCCAGAAGCCCTAAAAATGACAATAACTCCAATTTGAAAGACAAGTGAGGGAAGGGGAAGCAAAGCCTTTGTTTGAAGGATCTAGCAGGCAAGATACACAAAGCCTGGAGGGAAAGAGGTTCTCCAGCTTCATTTTACAGGAACAAAGACTAGCTGCTTTGCCCAAGGTCAGCAAATCTGTTGAAGCCAAGTTTTAAGCCTGGGTCTCCTGCAGCCCAGCCCAGAGCCTTAACTATCTGCCTGCTTTTCTTTTCTATGCTTGGTCTTGCAGTCACTGCATCTCTAATAAGCCAAGTCACTTCAGAGGTTTTGTTCTCATTAGAAATCCTATAATAATCCTTCTGCATTTTTATCAGAGCGAGTCATTACCATGAAAAAAAAACATTGTTAGGAGAATATAGACTTAATCTACTAAGGTTGTTTCTTATATTCTCTGCTGCATATGTGATTATTAGCATGAAGGGAAACAGATAAAGCATAAAGGGAAAGCTCAGATACTCTTGGAATGAGGGAAGTCCCGGTGTAGGCTATAATGAAACCTTCATCCAGCACCTCTGCAGAAGGTGTGTGCTCCTGGTTAGAGTTTTCTCCTCCAACAGAGTCGTTTCCTGTGGAAAATCACACTAGTGATCACTTGACCCAATTGTTTCATGACACCTTTCTTGTGTTTCCTACTTTTCTCCAACAGTAAAAGACAGTGTTGGCCCAGGCCCTGAGTGGACTATGGGAACTTCTGTCCCCTTCTGGGCGATAAGGGTGTTAGGAATATTCAAGAGTTGTACAAAAGTCTAAGAATATCTGCCAGCAGTCAGGCCAAAGGTCTAGCTAGCTCCTACCCCATCTGTGGAAGTGGCCTTATGGGAGACCTCGCCAGCCTACAGTCCTGCTATCACTGATCACAGTGCTGATGTCCTGAGGCAGAGATAATGTCTTTGTACAGACTGGATGTTTACAGATGTTTCTCTTTAATTAACCCATACACACTTTTTTAAACACACAAATTTTAAACCTCCAGAGCAGACTGTAAAGAGGATCTCTGATACCTACTCTATGAAAAGCAACTTCATTTTATTCATTTTAAACTTGCCATCAGCTAGTTTCATTTGTTTCCCCCTAACTTTTGCAACAGAAGAAACAGTGAAAAGTCATTTCCTACTGATATCTCCACATACCACTCAAAGTTTGACAGATTTTCGTTATATCCTCTCCAAAGCCATCGATTTTCCAAGGACCTTCCCACCTGCAGGACCTTCTCACTACCATTGGCCTCTAGGATGCTGGAAGGGTGGCTCTGCACCATTGCATAATACCCTGTACTTTGCAAGACAAGGGCATAAGTTTTTGAAAGCCTCTAAGTTAAACTTTGTATAGAGGCATTAGAAGAGCAGGCTGGCTCACGTTGTGAATGGTTGTGCCTCGGGAATGCAGACCTCATATTCTACAGAATGTCCCTTCTGATATATGATTGCCCTGACTTTGATCAAGAATCACCAAAACCCTGCTTGCTTGAGTCATCCTCAAAAATCATAGAATCATAGAATGGTTTAGGTTGGAAGGGACCTTCAGAGGTCATCTAGTCCAACCCATTCTACTTTCTGCTTCCTTCTGCCCTCACTCCTCTCATGTACCTACTCCTCTTGGATCAACAGAGGTTTGAAGATTTGTTTTATAACTCTTGCAGGACCAGGCTTTATGGTATAGCAAATTGCCATTTGAATAACCTACGGAATAAAGACAAACATTGCTTTTCATGGTGATTGTGTTATAGAATTGGATATCTGCCCATGTATAATAATCAGTTCAATAACATAAGGGTGTGCAAACAAGTGAATGAACGCACAGTAAAGGTGAACACATTTATGAGCAGAAATATAACAGACTATATCTAATGCCACAGGGATTAATCACTCCAAGGGCTGAAAGAAGACAGTCAACAGTGTAAATTTAAGACCCAATACAGAGCAGTGGCAGCTGGATCACACCTAACCAGGAATCCCACTTGAGAGCAGTTTACATAAGCACCTGTACATACATTGTGTTATTTTCCTTTTTAATATCTATGCACAATTACCTGGTCTGCACATGCATGTTTCTGGACGTAATAAGCATCCCCTACCAATCCAAAATATTTAGGCCTGGCAGAACATGTTGGGCTTGAGCCATCACAGTAAATTTTCTGGTTTTCAAAAAGTCACACAAGACCTCACGTTGACATGAATTAGATTTTTAGCTACAGCTGCTATTAACTTTTCGTTTACCACTAATGACGTGCTTGGCATGTTATGTATTTTAATACAAGCATCATTTTCGCTTTAACTTAGTGATGTAACTGAGGTAATGGCCTGGAGATGCAAGGTCAGTGTCTCTGTTGTCCTCCTGGAAAAACACAGGATTTGCCCTCCAACAAATGTGTCAGACCTCACATAATTGCCCTACACACAATACTTGGCAAAAGCATGATCTGGCACGTGTTTGGCACTATCACAGCTGAAGAGCAATACTATAATAAAGGGATGATTTTAATCTTGTCATCTCAGCCTTTTCAAAGGTGAGATAACTTTATTCTATCAACACTTAGGCTGTGCGCCTTGTGCTTAGAAAGGAGCCCATATCACATGCACAGCAACGATTGCACAGACTGCAGCTGTTTGAAGTCCAGCATCTCTGATCCAGTTTCCTAGCATTGGCCCATGCCCATAAAATTCAAGGAAACATAAAGCTGTCACAGCCAGAGTGAAAAACAAAAACTCACACTCCTGCAGCCATTGCAGCACAGCAGGCAAATAGAAAGAAGCCATATGAATCCTCTCCTTCCAGGTGTTCTCTGTCTGGGAAGGGTTTCATTTCATAGGCTCTCCTCTTTGTTTCAGGAGTATAGATGGTAACTAGCATTGCTGGCACTTGCATCCCAGCTCCCTGTGGTTCTGGCTACTTTCCTCTCATAGACACTTCTTCTAATGCCAAGGTACAGACGCGGCACTCTGCTCCCACATGCAATAGTGATCCATTGCACGCGCACCACCTGCATTGCCGATCCCCCCACCTACAGTCCTACCAATTTCTGCTGCTGAAGGCTCACCTTTGCACCTGAAGGCTGACCCTAAGATGATCTTTTGTGTTTGGAAAAAATTATACACACAAACACATTGCCGAGGCAAGCAGCTCCATGACCAGCAGTGGAGCACTCTAGCGTCATGCACAGTGGGGGTTTCCTGAACCGGGGGAACCTGAGAGGAGCAAAGAGACCCACCAAGAGCCTGCAGCTCAGCCACAGCAGCTGAGGAGACCTGGGCGCAGCCAGGAGCAACAGTGGCCAAGCCCCCACACATCTAAACAAAACGCCTAGGGACCAGCAGCAACAGTTCACACAGAAGGGTGTGCAGGAAGGGCATGGAAGCTCTGCCGTCTTGACCAAGGAGCAATGGCACCCACCCGGCCGAAGGCCACAGCCTCTCCAGGCTCTGCACCCACCACGACTGATGCAGCTCCCCAGACGGAGCTCCCGGGGGGAACACGCTGCCGCCCAGGTGTCCGGCTGCAGGGTGTGCCCTGCCCGTGTGCCGGTACCGGGCGGCAGCAGCCAGCACACCCTGGGGGAGCTGCGCCCGGGTAGGGGAGCTCCTCACTGCCGACAGAGCTCCGGGAGGACGCGAGTAGGCCGAGGGGTGTCAGGGAGAGCAGGAGAGAGACGGACTGCTGGAACCGCACCCTGCCTTCCCTGGCACAGGCCCGGCAGGCAGAGAGGATGCATGTTAGGGAGGATCCCCCATCCCCTCTGCCCCTGGCTGAGCACAGGGACTCAAAGGATGGGGGGGCAATGGCGACAAGATCCCACCCGGCACAGCAGGCGTGTCTCCTCCGTGACATTCCCAGGTGCCCTTGCATAATAGGTAGGAGGCTCTCCAAGTGGAACCAAACAGTAACGAAGACGATGGTTCAGGGAGAGCAGTCTTCAGGCTGCTGAAGCAGCTAGTTAGCTAGGTCTCCTGGAAATCCAGGAGATTCATGAATGCTGGTCCATGAATGCTGGTCACTTTCTAAGAGCCATCTCCTAAGAGCGCAGGAGCTGGCAATTCCAAAGTGTTGGAAGTCAAGCAAGCAGGGCAGAAAGCTGGCTTGGCTGAACAGAGATCTTCTAGAACTTAGGTGGAAAAGTGTACAAACAGTGGAAGTAAGGACAGGCAACATGGGAGGACTACAGAGATGCTGCTCGCCACTGCAGGGAGAAAATTTGTGCAGCCAAAGCCAAATTAGCGTTCAAACTGGCCAGCACTGTGAAGGGCAACAAAAAGGGCTTTTTAAAATACATTAACAGCAAAAGGAGGATCAGAGATAACATTGGTCCATTGATTCATGGGGTCGGTCACCTCATAAAGAAGGACATAGACAAAGCAGAGACATTTAATGCCTTCTTCACTTCTGTCTTCAACACTGATGATGGGCCCTGGAACCCCCAGAGCCCTGTGTTGGAAGATCATAACTGGGGGGATGATAAACTCCCAGCTGACTTGTTTGAGACTTGCTGCTCCAGCTGAATGTGCATAAGTCTATTGGGCTTGATGGGAGTCATCCCAGGGTACTGAAAGAGTTGGCTGATGTTATTGTGGGACCTCTCTCCATTATTTTTCAACAGTCTTGGGAGTCTGGAGAGTTCCCAGTTGACTAGAAGCTGGAAAACGTTGTCCCTATTTTCAAGAAGGGTAAGAAGGAAGATCCTGGTAATAACAGGCCTGTCAGTCTCACTGCAGTGCCTGGTAAAATTATGGAGAAGGTTATTCTGGGAGTTATTGGAAAACACTTGAGAGACAACATGGTCATTGGTCATAGCCAGCACAGGTTCACAAAGGGAAACCCCTGCTTAACCACTTTAATTTCCTTTTATGACAAGATCACCTATCTATTTCACCAAGAGAAACCCATAGGTGTGGTTGGTTTTGGATTTTAGTAAAGCCTTAAATACTTTCGCTCACAGTATCCTTCTGGACAAAGCCTCCACCACACAGCTAGACAAGTCTATAATACCTTAGGTGAGCAGTTGGCTGATGGGTCAGGCTCAAAGATTTATAATAAATGGGGTTACATCAGGCTGGCAGCCAGTCATCAGTGGGGTTCCCCAGGGCTCAATGTTAGAGTGAGTGTTCTTCAATGCTTTTATAAATGATCTGGATGCAAGAATCGAATGTATGTTAGCTAAGTTTGCCGATTATACTAAATTATGAGGAGCTGTGGACTCCCTTGGGGCTAGAGAGGCCTTACAAAGAGATCTGGATAGACTAGAGAGCTGGGCAATCACCAGCCATTCGGAGTTCAACAAGAGCAAGTACAGGATCCCCCACCCAGGATGGTGTAATCCTGCTTACGCGTAAAACCTGGGGGATGAGAAGCTGGAGAGCAGACCTGCAGAAAGAGATCTGGGGGTTTGGGTTGGTGGAAACTTGAATGAGTCAACAGTGTGCCCTGGCAGCCAAAAGGGCCAACCATGTCCTGGGGTGCATCAAGCACAGCGTAGGTAGCCGGTCGAGGGAGGTGACTGTCCCGCTCTGCACCGCACTGCTGCATCCCCGCCTCGAGTACTGTGTGCGGTTTTGGTCACCTCAATGTAAGAAGGACATCAAACTGTTAGAGTGTGCCCAGAGGAGGGCGACCAAGATGGTGAAAGGCCCTGAGGGCAAGACTTATGAGGACTGAGGAGTGGCTGAGGTCACTTGGCTTGTTCATCTTGGAGAAAAGGAGGCTCAGTGGTGACCTCATTGCATTCTACAACTTCCTCAAGGGGGACAGGGGAGGGGGAGGTGCTGATCTCCTCTCTCTGGTGACCAGCAACAGGACATGAGGAAATGGAATGAAGCTGCATCAGGGAATGTTCAGACTGGACATTAGGAAAAGGTTCTTCACTGAGATGGTGGTCAGTCACCGAAACAGGCTCCCCAGGGAAGTGGTCACAGCACCAAGACTGTCAGAGTTCAAGGGGGATCTGGACGATGCTGTTAGATGTATGTTTTAGTTTTAGGTAGTCCTGCAAGGAACAGGGAATTGGACTCAATGATCCTTATGGGTTCCTTCCAACTTGAGATGTTCTATGATTCTATATCCCCATCTTTTAATCAAGACAGCAATGTACAGCTGATACATCTTTGCTTGCCATCAGCAACAGCATTGACACTCAGCCACTGGGCAGACATGGAGCACAAACACACCAGATACCAAATACGCTTCCTCCGCAGATGAGGACAAGCTGCCTCAGCTGGCATGAGGACCAAATAAACAAAACAAGCTAGCCATAAACTCAGGGATCTCTGTGCCTGCACATTCATTCAGGCCAGTCAATGTTGTTTGGCTCTCCCAGTCAAAGAAGTTCTGCACATACTGTGCGTTTTTTATTTTTCCCTCTGCAATCCAGACTTGCAGACCTATTTTTCTAGGCATAACAATAATACAGAGTGATGTTTTCTGACACTTTTCTGCAGACATCAAAACACAAGGAAACAAGAACTTGCTTCAACTGCAGCACAACTTATATTGTAAACATCGTGTTTCCCATCAGACTGCTGACTCTCACCACCTGCCAAACACATGAGCTGGTTTCCAAAGGCTGAATCCTGAGTCTCAAAGGCTAAATAGTGGCTGTCAGTGGGAGGGCTGCAGGAAGATGGATGCAGAAATGTGTGCTTTATAGCCCCCATGTCTGTAGCTTGGCTCAATAATATTTCCTGCCATGAGCAACCCTCATTTAGATTGTAATTTCATATGATGCATTACCACTATATACAATCTATATATCATAATCACAGAAAGAATAAATGAGAAGATGCAATGGCCATAAATGCCATGTTCTCACTAGTGCAGCATTCTTCTTTTCAGACCGCAATCCAATATTATTTTAAATTCCCTGAGCAATTGGGTAGCCACAGACCCCCTGGAAAACAGCTCCACAGTTTCTTAATCCCATTTTCAGTATGATCCATGACTTCTCCTTTAATACATCCATCTATCTCCTAGACCCTCCTGTCAATCT